>NC_044560.1:14425059-15128809 GCF_007565055.1 Rhinopithecus roxellana | reverse complement strand
GACCCTCAAAAAAAAAAAAAAGAAAGAAAGAAAAGAAAAAATTAAATAAGAACTTAGATAAAATTGAGGAATTATTGTTCTTTTTTGTTAAGTGACACAGTGCTTGTGAAAGTAAGTCTTTTTCTTTCTTCTTTTTTTTGGAGATGGAGTTTCGCTCTTGTTGCCCAGGCTGGAGTGCAATAGCGCGATCTTGGTTCACCGCAACCTCTGCCTTGACTAAGTTTGTATTTTCATCGCGCTTGACTAAGTTTGTATTTTCAGTAGAGACAGGGTTTCTCCATGGTTGTCAGGCTGGTCTCAAACTCCCGACCTCAGGTGATTCGCCCACCTCAGCCTCCCAAAGTGCTTGGATTACAGGTGTGAGCCACCGTGCCCCGCAGAAAATAAGTCTTTTTCAATTGGAGCAGCACACGTGCATTAGGGATAAAACAAAATGAGGTCTGGAATATGCTTTAAAATACTCCACTAGCAGCAGAGCAAACAAAAAGAGAGGGGAAGATTGACGAAATGTTGATAGTTGTTGAAACTTAGTGCTGGGTACTTGAGGCTTATTATACCATTCTACTTTTGTGTATGTTGGACTCTTTCCATAATAAAAAAGTTAGACAATCACGCTCAAGAAAGGAAATGAGTATTTTGGACAAATGGGAACTTGGATGTAGCAAGCCTGCCCCCTGGTGGCAGGTTCCATTGGTGAAGCTGATGCTCCAGTCTCACTAAAGCAGGTCTGAATTCCCAGACCTGTCAAGATCCAAGTCCTTTATCCCACAAGAACCCTACGAAGTGGAGAATATGAGCCTAGTCTTTTACATCTGGAGAAACTGAGACTCAAAGGGACTCAGTAACTTAAGTTCCTAATAAGTCACTGGTGGAGCCAAGACTCCTGGAGTCTTTGGACTCCAGGTCCCCAGCCCCGTAAATCAATATGAATCTGAGCCTTAACGTTTCCTATCTGAACAGAGGTCACATGGGAAGAGGCAAATGGGCTGTCCCTACTTAGAATGGATCCACTGGAAGCAGATTATCATGGAGCAATTTTACCTATAAACTATAGATAAATACAAATTGGTAGTATAAATAGATAATAGGTAATATTCATACTACCGTCTGAGCGAGGCACTGTGCAAAGTACTGTTTATAGAGTGGTCTCATCTAATCTGCACCGTGACCCTGTAAAGCACACACTATTATTGTCCTCCCTTTTACAACTGAGGAAACAGAGGTTCTAAGAGGTGAAAGTCACACTGGCACTTCAATTGGGGTCTAACTACAATGTGTGTGTGTGTGTGTGTGTTTGAGATGCAGTCTCACTCTGTCCCCCAGGCTGGAGTGCAGTGGCACAATCTTGGCTTACTGCAACCTCCGCCTCCTGGGTTCAAGCGATTCTCTCACCTCAGCCCCCCAAATAGCTGGAATTACAGGTGCCCGAGTAGCTGGAATATAGGCGCATGCCACCCCACCTGGCTATTTTTGCATTTTTAGTAGAAATGGGCTTTCACCATGTTGGCCAGGCTAGTCTTGAACCCCTGGCTTCAAGTGATCTGCCCGCCTTGGCTTCCCAAAATGCTGGGATTACAGGCATGAGACACCATGCCCGGTTGTGTGTGTGTGTGTTTGAAAAGACTATTTTTAGAGAAGTTTTAGGTTCACAGTGAAGTTGAGTGGAAATTACAGAGTTCCCATATATACCCTGTCCCCAAGGCACATCTTGGAGTCTTCCTACCAGATTGCTGACTCTGAATTTCTCCTCCGGAGAAATTATAAGAGGCATCATTGATGCATTGTTAGAGACCTAGTACCCACTGAGCCAACCACAAGTTGTTATCAAAATGCCACAATAAGGTCGTTAAGGGCGACTGGCTAGGCCTGTCAGTGAATGTTTTGGGAGCAGCTCCTAACTGCTGTAGCAGGGAGAATCCCCATCAGTGTCCCCTCCCTTCTCCTTCCCAAGCTTGGGGAGCTCCAGCCCCATTTCTTTCTCTCTCTCTCTCTTTTTTTTTCCCCTGAGATGGAGTCTAGCTTTGTTGCCCAGGCTCTAGTGCAGTGGCGCAAACTTGGCCCACTGCTCCCTCCGCCTCCTGGGTTCAAGCAAATCTTCTGCCTCAGCCTTCTGCGTAGCTGGGATTACAGGCATGCGCCACCACGCCCCCACGCCCAGCTAATTTTTGTATTGTTTTTTCCTTTGTGTACACATTTAGTTTTATTGTAACAAAGCAACTTGTACACTTTTAACTTTTGAAACTGAGCATCATCTTTCCAGTGAAACAAAAAGAAAATTTAAAAATTAACAGGAACAAAATTACAATAGAGAATGTCAATTCCAAATAAGATCCTACAGGTTCTGCTGATTCTCCCATTGAGTGGCAGGACTCAAGTCATCATTAGGAGAGAATTTATTTTTAAAAGTGTCATCTTAAACTGCAAGTATGTCTGTCAAATATCACAATTAAACATGCCAAAGGAGAAGCCATGTTGTCAAAATACCCACTTAACCCACCCAAACATCTCAAAGCCACCCTTTGCTGACCTTCTATAACCCCATTTATTAAAGTTTTTTTTATTTTTTTATTTTTTATTTTTATTTATTATTATTTTTTTGAGACGGAGTCTCGCTCTGTCACCCAGGCTGGAGTGCTGTGGCCGGATCTCAGCTCACTGCAAGCTCCGCCTCCCGGGTTCACGCCATTCTCCTGTCTCAGCCTCCCGAGTAGCTGGGACTACAGGCGCCGCCACGTCGCCCGGCTAGTTTTTTGTAGTTTTTAGTAGAGACGGGGTTTCACCGTGTTAGCCAGGATGGTCTCGATCTCCTGACCTCGTGATCCGCCCGTCTCGGCCTCCCAAAGTGCTGGGATTACAGGCTTGAGCCACCGCGCCCGGCCTTTTCTTTTTTTAAACAAGAGAAAGTAGACAGATACATGTTGGTAAATGCTAACTGTCCATATTCACATAGAGACACAGTGTACTCTCTGAGCCCAACATACAGAGAAAGGAGGAAAAAAGCTAGAATTCTATGCACTGCTACACAGGGGCCTAGCACCCTCCAGCTTCCAGCAGAGCGAAGGGAGCAGGGTTTTCTTTTTTCCCACAGAACTCGGTGGTGTTGATTCCGTACAGTTTTTGTTGAGACAGGAAGGGATAAAAATGAACTTCGAACAGAAAGGGGTAGAGACTCTTTTCCCATTGTATTCTGCTCAAGGTATTTCCCCCCAAATAAGTTGAGAACCATGGAGTACAGAAAAGAGACCTCAAGAACAGGGCGACTGAGCACAAACAAAAAAACAACAACAAAAAACTGCAACTTGCTCCCGGGGACTGGAGAAAATTTTAAAAAAGGAAGGTTGGAATCCATCAGTGTTCTATTAGCCATCTTCTCCTTCATCCTGCTCTCCTTCCTGCCCTTCATCATCATCATCTTCTTCACCTTCATCTTCATCCCCTTCTTCATCAATATCTTCTAATCCTTCCTCCTCTTCATCATCATCATCTTCTTCTCCTTCTCCTTCTTCATCACCTATATCAGGAACCAAGTAGTTCTGTAATGGGTTTGGCCAAATATCATCTTTGATGACCTCTCCTAACTCATCAGCACCTGCATCAGAATGGTCAGTAAACTAGGTAAAGAAGCTCTGTGGTTCCTCATGCTGTCTTCCTGATGGCTTTATTCTGCGTTTGACTTGAACGTTTCGTCAAATCCTTTCCAGATTTCCATTGCTTTTGGTGGACTTTGAAGATGGATCACCACTCTCCTTCAGATGAAATTCTTTGGAGAGAACTTTATTTTCAAAGTAAGGATTTCCATCAAAATAAAAATCTATTCTGTAACCTGATTTAATATCTTCAAATTCTGTCACTTCAACTCTGGTCAAATAATGCAGTGCCTCTTCGTCTTCCTTCCCAAGCAGTGCAGACACTTGTGGATGGTTGACAAATGTTGTTACCCAAAAATTTGGGATTTTGGTGATCAATTCTGACCTCTTCTGAAAAAATGGTTGGCGGAGTTTGTTATATTTCTGTTCTACTTTCAAAATCTCCTCACTGGCTCGTTCATTAAGTCTGTCTATTTCATTTTGTATTTCCTTAATGTGTTCAATTGCTTCTTACTGTTCTTTTTCTCCCTTCTTCGGCAAGCCTGCAGAGGCCAATGTCTCCTCCGGTCCCAGAGCAGGCGGTGGTCTTGGTTTCTTCTTTTGAGGCAGGAGTGGAGACTGGAATTTAGGGGCCATGCTGTTAGGGAAGTCCAAGAACCAGACCATGAGTCTCCTCACCCGTCCGGAAGCAGACTGAACACTCTAATTTTTGTATTTTTGTTAGTGATGGGGTTTCGCCATGTTGGCCAGGCTGGTCTCGAACTCCTGACCTCAGGTGATCCACCCGCCTCGGCCTCCCAAAGTGCTGGGATTATAGGCGTGAGCCACTGCGCCCAGTCTCCCTAGCGCCATTTCTGCAGGGGGAGGCTGAGGGAGAAACTCCTTTAGGGAGGATACTAGCTTTGGCACTAACACGCTGTGTTATCTTGAGCAAGAAAGACCTCTCCCTGTTGTGGGCCTCAGTCTCCCCATCTGCAAAATGAGGGGGTCAGACCAGCTCATCTCTAAGGATCCTTCCAGCTCCAACACTCTGATTCTTCAATCCTACACCTCCACTATGCTTGTAACAAGAAGACCAAAATGTTTGTTTCTGATCCAGCCCCCAAGACAAGTGATCTGGGGGCCCACAAAGGTCTTGTGCCAGGTATAACTTTGTCTGTTTTTGTCTTTGGATGGGTCCTAGTTGTCTTCTTGGTGAGGACTGAGAACAGCTAGAGCAGCTGATGGTTAAGACCCAGGTTCACATCTCCTTCTCCTGTGTCCAAGAGCTGCTGGGGTGCCACCATCTGAAAACCATGCTGGATGTGAGAGTTGAGAGTGTCCTAAACTGAAGATTCACCCATCTCCTCAGCAGGTCCTGAGGTGTTAAAGCTTGGGTTTCCTGTGATTCTCTGGGCTCTTCTGGATGCTTCATGTTGCAAGAGCAGAAACTCAAAGTGACTGAAAGGAATGATTGGTACATATACCTAAGAGAAATGGAGACGGGAGGGCTAGCTTTGGGAAGGAAGTTTGATTCAGCAGCTCACATGTCACCAAAGACTCCAGTTTCCTCTGTTCTGCCTCCCATGATGCTGCCTTTGTCTTAAGGCTGGCTTCCCTTGTGGGCCTGGGAGTCACCAGTGGGAATTCAGCCTTATGAGTTCACATCCTGCAGGAATGAGAAAGTCAGCTTCTCTATTCCTGAAACAAGATTCCTAAAATTAAGTCTTGTTGGACCTGATTGGCTAGGGGCTAGGGAGTAGGGAGTAGGGGATAGGGTTGTGAGCCCCTTCTTGATCAAGCTCTGTGTCTTGAAGGATGGGGCTTACTGGCAGGCTTAAATTCAGAGGCTGGTGGGTAGCTAACAAATGTCTTGACATATACCCCTTCTCAGAAGTCAATTAGTGCCTGGCACATGGTGGCACTTTGTTCATTAAGTCGACAACTATTTGGTGAATATCTACCACATGCAAGAAATTGTGCTTGATGCTAAGAAAAAGCAGTGAACGAAACGATAAAGTCCCTGCCCTCATGGACTTCCTCTGGGAGGGGAGACAGACATATAAATATGCAAACAGTACAATTCAACCAGTGCCAGCTGAGGTTACATAGCCTAGGGGAGGAAATCCAAACTGTGCTTCTGTGGAGGGGAATGGCGGGTAGGAAAGCTTTAGAGAGGAGGTAGCATTTACACTGGGCCTTAAATTTAGCCGTTCCACAGTGTATTCATATTTCAAAGTATTATGTTGTACACATGTGTAAATATATAAAATTTTTGTCAATTTAAAAATAAATTGAGATTTGAGGGTCAGAGTGAGACACTCCTTTAAGCTGACATTCTTCAAATATTTGCTCTATGGTTATTTAGAGCAGGGGCTGGAAAGGAGGTACAGATAACCACACTTAGCTTCTCGATGGTCCTGACATCTTGGGCCCTGGACAAACTGTAGACCCCACAAGGCCTGCTAATCCATGTACCTGTGAATGTTACTTAGGCTGGCCCCTGACCTCCCGGCCCCAAGCCTTATCCACGTTTGTCTTCCAACAGTATACAGACTTCTGCTGGAGAGGAGTGCTAGTGAATGGAATATTCTCCAATGTGTATGGGAGCCAAAGCGCCAGGCACCGTGCTAGGCACTGGGGATGTGGCCATGAAGGAAACATACAGCATACACAGTGCGTCTTCGTCTGTTCATGCTGCTATAACAAAATGCCTTAGACTGAGTAATTTATAAACAACAGAAATTTACTTCTCCCAATCCTAGAGACTGCAAAGACCAAGATCAAGGTACCGGCAGATTCCATCTCTGGTGAGAGCTGCTCTCTCTTCTTCCAAGATGGTGGCTTGGTGCTGCATCCTTACAAGGCAGAAGTGGGAGGGCAAAAAGGGATGAATAGCTGCTTTGCGCCCCTTTTACCTTTTTTTTTTTTGAGATGGATTTGCGCTCTGTTGCCAAGCTGAAATGCGGTGGCGTGATCTCGGCTCACTGCAACCTCTGCCTCCCGGGTTCAAGTGATTCTCCTGCCTCTGCCTCCCGAGTAGCTGGGACTACAGGCACATGCCATCACACCCGGCTAATTTTTTTTTTTTTTTTTTTTAGTAGAGACGGAGTTTCACCATGTTGACCAGGATGGTCTCCATCTCGACCTCGTGATCCGCCTGCCTCAGCCTCCCAAAGTGCTGGGATTACAGGCATGAGCCACCGCGCCCGGCCTCTTGCACCCCTTTTATAAGGTCACTAATCCTACCCATGACGGCTCCACCCTCATGACTTAATCACATCCTAAAGGCCGTACCTCTTAATACCTCTTAATGCTATCACACTAGCAATTCAGTTTTAACATGAATTTTAGGGGGACACATGGAGACCATAGCACAGTGCCTGTTCTCATGAAACTTGCCTTCTTATTTACACCCACAATGATCATGGAAAGAGACACAGACACAGTTCTGGAGAGTGCTATGCAGGAGAAGCTCTAGGGGGCATGAGACTTATTAGGAGGTAGGGAGGAGGTAGTATGGGCCACGGAAGGCCTCTGAGCATATGACAGAGGCCTTTTTTTTTTTTTTTTTTTTGAGACAGTCCCACTGTGTTGCTCAGGCTGGGGTGCAATGGTGTGATTTCAGTTCACTGTAACCTCTGCCTCCCGGCTCAAGCGATTCTCCTGCCTCAGCCTCACAGACAGCTTGGGACTACAGGCACACACCACCACACCTGGCTAATTTTTTGTATTTTTAGTAGAGATGGGGTTTCGCCATGTTGGACAGGCTGGTCTTGAACTCCTGGCCTCAAGTGATCTGCCCACCTCAGCCTCCCAAAGTGCTGGGATAACAGGTGTGAGCCACCATGCCCAGCCACATGTGACGCTTATGCTAAGAAATGACTGAGAGGCAGAAGTGAGCTAAGTGAGCAGTGGAGGGAGGAGCATGCTTGGCATTCAGGACGACCTGTGCCAGCTGCTCTATGCAGGCCTCAGCTGGAAGTTTAAATCAAGAGCTGGGGGGAGATGATGGCGAGAGGACGACACTAGGAACCTCCATTGTGGCTATAAATACAAGAGTTTGCTTCCAAAGCCCAACTTTATCAGTAATAAGTCCCATATTTTTATCTCTCCATTGCCTTGATAGCCATTTGGATTTCCTAATAGGTCCAGATCCCAACTGGAGGGGGAAGAAGTTATAAGGTTTAGCCTTAAAACCCCTACACAAGCAGGAGTGAGATCCTATAGGGTCTCGTAGATCATGTTATGGATTTGGGGATCAAAGCAACAGGTCAGCAAGGGTCTTTTTTTTTTTTTTAATTGTGGTAAAATAGAGATAACAAAATTTGCTGATTTAATCATTTTAACTGTATAGTTCAACAGCATTAAGTACATTCATATTGTTGTGCAACCATCACCACTATCCAGAAGTATTATTATCATTATTATTTGAGATGAAGTCTTGTTCTGTCTCCCAGGCTGGAGGGCAGTGGTGTGATCTTGGCTCACTGCAACCCCCACCTCCCGGTTCAAGCAATCCTCCCACCTCAGCCTCCCAAGTGGCTGGGACTATAGGCATGTGCTACTATGTCCGGCTAATTTTTGTATTTTCAGTAGAGACAGGGTCTCATCATGTTGGCCAGGCTGGTCTCGAACTCCTGACCTCAAGTGATCCACCTGCCTTGGCCTCCCAGCATCTGGGGTTACAGGTGTGAGCCACCCAGCCGGGACATTCAGGGTTTTTTTAATCATCCCAAACTGCAACTCTGTATCCATTAAAAAATAGTTCCCCATTCCTTCTCTCCCCAGCCCCTGGTAACCTGATAACCACTATTTTACTTGCTTTTTTAAGACAGAGTTTCACTCTTTTCTCCTAGGCTGGAGTGAAATGGTGCAATCTCAGCTCACTGCAACCTCCACCTCCCAGGTTCAAGCGACTCTCCTGCTTCAGCCTCCCAAGTAGCTGGGATTATATGTGCCTGCCACCAAGCCTGGCTAATTTTTTGTATTTTTAGTAGAGACGGGGTTTTACCATGTTGGCCAGACTGGTCTCAAACCCCAGGTGATCTGCCCGCCTTGGCCTCCCAAAGTGCTGGGATTATAGGCCTGAGCCACTGTGCCCGGCCTCTACTTTCTGTCTCTATGATTTGACTATTCTAGGTACCTCATATGAATGGAATAATTCAGTACTTTTTTTGTGTGTCTGGCTTATTTCACTTAGTGTAAGGTCTCCAAGGTTCACCCATGTTGTAGCATGTGTCAGAATTTCATTTCTCTTTAAGACTGAACAACATTCCGTTTTGTGTATATACTGTGTTTTGTTCATCTGTTAACCTGTCAATCACCAAAGAGTTTTAAGTAGAGATTTTATTTATTTTTATTGTTTTTGAGGTAGGGTCTTGCTCTTTGCCCAGGCTATAGTACAGTGACATGATCGTGGTTCACTGCAGCCTTGACTTCCTGGGCTCAAGCAATCCTCCCATCTCAGCCTTCCAAGTAGCTGAGACCACAGGTGCGTGCAACCACACCCAGCTAATTGTTTGTTTGTTTATTTATGTGGAGACATAGTCTTGCTATGTTGCCCAGGCTGGTATTGAACTCCTGGCCTCAAGTGATCCTCCTGCCTTGGCCTCCCAAAGTGTTGGGATTATAGTTGTGAGCCAACACATTCAACTAGGTAGAGACTTTAAACACACTCATATGTCCAGTTTACAAGATCACTCTAGGCTGGGTGAGGTGGCTCACACCTGTAATTCTAGCACTTTAGGAGGCCAACGTGGGCAGATCATTTGAAGTCAGGAGTTTGAGACCGGCCTGGCCAACATGGTGAAACTCCGTCTCTACTAAAAATACAAAAATTAGTCGGGCGTGGTGGCACATGCCTGTAATCCCAGCTACTCGGGAGGCTGAGGCATGAGAATTGCTTGAACCCAGGAGCCGGAGATTGCAGTGAGCCAAGATTGTGCCACTGCACTTCAGCCTGGGCAATAGAGTGAAACTCAGTCTCAAAAAACAAAAACAAAAAAAGATCACTCTGGCTGGCAGATGGAGACTGGATCAAGAGTGAGCAAGAGGGCAAGGAGAGATGAGTTGCAAAAGTTTAGGCAAGAGATGATAGTGGTCTGGACCAGGCTGTGAATGAGGCGATGGAAAGAAGTAGATTTAAGGGCAGATGGGAGATTGCACAGGATCTGGTGTTTGGAAGTTTGGGATGGGAAGGAGGAATAGCCAAGGAACTGCTGCACGTAGGGAAAACTCACTGCTCCTTATAGGCTCAGAGCTGAGGGGGTCTTTTGAGCTGAAGATAAGGGAGCCTCTCTACACATCTCAGGGCTTCCTTCTCTGCTTTCTGACTCAGACTGAGACACCAAGAAATTTTCTGTTGATCATTTGGCTTCCCCTGTGGCTTTCTAACAAGGGAGGACACACCAGTCTTTTGATATACACACATTCTTGCATACTTGACTGATAAATTTATCTTTGTAAACTCACAGATTTTTATCTGCTTTATGATTGAGTCAGAGTCTGTTACTTCATTGTTGTTAGCCCAAGGGTGAATCCTCTCTTAATGTAAGCAAAAAGTTAGAGTTTTGACATTGTAAAGTTGAGGCCCAAACTCCCTATTATGGCAACTTCACCAAGAGAGTCTTGTGGATCTTTCTCATGGCGTTCAGACTACTCGTGGAGACACCCTTCCGGACCACTGTATTCTATGCTGAGTATTCAAGCTCAAACAGGGATAGGGAAGTAGACAATTGAGTTGAGCTGGACACTGTAGTGATGCTATGCACCCATAGCTTGCCCCTCCAGTTACATTCACTGTTGGTGCCACACATTCTTTCAGGAAAGCAGTCTGTCAGTATTTACCAAGACGCTTTCAATATCAGTCCTGCTTCTGAGAGTCTGTAGCCTAAGGAAATGATTTAAAATGTGACATTCAATGTAGCATTATTATTATTATTATTACTGTTTTTGAGACGGAGTCCTGCTTTGTTGCCCAAGCTGGAGCACAGCGGCGTGATCTCAGCTCACTGCAACCTCCGCCTCCCAGATTTAAGCAATTCTCCTGTCTTAGCCTCCTGAATAGCTAGAATTACAGGTGTGCACTACCATGCCTGGCTCATTTTTTTTTTCTTTGTATTTTTAGTAGAGACGGGGTTTCACCATGTTAGCGAGGCTGGTCTCGAACTCCCAACCTCAGGTGATTCACCTGCCTTGGCCTCCCAAAGTGCTGGGATTACAGGCGTGAGCCATTGCACCTGGCCCAAGGTAGCATTATTGATAACAGTGAGAAACTAAAAGCAAAACGTGTCCAAAAACATATCCATAGGATAGAATATTCTGCAGCCATTAGAAAGTGGACATTCTCAAAGAGTGGATCTTGTTCTTAAACAGGTGAAACTAATCTATGTTGATAGAAGCCAGAAGGTTACATGAGGGGAAGAAAGGTAGTTATTGACTGGGAAGGTGAGGGAATCTTCTGGAGCACTGGAAATGTTCTGTATCTTGAGATGGGTGGTGGTTACATGGGTGACTACACACATGAACATTCACTGAACTTCACATTTTATATGTGTGCACTCTACTGTATGAAATTAGACCTCAATTTAAAAGAATGAGCTCTAAGACCATGTAGCAATCAATGCCCAGTGGAAAATGTCACCAAGTCCTTGAGAGACGGGCTTTGTCTGTTCTGTTCCTGGAGAAGAAGGGCTTTGTTCTGTTGGCTGCTGTATACTCAGAGTTTAGAACAATGCTTGGTGCATAGCAGACCCTCAACAAAAACCTACTGAATTATTATAGTAAATGCTTAGGATAAAATGTTAAATGAAAAAAAAAAGTCCCAAAGTTACACAACTCTTTTTGTTTATTTATTTTTTTCTTTGGATGCAGAATCTCACTCTGTCCCCCAGACTGGAGTGCAGTGGTATGATCTCTGCTCACTGCAACCTCCGCCTCCCAGGTTCAAGCGATTCTAATGCCTCAGCCTCCTGAGTAGCCAGGATTACAGGCGTGTACCGCCACACTCAGCTAACTTTTGTAGTGGAGAGGGGGTTTTGTCATGTTAGCCAGGCTGTTCTCAAACTCCTGGTTTCAAGTAATCTGCCCACCTCAGCCTCCCAAAGTGCTGGGATTACAGGCATGAGCCACCATGCCCAGCCAAAGTTTTACAACTTTTAAGCATATGATGGTTATGATGTTATAAAAATGATGAACAGGAAAAAATCTAAAGGAAATAGAGTGAAATGGGGTTGGTGGTTGTGCTGAGTGGTGTGGTTATAGGAGACTGTATTTTATTTTATTTATTTTATTTTTTGAGATGGGGTATCACACTCTGTTGTCCAGGCTGGAGTGCAGTGACACGATCTTGGCTCAATGCAACCTCCGCCTCCAGGGTTCAAGCGATTCTCCTACCTCAGCCTCCCGAGTAGCTGGGATTACAGGCATGTGCCACAGCTCCCAGCTATTTTTTTTTTTTTTGTATTTTTAGTAGAGATGGGGTTTCACTGTGTTAACCAGGATGGTCTCAATCTCCTGACTTCGTGATCCACCTGCCTCGGCCTCCCATGCTGGGATTACAGGCATGAACCACCGTGTCTGGCCAGGGGACTGTTTTTGAAAATTTCGTTGATGGATGCCTTCTCTCCATTCTATCCATGATTCTGTATGTAACTTCATTTGGAAACAGCAGCTAACGCTGAGAGAGTGCTTATTTTGTGCCAGGCTTCACACTTACAGAAATGTCTACTTTACATTTTTTTTTTTTTTTTTTTTTTTTGAGACAGAGTCTCGCTGTCGCCCAGGCTGGAGTGCAGTGGCCGAATCTCAGCTCACTGCAATCTCCGCCTCCCGGGTTTACACCATTCTCCTGCCTCAGCCTCCCAAGTAGCTGGGACTACAGGTGCCCATCACCTCGCCCGGCTAGTTTTTTGTATTTTTTAGTAGAGACGGGGTTTCACCATGTTAGCCAGGATGGTCTCGATCTCCTGACCTCGTGATCCACCCGTCTCGGCCTCCCAAAGTGCTGGGATTACAGGCTTGAGCCACCGCACCCGGCCTACTTTACATTTATCAACTCACTGCATGTTTGCAAAAATCTTATGAAGTATTTATCCCTATCTTACAGACAGAGAAACTGAGGCACAGAGAGGTTAAGGAACCTGCCTAAGGTTAGGCAGCATTAAGGGGTGGCCCTGGGAGGGTGGCCCAGCAGGAATCTGGCTCCAGGGGCTGCAGGCTTAACCAGTATGCCTCACTGCCACTCAGAAGCCAAGATCAAAAGGCTAAATTTGCAGCCTCTGTGACTGAGAGGCTCGAACAAATGGGCTGCTCTGCTCTCCTCCCCCTGTGATTTTCCGTTTTTCCTGGGAGACTCCAAATATGAAGCACCTGAAAGGGGTGAAGGGAGGAGCAATGGATGGAGAACCAGGGACCAGAGGAGAAGAGGTGGGCAGAGGCAGAAAGGCCCCACCTGCTCCAAGCACAACCTCGCCTTCCCTGGGCAGGAACAAATGTTCCTGTTACCCGATTCCTCACTCTAGAAGCCTGGGGAGGGCCCCTCTCCCAGGCTGGCCCTACCCCTGGCCCCTGGGGCCATCACGAGGCCTGGGCCAACAGCCCTGATCCTGCTGTTCATCCACTGGAAACGTGGCTTCTTGGAAGCTCGTCCCCTCCCTCTGTGCCCCATCCTAGTCCACTCTGTTCCTGGAAGTTGAAGAAACCAGGCACAGAGCGTCCGTTGCGCACCAGCCAGCCAGAGCAGCGTGCCTCCCTCTGGCTCTCAGCACCTGCTAGAGGGGAGAAGACAAGGGCTTGGTGCTGCTGGAGGATAGGATTTGAGTTTCTCTCTGCAGCTCACTTGCTGTGTGGCCTAGAGCAAGTTCTTGACCTCTCACAAGCCTCAATTGTTTCATATATGAAATGGAGATACCTGAAGGGGTGGCTGTAGGATTGAATGCAACAATGTGGGTGATGCATTTGGCACAGTGGCCTGGCACTATACAGCACTCAAAACAGGGTAACTATGGTTACTATTATTATCCTGCCACCCTCATTCTCTTCAGGGTCATGGAGGGGTTGGAGAGATGGCTGAGAAGGCACGCAGATGCCTTGGCTCCAGTAGGAAACGCGTTTCTTATCAGTGTAGACGTCAGAGTCTGCAGAGTCGAGTTACTAATACCCAGCCAGCCCACCAGCTTTGCATTTAGCATTCCGAGGTGGAGAGGTGGGGAGGGGAGGGCTGGGAAACAGGTGGCCATGGCAGGAGAAGGAGCTGCTGGCCTCGCTCGCCATGGGAGCAGTCCTTCCCAGCCTCAGCAGGCAGTACTTGGCGCCTTCTCTGCCAGACACTCTCCACCTGCACTCTAAGGTCTGGGAAGGTGTGAAATTCCTGCATGAAGTCAAACGCCAGGCTGTCATCTCCTCAGTCCCCTATGGGCACAGCACTGTCCTTCTAGGGATCCAAAGCCCAAGAGAGCAGCGCTCCCAGAAGGAAGAGATCCAGGCATGGAACAGAGGACTCTCAAAGCTGGAAGGGGGCTTAAAGGACCCCCATCTGCCTTAGGGGTTTAGACATAACCCCTGCCTTGGACTCAGGCAGACCTGTGTGATCAGGAAAATCTACATCCTTCAGCCTCAGTTTCCTCAGCAGTTAACTGGGAATAATACTAAGTTTGAACCCTTTGTTTGAAATGTTTGTTCCTCGATGTTGTAAATAAATAGTACTTGGACATAAATTTAATTTATTTAGTAAGGCCATTTTTACTTCCTGCCAGAAAGCGTACACTCACCAGCAGTTTTGCCACGAGAGTACACCGAACAAAGGAGACAGGGTTGTTTATAACCTGACGCGTCCACCCCACTGCTGTGTTTGGTTTCCGTTGGCTGGAACGGGACCTCACATTCTGTATCTGTCCGATTGGCTAGCGACTTAGAACTTTTTAAAAGAGGCAAAGGTAGAGGGGAACAAAGGAAGGAGGAAGTAACTTGTAGAATGCTGAAAAAGGTAAAAACACTTTTAAATAAGGAAGAGGAACAGGCTATGACCTAATGCTTGCTTGGACCAGTATAAGCATGCCAGGGCAAATATTGGAAGCTAAGAACATAAAGTATATTGATTTCTTTATTACAGCTTGCAGATATTTAAGAATGTTAGCACAGGTCTTTGAATAAATTTTGCTTCTAAGAGAAGTTACTATTTATTCCTAATTAGATGGGGAGGAAAGTCTTTGAAGAGGAACCTCTACTTTACTTTTTACACCTTCCACGTATGAAAGGAAAATAAAATCTCGGGACCCCCAACTCACTGTGCCAAAAGGGAAAGTTAAGTTTGGAAACCGAGTCACACATAAACAATTGCCTTTCCTTCTCTTCTTAAACAGGTATCTCCCCAGCTGGCCTCCCTCACCCTGAAAATGTAAGTGAGCAGCTTATCTTGACGGGTATGGGACAAGAGGAAACTAGAAATAGTCCCACCACCCACTCCAGAGGAATGCGTATTTGACTTCTCCCTCTGCTGTGTGTTTATCTTATGTAAGGTGTAGATTTACTGAGCACATTGGGCATGAGAGGAATACATAATTTTTTGTTTGTTTGTTTTTGAGATGGAGTCTCACTCTGTTGCCCAGGCTGGAGTGCAGTGGTGCGATCTCGGCTCACTGCAGCTTCCACCTCCCAGGTTCAAGTGATTCTCCTGCCTCAGCCTCCCAAGTCGCTGGGATTACAGGCATGCGCCACCACGCCCGGCTAATTTTTGTATTTTCAGTAGAGACAGGGTTTCACCATATTGGCCAGGCTGATCCCGAACCCCTGATCTCAGGTGATCCGCCCATCTCGCCTTTCCAAAGTGCTAGGATTACAGGCATGAGCCACTGCACTCGCACCTAGCCAGAATACAGACTGTTCCTCTACCCCCTCCTTTCCATGTGCAACATGTGGATTCAGTGAGGGCTTAGCAAAGCCTCAAAACAATGTAACCACTTGTCTCAGTTTTTCTGCGCTCCTTTTTTTTTTCTTTCCTCCTTCCTCTCCAGCTCAACCTTGGCAAAATAAACCTCTAAACTGACCAAGACCTGTCTTAGACACTCTTCTTGGTTTACACATGCAATAGAAACATTTTCATTTGGCCATTGAAAGGACAAATGAAATAATTCCTAAAAGCACAGGGATTAGCGTACAGCAAGTGTCTGGTAATAGTGGGTGTTGTTGGTAGCTCAGCTCCTCATTTTTACACACAACTTCCCATTTTGTTCTTCCCCAGGGGAGCCGTGGCAGATCTTAAGAAACAAAGATCTTCCAGGAATTTTTCATTCCTCCACTTGAGCTAACAAATTATGCCAGACAATGCTTCTTTGTTTTCTTAAAACAAAAAAAAATTTAAAAATTGATTTAAAAAAGGTAATACCCTTTATTTTTTATAGCAGTTTTTAGGTTCACAGCAAAATTGAGAGGAAGGTACAGACATACCCCATAGAGCCCTGGCCCCTACACATGCACAGCCTCCCGGACTATCAACATCCCCCACCAGAGCCATACCTTGGTTTTTTTTGTTTCTGTTTTTTTGAGACAGTCTCGCTCTGTCGCCCAGGCTGGAGTGCAGTAGCCCGATCTCGGCTCACTGCCACCTCCGCCTCCTGGGTTCAAGCGATTCTCCTGTCTCAGCCTCCCAAGTAGCTGGGACTACAGATGCCCATCACCATGCCCAGCTAAATGTTGTATTTTTAGTAGAGACAAGGTTTTGCCATGGGTGGTCAGGGTGGTCTCGAACTTCTGACCTTAGGTGATCAAAGCAGTACCTTTATTACAATTGATAAACCTATGTGGACACACTATCACCCCAACCCGGAGTTTACATTAGTGTTCACTCGGTGTTGTACATTCTAGGAGTTTGGACAAATGTATGGTGACATGTATTTACCACTGTAGTACCATATAGACTAATTTCACTCGTGTGAAAATCCTCTGTGCTCTGCCAATTCATCCCTTCCTCCCTCCTTACCACTGACAACCACTAATTTTTTTTTTTTTTTTTTTTTTTTTTGAGATAGAGTCTCACTCACTCTGTCACCCAGGCTGGAGTGCAGTGGCATGATCTTGGTTCACTGCAACCTCTGCCTCCTGGGTTCAAACAACTCTCCTGCATCAGCCTCCTGAGTAGCTGGGATTACAGGCATGCGCCACCATGCCCGGCTAATTTTTGTAAGTTTTAGTAGAGATGGGGTTTCACATGTTGGCCAGGCTGGTATTAAACTCCTGAGCTCAAGTGATCCACCTGCCTTGGCCTCCCAAAGTGCTGGGATTATAGGTGTGAGCTACTGCGCCTGGCCAATCACTAATTTTTTAATTGTCTCCATAGTTTTACCTTTTCCAGAATGTCATATAGTTGGAATCATATAGCATGTCAGTCTTTTCAGATGGTCTTCTTTCACTTAATTATATGCATTTAAGTTTGCTCTATGTCTTTCCATCACTTGTTAGCTCGTTTCTTTCTTTTTAGTGCAGAATACTATTCCAGTGTCTGGATGTACCACAGTTTATCCATTCACCTGCTGAAGAACACCTTGGTTGCTTCCAAGTTTTGGCAGTTATGAATAAAGCTGCTATAAACATTCATGTGTAAGTTTTTGTGTGAACATAAGTTTTCAACTCTTTTGAGTAAATACCAAGCAGTATGATCACTGGCTAGTATGGTAAGAGTATGTTTAGTTTTGTAAGAAACTGTCAAACTGTCTTCCAAGTGGCTGTACCATTTTGCATTCCCACCAGCAATGAATGAGAGTTCCTGTGCTCCACAGCCTTGCTAGCATTTGGTGTTGTCAGTGTTCTGGATTCTGGCCAATCTAGTAGGTGTTTCATTCTAGTAGTGGCGTTTCATTGTTGTGTTAATTTGCAATTCCCTAATGACACATGATGTTGAGCATATTTTCATGTGTTTATTTGCCATTTGTTTATCTTCTTTGGTGAAGTGTCTGTTCAGATCTTTTGTCCTTTTTTTTTTTTTTTTGTCTTGTTTTGTTTTTTTGAGACAGAGTCTTTTTCTGTTGCCCAGGCTGGAATACAATGGTGCGATCTCAGCTCACTGCAAACTCCGCCTCCCAGATTCAAATGATTCTCCTGTCTCAGCCTCCTGAGTAGCTGGGATTACGGGGGCCCACCATCACACCCAGCTAATTCTTGTATTTTTAGTAGAGATGGAATTTCACTATGTTGGCCAGGCTGGTCTCGAACTCCTGACCTTGTGATCAGCCCACCTTGGCCTCCCAGAGTGCTGGGATTACAGGCATGAGCCACCAAGTCCAGCCTTGTCCATGTTTTAATTGAGTCATTTGTTTTCTTTTCTTTCTTTTTTTTTTTTGAGACAGAGTCTCGCTCTGTTGCCCAGGCAAGAGTGCAGTGGTGCAATCTCAGTTCACTGCAAGTGCTATCTTCCAGGTTCATGCCATTCTCCTGCCTCAGCCTTCTGAGTAGCTGGGACTACAGGCGCCTGCCACCACGCCCAGCTAATTTTTTGTATTTTTAGTAGAGACGGTGTTTCACCATGTTAGCCAGGATGGTCTCAATCTCCTGACCTCATGATCCGCCCGCCTCGGCCTCCTAAAGTGCTGGGATCACAGGCCTGAGCCACTGTGCCCGGCCCATTTGTTTTCTTATTGTTGAGTTTTAAGGGTTCTTTGTATATGTTGAATAATAGCCCTTGTCTTTTGCAAATATTTTCTCCCAGTCTGTTGACTTGGCTTGTCATTATCCTGACTGATTTTTATTAATGACTCAGGATTTCTTTTCCTCTGTTACTAAAAAGTAAGCGTTCTGACCAGGCGCAGTGGCTCACACCTGTAATCCCAGCACTTTGGGAGGCCGAGGCGGGTGGATCACTTGAGGTCAGGAGTTAGAGACCAGCCTGGGCAACATGGTGAGACCCCTGTCTCTACTAAAAATAAAAAAATTAGCTGTGTGTGGTGTTGTGTGCCTGTCATTCCAGCTACTTGGGAGGCTGAGGCATGTGAATCCCTTGAATTTGGGAGGTGGAGGTTGCAGTGAGCGAAGGTTGCACCATTGCACTTCAGCCTGGGCAACAGAGTGAGACTCCATCTCAAAAAAAAAAAATTAAAAATTAAAAAATAGGTGTTCTTAAAAGTTTGTATCATATGAAGAGCAGAAAGGCTTGACTTTGCCAGTGCTCTTGCCTATGGAGGACCCCACATTTGGCAGGTAGAGCAGGTGACATCCTGTATGTTCAGGATTGTGGCCCAGAGAGGGAGTGTGACTCACTTGAGATTGCACAGCATGTTCACTAAGATAATATATTCTTCTCACACACATAGCCTTCATAGTAATCAGAGAACTCTTATTTGGTTTGAATGAGACTCCTGGAATGTGTCTTCTTTCTTCTGTACTTTAAAAAAGTTGCAAAAAGAAAAATGTAACAACAGCAGATTTTTTTGGAAAAAGACAAAACCAAAACACCCATAATCATAGCGCCTCAATAACTGACTGTTTCACTTTTCTGAGGATGTTATCTATCTGGCAAAGGTTGGGACGAGGTAAGCCCATGTATTGTAATAGTTATCATCTTAGTGTATCTTATGCTTTTTTGTTTTACCTTTTTTTTTTTTGAGATGAAGGTTTGCTTTTGTTGCCCAGGCTGGAGTGCAATGGGGCATCTCGGCTCACTGCAACCCCCACCTCCCACATTCAAGTGATTCTCCTGCCTCAGCCTCCAGAGTAGCTGGGATTACAGGCATCCGCCACCACACCCGGCTAATTTTGTATTTTTAGTAGAGACGGGGTTTCTCCATGTTGTTCAGGCTGGTCTCAAACTCCCGACCTCAGGTGATCCGCCCGCCTCAGTCTCCCAAAGTGCTGGGGTTATAGGCATGAGACATCACCCCCGACCTTGTTTTACTCTTTTCCAGGTTTCAATACAATGTATTAGAATGGCTGCATAACCCTTGGGGCTGTCTCTGGAGTGTCCTTCCCCAAGGTTGTCACTCAGTCAGCTCTTCCACATCATCCAAGTCTCAGATCAACTGTCCGCTCCTCAGGGGTCCTTCCTCGAACATCGTATCTAAAGCATCCAAGGCAATCTCCCTGATTGAAAGTCTCTCTCCATCCTATTACTCTCTATATTTATATTTATATATACACACACACATACCTATATTTTTTATATATATATTTGGGTTTTTTTTCTTTTTGGTAGAGTTGGGGCCTTGCTATGTTGCCAAGCTGGTCTTGAATTCATGGACTCAAGCGATACCCCCATCTCAGCCTCCCAAAGTCCCTCCTTTCCTTCCTTCCTTCCTTCCTTCCTTCCTTCCTTCCTTCCTTCCTTCCTTCCTTCCTTCCTTCCTTCCCTCCTCTCTCTCTTTCTTTCTTTCTTTCTTTCTTTCTTACTCTCTCTCTCTCTTTCCTTTTTTAGAATACTTTATTATTGTTATTATTTTTTTTTTTTTTGAGACGGAATCTCGCTCTGTCTCTCAGGCTGGAGTGCAGTGGCGCGATCTCCACTCACTGCAAGCTCCGTCGCCTCCTGGGTTCATGCCGTTCTCCTGCTTCAGCCTCCCGAGAAGCTGGGACTACAGGCGCCCGCCACCCCGCCCGGCTAATTTTTTTTGTATTTTTAGTAGAGACGGGGTTTCACCATGTTCGCCAGGATGGTCTTGATCTCCTGACCTCGTGATCCGCCCACCTCGGCCTCCCGATGTGCTGGGATTACAGGCGTGAGCCGCCGCGCCCGGCCCTATTGTTATTTTTTTATAGAGACAGAGTCTGGCTATGTCGCACAGGCTGGAGTGCTGCAAAACCGTCATAGCTCACGTTAGCCTCAAACTTCTGAACTCCTCCTCCCTCAGCCTCCCGAGTAGCTGGGACTACAAGTGTGTGCCACCATGCCCAGCTAAGTTTTAAATTTTTTGTAGAGACAGGATGTCTCTATGTTGTCCAAGCTGGTCTCTAACTCCTGGGCCCAAGTGATCCTCCCACCTCAGCCTCCTACAGTGCTGGGATTGCAGGCATGAGCCATTGCTCCCAGTCGATTCTGGTTTCTTTTGTCTTTTTTGTTTTGGAGAGATAGTCTCACTCTGTTACCCAGGTTGGAGTGCAGTGGCGTGATCTCGGTTCACTGCAACCTCTGCCACCTAGGTTCAAGGGATTCTCCTGAATCAGTCTCCTAAGTAGCTGGGACTACATGCACACACCACCACACCCAGCTAATTTTTTGTATTTTTAGTAGAGACAGGATTTTGTCATGTTGCCCAGGCTGGTCACAAACTCCTGACCTCAGGCAATCCGCCCACCTCGGCCTCCCAAAGTGATGGGATTACAGGCATGAGCCACTGTGCCCGGCCTGGTTTATTTTCTTTTTTCTTTTTCTTTTTTTTTTTTTTTTTTGAGACGGAGTCTTGCTCTGTCGCCCGGGCTGGAGTGCAGTGGCCGGATCTCAGCTCACTGCAAGCTCCGCCTCCCGGGTTCACACCATTCTCCTGCCTCAGCCTCCCGAGTAGTTGGGACTACAGGCGCCCGCCACCTCGCCCGGCTAATCTTTTGTATTTTTAGTAGAGACGGGGTTTCACCGGGTTAGCCAGGATGGTCTTGATCTCCTGACCTCGTGATCCGCCCGTCTCGGCCTCCCAAAGTGCTGGGATTACAGGCTTGAGCCACCGCGCCTGGCCGGTTTATTTTCTTGATAGCATTTGTTACACCAGAAATTATCTTTACTTTTAAAAATCCGTCTTCTCCTGCCAGAATATAAGCTCCCTGGGGAGAAAAGGGAACTTTTCTCTCCTGCTTTCTCTGTATCTCCAGTGCCTAGAACAGTGCCTGGCATGTAGTAGGTGCTCAACAGATATTTATTTTATCAACTCGAGAATTCAGCTGACTGACCGGGCTCAGTGGCTCACGCCTGTAATCCCAGCACTTTGGGAGGCCAAGGCAGGCGGATCATCTGAGGTCAGGAGTTTGAGACCAGCCTGGCCAACATGGTGAAACCCCATCTCTACTAAAGATACAAAAATTAGCCGGATGTAGTGGTGGGCGCCTGTAATCCCAGCTACTTGGGAGGCTAAGGCAGGAGAATTGCTTGAACCTGGGAGGTGGAGGCTGCAGTGAGCCGAGATCGAGCCATTCCACTCCAGCCTGGGTGACAGAGTGAGACTCCGTCTCAAAAAAAAAAAAAAAAAAAACAGAATTCAGCAGACCACAGTTTACCTAGTTGGTCATTGAATATCCTTTTTAAAAATAGCTTATTAACTGATGCTGCAATAGATGTCTTGGGGAGCCAGTATATCAAGGAGTTTTGGAAGAAGGTTTTGGCAAAAGACATGGGTTCCTCTCTCACCTCTGTCATTTACTAATTTTGTGATGTTGGGCAGTATATTTAACTTCTCTGAATCTCAGTTTCCTTATTTGAAATGAGGGTAATATTAGTGCCTATCTCATGGGGTTATTGTGAGGTAAATAAAAGGAAAAAAAATTAAATAAAAACAATGCATGTAAAGAGAGTGCTTAGCAAAATGCCCATGAAACAGGAGCAACCCATTCCAGCATGTTCTCTGTGCCGGGCACTGCTCTAAGTATTTCCCAGGTGTTGTCTCATGTAATCATCAGAATCATCTTTTTTTGTTGGTTACACAACAATGGTTATTTTGTGAACATTTATTCAGCTACACAGTTAGTCATGTACTTTTTGGTATTTGGATTACAGTCAGTAAAAGGTTTACTTAACAACAATAATAACAATAAAAGCTCTATGAGGAAGGAAACTTTATCATTCCCATTTTATAGATGAGGAAACTGAATCTCAAAGAAGTTAAATCATTGGCTCAAGATATAGTACAGCCAGGTGCAGTGGCTCATGCCTGTACTCCCAACTACCCAGAAGGCTAAGGTGGGAGAATTGCTTGAACCCAGGAGGCAGAGGTTTGCATGAGTTGAGATCGTGCCATTTCACTCCAGTCTGGGTGACAGAGCAAGGAAAAAAAAAAAAAAAAAAAAAGATCAGGGCTAGGCGTGGTGGCTCATGCCTGTAATCCCAGCACTTTGGGAGGCCGAGGCAGGTGGATCACCTGAGGTCAGAGGTTCAAGACCAGCCTGGCCAACATGGTGAAACCCTGTCTTTACTAAAAATACAGAATTAGCTGGGTGTGGTGGCACAGGCCTATAAATAATCCCAGCTACTTGGGAGGCTGAAGCAACAGAGTCATTTGAACCTGGGAGGCGGAGGTTGCAGTGAACTGAGATTGTGCCATTGCACTCCAGCCTGGGCAACAGAGTGAGACTCCGTCTCAAGCAAACAAACAAAAAGATCATACAGTAAGTGGGTGGGGCTGTGGGTCCAGAGCCTGTGTGCTTAACCACAGCTCTGAACCACAGCTGCTCACTGCCAGACCCATTTAAGCACTCATTAAACAGTAGCTTTTTATTATTATTAACATTTAACATTTTTGTTGTTTTAAAAGCTTTTCTCTATTTTAAATAATACTTCAGAGTATGTGTTTGACCATTTCTGGCTTTTCTCTGGTTTTGAATGACTTCCTTTGGATACAATCCCGAAGACAGAATTAACTGGGGAAAATAGGGTCCAGAGAGTTGATGTGACTTACTCAAGGTAAGTAGTGGTGCTTGGAGCAGGGCCACCACGTACAGTTGTATAGATTATTCACTTCACTTGATCTGGGGGTGAGTGCACTTCCCAGGGGAGTTCAGCCTTGGGCAGGGTTTGAATAGGCAGAGGAGAGGGGGTGTTCCAAGTAGGGGCCCTTAGAAGGGGAGAACGAGGAGGGTGCGATGGAGAAATAGTGGGAAATCAGTTCCAACGGAGCAGAGAGTCGGAGACAGGATTTTAGGAGACAGGTGGGACTGGATCATTCATTCATTCCATAAACACGCTAAGCTGCATTGTATGCCAGGTGCTATTCCAGGAGCTGTAGATAGCAGTGAACAAGCTCATCCAATCCCTACACTCATGGAACAGATACTGTCTTGGGTGGAGGGTGGGGACAAATAACTGACACAGAAATTGAGTAAAATATAGATTGTGATAAATATTGAGAAAGAACCAAGCAGGTGCTCGGTCCGGGAGTAGTGGGATGGGGCCTATTTAAATAGAGTGGTTAAAGAAGGCTTCTGTGAAGAGGTGACGTCTTAGCTGAGGAGGAAAAGACTATTCTAGGCAGATCGCACAGCATGTGCAAAGGCCCGGAGGCAGGATGCTGCAGAGACGGCATTCAAAGCCATGCAGAAGAGAGTCTTGAGGGGTTGTAAGTTTAGAAGTCATTTCAGACAGCCTTGAGCAAAGGATTCTTTTCCCCCAACCCCATCCCAGCTTTTTTCTTTCTCTCTCTCTCTCTCTTTCTTTTGGAGACTGGGTCTCACTCTGTTGCCCAGGCTGGAGTGCAGGGGTGTGATCTCAGATCACTGCAATCCCCGCCTCCTGGGCTCAACCAATCCTCTCACCTCAGCCCCTGCAAAGTAGCTGGGACCACAGGTGTGCGCCACCATGCCCGGCTAATTTTTGTATTTTTTGTAGAGACGAGGTTTCTCCATGTTGCCCAGGCTGGTCTCAAACTCCTGAACTCAAATGATCCTCCCGCCTCAGCCTCCCAAAGGGCTGAGATTACAGATGTGAACCACTGCACCCAGCACCCAGTCTGATCTTTGTTCTGAGTTCAGCTGTACTTTTCCATCTGCCTGCTGGTTGACCCACAGAGCAGTCACCTCAAAGTCATGTGTTCTTCCCAAACAGCTCCCCACCTCCCATCTCCTTCTAAATCTCTACACTCTTCCTTGACTATTGCTGAGCATCTTGAGTCTTCCTTCCTCATTCTCTCACTTCTGTCTCTTCCTTGGCCACCTTTCTAGACCAGGGAGGCAACCAAGTACCATAGTGTGATAGGACCACACACAAGCACTGTGAAAGTACTCAGACCTGGGCTCAAATCGCAGCTCTGCCATTCAGTTCATTTCACAGGGTCTTGGTTTGTTGGTTGGTGTAGGGAAGTTGTACCTTGGTGGCTGGAGAGTAAATGAGATGGTGTTGGAGGTGACAGCAGCTGGCACACAGTAGGTATCTGATGAGTGACAGTGCGTTGCCCTTTCCCTGCCAACCTTGGGAACTGTCTTGTTTTCTTCATAGCTTGGCTCTTTCTATTTGGGAAGCAGAGAGGTGGTTGAAGTTCTTGGGTAATCATTGACTCCCAAAATATCTCTCTGGGGAACCAATATCTCCAATATTTCTTTTCAAAGTATTTTAAACAGTTAGCTTAATTTGCAGTCATAATACTATCATTAACTGAGTGTTTATTACCTGTCAGTTACTGTGCTAAGTACCTTATATATTTTCTCTTCCTTCATCCTCATGACAACTCTGTGAAGAAAGTTCCATTATTGTCACCATTTTATAGTTCAGGAAACTGAGGCTCAGAAAAATGAATTGACTGGCTTAAAGTCACATAGCTTGTTAAGGGATGAAACTGGGACTTGAACCTACATTTATCTGGCAACAAAAACCTGAGTGCCTGATCACTAGACCATCCTGCCTCACAGCCTATCTGGCCAAAGTAGAGAGAGAGTCAACATTTCATTTCCTGCATGGCTGGAAGCTCAGAGAAGTGAGAGGCTTGTTCAGAGTCCCATAACGGACTGGACACTAAGCCAGCGTATGGTGGGTCTGGCCCCAGGTCCCAAACCTGCCCCAGCAGAGAAAACTGGGAGGTGTGAGACTTCAGGGCATCCTGGACCTTCCTCCTAGAGCTGGACTGCCTCTCCAGAGCAACCGAGCCATAAACACAAGCGGCTCTTTCAACACGACACTGAGCCTGAGTCACTGAGTATTTATAGATGGGCCTCTTCTCCTTGCCTCAGCTTTGCCAGGATTTATCAGGTTCACTTGGGGTTCGGAGGGTGACAACCTGTTTATCATCCAAGGTGCCCAAGCTAGATGTTGGGACATTCTCCGAGAACGAGATCTGGAGTCCTGCCTGTGTTTAGACCTTGCCTGACCCCCAACACCCAGACTGATACAATTCTCCCTATCCAAGTTGTGCCCCCTTCTACCAGATACTCCCCATGCTTACCCCATCACAACCTTATATACCTAGAGAATTCATGGTCTTGGGTTAAAATGGGACAGAAATGCTGCTTCTTTCAGGAAGACATCCTGGATTGATCTAGGAAGGTTAAAAACTTTCCCTAACCCCACTGCTCTGAGGGAGTAAACTCTCTCATTGGTCAGATAATTAAATTAATCATCATAACATTTGCTAAGACTTTGGGAGGACAAGGTGGGAGGATTGCTTGAGGGCAAGAGTTTGAGACCAGCCTGGCTACATAGCGAGACCCTGTTTCTACAAAAAAAAAAAAAAATACCCGGGTGTGGTGGCACATGCCTGTAGTCCCAGCTACTTGGAGGCTGAGGCAGGAGGATCACTTGAGCCCAGGAGGTTGAGGCTGCAGTGAGTTGTGATTGCATCACTACACTCCAGCCTGGACAACAGAGAGAGAGAGAGAGAGGGAGAGAGATACCTTGTTTCAAAAAAAAAGTAAAACAAACATTTTCTAAGGACCTTCTGTGTACCAGATACCATGCTAAGAGTTTTAACATTACCTTTTTTTTTTTTTTAAGATGGGGTTGCCCAGGCTGGAGTGCAGTGGTGCAATGACAGCTCACTGCAGCCTTGAACTCCTGGGCTCAAGTGATCCTCCCGCTTCAACCTCCTGAGCAGCTGGAATTACAGGTATGCGCCACAGCACTCAGATTAACATTACCTTTTTGAATCCTCACATTTTTGTAAGTTAAATATTAATTTAATGTCATCTTTATAGATGAGGAAACTGAGGCTCACAGAGATAAAGTAACTTGCCCAAGCCACACGACTTTCCTCCTAGTAAGTAGCAGGACTGTGCTCAAAATCTACGTTTTCCTTGGTTCAGTGGTCCAAGCTGTAGGTGACCTTGGACAAGTTACTTCACTTCTGAGCCTCAGTTTCTTTATCTGTAAAATGGAGACACTAATACCAACAGTTATACAGACTGAATAAACCTGGTACACAGTAGACTCCCAACTGCTGACTCCTGTCCCACACCTGCTAAATTTGTTCATTCTAAGTTGCTTAGAACAATCAAACAGGCCACATCTGGCTCAGACTCTGGGGACTTGAACCTGGGACCCAGGCTCTTCCAGCCACGCCTGCTTCTCTGCCCCTACTCTTTCTGTCTCCTTAATAGTAATCATGTCCTGAGTGACTCAGAACGCAGGGGCGGGGTGGGTGAAGCGGGCAGGGGAGAGTAGGGTGGCGAGTGAGTAGGGGCATTGGGGGTGGTTGTGTATAGAGGCACAGTAGACAGACCTGGCTCTCGCTCCTGGGATCTGTTTTGGATGGGGCCAGCCTCCAGGCTGCTGGAAGCTGGAGCTGGAGGTGTCAGTGCTGAGTTAACGGAGCGGCCCTTGGGGCCAGATTTAGCGGTTGAGTTCTGACCCCAGAGGGTGGCTTAGCTGCAGGCACTGGGCCAAAGCCACTTCTGTGATTCCTGCCATGGGGTTCTGGGTCTCTGTACAGGGCACTCTGCTCCTTTCTGCTGTCTTCACC
This sequence comes from Rhinopithecus roxellana, assembly GCF_007565055.1. NCBI lineage: Eukaryota > Metazoa > Chordata > Mammalia > Primates > Cercopithecidae > Rhinopithecus > Rhinopithecus roxellana. The sequence goes on along the minus strand of NC_044560.1, from coordinate 15,101,679 downwards.
ACGCCCTCCCCAGCCCAGTGCAGAGCCTTTAACTTGAGATTCACACAGATTTGGGATCAAGGCCTGGCTGTTCCACCTACTAATGGTATGACCTTGGTGTCCTAAGGGTTGTGATGATTAATTGGGGTGTCCAGATAGGGTTGTCTTCCCCCCACCTCCCCCAACACCACTGGGGCCCATGAGGTCAGGGCTAGTTCTCCTGTCTTCATCCTACGTCTCAGGGTCCTTTCCCCCAGGCCTTGACCTGGCTGTTCCAGGGCCCCCAGGGCTCGCCTTGCATGGTGCTTCCAGAAACTCTGATCCGAAGTGGCCCCTGGCCTACCCAGGGTTGTGCCAGGGCCCAGCTCTGACAGAGGTGAGGGCCCAGTTCTGACGAGCTGTAGCTCAAGTTTCCTGCTGGGCCTCGTTAAATGGGCTTATTAAGGAGCCTTTAGAGGGCCTCATTAAGGAACCCTGGCTCCTAGTTTTTAACAGTTTAGAGATTTCTTTCCATCCATTTCTATGCCTGTACCACATATCTGATACATACGTTTATTTACATACCCATGTATAATATTTTTTAAAAGAATAGGATCAGATTATATGTAATAGGCATGTGTTTTTCTGTTTATGCCTAACAATATATTGCTGACATCTTTTGATATTGGTATTCAATATGGAAAGCTCAATGTCCATTTTTTTGAATTGGAGGAATATTTATGTATCTATAAAAGTATTTATTTTTCTGCATGGACACTTGGAATGCTTATTGGGGTATGCTTTTTGTTGTTATTGTTGTTTAGTAAACTTTTTCTTCAAGTATAATATACATTCAGAAAAGTACACAATTCCAGCCCCAGCACTTTGGGAGGCTGAGGTGGGTGGATCACTTGAGGTCAGGAGTTTGATACCAGCCTGGCCAGCATGGTGAAACCCCATCACTACTAAGAAATATAAAAATTAGCCTGTAGTTCCAGCTACTCGGGAGGCTGAGGTGGGAGGCTGCTTGAACCTGGGAGGTGGAGGTTGCAGTGAGCCGAGATTGCATCACTGCATTCCAGCCTGGGTGACAAGAGTTAAACTCTGTCTCAAAAACAACAACAACAAAAAAAGTACACAGTTCCTAGGTGTACAATGCAAGGCATTTTCAGAGAGTGAGTATACCTGCATCACCTACACCCAGGTCAAGAAACAGGCCATCACCAGCAGTCGCAGAGGCCCCATGCTTCCTTCTGGCCTCCTCAAGGATAACCACCATCCTGAATGCTGACAGCTCAGATTCATTCTGCCTTTTTCGAAGTTTACATAAACGGAATTATACAGGATGTCCTCTTTTGCTTGACATTCTATTTATGAGCTTCCTCCATGTTGTTACGTGTGGCAAGATTTGTTTACTCTAATTCTGTATAGCATTCCACTAGGTGACCACACGGCAATTTATTTATTTGTCCCACTGATGGACATTTGGGCTGTTTCCAAGGTTTTGCTACGGCAAACAAAATTGCAAAAATGTCCTGGTGTGTAAATAGAGCTATATATCTGCATATCTGTATCTACCTATCTAATTATATCTTTCTGTTATCTTTCTAGTTTTTTGATAAGATAGAGTCCTCAGAATATAATTGCTGAGTCACATGTATGCATAGTTAACATTTTTCTTTGTCAAATTGCACTCTCCTGCTCCCCCGGGGCCAAGAGCAATGCCAGTCCCCATGTCCCTACCCCTCACCAAGCTTGAATATTATTCATCTTTAATACTTTTGTCTATTGGATCCAAGAAAAATCAGATTTTATTGTGGTTTTAATGTGACCTTTTTAAATTATTGAGGATAAGCACTTTTTTGTTTTGGTTTTTGGGGACATTGACATTTATTCTTTTGTGAATTGCCTTTTTATATCTTTTGCTTATTCTTAAAATTTGAATGTATTGTGGATTGTGACATTTGGTCTTTTCATATTTCTAGTGTTTTCTCCCCCACCAGCTTTGTTTGTGAAGCAACTGCCGGTTTAAATATAGTTTGTTTTCCTCCTGCTCACTGTTTATAATCTGGATAGTCCCTGAGGGTGTGTATGGCAAACCCCAGGTTCAAGCTGTGGGGGTGGGGAGCGGAAGGCCAGGTGGGGTGGGCAGCTGAGCCCCCAAGACTGTCTGCCAGGGGTATAAACAAAGGAATATCTGGGTCAGCACTGAACCCTTGGACTTGGAGTTTGCCCCAGAGGCTTCCCCCAATCCTGTTTCCAAGTCTTCCCAGTGGCACATCGGGCCTCACTGTCAGTGAAGAGAGCCTCTCACCCAGCCAAGGGGCCAGGTGGGAATCAAGGGGCGCCAGGGCCTGTGTTAGTCCTGGAAAAAGAGGGAAAGGTTAAGAATAAGGGCTAAACAGTCAGCGCTCTGAAGTCAAATCCTGAACCCTCTGAGTGCAATGCCGGATGAGTCTGCTAAAATCCCACAGCTTGGGTGGCTTAAACAACAGAAATTTACTTCTCACAGTTCTGGAGACTGGCAAGTCCAAGATCAAGGTGGTTTTATTCTGAGTTATCTTCTCTTGACTTGTAGGTAGCTACCCTCTTGCTATGTGCTCACATGGTCTTACCTTGGTGTGCATGCATAGAGAAAGGGAGAGAGATGCCACCGCCCAACTGGTTCACCTTGCTTGCTGCCTAGACAGAGCCGATTTATCAAGACAGGGGAATTGCAATGAGAAAGAGTAATTCACGCAGTTGGCTGTGTGGGAGACTGGAGTTTTATTATTACTCATATCAGTCTGCCCAAGCATTCGGGGATCGGAGTTTTTAAAGATAATTTGGTGGGTAGGGGCTCAGTAAGTGGGGAGTACTGATTGGTCAGGTTGGATGGAATCATAGAGGGGATCAAAGTTAAGTTTTCTTGCTGTCTTCTGTTCCTGGGTGAGATGGCAGAACTGGTTGAGTCAGATTACTGGTCTGGGTGGTGTCAGCTGATCCATCAAGTACAGGATCTGCAAAATATCTGAAGCACTGATCTCAGGTTTTACAATAGTGATGTCCCCAGGAGCAATTTGGGGGAGGCTCAGACTCTTGGAGTCAGAGGCTGCATAAAATCTAATCTTGTAGCTAATTTATTAGTCCTACAAAAGCAAACTGGTCCCAACAGAAGAAGGGGGTCTTTTCAGGAAAGGGCTATTACCAATTTTGTTTCAAACTAAATGCCTCCCTAGATTGGTTTGACTTAAGCCCAGGAATGAACAAGGACTGCTTAGAGGTTGGAAGCAAGACGGAGCTGGTTAAATCTGAAATCTGCCACTGTCATAGTTTCCTCAGTTGTAATTTTTGCAAAGGCGGTTTCAGAGAGACATAGAGACAGCAAGAGAAACAGAGAGGAAAGGAGAGCAAGCTTTCTTGTGTCTCTCTTGTTTTTTTTTTTTTTTTTTTTTTTTTTTTTTGAGACGGAGTCTCGCTCTGTCGCCCGGGCTGGAGTGCAGTGGCCGGATCTCAGCTCACTGCAAGCTCCGCCTCCCGGGTTTACGCCATTCTCCTGCCTCAGCCTCCCGAGTAGCTGGGACTACAGGCGCCCGCCACCTCACCCGGCTAGTTTTTTGTATTTTTTAGTAGAGACGGGGTTTCACCATGTTAGCCAGGATGGTCTCGATCTTCTGACCTTATGATCCGCCCGTCTCGGCCTCCCAAAGCACTGGGATTACAGGCTTGAGCCACCGCGCCCGGCCTGTTTTTTTTTTTTAAAGACGGGTCTCTCTCTGTGGCCCAGGCTGGAGAGCAGTGGCGTAATCATAGCTCACTGCAGCAGCCTCCAGCTCCTGAGCTCAAGAAATTCTCCCACCCCTGCCTCTCAAGTAGCTGGGACTACAGTACGTGGCATTACACCCAGCTAATTTTTTTTTTTTTTTTGGTAGAGACAAGGTCTGTTCTATTGCCCAGGCTGGTCTCGAACTCCTGGGCTCAAGTGATCCTTCCACCTTGACCTCCCAAAGTGCTGGGATTACAGGCGTGAGCCACCATGCCCATTCTGCCCAGCTGCCCAGCCTTGTGTCTCTTCTTATAAGGGCACTAATGCCATTGGACCTACTTTCATGAACTCATCTAACCCTAATTACCTCCCAAAGGCCCCATCTTCAAATACCTTCACATTTGGGGTTAGGGCTTCCATATGTGAATTTTGGGGGAATACAAGCATTCAGTCCATGACAACACCCCAGTCCATTTCCTAGAAGTGTAACCTTAAGCAAGTTACCTAATCTCTGTGTGACTCAGTTTTCTCATCTGTAAAATGGGGATGATAGTGGTATCAATGTCATGAATTAACAAATGAATTAATACCTATTAAACACTTAGAACAGACTGTGATAGCCTCCAAGATAGAGCTCAATAATTCTTGCCTCCTGGTAATCAGGTCCTTGTACAGTTGCCTCCCATACTGTATCAGGGTTGGTCTGTGTGTCCAATAGAATACAGTGGAAATGATAGTGTGTGACTTCTGGGGCTAGGTCATAAAATATAGCACCACTTTTGTCTTGCTCTTTTGGATCACTGGCCCTGGGGGAAGCCAGTGCCATGTTATAAGGATGCTCAAGCAGCCCTATGGAGAGATATTGTATACTGAGGAACTGAGGCCTCTCACCAAGTTGCCAACCATGAGTGTGCCATCTTGTTAGTGGATCCTTCAGCTCCAGTCAAGCATTCTGCTAAACTCAACTGCAGCCCCAGCCTATGTCTATATCTATATCTATATCTATATCTATATCTATATCTATATCTATATCTATATCTAGACTCAGTGAGACTCAAAAAAAAAAAAAAATACAGTGAGAGTCTCACTGTGCTGCCCGGGCTGGAGTACAGTGGCACTATCACAGCTCGCTGCAGTCTTGACCTCCTGGGCTCAAGTGATCCTCCTTCCTTAGCCTCCTGAGTAGCTAGGACTGCAGGCATGCATCACCATGCCCAGCTAAATTTTTTTTTTTTTTTTTGTAGAGACAAGGTCTTCCTTTGTTGCCCACACTAGTCTCAAACTCCTGGATCAAGCTTCCTGCCTCAGTCTCCCAAAGTGTTGAGGTTACAGGCTTGCGCCACCGTGCCCAGCCCAAGCCAACTTCTTGACTACAACCTCCTTAGAGACCAGATCCAGAACCACCCAACTTAGCTGCTCTTGAATTCCTGACCCATAGAAACTGTATGAGATAATAAATGTTTATTTATTATCTTAATAATAATAAATTATTGAGCTGCTACATTTTGGGATAATTTGTTATGCAACAACAGATGGTATGCAAGCCATGGGGTTACCTATACTCACTGTTCAGTAAATGCTAACTTGTGTTACTCCCAGCTGTGATAATGTTAACAACGTTTGTTAAGTGTCTGCCATGTGTCAGACGTGTGCTATGTGCCTGTGCAAATGGACTCCCACTTCTGTGCTATTGGTTTTCAGCAAGGGATAGAATGCTGGGGGAGGATAGTCAACAGGAACCCTTGACTCTCAGGACTAGAAATGCCCACAGACATTACTCTAGCCATTTGTTGTTTCATAGATGAGGAAACTCACACACACAGGTCACGTAACCTGCCCAAGATAAAAGAGCTGATATGTGAAGAGGTCAAAACTTGAACTTAGATCCGTTTGTCCTGGGGCAGCCTCTTTGTTGCTCTGCACTCTTAGGGTCTTATAGTAAGGATTTATTATATTTCACAGTTTATATGTTGCACAGTTTATAAAGCACTTTTAATACTTCATTTCAGGATAATTAATGCAGAGCCCCCTCCTGACCCTACTTGCCTCCATTTGCCCTGGGACAGTCCCTTTCTCTAAAGACCATCCATTCCCCAGAGCCCTTGTAGCTGTCCACAAGCATTATCTGGCCCTGGGGACAGTAGGAGGAGGCCTGTGTGGCTCCCAGCCCGGGCCATAAGTGAGGAGGTCCTGGGACACTCTGCTCCCCTTCTGTGGCATGCAGGCCAGGCCCAGTGGACTTTGCCCTGGCACTGAGGACACTGCTTCATGTCCCAGACCCCATGGACCTGCCTCCGCCAACTGCTCCAGCTTTAGCCACTAGATCAAATGACCCATCGGTTTGATCCTGTGATTTGGGATGATTCTTCAATGAGGATGACATCAAAGCATGTGATGGGGATCTTAAACCATAAGAAAAAAACAGTGCCTGTGCCACACCTGCTCCACTTCCCGAGGGTGCTCTAAGCAGAGGCTTGAGGGGAAGTCCAGAGCAAGGCAGGGCAGACCTCATGCTCCTAGGGAGGACATGAGGGAGAACAGGTACACACATGAGAAAAAGATCTGCTCCATGATGTACAGGGAAGCATTTCCACAAGCCTGAACTATGTGGACATGAAAGGGGAGACGGACGGTGGTTTCCTCTCCAGCATCACCACCCCTTGGGCCTGTGTCATCACCGGAGTACTCCTCTGAGAACCTGGCCACTGGGGACGTGGAAGGACCGTCCAGGATCATCTGTGGATGCTCCATTTGGCAGATGAAGAAACTGAGGGTGGGTGTGGTTTGCTGGGCATCACATTTCAGTTCTCCAACGGAGATGGAGATGGAGCCCAGGTGTCTGGGCCCTAGGCCGGGGTTTTCTCCTCTGAATCAAGATGCGTTAAAAAAATCTTAGATCTCTCGCCAGGTGTGGTGGCTCACGCCTGTAATCCCAGCACTTTGGGAGGCCAAGGTGGGTGGATCATGAGGTCAGGAGATCGAGACCATCCTAGCTAACATGGTGAAACCCCATCTCTACTAAAAATACAAAATATTAGCTGGGCGTGGTGGCGGGCACCCATAGTCCCAGCTACTCAGGAGGCTGAGGCAGGAGAATGGCATGAACCCGGGAGGTGGAGCTTACAGTGAGCAGAGATTTCAGATCTCCGAAAAGTCCCCTTTCTAGAGACAAAAAAAAAAAAAAAAAAAAAGCATAGGCTGGTAACGATGGCTCATGCCTGTAATCCTAGCACTTTGGGAGGCTGAGGCAGGCAGATCACCTGAGGTCAGGAGTTTGAGACCAGCCTGGCCAACATGGTGAAAACCCATCTCTACTAAAAATACAACAGATTAGCCAGGCATGGTGGCGGGCACCTGTAATCCCATCTACTTGGGAGGCTGAGGCATGAGAATCGCTTGAACCCAGGAGGGGAGATTGGAGTGAGCCAAGATTGCACCACTGCACTCCAGCCAGCCTGTGCAACAGAGTGAGACTCCTTCTCAAAAAGAAAAGAAAAGGCTGGGTGTGGTGGTTCACGCCTGTAATCCCAGCACTTTGGGAGGCCGAGGTGGGCGGATCACCTGAGGTCAAGAGTTCCAGACAAGCCTGGCCAACATGGTGAAACCTCATCTCTACTAAAAGTAAAAACAAAATTAGCTGGGCATGGTGGCGAGTGCCTGTAATCCCAGCTACTCAGGAGGCTGAGGCAGGAGAATCGCCTGAACCTGGGAGGCAGAGGTTGCAGTGAGCCAAGATCACGCCACTGTACTCCAGGCTGGACAACAGAGTGAGATTCTGTCCCAAAAAAAAAAAAAAAAAAGAAAAATTTAGAAAAAAGAAGTGTGGGCCAGGCGCAGTAGCTCACGCCTGTAATCCTAGTACTTTGGGAGGCTGAGGTGGGCTGATCACTTGAGGTCAGGAATTCGAGACCAGCCTGGCCAACATGGTGGAACCCCATCTCTACTAAAAATACAAAAATTAGCCGGGTATTGTGGCATGTGCCTGTAATCCCAGCTACTCAGGAAGCTGAGGCAGGATAATTGCTTGGACCTGGGAGGCAGAGGTTGCAGTGAGCCGAGATCGCACCATTGCACTCCAGCTTGGGCAACAAGAGTGAAACTCTGTCTCAAGAAATAGAGAAAAGATAAAAGAAGTGTGTGGGAATATTGGGGCAATGATGAACAAGTTAAGCTGGGTTTGATTACATGAGCTCATTATATTATTCTCTCTAGTTTGTGTGTTTGAAACTGTCATTCATAAGGAGTAAAAAAAAAAAATGAAGTGACTTGCAGAGAGAGAGGCAGTAAATGTAGTGGTTAAGAGCTCTAGGTCTGGACACACCACTGATGTTCCATAATTGTCTCTTCAACTGCTGGTACTATAGTCTCATGGTATGTTCTCATAACTGTAATGATGCTGGTTTATAACTTCCTGATTCTGATGGTGGCTCTGCTACTCACTGCTGGGGGACTTGGGCTGTGTGAGTTATCCTCACTGAGCCTCTGAAGCTCACCTGCAAAACAGGGAAAATTATGATCCCTGAGGTACCAAGTCATTTGGAGGACTGAACGGGAGGATGGAAAGGACTTAGCACAATGCCTGAACATAATAAGCGCTCAGTAAATCCTCCAGTGAGGGGAGCACAGGTTGAAGAATCAGGCTACCGTGGATATGAACCCCAGCTCGGCTCTGCCACTTGTGGCTGTGTGACTCCGGCCAAGCCAATTAACTCTCTGAGCCTCATTTCCTCCTGGGAAAAAACCCGAAGATCATAAAACCTCCCCTGCAGGACTGTGGTGAGGATTAAATGACATGTTTTGATGCCCAGCACAGCCCACGTGGGAATTTCCTTTCCTCACCCCTTGACTTTCAGCAGCACTGGCCTTGCCAGCTTCCTGGCTGGAGTTGGTCCCACTGTCCATTTGTTTGGCATCTGCACCTGGACTGCCAAGTGCGGCTGGAGAAAGTCAACAGGGCCATGTGAATGGCTCCTCGCAAATGACATATCAGTACTGGAAAACATCAGCGAGGCTCTTCTGCTCTTAGACAGTCCTTCCATCTCTCTTAGGGCACTTCCTCTCGTGTTCCACACTGGCCGGTCCAAATCTTTTCCACCACTGATGCCTTAGCCTCAGAAGTTGACCTCAATGCTCTCTTGATCAAGGTCATCAAATATGAACACCTTTCTCTCCACCTCCCAACACCTCCATCCATTCCTCTTTCCATCCTTCCAACTCAAAGGTTGGAGTGTCCCTCTCCTTCCCAAGGCTGTAGAATTTACTCCATCTCCCCAAAACCCCATTTCCAGTACTTTTTTTCCATTGGCTGCACCATCTCAACCAAAAAAATAATTGCTGGGCGCAGTGGCTCACACCTGTAATCCCAACACTTTGGGAGGCCGAAGGGGGCGGATCACAAGGTCAGGAGATCGAGACCATCCTGGCCAACATGGTGAAACCCCATCTCTACCAAAAATACAAAAATTAGCTGGGCGTGCTGGTGGGCGACTGTAATCCCAGCTATTGGGGAAGCTGAGGCAGGAGAATGGCTTGAACCTGGGAGGCGGAGGTTGCAGTGAGCCAAGATTGTGCCACTGAGCTCCAGTCTGGTGACAAGAGTTAAGACTCTGTCTCAAAAAAACAAAACAAAACAAAAAAAACTTGCTCAAGTATCTGAACCTTCTCCAAGTCTGACAGTGATGCAGCTGCTTCTTTATATTTAAGCCACGCATTCACTTGTCCACTCATTTAATAAACTTTTTTTTTTGAGAGAGGGTCTCACTCTGTCACCCAGGCTGAAGTGGAGTGGTATGATCACAGCTTGCTGCAGCCTCAACCTCCCAGGCTCAAGAAATCCTCCCATCTCAGTCTCCTGAGTAGTTGGGACTACAGATGGGCAACACTATGCCTAGCTAATTTTTTTATTTCTTGTAGAGATAGGATCTCACTATGTTGCCCAAGCTGGTCTCACACTAACTCCTGGGCTCAAATGATCCTTCCACCTTGGCCTCCCAAAGTGCTGGGATTATGGGTGTGAGCTACCGCACCCAGTCAAGAAACATTTGTTGATGCCTACTATGTGGTAGGCATTGGGGGTACAGAGATAAATAGAGACCATCTTTGCCCTCAACATCTTCAAAGTCCAGAGGGAGAGTCGGACTCACAAGCAGATGATGGTAATATGGCAAGTAAGATGCAAAGATGGACCATGCCTGACACAGAGATTAACTAGGCATGTGATGAGAAGAAGAGGGAACCCTAAGGTGACTCTCAACTTCCTGGTTGGTGCAAATGGGTGGATGGTAATGCTGTTCACTAAGACGTGAGACAAGAAAAATGGAAGGAGGAGCTAGGTATCGGGGAAGATGGTGTGTTCTGGCTGGAGTATGATGAATTTGAGATACTATTAGAACATCCCAGTAGAAATCTCCAACAAATCTTTAGCTTAGGGGAGAGAGAAGTCTGAACTGGAATTAGAGAGTGGAGAATCATCAGCATATGGGAGCTGGAATCATGCATGTTTATGAGGTGCTTACTGCTTCAAGTAACAGAGTAATTACACAATAATGGCATTTGATATCTCATGTCTTAAGTAGTCAAGAGACGGGCAGCTCTAGGGTTGGATAAATTGGCAACACAATGATGGCATCTCTAACCCAGGTACCTCCTGTGGTTCCTCTATGCCATCCTCAGGGTGTTGACATCATGCTCAGCCTTGTCCCCTAGTGGTTGCAAGATAGCTGCTCTACCCTCTCACAACCCCATTTAAAGGTAAAGATGAAGCTTTCTTCTTGCACATTCATTTTTATCATGGAGGAGATCCTTTATATTTAGCCAACAGACATATCCTTGGGTCTCATTGGCCATAACTGCATCATTAGGCAAAAGAGAATGGGGTTGTATGATAGGCTTAAACCGTTTGTGACTCATCTCCTGTGGCAGTGGAGAGGTCCATCTTCCTAGAGCACAATGCTACCCAATGCCTTAAATAAACTGAGGTCCCATGAGCAAGGAAGAAGAGGTGGCCTTTTTTCAGTCCTCATCCTCTTCCAAACCTTGGCTAACCTGACAGTGTTGACTTGACCCAAACACAGTTCAGGAGAGTCTACATTAAGAGCTTGGGTTCCTAAGTCAAGCAGATCTGGGTTCATATCCTAGAGCCACCTCGTGCTCTCTGTGTGACCTCATACAAGTTATTTTACCTGTGTGCCTGAGTTTCCTCACTTGTGGAGTGGGGATATTATAGGTCTTTTGTTATTGGCTATTGAGATGGTGAAATGAAATAAAGCATACAAAGCATTTAACACAATGCATAGCACATAGTAAGTGCTCAGCAAAACCTAAGTGCTCAGCAAAATTTTGGGGGGCAGCTCTCTCCTCAAAATCCTCCAGCCCTTTGTTTTTTTTTTTTTTTTTTTTTTTTTTTTTTTTTTTTTTTTTTTTTTTTTTTTTGAGATGGAGACTCGCTCTGTCACCCAGGCTGGACTGCAGTGGCCGGATCTCAGCTCACTGCAAGCTCCGCCTCCCGGGTTCCCGCCATTCTCCTGCCTCAGCCTCCCGAGTAGCTGGGACTACAGGCGCCCGCCACCTCGCCCGGCTAGCTTTTTGTATTTTTTAGTAGAGACGGGGTTTCACCGTGTTAGCCAGGATGGTCTCGAACTCCTGACCTCGTGATCCGCCCGTCTCGGCCTCCCAAAGTGCTGGGATTACAGGCTTGAGCCACCGCGCCCGGCCCAGCCCTTTGTTTTTAAGGCCTCCTCCTTTTTCTGTACCTTGTTCCTCTTTTTCTTCTCCCATTTCCTCTCTTCCAAGGTTTGCTTCTCTGCTCTATGTCTTGTCTCATTGTTCCCGTCATTCCTCTTTCTTGAAATCCTTCATACCTCTCCTGAGTATTCCACGGCCTCTTAGCCTTATTTTGGGACTTGATACCATTGCTCCATATCTCTGCCTCATCACCTTGAACCAGATGACCCCACAGTCCTTTCATTAGATGCTACCTTAAAAACAGCTACTGAAGGCCAGGCACAGTGGCTCACACCTGTAATCCCAGCACTTTGGGAGGTCGAGGCAGTCGGATTGCCTGAGGTCTGGAGTTGGAGACCAGCCTGGCTAACATGGTGAAAACCCGTCTCTATTAAAAATACAAAAATTAGTCGGGTGTGGTGACACACGCCTGTACTCCCAGCTACTTAGGAGGCTGAGTCAGGAGACTCGCTTCAACCTGGGAGGCGGAGGTTGCAGTGAGCTGAGATGGCAACACTGCACTCCAGCATGGGCAACAGAGTGAAACTCCGTCTCGAAAAAACAAAACAAAACAAAAAAAACAGCCACTGGAACTGCTCTAATGACTTCTACCTGCCAACGTGGAAGATGTCCTAAGAAATATGAAGAAAAGTTAAAATGCGTGCAGAGAGCTGAGGGAAGCCTTCTAAGTGTCCAGGCAGGGCTTTGTGGCACCGCATGAGGGGTTTTCCTTTCTTTTTTTTTTTTTTTTTTGAGACGGAGTCTCGCTGTGTCGCCCCAGGCTAGAGTGCAATGGCTGGATCTCAGCTCACTGCAAGCTCTGCCTCCTGGGTTCACGCTATTCTCCTGCCTCAGCCTCCAGAGTAGCTGGGACTACAGGCGCCCACCACCTCGCCTGGCTAGTTTTTTTGTATTTTTTAGTAGAGACGGGGTTTCGCTGTGTTAGCCAGGATGGTCTCGATCTCCTGACCTCGTGAAGCGCCCGTCTCGGCCTCCCAAAGTGCTGGGATTACAGGCTTGAGCCACCGCGCCCGGCCGGGTTTTCCTTTCTTTTCTTTTTTTTGAGAGAGAGTCTCACTCTGTCACCAGGCTAGAGTGCAGTGGCGCAATCTCAGCTCACTGTAACCTCCACTTCCTGGGTTCAAACAATTCTCCTGCCTCAGCCTCCCGAGTAGCTGGGATTACAGGCGTGTGCCATCACACCCAGCTAATTTTTGAATTTTTAGTAGAGACAGGGTTTTACCATGTTGGCCAGGCTGGTCTCAAAATCCTGACCTCATGATCCGCCCACTTCGGCCTCCCAAAGTGCTGGGATTATAGGCATGAGCCACCGCACCCGGCAGGTTTTTCTTTTCTATCTGCCTTCCTGGGCTGTGAGTTTCTTGCAGCAGGGAAACAGATCACTTATCCATTTGTCATGTTGTGATGTATATTAGTTGCCTGATGTATACTACTACTCAGAAAAATGTCTGATGAATGAATAAAATGTCTGGCTTTGCCACTTACTTTCTTCTTTTTTTTTTTTTTTTGGTTTGGTTTTGTTTTGTTTTGAGATGGAGTTTCACTCTTGTCGCCCGGGCTGGAGTGCAGTGGCGCAATCTCAGCTCACTGCAATCTCTGCCTCTCGGGTTCAAGTGATTCTCCTGCTTCAGCCTCCCGAGTAGCTGGGATTACAGGCTCGCACCACCACACCCAGTTAAGTTTTGTATTTTTAGTAGAGATGGTGTTTCACCATGTTGGCCAGGCTAGTCTCGAACTGCTGACCTCGTGATCCACCTGCCTCAGCCTCCCAAAGTGCTGGGATTACAGGTGTGAGATGCCACACCTGGCTGTCACTTACTTTCTAACTGACTTTGAATATAATCCTTTTCTTCTCTAGTCCTATTTCAAAATCTATAAGATGAGGGGACTGGACTGCGTTTCAAGGGAGGCCTTTCAGCACTGAGTGAAATAAGTGGCCAAGGGATGGAGGATGGGCAGGCTGGGGTGGGGGTCTCCACTGTCTCCAGTAAAATGCTATGCTGAGGTCTGAGGCAGAGGGATGAGCTCAGAGAGAGGGTCTGCCTGACCCTTCCGTCTAGGAGCTGCCCAGGACTCCAGAAGAGGGGATGGAATTGATTTAGGTTAGTGAGGGGTTGAGCAGGGCTGAGAGGGGGTTGGGGTCAGGAGGCTTCAACCTGGGAGGCAGAGGTTGCAGTGAGCAGAGATCGCACTACTGCACGATCCTTTCTATCTCCCTTCTTGGGCTGTGAGTTTCTCAGGGCAGGGAAACAAATCACTCATCCATCTGTCACGTTGTGATGTGTATTAGTTACCTGATGTACACTAGTACTTAGAAAAATGTTCGACATTTTCATCATAGCATTGGCTATTAACCCTTTGAATCCCAGTGGCTCACTTGCTGGGTCCTATCCCTGACCCGCTAGCCTGGTGCCGGGGGGAGACCAATTTCTGGAGGAAGCTCTGGGTACCCAGTCTTCCCCTAAGCCTGCCTCTGAACAGGCTGTTCTTGTTTATGACCCCCGTCCCAGAAGAACAGCGATTGCTCATCCCTGCATGTGATTTGAGAGGGCCAGTCTTTCAGGCCTGGAGGAAACTCAAGCCCCACCAGCCGCTTGGCATCGGAATGCTCAGCTGGTCCCCTCCTGGGGCTCATGTGACCAAGATCTAGCTATAAATATCAGAGGGGCCTCAGACCAAGACAGAATTCGGGCACCAGGAGAAGAAAGCCAACAGGATCCGACCTGGTGTTTCGTGACAAAGGCAAGACGCCCCAGGTCTACTTAGAGCAAAGTCAGTAGAGGAGGCAGCTAGGCGCGGCTCTCACTCCTGCCCACAGAATGGATTATAAGTCGAGCCTGATCCAGGATGGGAACCCCATGGAGAACCTGGAGAAGCAGCTGATCTGCCCTATCTGCCTGGAGATGTTTACCAAGCCAGTGGTCATCTTGCCGTGCCAGCACAACCTGTGCCGGAAGTGTGCCAGTGACATCTTCCAGGTCAGTGCCGGGTGCAGCCTCATCCAGGGGTCCCAGGTGGCTACTCGGCTTCCCTAATGAAGCCCTTCTTCTCCCTTAGCCTTCCAACTGGGACAGGCTCTTTCCCCTTTGAAGTGAACCCCTGCAGAGGCCTCTAGACAGGGCTGAGAGGGGATGGGAGGCAGCTCTGGCTGTTGCAGTTCTTCTCCATGACGCATGTTTCCCCTCCCCACCCTGCCCACAGCTCCCCCACCCCTGCCCTGAGCACTGCTGTTGACTCTCCAATCAAGAGTCAAATGCCTCAAGTGATAAGCGGGGAAGGCAGGGACAGGAGAGAGAAACCAGACCCCTGGGGCTGGAGCCAGGTCCTGGTGGCAAGAGGCCCAGAGCTTTGGGAGGAGGGTGTCGGGGAGGCAGTGGGCAGTAGAGGCATTTTCCCTTTCAAGGCTGTTCCCTACAATATGGGGACAGAAGGGGCTCCAAATCCCCAAGAAAGGAAGCGGGTAGGTGTCCTGGCTGGGAGGCAGGATGCGAGGTTCCCCTGGGACACTTTACGATATGTTCTTTCACGATATTATCTTTAAAGTAGCAGCCTTAGGAGCTTGCTCTCATTGTAATACCCATTTCATAAGTGGGCAAACTGAGGCTTAGAGAGATAAGGTTGCTTGCCCAAAATCACTCAGAGAATTAATATGACTTGAACCCAGGTCTCCTGCCTCCCCATCCTGATGACTGCTTAGCTGCGTCTCAGGTGCTCTGTGTGTGAGGACTGGTTCTCATCGCAGCCTGCGGAGCTCCAGGTCATTAGGTTTGACTGGGGTGGTTGGGACAGGCAGAGGAAAGGATAACAGGAGATTAGAAAAGGGAAGGGCTGAGGAGGGAGCCCAGGCCTCACCTTGACCTTTGCCACGTGCAGGCTGCAAATCCCTACTGGACCGGCCGGGGCAGCTCGGTATCCATGTCTGGAGGCCGTTTCCGCTGCCCCACCTGCCGCCACGAGGTGATCATGGATCGTCACGGAGTGTACGGCCTGCAGAGGAACCTGCTGGTGGAGAATATCATTGACATCTACAAACAGGAGTGCTCCAGGTCGGTTCTCATGCCTGCTGGGGGCCCATCCTCCTTCTCAGCCATGCTGTGCCCAGCTCCCCCAAGCTCCTTCCCCCTCCTTCATCTGCTCAGGATCCAGGCCTCTAGCTGGACTAGCTACACGAGCCAGTTCAGAGACAGGATTGGAGACCTATACACCCCAATTCGGCTCTCAGAATCACTCAGCGGATGGGAAGGGGTCCAGACATTAGGCTGCCCTTCCAGGCGATACCAAGACAGAGACTGGGGGAAAGATGAGATGTGAGAGGGAGAGGAAGGCCCTGCGGCCAGCTAAGTGGCTCCAGTCAGCAGAGAAAACGCCCAGTGAGAAACAGCTAGGTTGTCTATAAGGATAGCAACAGCTACCTTCCTGTGTGCCACGAGGAACTGTCAGTCACTGGGAATGCTTCATCTTAGTACCTTCCAATAACTCTATGAATCAGGCATGACTTTATTATCCTCATTTCACAGGTGAGGAAACTGAGGCCCAAGAGGTGAAGTCAATTAGCTAAGGTTTTCCAGCTGGAAAGTGAAAGAGCTGGGAGCTGGCCCAGTCAATCTAGCTCTGAGTCTCCCTGCTAATAAAATAGCAGCTCATTCAGAGGCAGAATGTGTGAGTGGTGGAGGTTGTGCAGGGTTGGCCTTAAACTGGGGAGAGAGGGCCGGGCGTGGTGGCTCACACTCATAATCCCAACACTCTGGGAGGCCAAGGTGGGATGATTGTTTGAGGCCAGGAGTTCAAGACCAGTCAGGGCAACATAGTGAGACCCTGTTTCTACAAAGGTTAAAAACTAGCTGGGCGTGGTGGAGCATGCCTGCAGTCCCAGCTCTTCAGGAGAATTGTTGAGCCAGGGAGGTCAAGGTTGCACAGCCATGATCGTGCTACTGCACTCCAGCCTGGGTGACAGAGTGAGACTATGCCTCAAACAAACAGACAAAAAAACTGGGAGGCCAGGCGCGGTGGTTCATGCCTGTAACCCCAGCACTTTGGGAGGCCAAGGTGGGTGGATCACTTGAGGTCAGGAGTTGGAGACCAGCCTGGCCAACCTGGTGAAACCCCATCTCTACTAAAAATACAAAAATTAGCCGGGCGTGGTGGCACATGCCTGTCATCCCAGCTCTTAGGAGGCTGAGGCAGGAGAATTGCCTGAACCAGGGAGATAGAGGTTGCAGTGAGCAGAGATCGTGCCACTGTACTCCAGCCTGCGTGACAGAGTGAGACTCCATTTAAACACACATACACACACACACACCCCACAAAAATTTGGGAGAGACACAGCTACAGGAAAGATCTTTACAAACCAGGACATCCTGGTAAGACTCCAGGAGTGCTGACCCCACAGCCTTTAAGGTCTAAAACCTTCACCAAGCATCTGCCTGCAGGCACTGCCCAGCCCAAAGGAAGA
Source organism: Rhinopithecus roxellana (assembly GCF_007565055.1). NCBI lineage: Eukaryota > Metazoa > Chordata > Mammalia > Primates > Cercopithecidae > Rhinopithecus > Rhinopithecus roxellana. The sequence goes on along the minus strand of NC_044560.1, from coordinate 15,084,781 downwards.
TGACAGACCAGATCTCAGGTGAAAAAACCCTGGCCTGTGGAACTGTGCTTGCTAGTCAGCCTCTGTAACTGATGTACTGTATCATCTTGGGTAAGCCTTTAGAGTTTCATTTCCTCTGTCTGCAAACAGAAACAGTAAGATCTGTTATTGTGGCTGTCAAATAAGATATTAATGGAAAATGGTTAATGTATCAACTATTTATTGGGTACCTACTGTGTGCAGGCGCTGTACGAAGTACTTTCAGGCATTTTCCCTATCTATTTCTTATAGTAACCCGGGAAGGCATTCCCGTCTCCATTTTACCATGAGGAAACTGAAGCTCAGAGAGGACAAGAGATTTGTCCAAGACCACACAGCTAGCAAGTGGTAGAGCTAAGAAAGAGAGGGTGTGAGAATTTTCTTTTCTTTCTTTTTTTTTTTCTTTGAGGCAGAGTCTTGCTGTGTCGCCTAGGCTAGAGAGCAGTGGTGCGATCTTGGCTCACTGCAATCTCTGCCTCCTGGGGTCAAGCGATTCCCCTGTCTCAGCTTCCCGTGTAGCAGGGACTACAGGCACGTGACAACGTGCCCAGCTAAGTTTTGTTTTTTAGTAGAGACAGGGTTTCACCATGTTGGCCAGGCTGGTCTCAAACTTCTGACCTCAGGTGATCTGCCCGCCTTGGCCTCCCAAAGTACCGGGATTACAGACATGCACCACCATACCCAGCTAATTTTTGTATTTTTTGTGTAGACAGGATTTCACCACGTTGGCCAGGCTGGTCTTGAACTTCTGACCTCAGGTGATCCACCCGCCTTGGCCTCCCAAAGTGCTGGCATTACAGTCGTGGGCCACCGTGCCCGGCCGGCCAGTGAATATTCTTAATTGCTGCGCTAGATTGCCTCTCATGTTGCTGGAGCGCGACACTACAAAATGCAAACATATTGTTGATCATAAGGAATAATAAAATCAATTCCACACCAATGTTAGCCCACCCAGTGCCAACCTATGAAGAGCGTGTTGTGTGTGAACCTTTGAGGCCTTTCCGCATAGTTGAATGGCAACGACAGCTGCCCTCTATTGAGGGTCTGCTCTGTGCCGGGCACTCCACATTCATTACAGACAATTTCTACCATGATTGCAGTAGCTCTGGGAGGAATCCCAGGCAAGAGAGTGAAATCACTTGTCCAGAATCACAAAAATGAATGTGGAAGAACAATCTGGATATGAACCCCGACGCCAAAGTCTAAGCTTGAGAGGGTGGGCATCTGGGAGGAACTAGACCCTCAGGCTCTTGCTTCACCTCTGCATTCCCTGCCATCCCTTTATAAGGGGATGGAGGCAGGTGGCAATGGCAGACCCCTGCCAGCATAAGGACCCTGGGGTAAAAGATGCAAAAAGACAAGCCTGGAAAGGGGTTTATTTAAGAACTTAAGAGAGCCCAGTGTGCAATCAGTCAGGTAAGGCTGTTTGGAGGTGAGGCATTGACACTGATGGGGACAGTCACCATTTGACATTTGCAAGATGCCTGTTCTGTTCAGGGCTGGGAATCGAAGGTGGTGTTGGCTCTCAATGAGTGTATAGTCTAGCTGAAGACAGAAGACTAAAAAAATCGAATCTACACCAGGCATGGTGGTATGCACCAGTTGCAGCTACTGGGGAGGCGGAGGCAGGAGGATTGCTCAGCCCAGGAGTTCAAGGCTGCAGTGTGTCTGTGAATTGCTGCTGCACTCCAGCCTGGACAATATGGTGAGACCCTGTCTCAAAAAAAAAAAAAAAAAGGAAAGAAAAGAAAAGAAAAAAAAAAGCTGGGTGCAGGGGATCACGCCTGTAATCCCAGCACTTTGGGAGGCTAAGGTGGAAGGATCACGTGAGGCCAGGAGTTCAAGACTAGCCTGGCCAACATGGTAAAACCCCATCTTTACTAAAAATACAAAAATTAGCTGGGCATGGTGGTGCACGTCTGTAATCTCAGCTACTCAGGAGGCTGAGGTATGAGAATTGCTTGAATCCGGGAGGCGGAGGTTTCAGTGAGCTGAGATCATACCACTGCACTCCAGCCTGGGCAAAAAATCAAAAGAAAACAACAACAAAAAAATCCCCCCCAAGCCCCAGTGAATCTAGGTTAGGAAATGACTGATGTCCCAAGAGAAGCACAAATAACAGGTTGGAGGTCTCAAGGAAGAAAGGTAGTTCTAAGCATATATGTTATAGGAGAAAATAAAGGAAGACACTTGGGCCTTTGGAAGAATCTCTGGACTAGAAGTCAGGCTTGTGCTGGGCTGTTGGACAGCCCTGGGCTACCCACTCACCAGTCACCATGACATGGGGCATACACACTGCTCCTTCTCTGAGCCTCAGGGGCGACCTCATGACTCAGAGAGTGTCAGAGGTTTATCCAAGGCCACACAGCTAGAAAGTGATGAAGCTAAGAGAAAGAGAGGGTATGACTGACTCTGTGGAAATATTCTTTTTTTTAAAAAAATATTTTTTTATGGAGAATCTTAAGAAATTCAAGACGGTGAATATTATTGACTTCTATGCTAGTTATTGATTTATTCTTTCTTTTTTTTTTCTTTGAGACGGAGTTTTACTCTTGTTGCCCAGGCTGGAGTGCAATGGTGCAATCTCGGCTCACCGCAACTTCTGCCTCCTGGGTTCAAGTGATTCTCCTGCCTCAGCCTCCCGAGTAGCTGGTATTACAGGTGCATGCCACCATGCCCAGTTAATGTTTTGTATTTTTAGTAGAGACACGGTTCATCATATTGGTCAGGCTGGTCTCAAACTCCTGACCTCAGGTGATCCTCCCACCTCGGCCTCCCAAAGTACTGGGATTACAGACGTGAACCACTACGCCCAGCGTTATTGATTTATTCTTTCTACCTTTGTTTAATTACCATCTCCTCTATGCCAGGCACTGTACAGTGTAGGCTCGGGGTGAAGAAAACAAGTAAGTTTCCCTACCTTGATGGAGGTTACAGTCTGGTGGATTAAATATAGAATTAAATGAGGCAATCAGTATAAATTTCTTAGCTCAGAGCCCAGTCTGCAGTAACCAAAGCTAAAGTGACTATAATTAGAGCAATTGAACTCTAGTCTCCTCTGCCCTTACTTGCTGTATGACCTTGCACAAGTCAATTCACTTTTCTGGAGCCCAGTTTCCTCTTCTCTAAAACATCTCCAGGATGTTTTTCTGGAATTCTATGGCCCTTTCTGTGTCCTTTACAGTGGCAGAGCCTCAGGCTAACTCCATCTTAGGATGTGGGGACAGATTTGGTGTCATTGGCTTCCCAAGTCCTTGATCCCCAGAGGATGAAAAGATTTTAGGGCAACACTGAGAACCCAGGGCATAAATCTGGAGATTCACAGACACACTGCAGCCTTGAACTCCTGGGCTGAGCAATCCGCCCGCCTCAACCTCCCCAGTAACTGCGACTGGTGCGTTGGAGCTGGGGAGGGGGGTGCAGGACACAGGACCCCCATGACTTGTGACTGTTCTCCACTGCAGTCGGCCGCTGCAGAAGGGCAGTCACCCCATGTGCAAGGAGCACGAAGATGAGAAAATCAACATCTACTGTCTCACGTGTGAGGTGCCCACCTGCTCCATGTGCAAGGTGTTTGGGGTCCACAAGGCCTGCGAGGTGGCCCCATTGCAGAGTGTCTTCCAGGGACAAAAGGTACTGGCTCCAGCCACTTTTATCCCCAGCCTGGGCTGCTGGGCACGGCCTGATGATTCAGGAGGCAGATTTGATCCCTGTAGATCTGCTGATCCAGCCTTTCAGGAATAGTCCCTCTGGAGGGACTTCCCAGGCCACAGGGACAGCAGCCCTGGCCTTCCTTGGGGGAGGAAGCTGAGCTCATGGTTATACTTAGAGCCACTCGAGAGCACCTGGCTGTGGCCAGAGGGGAGCGGTCAGATGCCCCAGCCAGGCCACTGGGGTCCTCTCGGGCCACGGCTTCTCCATCCCCCAGACACCTCTTCCTATGCCTCTCACCTCTTCTCCTAGACTTCACATTCCCCAGCAGCAGGAGGCAGCTCAGAGCCTTCTCCCTGGGGCCCTGGGCCTGTGGAGGCCTGCCACCCTGTCCGTGCAGTAACCAGTAGCCACCCCCTTTCCATACTCTCTCTTCCCCACTCCGTACTCTTCTCTAGGTCTCTGTCTTCTAGACGTCTCCGACTCTATTTCTTTTTTTCCCCCTTCTTTCTTAGAAACAAGCCCCTCCTCTGTCAGTTCCTTGCTGTGTGTTTTGGGCAGCTCACTTGCCTGCTGTTGGCCTCATCTGTAAAATAAGGGGTGCAGTATCTTTCTAATATCCTCTGCTCTGAAGTTGAGCAGTACCCGAAAGAGGGGCCAGATCCCTGCTGGAGGCTCTTTCTAGCACAGAGGGGAGGGAGGGAGCCACGTTGCTGCCATGCCCCGGTGGGTAGGCCTTGAGGCTATTTGTATCTCTCCTCTCCTGATCCCCACAACCCCATCTAGACTGAACTGAATAACTGTATCTCCATGCTGGTGGCGGGGAATGACCGTGTGCAGACCATCATCACTCAGCTGGAGGACTCCTGTCGAGTGACCAAGGTGAGGGGACAGAATAATTCTGCCTGGGGGTTTGGAGCTTTCCGGGGCAGCCTGGTCTCTGGGGAAGGCTCACCCATGGGTTGTGGCTAAAGGTTGGGGCCTGGAGCCTGGGGAGTCAAGCAGGAATGGCAAGGGAGGGACTAATCCATTCACTCACTCTCTCAACAAATGCTTCTTAAGCACAGCTGTGTGTCCGGCCCCACCCGAGATGTGGGGGACGGAGGAATGAACCAGACAGACATGGTCCCTGAACTCAGGGAGTGTCCCATCAATAGTTCTCAGTATTTATTCAGCACAAATCGTTTTCAGAGCACAATTCTTTCCTATAGACCAACACTTCCCAAACTTTAAAGTGCATGAAAATCACCCTGGGATCATGTTGAAATTCAGGTTCTGATTCAGTCAGTTTGGAATGAGGCATAAGAGCTGCATTTCTAGCCAGTTCCCAGGATTTGCCCAAGCTGCTGTGTCCACGGACCACATTTTGAGTAGTGAGACTGTTGAGAGCAGAATGGAACTTTTCTATCCCTGAAGAAAGCTTCCACGATTTTCCATGTTCACTTGGGGTAGGGACCTGGAGATGAGATGAGGGGAAGGGTTCGTCATAATTGCTAGTGGACGAAGAGTTGGGTGAAGGGTAGGAAGGAGGGGAACATTCTGATCACCCATGAGAGGCTCCCGGGTCTGACTATTGTCATAGTCAGACCCCATAGATGCTATTGTCACACCCATTTTACAGAAAAGAACATAGAAGGGAGCATCAGTTGAGGAGGGTGCTAGGAAACGAGCTGTTTTTCCACCTCTCCTAGGACCAAATGATGCAGAGCTTCCTGAATCCAGTCTTGGTCTTGAAAGGGAGGGAAGAGTGTGATCTGAGACATACGGGAGGCCCAGGAAACTGAATGGAAGCAAATACATTAATTTGCTGAAGGTCACAAAGCTAAAAGGGAAACACAGCTAAAAGGCAACGGAGAGCTGGGCGCAGTGGCTGATGCCTGTAATCCCAGCACTTTGGGAGGCCAAGGTGGGCGGACCATGAGGTCAGGAGATCGAGACCATCCTGGCCAACATGGTGAAACCCCATCTCTACTAAAATATACAAAAATTAGCCAGGCTTGGTGGCGCGCCTGTAATCCCAGCTACTCAGGAGCCTGAGGCAGGAGAATCGCTTGAACCTGGGAGATAGAGGTTGCAGTGAGCCGAGATCGCACCACTGCACTCCAGCCTGGGTGACAGAGCGAGACTCCGTTTCAAAAAAAAAAAAAAAAGGTGAAAGAGAGGGCAGATCCCACGTTGGTGACTGTTGCATTGGTCTGAGAAGCGATGCTCCAATGACCAGCTAAGGCTGGGGGACAGGGGGAGGGTGCAGGAACAAGGAAGAATTTGTTGTGTCATGTGGCCCTAGAGCCTCTATTTTGGAAGAAGGGGCTAGCTGTTTTTCAAGGCATCAGCCTCCAAATATCACTGGTGTACTAAGTAGCTGTGAGGCCAGATGAGTGTTTTCTTCTTGTTAAGCCTTTGTTTCATCTTCTGTAGTGTGGGAATGTATGTAGTGAGATCTGTTCTAGCTTTAGATTCCTTGCTACTGTACCAGGAAGGGAGTTTAGCAGACAGGGAGTAAGGACCCTACAGAATGTGACTGCAAGACTTCCGTCCTCAGGAGAACAGTCACCAGGTAAAGGAAGAGCTGAGCCAGAAGTTTGACACGCTGTATGCAATCCTGGATGAGAAGAAAAGTGAGTTGCTGCAGCGGATCACGCAGGAGCAGGAGGAAAAGCTCAGCTTCATCGAGGCCCTCATCCAGCAGTACCAGGAGCAGCTGGACAAGTCCACAAAGCTGGTGGAGACAGCCATCCAGTCCCTGGATGAGCCTGGGGGAGCCACCTTCCTCTTGGTGAGCAGGACTAGAAGGGTCTGGGTGGGGTCAGTTCAACTTGACAGCTCTAAGGTTCCAGTTATGCTTCTCCACTGACCACCCATGGGCCCTTGGAAAAGCCATTTAAACCTCTGTGAGCCTCAGTTTCCTCATCTGTCAAACGGGCATGTAACACCCCCACCTTCCTCTTACTGATTTTATGATGATCAAATAGGAGGATGTTTATGAAATGACTTTGTAAGCTGCAAAATACAGTGTCCCATCTACGGACTATTAATTGAGCCCCTACTGTAGGCCAGGCACTGAGGTGGAAGACAAGGAGATAAACCAGACACAGCCCTGCCCTCAAAGAGCTTGTTGGGGAGGACAGAAAAGGCTCAGTTATAAGACTTCATAGTTTAGTTCAATAAAAATGTTCTGGGCTTCTACTGTGGGCCAGGCTTTGTGCTAGACATTGGGTATGAAAAGGTGGTTAGCACTGGGGAGTTCGGGGTTTAGGAGTTTTTGGATTGATACCCCTAGAATCCAAGCTTACTGTCAAGAGAATGGGTCCTAGGGTGATGACTAAGACCTGTACAGACCACAGACAGAGGGAAAAGTTCCAAATTCTGCTTCGTTTGGGGTGGGGAGCAGGTCACAACTGTGCTAGGGAATGGCACCAAATGTCCCGTCACTGGTTTTGCTGACTTCCTCGGGTTACCTCTTCTGCGGTCCTAATCCTTTGTTCTCTCTTCCCTTGCAGACTGCCAAGCAGCTCATCAAAAGGTCAGTGTCTCCCCAGAGGCTATGATCCAGGCCCCTAGTTCCCACCAGGACCTCTGTCCAGGAAGCCTCCTCCTGGGCATTAGGTCTGCTGGCAGGGTCTAACTCTAGGCTGACTTCCCTGACCCTTTGCATCCCTGACTTTTTGGGCCACTCATTGTGCTTAAGATTGGAGAGAAAATATTCCATCCCTCCAGGGGAGCCTCTGGGTAGAAGCCCTGGGCGTGGGCAAGGCATGTGCCCTCTCCTTCCTGCACTGAGCCCCAGAGATCTCATCCTGCCTCTCTCTCTGTCTCCCCCATAGCATTGTGGAAGCTTCCAAGGGCTGCCAGCTGGGAAAGACAGAGCAGGGCTTTGAGAACATGGACTTCTTTACTTTGAATTTAGAGCACATAGCAGATGCCCTGAGAGCCATCGACTTTGGAACAGGTAAAGGAGGTGGTGGTGCCACTTGTCTATTTGCCTGCCTGATCCCTGGAAACCAGCATCCCTCCCACTGAGCCCCATGGGGAGGCAGATACACTCATAAAGATCCCCAGGTATCAATCAAATTCATACAGCCAACTTCTAGCCGGCTGTGGTGGCTCATGCCTGTAATCCCAGCACTTTGGGAGGCCAAGGTGGGTGGATCATTTGAGGTCAGGAGTTTGAGACAAGCCTGACCAACACAGTGAAACCTCGTCTCTACTAAAAATACAAAAATTAGCCGGACGTGGTGGCACATGCCTGTAAATTCCAGCTACTTGGGAAGCTGAGGAAGGAGAATCGGTTGAATCCAGGAGGTAGTGGTTGCAGCGAGCCAAGATCGTGCCACTGCACTCCAGCCTGGGCAACAAAGCCAGCCAGACTCCGTCTCAAAAAAAAAAAAAATCATATAGTCACCTTCTAGATGAGCCCAGAGCCTAGCACAGTGCTTGGTGCAGAATTCCTGCTTCATAAATTACATAATGGATCCATGGCAGGGAGGCCTCTTGGGGCAGTAGAAATAATATGGCCTCTGGAATCAGACAGTCCTGAGTTTAAATCCTGGGCCTGCCATTTGTTTATTATCTGTGTGACCTTTGGTAAGCCCCCCTTCTGCCTGAGTTTTATTTTCTAATTTAAAAAATCAAGTTAGAAGTGAGCCCTCTAATAATGACCAACTCATGGTGTTGTTGCAAAAAATCAGATATTGATGCAGAAAGGTCCTGTAGAGTCCTAAAGATATACTAGTCATTGCCTAAAGGTAGTCTTAGCTTCAGCTTCTTCTTCTTTTTTTTTTTTTTAAGACAGAGTCTTGCTCTGTCACCCAGGCTGGAGTACAGTGGCACAATCTCGGCTCACTGCAAGCTCCACCTCCCGAGTTTACGCCATTCTCCCGCCTCAGCCTCCCAAATAGCTGGGACTACAGGTGCCCGCCACCACACCCGGCTAATTTTTTTTTGTATTTTTAGTAGAGACAGGGTTTCACCATAGCCAGGATGGTCTTGATCTCCTGACCTCGTGATTCACCAGCCTCGGCCTCCGAAAGTGCTGGGATTACAGGGGTGAGCCACCGCGCCCGGCCAGCTTCAGCTTCTTCTTTTTTTGAGATGGAGTCTTGCTCTGTCGCCCAGACTAGAGTGCAGTGGTGCGATCTCAGCTCACTGCAAGCTCCGCCTTCCGGGTTCACGCCATTCTCCTCCCTCAGCCTCCTGAGTAGCTGGGACTACAGGCGCCCGCCACCTCACCTGGCTAGTTTTTTGTATTTTTTAGTAGAGACGGGGTTTCACCATGTTAGCCAGGATGGTCTCGATCTCCTGACCTCGTGATCCGCCCGTCTCGGCCTCCCAAAGTGCTGGGATTACAGGCTTGAGCCACCGCGCCCGGCTCAGCTTCAGCTTCTTAATGCTATCACCTATGATACTCAGGCACCTTAATTTATCAACATCATGTTTTCATTTCTGTTTATAATTACCTTCCATAAAGTGCCTATAATAATTGTAACAATGCAATCATAACAATAATAGGGGTGAAAATAATAAGAGAAATGAAGAAACTGAATGGAAGCAAAAATGTTAATCTGCTGAAGGTCGCACAGCTAAAAGGGAAACACAGCTAAAACGCAACAGAGAAGGAGAGGGCAGATCCTACATTGCCGACTGTTGCCTTGGTCTGAGAGATTGTGCTCCAATGAACAGCTGAGGCTGGGAGACAGGGGGAGGGTGAAGGAACGAGGAAGAACTACAAATGGACTGGCATGGGAAAGAGAAGAGCTTCCTGACACCTCCTGTGTCGCTCTCTTGCAAACCTTCAGTATCTGGTGCTAAGTCTGTTTTCAGAGCTCCAAATATACCCCATAGGTAAGGACAAAATACATCCCAAAACAGAGATACCAATGGACTTGGGGACATCCACTGCTGTAGATGAGCTGCTCCACTGTCAGCTTCCCTAAGCTAAGACATTCAAGAGTGGGTATGCCGGGCACAGTGGCTCACACCTGTAATCCCAGCACTTTGGAGCCTGAGGCAGGTGGATCACCTGAGGTCGGGAGTTCCAGACCAGCCTGACCAACACAGAGAAACCTCGTCTCTGCTAAAAGTACAAAATTATCTGGGCATGGTGGCGCATGCCTGTAATCCCAGCTACTCGGGAGGCTGAGGCAGGAGAATCGCTTGAACCTGGAAGATGGAGATTGCAGTGAGCCGAGATCATGTTATTGTACTCCAGCCTGGGCAACACGAGTGAAACTCTGTCTCCAATAAAAAAAAAAAAAAAAGATATTCAAGAGTGGGTCATACGTTGTGAACATAACATTGTGAAGTCCTCCACTTCATAGTCTCCCTGAGCCTCAGTTTCTCCACAAGTAAAATGAAGAGAGTACCAACAGTCACCAGTTACTGAATATTCTGTATGTCCTAGGCACTAAGCTCTTAACATAAGTTTTATCATTTAACACAACTTTATGGGATAGATTCTGTTACCATTTCTATTTTGTAGTTGAGGGAACTTAAAGCTCAGAGAGGGTAAGCCACTTGTTCAAGGCCACACAGCTGGCAAGTAGCCCATGCAGATTCTAGAGGGCCATTTGGCTTGCAAAACTCTTGTGAGGATTTTATAAGATGGTACAGATTCAACACTTAGCACACTACTTGGCACATAGTAAGTACTCAGCAACTGCTATTAAGAGTTGTCATTGTGATAATGATTAAACAGCAGAACTCCCTGGGTTATATTCTGATCCCAGTTACTTGGCTGGAATTGTGGTTGTCATTGTGGAGATTTTTTCTTTTTTTTTTTTTTTTTGAGATGGAGTCTCACTCTGTCACCCACGCTGGAGTGCAGTGGTATGATCTTGGCTCACTGCAAGCTCCACCTCCCAGGTTGATGCCATTCTCCTGCCTCAGCCTCCCTAGTAGCTGGGACTACAGGCGCCCGCCACCACGCCCGGCTGATTTTCTATATTTTTAGTAGAGATGGAGTTTCACCATGTTAGCCAGGATGGTCTTGATCTCCTGACCTCATGATCCGCCCACCTCGGCCTCCCAAAGTGCTGGGATTATAGGCATGAGCTACTGTGCCTGGCCCTTTTTTTTTTTTTTTTTTTTTTTTTTTTTTTTTGAGAGGGAGTTTTGCTCTTGTAGCCCAGGCTGGAGTACAATGGCGTGATCTTGGCTCACTACAACCTCCGCCTGCTGGGTTCAAGTGATTCTCCTGCCTCAGTCTCCCAAGTAGCTAGGATTACAGGTGCACACCATCACGCTCGGCTAACTTTTCATATTTTTAGTAGAGACAGGGTTTTACCATGTTGGCCAGTCTGGTCTTGAACTCCTGACCTCAGATGATCCTACTGCCTCAGCCTCCCAAAGTGCTAGGATTACAAGCGCGAGCGACCAAGCCTGGCCTGGAGATACACTTGACAAATGTTCTGACTCTGTGGTGGCCCCTTCAGGGCCCCAAAAGATTAAGGAGGTGGCTTGGGAGAGGAGCGGGGAAGGGAGATGTTCCCTGTTAAAGCTTGACGGTGACATCTCAGGATGAAAAAGTGGGGACATGAGTTGCAGCTCAGTCACTGTCCCTCTGGTGCTTAGCTTCAGGGAGCAGAGGTGGCTCCAGAAGTGCTTCCCTGTCATGTCCACCCTCCCCTCCACAGGCTAAGGAATGAGGAAAATGGGACAGAGGCTGCTGAACAAGCAGATCTCATAGGCTGCGTAGCTTCCTTCAAGACAAGGACTCTGATCCCTGAGGATCGAGGAGGATTTTTTCTCCCCAGGCGATGTTTATCTGCCTACCTGAGAGATGTGCAGAAGCACAGAGTGTGCTTCCTCAGAGCCCCTCTCTGGTCACAGGCAGAGTGGGTGATAGAAGCTGCTGTGCCTGGAACAAGGAAGTGTCTTGAGCCCGGCTCCCTGGGACAGAGTGCGGGGGATTGCAGGAGCAGAGCCTCTGTGCAGCGTGGGTCTGACAAGCCCATCACCTGCCAGACCACTGCCATCTGTGTGTGGCCGTTTGACCCAACTGGGCACAGGAAGGGGTTTAGATGGTGCTTTCTCTTCCCTGGTTCTTCTTCAAGTAACTCCTCAAGGAACTGGCCCCATCCTAATACAAGTGTTTTTTGTCACAGATGAGGAAGAGGAAGAATTCATTGAAGAAGAAGATCAGGAAGAGGAGGACTCCACAGAAGGGAAGGAGGAAGGTAAGAAATTCATCTACCTCCATTCCTTCATTCCTTCACTCATTCCACAACAACCTGAGGTACCTACTATATACAAAGCACTGTGTTAGACACTGGGAATGACGCTGAGACCTGTTCCCAGCATGTGCTTTAAACCTATTGAGGGTAAAGTCCTGTTCTCTTTACCCTTAGAGAAGAAAAAATTCCCCAAACTATTCATAATAAAATGCTCCCATTTCACATCTAAACGATCTGCTTAAATGGAAAGCATTATGGCACAGCAGAGGGAAAAGATGGGGGCTCATGAGCTAGGCTGGGCCCATTGAGATGCTTTGTTTGGCCAGCACTGTGTTTAAATTAAAAAAAAAAAAATTACTTGTTTGCCAGGCACAGGGGCTCATGCCTGTAATCCCACCACTTTGGGAGGCCAAGGCCAGCCTGGCCAACATGATGAAACCCTGTCTCTACTAAAAATACAAAAAATTAGCCGAATTTGGTGGCAGGTGCCTGTAGTCCCAGCTACTCAGGAGGCTGAGGCAGGAGAATCGCTTGAACCTGGGAGGTGGAGGTGGCAGTGAGCCGAGATCGTGTTACTGCGCTCCAGCCTGGGTGACAAGAATGAGACTCCATCTCAAAAAAAAAAAAAAAAAAATCACTTGCTGGCTATATGTGGTGGCACATGCCTATAATCCCAGCACTTTGGGAGGCTGAGGCGGGAGGATTGCTTGAGACCTGGAGTTTGGGACCAGCCTGGTCAACACAGCAAGTCCTCATCTTTACAAAAAAAAAATTAAAAATTAGCCAGGCGTGGTGGTACATATGTGTAGTCCTAGCTACTCAGAAGGCTGAGACTGGAGGATCACTTGAGCCCAGGAGGTAGAGGCTGCAGTGAGCTATGATTGCACCACTGCACTCCTGCCTGGGCACCAGAGAAGGACACTACGCTGTCTCTTAAAAAGAAAAAATTAATTGCTAACATTTTTTAAATTAGGTTTTTTTTTTTTTTAAGAAAAAGGAGATTTCAACTAAGAATCTGCATTTTCACCTTCTTGTGAAAGTTTAGAAAAAGCAAACAATGCTGGACTTGAACTTCCCTGTAGTTCCAGAGTGCTGGCTCTGGGCAGTGGCTCTCCCCTTTAAAGGGGACATGCTGGTGCGGTGGCTCACGCCTGTAATCCTAGCACTTTGGGAGGCCGAGCCGGGCAGATCACCTGAGGTCAGGAGTTTGACACCAGCCTGGCCAACATGGTGAAACCCCGTCACTACTAAAAATACAAAAACTAGCCAGGCATGGTGACGGGCACCTGTAATCCCAGCTACTTGGGAGCCTGAGGCAGGAGAATCACTTGAACCCCGGGGGGCGGAGCTTGCAGTGAGCCGAGATCACACCACTTCACTCCAGCCTGGGTGAAACAGTGAAACTCTGTCTCAAAAAAAAAAAAAAAAAAGAGAAAAGAAAATGGGACATGCCCTTGCCAGTTTGCTCAGCCCCACCACCATCAATTCTGCTTGCTTCACTCATTCATGTTTTCTGCTAGCCCCTTGTAGGTATCTGAGTTTGCCAGCCTGGCAGAGTTTGATTAGAAGCCTGGGTTCTGAATTGCAGCAGCTCACAATTTCTCTGAGTCTTGGGCTACTCATCTGTGTACAGGGGCATAACAGTACTGACATCAAAAGGTTGTAGTTGGGAGTAAATAAGATAATCATTTAGCACAGTATCTGGTGCATAGGAAGGACGTTTGCTAATAAGCACATGCTTGCAAATGTTATTTTTCAAACCACAGGTACTGAAACTAAACTCCAATCCAGTTGAAAACTATAGGGTAGTCTTTTGGAGTTCTGTACTGATGTACAATCCATAATGTTTGGGCAGCTAAGTTCTATTTTGGTTTTAAAAGGAAGAGACCAGGAGGAATTGGAATTTGATGTTTTATTCAAACTCCTGTTTGAATAAACAATAGCTTGGTAAGCCTTGGATCCTCCTGAGTCTCTGTCTCACCACGTGCCTCTGTGTCGTTTTCTTCATTTCAGGCATTTCAGGACACCAGTAAGGAGCTGGATGAATGAGAGACCCCCCGGTGCAGAGAGACTGGAGAGGGTGGAGAGGGGCCCAGCGGCCTTGGTGACAGGCCCAGGTGGGAGGGGTTGGGGCCCCTGGAGGGGCAATGGGGAGGTAATGTCTTCTCTCTGCTCAGAGAGCAGGGACTAGGGTAGGACCCTCACTGCTGCATCCAGCAGACACTGAACCAGAATTGAAAATGTGCTTGAAACAATCACACAGGACACTTTTCTACATTGGTGCAAAATGGAATATTTTGTACATTTTTAAAATGTGATTTTTGTATATACTTGTATATGTATGCCAATTTGGTGCTTTTTGTAAAGGAACTTTTGTATAATAATGCCTGGTCGTTGGGTGACCTGCGATTGTCAGAAAGAGGGGAAGGAAGCCAGGGTAATATAGCTGCCCACTTCCTTTCCTGAGCAGGAGGACGGGGTAGCACTCACAGGGACGATGTGCTGTATTTCAGTGCCTAGCCCAGACATATGGGGTGGTAACTGAGTTTGTGTTATATGTTGTTTTAATAAATGCACAATGTTCTCTTCCTGTTCTTCAAAGGAGCCGGGGTTTCATTCAGCTTTTTTTCCTGGAGATGAGGGTTGGGTGTGAATGAAAAGGACCCCCGGTAGGAGGCAATGGCAGGGCTAGGCTTAGGTCCCAGTAAAGGAGTTCTTGACACCACCATTTCCCAATGTGGACTCCATGGAAAGCCAGCCCTGAGCTGGTCCTTCAAGAACAGGTTCAACATGTTGTTCTTCTGGTTCTCCAGAAAACAGAGCCTGAGGCAAAGTTTAAATGCTTTAGTTGCAGGTTATAGGAACTTCCCCGTGCCCACTGAAGGTTCACTGAGAATCATCAACAAGAGGCAGAATAAGGCTGGGCAGGTGCAGTGGCTCATGCCTGTAATCCCAGCACTTTGGGCGGCCGAGGCAGGTGGATCACCTGAGGTCAGGAGTTCCAGACCACCCTGACCAACATGGTAAAGCCCCATCTCTACTAAAAATACAAAATTAGTTGGGCATGGTGGCGCATGCCTGTAATCCCAGCTACTTGGGAGGCTGAGGCATGAGAATCACTTGAACTCAGGAGGCGGAGGTTGCAGTGAGCCAAGATTGCACCACTGCACTCCAGCCTGGGCAACAAGAGTGAAACTCCGTCTCAAAAAATAAAAAAATAAAAAAAAAAAGAGGCAGATTAATAGGAGAAAAGGCACAGAAATACACAAAGTTATTTGACCGTGGTTGTATGAGATACAGGAGCCTTCAGAATGAGGACCCAAAGATGCAGGAGAAACTGTCCATTTTTAGGCTTCAGTTCAACAAAGTATGGACGGCCATGTAAAAATACGATTGGAAAAAAGAGCCTGATCTAATGCTGATAGACTGAGTGGGGAACCCAGCGAGGCCTGTCTGTCGAGATTCTTTTCAGTCTCTCTGTGCAGCATTCCTTCCTTCCTCATATGGGGCAGGACTCTCTCTGGATGGGGGTCTTCTGACCTGCAGTCAGACAAAGGTCAAATAATTTCCTATGGCCAGTTTTACACAGAAAGAAAGGGGAAAATTAGAATAATATTTTTAGGTTTTACGGCAGGTTTTTGGGGAAGAGGGATTGTAGTTTTTACGGCTAGCCTTGGGGGAGAATAAGGAACCAGAGACAGGAGGGCAGGAGAAGGTCAGAGAGAAATGTTTGCTTCCGAGGGAGGCCTTCATTTTGGGGTATTGTTTTCTGAGACCCTACAAGGTACACTCCCGAGGCCAACAGAGAGAAGGAAAATGGAAGCGAGGCAGGCAAGGAGGGAAGCAAGTACAAGGCGTTGCGTGACTGAGCTGGCCACAGCTTCACCAAAGACTGGGCTGGCTGCTTAGTCATGTGAGATGTTTCCACAGGCCATAAAGAACAGAACATGATTCAAAGTCCTTCATTTGAGAGAAGAAAAGAAAGAAATGTGTCTGCTGGCTCCTTCCTGTCTCCCGCCTTCCATACTGTTCATTCTACCTTGACTTCAGGTGGTGCAGCTGCAGGGGGAGCAAGGTCACCTGCCACACTCGATGGTACTTCAGTTGAGTCTGGAAGTGGTGGGAGGTGCCAGGGCCTCCATGGTCAGTTGGGTTGGACAAGGGTGGGGGAGCTGCTGCTGTCTCCACCTCAGTGAACACAATGGGGGCCAGGCTGGTGCCCAGACTCATGCCAGGAAAGGCCAAGTCAGTCACCGGCAGTAGAGGATGAATTCATGACCATGGCCCAGTAGCATCCAGGATCTCCATGAGCAAGAAGCCGAGGGCCTGGAGAGAGGCAAGGCTGAGCAAATCTGAGGCAGCGCATTCACTGGGGCTCATATACCAGGGATTTATAACTGAGGAGCATTGCAGAGCCTGTTCCCCCTTTAGACATTCAGATCGCAGTAGTAAGTTAGGGGGTCTGAGCGAATTAACTTTAGACGAGGACCATCAAGTTCATGGTGCTTGGAATGCTGCCTGACCCTAAGTCTCTCATTTTGTGTGTGTGGACTGAATTTCCCAACTTATTCATATGACAGCCTCCGGAACTAGAGTTATGTGGAACTTGCTGTAGGACAGTGCTCAAAAACCCTCACAACCTCTGCCCATTTTCACGTCTGGGAGTTTTTCTAAAGCTAACTTGGTTCCTAACTTTGAATTTCAAGGAATCAGATTTTGCTCTCATTTCCAGTCCTTTCTCAAGTTCTGAAGCATTTTGTTTTAGTTTTCAAAACACAGCATAATACACACATACACCCTTACAAGTGCACCAAACTACTCATAGAGTTTAATAACCTATTGTAAAATGAAACCCTGTGTTACTATCACTCAGGTGAAAAAAAAAAAAGAACATTGCCAGCCTTCAGAAGCCCTCCATGTGCCCCTCTACACATCACAGCCCCTCTTTCTGATTGGGGTAGCAGAAAGAGGAGCTGTCAAATTTTTTTTTTTTTTTTTTTTGACAATCACATACTTGTTTTTCTTTTTTTTTTTTTTTTTTTTTTTGAGACGGAGTCTTGCTCTGTCGCCTGGGCTGGAGTGCAGTGGCCGGATCTCAGCTCACTGCAAGCTCTGCCCGCGAGTTTACGCCATTCTCCTGCCTCAGCCTCCGGAGTAGCTGGGACTACAGGCACCCGCCACCTCGCCCGGCTAGTTTTTTTTTATTTTTAGTAGAGACGGGGTTTCACCGTGTTAGCCAGGATGGTCTCGATCTCCTGACCTCGTGATCCGCCCGTCTCGGCCTCCCAAAGTGCTGGGATTACAGGCTTGAGCCACCGCGCCCGGCCAACTTGTTTTTCTTTTTCTTTTTTTTTTTTTTTTTTTGAGACAGAATCTCGCTGTGTCGCCCAGGCTGGAGTGCGGTGGCCGGATCTCAGCTCACTGCAAGCTCCGCCTCCCGGGTTCACGCCATTCTCCCGCCTCAGCCTCCGAGTAGCTGGGACTACAGGCGCCCGCCACCGCGCCCGGCTAGTTTTTTGTATTTTTAGTAGAGACGGGGTTTCACCGTGTTAGCCAGGGGGGTCTCGATCTCCTGACCTCGTGATCCGCCCGCCTCGGCCTCCCAAAGTGCTGGGATTACAGGCTTGAGCCACCGCGCCCGGCCACATACTTGTTTTTCTTTATGGTTTGGTCTCCTAAAGTATCCTCCCATAGAAAACTGAAGGGATTTGAGTCCAGAAGGAGAAATTTGAGGCCAGAAAGACAGAAGCTTTCATCACCTTGAAATCACAATAATCAGTATTACAATGTGTGAACATTCTGTGACTTCTCTAGGCTACTGATCATGTAAGCAACAAGCATTTCAGTCCCATATCTTGTCACTTATGGAAGAGAAGAGAGAGCAGTTGAGACTTTGGGTAATCAGTTAAAGATTAAATTCCAGGAAGTTACCTGTTAATTGCAACTAAGGGGATCTTTCCTTTGCCATAGGAAGGGCTCTTCCTGTACTTGCAAACTAGAACCCTTAAGATGGTATGAAGGGTTCTTGATCAACATGCTTCCTTTAAAATCATGCTGCAAGACAGGAAAGCTGGCTTCAAGGGGGTTCTTCCAATGAATCTTGAATACAGTTCCATGGGCTGCTACATCAGAATCGCCAGGAAAGGTTTATTTTTCCCCAAGTCTTTAATTCTGAAACTTTTTTTTTTTATTTTTATTTTTCTTTTTTTTTAGACAGCGTTTCACTCTCGGTTGCCCAGGCTGGAGTGCAACAGCATGATCTCAGCTCACTGTAACCTCTGCCTTCCGGGTTCAAGTGATTCTTCTGGCCCAGACTTCTGAGTAGCTGGGATTACAGGTGCCTGCCACCATGCCCAGCTAATTTTTTTTTTTCAATTTTTTTTTTTTTTTTTTTTTTGAGACGGAGTCTCGCTCTGTCGCCCAGGCTGGAGTGCAGTGGCCGGATCTCAGCTCACTGCAAGCTCCGCCTCCCGGGTTTACGCCATTCTCCTGCCTCAGCCTCCCGAGTAGCTGGGACTACAGGCGCCCGCCACCTCGCCTGGCTAGTTTTTTTTGTATTTTTAAATAGAGACGGGGTTTCACTGTGTTCGCCAGGATGGTCTCGATGTCCTGACCTCATGATCCGCCCGTCTCGGCCTCCCAAAGTGCTGGGATTACAGGCTTGAGCCACCGCGCCCGGTAATTTTTTTATTTTTAGTAGAGACGAGATTTTGCCATGTTGACCAGGCTGGTCTCGAACTCTTGACCTCAGGTGATCCGCCCGCCTCAGCCTCCCAAAGTGCTGGGATGATAGGCATAAGCCACTGCACCCAGTCAACATTTTTTAAATACTGAAAAGTAGAGGGAATAGTTATAGTGTACCCCATTTACTCATCACTCAGTTTCAGCAGCTGGTGACCTGTTTGTTTCTTCTCTACCATCACCCGTACTCTCCCCACTGGGATTATTTTAAGGCAAATCCCAGAGACATTTTATCCCTAAATACTTTAGATAAAGGTTTTCCTTTTAAAAAATCGTAACCTCAGGACCAGCCTGGCCAACATGGTGAAACCCTGTCTGTACTAAAAATACAAAAATTAGCTGGGCATGGTGGTGGGCACCTGTAATCCCAGCTACTCAGGAAGCTGAGGCAGGAGAAGCACTTGAATCGGGGAAGCAGAGATTGCAGTGAGCTGAGATTGCAGTTGAGCCTGGGCCACAGAAATGAAACTCTATCTCAAAAAACAAAAACAAAAACAAAAACAAAAACAAAAAAAAACATAAACACTATACATAAAAATGAACAATAATGCCATAATAGCACCAAATGAGAATTTTAAAAATACAGATTCCCAGGCCCTGCCCCAGACCTACTGAATCTTGGAAATATTGAGGCTCCACACCCAGAGATTCTGGTTCGGTTGGTCTGATGCGGGGACCCGTAACCTGCATTGTAACACCTTCTCCAGGTAATGCTGAGCCTGCAGGTGCTCAGAGTAAACCTGAAGAAAACCAGCGTGTCTGAGGCTTTCCAGAGGAAAACCAGAGTCCAGAGAAGGCAGAGAGGCACTCAGTGAGGAACCAAGCAGAACAGGTGCACCTCCCTCCTGGCACCCTATCTCCTACAAGAGGAGAGACTGAAAGAGCCCCTTCCTGTCCCCAGTGGTGTGGGCAAGAGGCCTGTGCCTCTGACTCTTGTCTCTGTGAAAGACCATACCCACCAAGCCTATGGTCCTGGCGACAAGGGTGCTGGGGATGACGAACAGACAGGGAGGTCTCCAGCAGCTTCTTTCTACACAGAGGGACCTGTCAGAGGCCAGTGTGGGGGCCACAGGCTCCCTAATCCCCAAGAACTGCCAGGGAAGGAGGCTGCTTCAAGTGGGTAGGGCACCAAGCTGGCCAGGAAGGACAGGGTTTCTCCCAGCGGTACCAACACGGTGGCACCTTCTGCCTGCATCTCCCAGGCTTGCTTGTCGGGCTTCCTGGGGCTCCCAGGAGCCGCTGCGGGGAAGGGGTGGCAGCAGTGGCGGTGGTCGGCTCTGCCCCGATGGTGACTGCCGATGACACTGTTCTCTGTGCGGGTGGAGACAAAGCCGGCCACTCCAGATTCTCCTGCGCGCAGGAGAGGAGGAGCTGGCGCTGCTTCAGTGGCGAGGATGGGTTCATCAGTCCCAGCCGGTCCCAGGGAGAGACACTGCCCCAGCCTGAGGGCCGCACAGCCCACCCCAGGACCCTCCTAGCAGGAGGGCAGGAACGGAAGCCGACCTCGGGCGCGGGGTGGGGGACGGCGTCTCCAGCCTAAGAGGGAACATGATCAAGCCCAGGACAGCCGCCAGTCAGAGGGGGCAGGCGCGGCCCCAGTAGCCTCTGGAGACCCTCTTCCGAAGCAAGGAGCCACATTCCTGCCATCGGGACCACCAAAGCGGATTTCTACAAACCAAAGTCGAGAACTTTTCGTTGGGGACGCGGCCTACCTGGCGCGGGAGAGGGGGCGCAGCTGTCACCCCGTCCTCACTCAGCAACACCGGGCGCCGCGCCGGGCTAAGGCTGGCAGGCTTCTCGCGGCCGGCAAGTGGGCTCCGCGGGCCCGGTGGGCGCAGGCACAGGTGCGCGGGGCCACAGCCGGGCGCCCTTTGCAGCCAGCCACCGCCCCCTCTTCCCCGCGGGCTTTTGCACACGACGCGCCCAGAGCCGCTTCACACGGGTTGGCGAGGGCTGGATAAAGCCGGCGGCCGCGGGGCACAGCGGCGGACCCGAGACGCTGGAGCGCTTGGCGTGCGGAGCCAGAGCCGGAGCTGCAACAGCAGCGGGAGCCGGGGGACCTCAGGGGCCGCAGGAGCCGGGCCGGAGTGAGCGCAGCTCGCGAGGCCCTCCAGACAGGCGGGTGAGAGCCACCCGGAGTCCCGCGCGCAACTTCCAGAGAGCACTCGGCGCGGCGGCCGCGCGGCTGCCGGGACCTGGCGCGGGCCTGCATGGACGCCACGGAGAAGCAGCACCTGTTGGACGCCAGGCCCGCAGTCCGGTAAGGCGAGAGCCTGGGGAGAGGCGGGAATTTGGGCGGCAGCCGATGCACCTCCGCGTTTGCCACCGCAGCAGTGGTTGGTTTTGGCGGCGGCTTGAGCTGGTACCACGCAGGAGCGGGGGAAGGAGGTAAGGGAAAGAAGATAATGAGATGTGGCCCAAGGACCGTCTCTCCCTCGGTCCCCGCACAGAGCTTGACTCCTGCCCGCGGGGGGCCTGGGGTCGGGGGAGTGGCGGTTCCCGCCTGGAGTCCTGCCCTGCCCAGTACTTTGCCCCAGGCAGCCCCGCCCTAGGGAGGCCCTGTGTCCCAAGTGCGCTGGAGGGGGCCTGCTCTTCTCCCAGAGCCGGCGCTCTGTTCCTTCCCCGCGCTCCACTGGACACTGGGAGAGTCCTTAGCTATTTTTCCCAGTGGACACAAGGCCTCACAGAGAAATGGGACTAGAGTCGGCCCTCCTTGCCCCATCTCAGAGTTGAGCGTTCCCTCTCTTTCTCTCTGGTCAGGTCATACATGGGATCTCTGTGGCAGGACGGGGCTGGCTGGATCCCTCTGCCCCGACCTGGCCTGGACTTGCAGGCCATTGAGCTGGCTGCCCAGAGCAACCATTACTGTCATCCTCAGAAGGGTCCCGACAGTCACTGTGACCCCAAGAAGGGGCAGGCCCGGCGCCAGCTCTATGTAGCCTCTGCCATCTGCCTGTTTTTCATGATCGGAGAAGTCGTTGGTAAGCACTTTTGGGCTAATTAAATGAAGTTAGCGCATGGATAGACTTCCCAGCAATACTGACACTAAAAGCCCCATTTACTGAACACACACTGCGCTAAGCCTTTATATACACATTATCTGATTCAGGTCTCACAACCTGAAAGGTGACGTTATTCTCCTTGTTTTACAAATAATGAAACTGAGGCATGTTCAGGTTAAGTGACTTGCCAAAGATCACGCACAACTAGTAGCTAAGGGAAAGCCTGAATTCCTAGAAGGAAAGAGCATTTACTGAGTATCTACCATGCTTTCCAGTCCCTATTTGAACTTGATGTGCACATTCACCCTCTAAGTAGATATTGGTGGCCCATTTCATAGAGAGTGGAAGTTGAGGCTCAGAGAGAGTAGGTCACTTGTCACGGTTGTACAGCTCATGGGTGGAGAGATCTTGAGCCCAGAATGTCTTCTTCCAGAGCCTGTGGTCTCCCTGCTGCACACAGTCTTGGGAGCCAGCTCTCTGGGGAGCTAATAAAGACCCTGTACCCTGTAGGTGGGTACCTGGCACACAGCTTGGCTGTCATGACTGACGCAGCGCACTTGCTCACTGACTTTGCCAGCATGCTCATCAGCCTCTTCTCCCTCTGGATGTCCTCCCGGCCAGCCACCAAGACCATGAACTTCGGCTGGCAGAGAGCTGGTGAGGGTCGCAGCTCGGCAGTAGATGGGGTTGAGAAAGAGGGTGGGTTAGAACAAGGGTTCTTAGGTGGCTGTAATGGGTGGATCCCCCATTCCTCCCCTGAGTGAGGCCAGGAGGGTGATCTGGTTGGGGGAAGAGGATGTCAACCATGGCCTCTGTCCTCTGGGAAATCCTAGTCTGATGGGGAAGCCCTAGCCCCAGTCATCCAGGAGTTCTCAGTCTGCGGGGAAGCAAAGTTCACCTTCCTAAGAAGTGCAATAGCCAAGCTTCAAGAACAAATGACGCCGGGCGCGGTGGCTCAAGCCTGTAATCCCAGCACTTTGGGAGGCCGAGACGGGCGGATCACGAGGTCAGGAGATTGAGACCATCCTGGCTAACACGGTGAAACCCCGTCTCTACTAAAAATACAAAAAAACTAGCCGGGCGAGGTGGCGGGCGCCTGTAGTCCCAGCTACTCGGGAGGCTGAGGCAGGAGAATGGCGTAAACCCGGCAGGCGGAGCTTGCAGTGAGCTGAGATCCGGCCACTGCACTCCAGTCCGGGCGACAGAGCGAGACTCCGCCTCAAAAAAAAAAAAAAAAAAAAAAAAAAAGAACAAATGACAATGGCATTAACACTGCACATAACTCTGTGGATCAGCTCTGGGGGGAGGGGAAGGCCAGCAAAGGCTGCTGGAAGGTATAGGCTTTAACCTCTCTTCCGTTCACCCCGGGTTGCATCGTCACCTTCCTCTTTGTGGGAGATGGCCCAGCCTCTCTTCCCCAGAAGCCTCAGTTTACTAGCTGAACAAAAGGCATACATTTTAATAAGTCAGCTTCTTTACATGTACAACAAAAAAGGTGGACCCAGATAATGACTTATTAGTTCCTTATAGCTCTGACATTCCCAGATATATGAGGGGTGGGTAAGGGGCAGCCATGCCGGCCATAGCTTCAGCAGAGCCCAGTGGGACCCAGGCCCTGACTTTGTGTGGGGGGTGGGTGGGGAGGATCCTGAAGGAAGGGGGACGCCTCCTTAGCCTCAGGCCCATGCTAAGGTGGGTGTTGGGGTTGGGTTCTTCCTCAGAGATCTTGGGAGCCCTGGTCTCTGTACTGTCCATCTGGGTCGTGACTGGGGTACTGGTGTACCTGGCTGTGGAGCGGCTGATCTCTGGGGACTATGAGATCGAAGGGGGGACCATGCTGATCACGTCGGGCTGTGCTGTGGCTGTGAACGTCTTGTGAGTGGGGCCCCGGTTCTCCTCGTCTCCCCTCCTCCTCCCGCCTCTCACACCCACACCTGTGTCTGCTTTGCAGAAGGAGACCATGCCACTTTCCAGCATCGGCCACAGGGACAGAACTTCCCTAATGGTCTGAGCTCTGGCACCTGGAACACCTGGGTCCTACCTTAGGCCTAGGCCAAGAACACTGAGAACTATAAATCTGAGTCTTCATCCACTCTACCCACTCCCTAATACATGTCAGGGACTAACCTTGGTGGCTTCATACCTCAAGTGGGGTGGGAAGAGGTCAGTTGTTGCAGGAGTAGCTGTCCCTAGGGGCAGAACCCAAGTCTGAAATTGGTCTCAGAGACAATGGGTGTCTCTTTTGGGCTGTTTCTCTCCTTTGTTCAGAAGCCTCAGTTTCCCCATCCATGACATGATGGAGTGAACTTACAGTGACCTCCATAATGCCCTCCTGCTCTGAGATTTAGCATCGTGGCATTGTTGTGCCCAGACTCAGCCTGGTATTGGCACTGAGCCCTATCTCCCATGGCTCTCTGAACCAAGGCCACGTGGGTTGGACTTCTCACATGACCAAAGAGATCACAAGGTTTGAGGGCTTGAGATTTTTGCCCTACGAATTGGCTAGTCCTAATAGGTGACTTCCATCTGCGACCTCAATGAGCCCTTGGCTTTGTCTCCACTTCATAGAATGGGGTTGACCCTTCACCAGTCTGGCCATGGGCACAGTCATGGCACCACCAACCAGCAGGAGGAGAACCCCAGCGTCCGAGCTGCCTTCATCCATGTGATCGGGGACTTTCTGCAGAGCATGGGCGTCCTAGTGGCAGCCTATATTTTATACTTCAAGGTCAGAGCTGGGACACAGAGCAGTGGGGGTGTCAGGGGAGTGTAGACCACCTGAATATCCTCTCTACAGGGGGTCCTTTACAGGACTCCCTCCCAGTTCTGGGGAAAAGGGTGGGGAGAGGAAAGAAACATTTATCCAATACTTACCAAGTGTCAGCACTTCTGATCCTCACAACCTGAAGGGAGAGGTGGTAGTGTTTTCTGTAGCTCAGAAAGGTTCAGTGACTTGCACAGTGTCATATAGCTGGTAAGGCGTAGAGGCAGATTCAAACCTACGACTGTGTGTTGTCAAACCCCGGGCAATGCCCATCACATAGAGGCAGGGAGCTGTAGTGGAAAGTCGCAGGCATTTGCTCTGAAGCTTGGCTCTCCTTGCTAGCCATGTGATATTGGGTGAGGTGCTTGCTCTAATGGAGCCTCAGTTTCCCCATCTGTCAAATGGGGATGGATGGTGGATCAGATGGTATCTAAGATGCCTTTTTGCTCTGTCCATGTCTCAGCTTCTTGAGAATGAGGGGTGGGAAGGGACTGCCTTATCCTGAACTGTGGTCTGTCCTTTCTGCTCTTGCAGATGTGAAATAAAGAGCAGAAAACTGGGAGGCAGGGCCGGGGTGAGGCTCATGCCCACCCAGTAGAGGGAGCCCCTCTCCCCAACAGTGCTGGGTGGGAGGGGAGAAGGGAAGCTGAGGTGTTAGATGGTGAACCAAGGTCTATCTTCCTCTCTTCCTGCAGCCGGAATACAAGTATGTAGACCCCATCTGCACCTTCTTCTTCTCCATCCTGGTCCTGGGGACAACCTTGACCATCCTGAGAGATGTGATCCTGGTGTTGATGGAAGGTAACCTGGGCTTTGTGGCTCCTTTTTTGCTCTTGGCTTTCAAGCTCTAGATCAGCTCAAATAAGGTATGTGTGTGTGTGCGGCATCCCAGCACATGGCAGGGAGCCGGAATCTGGAGCCCCGGCATCGGCTGGAAAACCTCCTGGGGCCCCCAGGCTGATCTTCACGTAGAGCCTGGGTTTTTAGGTGTGGCAGTTCCTGGAACCGTACCCCAGCCCCGGTCTTCCCTGCCCCCTACCCCCAAGGGTACCTCCTCTGCCTAGTCAGGTGGCTTCTGGGGGACATCTGTAGCATCTGGAGCTCTCCAGCTCTCCCCTGTACATTTCCCAGGGAGAGGGAGTGAGGATTATGCTTCCCATTGCACAGAGGGGCAGACTGAGGCTCAGAGAAGGACGGTCAGCCTTGGACAAAGTTACTTAATCCACTGCAGCTCAGGCCTTTCCTGCATCTCAGGGACCAAACAATGCCATACCCTGGGGGGACATGGCTGTAATTTGTGGGGCTGGAGAATGGTCAGTGGTGGAGAATGATCTGGTCTGCCCTGAATTACTTTTTTTTTGAAATAGGATCTTGCCCTGTCATCCAAGCTAGAGTGCAGTGGCGTCACCATGGCTCACTGCAGCCTCGACCTCCTGGCTCAAGTAATCCTCCTGCCTCAGCCTCCCAAGTAGCTGGGACCATAGGCGCATGCCACCATGTCTGGCTAACTTTTAAATGTGTTGTAGAGATGGGGATCTCACCATGTTTCCCTGGCTGGTCTCAAACTTTTGGGCTCAAGCAATCGTCTCACTTCGGCCTCCCAAAGTGCTGGGGTTACAGATGTGAGCCACCACACCTGGCCCTGCACCTTGGCTTTCTTATGCTCTAGGCCTGGGGTCTTGGGCCAGGGTCATAGGCCTCCGCGTGGTCAGGGTCAGTCTGGAATGGAGTAGGATGCTGGCCTGGGCTTAGCAGTATTTGGCTGCAGATCAGAGCTTTTTCTCCAAGAATATGCTAACCCAGATAAAAGCGATAATGATGAAGATGATGATTGTGCCCTGGGTGGGTCCAGGGATTCTCAGGATCTGTTCTTTCCTTCTTTCCATTCAAAAATATATTCATTGGCCAGGCGCGATGGCTCACATCTGTAATCCCAGCACTTTGGGAGGCTGAGGCAGGCAGATTACCTGAGGTCAGGAGTTCGAGACAAGCCTGGTTAACACAGTGAAACCCTGTCTCTACTAAAAATACAAAAATTAGCCGGGCGTGGCAGCACGCACCTGTAATCCCAGCTACTCAGGAGGCTGAGGCAGGAGAATTGCTTGAACCTGGGAGAGGGAGGTTGCAGTGAGGCGAGATCGAGACACAGCACTCCAGCCTGAGTGACACAGCAAGGCTCTGTCTAAAAACAGACCAAAAAATATATTTATTGAGCACCTACCATGGAGTAGGCGCTGTTTTAGGCACCAAGGATACTGTGGTAAACAAAGGAGACTGTCCTGCCCTCATGGAGTGTCCATTTTAGAGGGAGAGACTGACAATAAGTAAATTCATAAATAATTTCAATGTTAAGAGTGGAGAGGAAATATAACAGAATGATAGGGCGGAGAGCTTGGGAGGTGAAAGCAGCCTCAGACCTGCAGGCCAAGGAGGTCTTCTTTGAGGGGATGACGCCTGAGGAGCAGGAGCTAGCCCTGCACCAATGGGCAGGCGTGTGAGGGGCAGTTTCCTTTAGCCCCTGTGCTTGCCATCCTCAGGGACCCCGAAGGGCGTGGACTTCACAGCTGTGCAGGATCTGCTGCTGTCGGTGGAGGGGGTAGAAGCCCTGCACAGCCTGCATATCTGGGCACTGACCATGGCCCAGCCTGTTCTCTCTGTCCACATTGCCATTGGTGAGTGCTCGGGACACTCAGGGTGGGGTGGGAGACAGGCAGCCAAAGGCCTGGTGCCATCTCCACAGGGTCCAGGTGACCCAGATGCTCACAGCGCCCATGCATGGAGCCCAGCCTCATGCTGAGTACTTGATATGCATTATTCCATCTGATCATCACAATCTCATTTATCCATGAAGAAACTGAGGCTGGGGTTGGGTGGTAAAGTTACTGGCCCAGGCTTTTACAGCTAGTATATGGCAGTAGGTGGCAGATTCCTGGCCTTAAGGCCAGTGCTTTACCAGCTCTTTCAGGCATGAGCCAGGTCTGGGCTGGGAGGCTACCTGGCAGAGTAGAATCTGGGGGCTTCTCCATGTTCATGGTCCCCCATCCTGTTCTGCTGGGGATGGGGTATGAGATTCAGGCTCCTGATGGTTTCAAAGGGCCAGAGTAAATGGTTTCCCCAGCTGTGTCCTCTCGGTCCCCAGCTCAGAATACAGACGCCCAGGCTGTGCTGAAGACAGCCAGCAGCCGCCTCCAAGGGAAGTTCCACTTCCACACCGTGACCATCCAGATCGAGGACTACTCGGAGGACATGAAGGACTGTCAGGCATGCCAGGGCCCCTCGGACTGATTGCCCAGCCAGGCACCAACTGGGGCATGGACAGGAACTGCAGGTGGCTGGACTGAGTGTCCCCCAGGCCCAGCCAGGACTTTGCCTACCCCAGCTGTGTTATAAACCGGGTCCCCCTCCTGACCTCTGCTCCATGTTCAGTGCGGAGCCTTGTCCCACTCCAGGAATGTAGCTCTTCTCGGCCTCCCCATCTGACTACAGCCAGCGCCAGGGTGGGGACTCAGCGGGTATAAAGCTAGTGTGACCCTGCTCTTCCAACTCCTGGGCCAGCTCTGGAAGGGCTGTATTTGGGCCTAATCCTAAGCAAATGTCGTTCTACCACTCGCAGGGGCAAAGGCAGTGAGCCATGGGATGTCCAAAGGGAGGCTGGCCCCAGCGCACCTGTACTGCCTGCCTCATCCCCCATTCTCAGCCTGGCTGGCCTTTGCCTCTATGAATCTGAGCCCTTCCCTCTGCCTATAGCAATAGGCACGGGGGTGAGGACCCTCACACTCTCATTTGAGCCTCCTTGAGGCAGGGAGCCAGGAGGCACCTGAGGCCTGTCTGTGCCTCATTCACTTCAGCTGTGAGCCAAATGTTCCCTTTCCTGGAGGGAAGAGGCCTCTTACTAGGTAAGGGACAGGTTTCCTCTTTCTTATTCCCTCAGCTGTGCCAACACAAAACACAACCTTGGCACAGGCGGTGGGTGGAGGGTAGAGAGATTTCAGTTTGGGTTCTGCGCTAACAGCCTCCAAGCCCCTTGGCACTTCTGTCGCCCTGAGAGTGTCCCAGGGGATTCAGAGTCTCCAGCAAGATATGGCTGGGCCAGCTCTGCTGCCTACCTGGCCTGACCCAGTCGGAGCCTGGCATGGTGGAGGGAGAGGGAGAGAAGTGGGGCTGCACTCGGCCCAGAGGCCAGCCAGGAGGGAGACCGTGGCTTCCTGGGGCTTGTGTGTGAAGATTCCTGACTTACGGGTGGCTTATGTTTACAAGATGCAAGAGGGGAGATCTGTCCCCGACTCATGGAGACAACATGCCCAGTTATCAGAGAGTCCTGTGTCACAAGGTCTGTCTCTGCCATTGTAAGCAAGTGCCTTGGGCGAGTTGGCCTCTGCCCTAGTCTCATCTGTAGACCGACCGGGTTGATGCCTCCCTCACAGGGTTGAGAACAAGAGCCAGTTGGCCAAGTACCTGTGGTTGCTGAAGACTGGTTACTTTTATCATCCTTGAGACAGGGAATTCTGCAGCCCGAGGCTGCCTCACTGAGGAGCTAGGTGGGCTTCCCGGCCTCCTCAGGGGCAGCACACTGAGTTTGTCTTGACTGTTCTGGCCTAAGGTGGGGGGGGGGGGTTTGGTCACTTGCCTCCCACTTTAAATCTCTATCTTTCTATCTGTGAAACGACCTCTTTGTGCCTTCCCAGCACTGTCATCCTGATTGCCTGTGTTCTAGGTAGGTGGGTCCTTCAGCCCCTCCAGGTCTGTGAAAAGTCTGTGGAAAGCACTGGCCTGGAGAGGGGTGGGGGGTTGTCGGTGGGTGCTCCATTCCACTACAATCTCAGGGGACTCAACCTCCCCTACCCCACTCCTACCCCCCTACCCAAGCCATGGCAGGCCCCAGGAGCTTGATCATGGGCTTTGCTGTGTACCAAGTCCTTACACCCCTCTCAAGAGACAGTCATTGGCTGGGCATGGTGGCTCACACCTCCAATCCCAGCACCTTGGGAGGCCAAGGCAGGTGGATGACTTGAGGCCAGGAGTTTGAGACCAACCTGGCCAACATGGCGATACCTCATTTTTACTAAAAATACAAAAACTAGCCAGGCGTGGTGGCTTGTGCCTGTAATCCCAGCTACTCAGGAGGCTGAGGCAGGAGAATCACTTGAACCGGGGAGGCAGAGGCAGAGGTTGCAGTGAGCTGAGATCGCACCACTGTACTCCAGCCTGGGCGACAGAGCGAGATTCCAGCTTAAAAAAAAAAAAAAAAGAGAGAGAGAGAGACCATCATTGCTGTGCCACATTCTTATGGATGAAAAAACGGAGGCTCAGAGGTGGAGTCGTTTTCCGGAAGTCACACAGCCAGTGTGGGCAGGTCTGGGATTTCTGCCTCATTCCCACAGACCTTTTTCTACAGCAGGGTCTGGGGACCTGGTCTGGGCTGCCTGTTGGTACAATACGAACCGCTGGGACTAGCAGTGCCTGGCCCATGGGCAAGGCCATGCCAAGGCAGTTCAGTGTCCTGGGTGTCACAGCTGTGACTGGAAAGGTGCCTCTTTCCCCTGGCTGGGCCTGGCACCCAGCGCCCTCCCCACCCTGGGAATGCTGCCTGGGCCGCAGCTGTATGCTTTCCCACCCACCCTCAGTTCTTGACTGCAGGCCAGACTGCCTCTCCCCCACCTCTTTAATTTCCACTCGCCCTGTACCTCCAGCATCTCACAGCACCACGCCTCCCGAGGGTAACCCACTCTGCCACTCAGCTGTGACTGGCTCTAGGGAGGACCTGAGTCATCCAGGGGCCCGCCGAGGTCAAGCTGGGGGGTGGGGGTGGAAGGCCTTGGAGAGGCCTAAGGGGACAGCATGTTCCTGCCAGTGAGACAGTCACGGGAGTTTCCAGAGCTGCGAGGCCATCAAAGCAGGAAAACACCTGACACCCTGGACCTGAGCTGGACCCACCACCCTCACCCTCTGGAGTCGCACGCGCTCCCAGGCGAGCCCTGAGCCCTAGCCCCTCCCTCGAGCAGCTGCTGTAAGGGTATTTATAGCCTGGAGCATGAGGGGGCAAGGACACGCGCTTTATTTCGGAAGTGATAATTCCAGTTCCAGGTGGGTGAACCCCGGAGGACCTAGTGTCCCCTCCCTCACTCCATCCTCACCTATACCTCTGGGGACAGTACCCGCTCGCGCCCAGTCCACCTAGAAACAGTCCCTTCTGAGTTCCAAGTGTGCAGGCCAAAAAGATGGGGCTGTTCTTCAGATTCCTCTTCCCAGCTTTCAGCCCCCGAGCTGCCCACAGCGCTCACCCTCCACACCCCGGCCGCCCTCTGACCATGGGGGTGACGAGTGCGGCGCGGTGCTGACCTCTAGTGGTCAGCATCGATAGTGCAGGGCAGACGGCAGCGGCTGAGCCGCCGGCGCGCGCCGTACAGGGAGGGGCCGGCCACTTGTTCCCGTCCTGCTTTCCTCGCTCACTCCTCGTTTACCCGCACCCCTCTGCTCCTTGGCTGAGGCTCAAGGAGTGAACCTGACAACCTAGGCGTCTTTGGGCAGCTACCTTCCCGGGACTAGGAATCCTAGGAATGGGGTGGGGAGGCAGTTCTGTTTCTCCGCTCACCCTGTCCCGCGTCCGCCCGCATAGGGCCAGGCACGCAGTTAATGTCTGCCATCCACCTATTCGTCAAATATTTGCGGCACATCTGCCTAGCCAGAGAGAAAAGGACATGAAACGACCAGACCCCCGGGGCTCGCAAGCCAGTCCTGGGGCCTGACCATGCGGGAACTGCGGCAAACACTGGGCTGCGAAAGCGCTAAGGAGACCGAACCCATCGGGGGCGGGGAGGAAGGCCAGGCAATGTCCCTGGAGGCGGCAATGCTCTGCAAGACAAACAGAAGTTAGCTGGGTGGAGAAGCGGAGAGCGGCGCTCCAGGCGCCCGGCTGAGCCTGCACCGAGGCTCCGCAGCCGAGGGCGGGCGGGAGAAGGTAAGGCCACGCCCCCCGGTTGTGACTGGCCAACCGGGATCCGACGTGTGGGCCCGCTGGCTGCCATGATAGGTTCTGTGTCCCAAGGGCGGAGGCCGCAGGCAGGTGTCGCTTGCCCTGGGAGCTGGGCTAGGACCTCCGCTGGGGTCTCCGCGGGTCGCCCCCTAGGGCTTCTCCAGGCTGCGGTACTTCTTGCGCTGCACAGACACCGGGTCCTTAAACAGCACCGGGTCCAGACGCAGACGAGAGGACAGCAACGGCATGTGGCCGAACGCTGCCGCTATCTGGTTGACGCAGTCGGGGGCTGGGGCCTGCGGCTTTGGCCTGGGCCCCGGGCCCCCGGAGGCCTAAGAGGGAAAGAAGCAATGGGTTAACAGGCTTCTCTGCCCTTCCGAACTCCCCACGCCCGTGCAGCAAGAAAGACTGGTATTAGACAGTGAGAGGGAATCCTCCCCACCACCCCTGCCCAATCCCTGCCATTTCCGACCAGTCAGCCTCAGCCCTCACCAGTGGAGCAGCCTCCTGGCGCTGCTTGCTATAGGGCACCTTGATAGGGGGCAGCTTGGTGACTGCCGCTACTAGGAAATTCATCAGGACGTCCACACAGGTGGGTGCCTCATCTGCCAGGGTCCTCAGAACCTTGGGCAGGGAGTGGGTGAAGAGAGTGTGGTAATACCTGGGCAAGGGGAAAAGACAGGGAGAGGCTGCAGCCAAATTCATCCCCAGGCCTCATTCTCCACCCTCCTGACCTCACCTCTCTCTTTGACCCCCATCCCCAAGCCTCTGAGCCTGGCTGCCTCAGAGAGCTCCCATCCCTGGCGTGAACAGCTCTCCACTGTGCTGTGTGCCCCGTGGCTCATCTGCAGTCAGTGATGTGTTCCCTGCCCTCTCCCTCACAGCTCCTTGAGGCACCCATCCTTGGGCTCTGAGCTCTGAACCCAGAGCCAGAATTAGATGGGTTGGGATCAGTTGGTTTCAAAGCCATCAAACATGGAAGCCCAAAGAACAGTTGTGGATGAACCAGGCTGATACTGCTTCGGGTAAGTCTCACTTCACACGGCCCTCAGACAGGCCAACTTCACCTCGCAGACATTAGGTTATTCACTACTCTACTGAGAATTCCCTGCAGAGCTCCTGAGTAATTTACAAGAGGTTCCAGGTTATGCATATTTGATTTAAACATGTTTAAGGAACACCTCTAAAGAGGTCTTACAGAATTCAGTCCCTGTCCCAAGACCAGAGCACTTCAGGCAGCTTCTGGAAGGCCTGGGATGTTCCCCAACTCATCACATCCACATTTATAAAGCATCAGTACTATTCTCTTGTCACCCTACCCCCAGCAAACCCACACACTGCCCTTACTCACTGCATGGCTCTACTTAAAATAACAATAGCTACCATTTGTGGAACCTCTGTGCCAGGGACTTCATTTAATGTTCACACCAGCCCTGGGAGGTGAATCCATCCCATTTTACAGATGAGAAAACAAACTCTAGAGAAGTGAGGAGATTTGCCCAGGATCCCACAGCTGGGAAGTGGCAGATCTGGGCCTTGAACCTGGATCCCTGGGGTCTAGGCCACCCTACTCCATTCAGGGTGGGGGTCTTTAGTCCTCTGATCCTCTGATCCCTGGGCAGGGTGGGGGTCTGTACCTATGGTAGAAGGCGGCTGTGGTGAGAACCATGGAGAATTCGTTGGTCCTCTCAGCAGTGTAGCCCCAGCCACCATGGGCCTCATCCCAGAAATGGCTTGACGTCAGGAAGCCCACCATCCGCTCTGGGAAGCTCTGCCACACCACAAAGGCAAAGTCCACCTGGAGAGGGACTCAAGTGAGCTGTGAGGAAGGACCTCCTAAATGCCTAGAACATCCAGAGAGATGGAGGCAGGGCCAGCCTGGCTGAGGGGCCAGGGCAGGACTCAGGGGAGAGGAGGTGGGAGCCATGGCTTAGAATTGGCTGGAAGTATGGCATGAAAGCTTCTAAGGGCCACAAAAACAATTTCTCAAAAGAGTCCGTGGAAAGCCTCAATGAGACTCCTAAAGAGGAGGCTGCCTGGCTTGCTGGGGTGGTTTCAAATGCAAGAGGTTGGACCTCATGACCTGGGGTCCCCTCAACCCTGGGAACCTGAGGGGCTGCCGGGGCCCTCTGGCTGTGTCCACCCATACTGGGCTTCTCTTGGGCCCAGCCCTCACCTCACTTGTGGAAAGACTGCTGTGGGCATCAAGGCTGAGGATGGCATCTGTTCTGATGGTGCTGTATGGGAAGAAGCGATCACTAACCTGCAGGGAGAAGGGGTGGGGGGGACTGAGTCACTGGAACCTTCCCCCCACCCCCATCCAATAAGTAGGAGCCAATCAGGCACAGTGTAGACGCCTGGGCCATGAATAAAGCCTCCCTTCAGGCACAGTGTAGACGCCTGGGCCTCGAATATGGCAAGCCAGTGCAGAGCTCGTTTTGGGACCTGGGCAACTCATTTGACCTCTCTGGATTTCAGTTTCCCCTTTGGTAAAATGGGGCAGTTAGTCTCTAGGGGCCTTTCCAATTTTGACATCTTGGGATTCCTCCATTGTCATACTGTTGCATCAACTGTGGGAGGAGTGTCAAACATCCCTCATTTGAAAGAAAGAGATCTAGAGAGATGAAGGGACTTGCCCACAACCATGTGGCAGGCAGGTGGTTCACACCAACCACGGTTCCCAGAAGCCTCCCCTTCCTGGCCCAGTGTGCTGCCCTTGGTGCATATTTTCTCAAGATCCCAGGTTTCTCCTCTGTTCCTCATCTGAGATATCAGCGCACTCCTCTGTCTTCCCGCATCACATAAGCCCCCGTGCTCTGGAAGCACAATTCACAGGGACCAGGGAGGAAAGAGAATCATTACTATTAGCCCTGCAGCTGAAACCTACTGTGTCATTCTTCAGCCTCAACTGCGGCTCAGGTCCAAGTATTCATAAAACACCCATGGGTGCCCTCCCCCAGCTCCCAGCATGGACCCACCCCTTTCATGGCTCTCCTCAGCCCTTACCTTCCTGTGCCCATCAATGACTGTCAAGGGCATGGCTGTCTCCGGCCAACTGGATGGGAGTGGCCTCTCATTGCTCCAGAGAACCAAGATCTAGAGGATAGGGGGTTGTTCCTGAAGTCTGGGGTCTAGGGCAGAAGGTGGGTTGCAGGGGGCAGGAGTGATCTTTCTCAAGGTGGAAGAAGTTTGAGAAGTCAATTTTATAAGCTGCACATGGGAGAAGGGTTTAGTTGGATCCATTCATCACTGCTCTCTCCTTGCCTCTGGGCTTGTAGAAGGCAGGAATTCTGGTGACATGAGGGTAGTGACCTATGGCTTTAGAACTCAAGAGAGTTGTCTGTGGTAGTCCCTAGCCTGGGCCCTGACTCCATGCTCCATCCCCATCTTTTCTCGAAGCCTTCATTCTCTTCCTCAGGCTCTTTTATGACTCCCAGCCCAGCTCAATGGCCTGTTTCGAGCCGTCCCATGTGCACCCTGGCTGAGCTAACTGCTTCACTTCCTCTGCAAGGACTCTTATGAGTCTATCTGTCTTCTCTAGAAGTAAGATTTGACAGTCTGTGTGCCAGAAAATGCTAACCCAGTCTGAATCTCTGGGCAGGATCCTTCCCTGCTTTTTCCCTGCTCAGCATGAAGCCCATAACCTAGTGCTCAGAAAATGACTGCTGAGTAAAGGAATGAATGTTTCCTTCTCCAGCCTCCCTAAGAGACACCCTGCTTTTCACATGGCTTCATCAATTTCCATGGGGAAAAGGCAACAGAATCTTGGGAGTTACAGAAGAAGGCAGCAAGAACACTTGGAAATCGTCCCCATTCCTCCCCTTAAAATGAGTGGTCATCCTTGGGGTCTGGAAGTCTTCAGGGCCCTGCCCTGTCCTTGCCCCCACCCTGGATCCCAGGACTCCAACCGGGAAGGGGGCAGACCTGGGCACAGTGCTGGGAGCCTGCCACCGCCTGGATGAGCTTCAGAGGGGGCTGACCTGGGGGCCCCACCCAGATCAGGGCGCTGAATCTGCCCTCAGGGCGGGAGCCTGGGGGAATGAGACACAGGCTATTAGGGTGGGAGGGAACAGAACCCCATGAAGAGCGGCCTGAGTAGGGAATCCCGGGGGCCAGGAGAAATGTCAGGGCTTGGGAAGGGTCTTGGTGGGGCTCTCCAGATGAGGCTGGGGCAGCCCTAGGTAGAGCTGAGGGGACTTCAGGTTGTCCCATCCCAGGGCATACCCTGTTGCAGGTGGTAGAAGGGGAAGTCCTGGGGGCTTATGGAAAAAGTGGACAGAGCCAGGAGTGCCCCTGGGGGGCTATTCCACAGCAGCGAGGGGTGAGCTGATGTTCCAAAGATCCGGTCCTGAATAACCTGAAATGAGAGAGGAGCTGAGCAGAGCGAGTGGCCTGTGTGTCCATGGCCACACCTCCCCTTCCAGGCTCTGGGGAGGGTGGCAACTGCATCACCAGTCCTCTGGGGTCAGAAGCTGAGGTCTAGAGTAGGGGGCACTCCATGATGTTGCTCCAGAGGTGGGAGATGGTGGCAGGGTCACTGCTTCCCCTTCCTTCCTCACTCATGACACTAACGGGTCATGACATTTTTCAGGACTCAGAATCCCTCCAAACATAGCACCCCAGGCAGCCATCAGTAGTCAATTGGCATTGGCACGTGCTTTGAAATCTATTTGCTACAGCAGTCTTCTCTACAGATGGGGAAACTGAGGCCAAGATTGGAGAAGAAACTTGCCCCAAATCTCACAGCCAAGTCTCAGATTCATCCCAGGACCATCTTCAAGGAGTGGGGGTGTCCCCAAACACTGGGACAGAGAAGTATGGAGAGGTGACAGGGATGGAGCAGGAGTCAAGGGCCAGGACCCCCATCAGGTGAGCCCCTCACCTCCAGAGTGGTATGGATAACCTTCTCCACCGAGGAGAAGTAGGCATCCCATAGAAACTGGGTCTGCTGACGCAGGGCGAGGACCCGTGCAGGGGACATCTCCTGGAGGGCAGCCAGGACCTGGGGCAGAGAGGGATAAAAGTGCCAGATAATAGAGCAATTTTGAGCCCAGGAAGTCGAGGCTGCAGTGAGCCATATTTATGCCACTGCACTCCAGCCTGAGCAACAGAGCAAGACCCTATCTCCAAAAAAAAAAAAAAAAAAAAAGCAGCAGCAGCGTTCAGGGGTCACACAGAGTTGAGTCTGAATGCCACTTGGTAACCATGTGACTGTGATCGAGCTGTTTAACCTCTCTGAGTATTTGCTCATTAATTGCTTAGTACATTGTAAAGGCTCCATAAATAAATGGTAATTACTATTAACCCCCTCTACCATTCTCAGGGGATTCAAGGCAGGTCACACATACATTTTTCAGAGCTGGACAGAATTCGTTTCATCAGATGGAAAAGTCTCCATGCGTTTTGCTTTCCCACTCCAGTCCCCATGGAGGCACTCTGAGTTTGAATTTTTTTGTACCCTTCCCCTAAATTGGTATTTAAAAAGTCATAGGCCATTGGAGCTGGGCCCATGGGGATTGTCTGGTCTAGCTCATCCTGTTGTAGAGATGGGAAAACTGAGGCTGCAAGAGGATCAGGACTTGCTCTCAGAGCCCTTAGGAATCTCTAGCTCCATCGGATCCTCTGGGAGCCCCAGAGGGGAGACTTGGTGCTAGGAGAAATTCATCAGTATCCATACAAGGCAGACAGGAATGAGGACTGAGGCCAGCCTCGATTCAGGATTCTGGGTCCCTCCCCTGTCCTGGGTCCAGTTCCCACCCTGTGGGCAGGGCTCTGAGCTACCTGAAGTGGGAGCCTCTCATCAGCTACGATGGCTGCCTTGGTCCAGTCGATGACCTCGGAGAAGGGCAGCTCCCAGCGGGGGCTGAGAAGCACTGGGATGCAGCCGGCCTGGGGGGCGGGGAGGTCACTGGGGAGCCCAGCCCCACCCTGCACATACTCACCTCCCACCCAGTGCCAAGTCAGTAGCTGCTGCTGTTGGGGGCAAGGAGGACAGGAACATGGGGGCGTTTCAGGGAAGAGAGGTTATGGTTGTTCTGCAGAGTGTGCAGTGAATGGGGACACAGGCACACCTGAGTCCAGGAGTAAAGGGGCAGGCAGCTCACTGCCCCTTCTCATTGGCCTGGACCCAGCCAGCTCATGAGTGCTGGGGGACAGAGGACAGGTGATGTTCAAATTGGGGTTGTACCTGCAGGGCTTGCAGGAAGCGCGAGGCAGCCTCTGGACGGTGGCCAGAGATGAGGCAGAAGGTGGCATTGGGCAGAGTCTCCCGGCGCTGGGTCCTAAAGAGGCACACAGGAAGGTCCCAGTACACATGAGCTTAGACAGTGCCCTTCGCCCCACTGGGCTCCCTCAATGGGAGCACCCCACACCCCTGCACCCCACACCCACACTCCCAAATGTGCAAACCCACTCATGCATACGCACAGTCACACACTGACACACACAAACACAAGCCTCACACCAGCCACGCGTCTGCGGTTGGACTAGGAGGCAGGAGCCCTGCATTCTAGCTCTGCCTCTTCCCTCAGTGGCCTTAGAGACCTCCCTTGCCTTTCTCTGACCTCAGTTTCCTCATCTGTAACATGGGAGGCAGAGGGCGCTGATGTTTCCAAGGCCCTGCCTGACTTAGACATGCACGTCTGCCCTCCCCCACTCGGCCACAGGCAGACTTTCAGCACCCCTTGCCTGCGTGGCCTCTGAGCCCAGCCCTCCCCCACGCTGAAAGCCAGGCCCAAGAAAGGCTCCTCTGTCATGAGGTGGGCTGGGCCCCCAGCCTGGAACCACACAGGAAGCTGCTGCCCAGAGGCCCCCGGCCCAGAGGACAGGCCTCTTCTGTTCCTCCCACCTACCCCCCCACCGCCACAGCCCAGGGCCACACTCAGGCTGTGTGTGCCTGTGGGGGAGGGCAGGAGTCCCAGCCTCCTCAGAGCCACCCCCTGCAATTGTCCACCCAGGGGACCATCGCCTGTGACCCAGTCGGGGGAGGGATAAAGGGAGGGACCAGGACACAGGCCTGCTCAGTGTGGGACTCATGACTATGGCCCTGGGGGTCCTAGGACCCTCCTCAGTTACAGCCTGCTTGGCTCTGAGCCTGAACCTCCAAGAAGCAGACCTGGGAGTACTTAGGCAGCCTCGGGGCCCTGCCCCATTGAACAGATGGGGAAACTGAGGCCCAGAGAGACCCAAGGACCAGCTCAGGGTCACAGATAGGGTTGGGGTGGAGCTGGGACTAGAGCAGAGATGTGCCAGCTCCTGACTCCGAGTTACCTGAACCACCCCAGAGCTGCTGCTTTAGGGGTCTCCCAGGGGACCCCAGCCTTCTTTCTCCTCCCTCCATGCTTAAGTGTCCACTAGGCCCTCCCTGGAAGAAGCCACAAGTAACCACCAGGACACCCTTCACCTCATTCTGCCACAGCAGAAGCCAACCAGGTACAGCCCCCTTCACCCCCAAGTCAACCTCTAAGGAACTGAAAACCTCTAGGTTAAGGCTGAATAAACTGCACCACTGAGCCTTAACCTCCCTTGATCCTCTGTGCCTTTAAGATCTCTTCTCGCTCACACTGGAGGGCCCCTCCCTGCCTTGTCAGCCTGAGGAAGTCCTCCTACTCATCTTTTTCTTCTCAGACAAGCTCTTGTTCTGTCACCCAGCCTGGAGTACAGTGGTGCCATCACAGCTCACTGCAGCCTCGGCTTCCCGGGATCAAGCAATTCTCCTGCCTCGGCCTCTTGAGTAGCTGGGACTACAGGCGTGTGCCACAGTGTCTGTTTTTGTTTTTGTTGTGTAGAGATGGGGTCTCTCTGTGTTGCCCAGGCTGTCTCAAACTCCTGGCCTCAAGTGATCCTCCTGCCTCAGTCTCCCAAAGTGTTGAGATTACAGATATAAACCACCACACCTGGCCTTTTCCTACGCTGTCTTAATGTGTAAGCTGAAACATCACCTTCTCTGGGAAGCCCTCCTTGATGTCTCCAGAGATGGTTCTCTGTGCTACCACCTCCCGGTGGACTGCAGTAGTAATGATCCAAGCTAACCTATACTGAGTATGTACTTTGCTCCAGGCACTGTTTTAAGTGCTTTACATGTATTAACTCAGTTCATTCTCACAGCACCTCTATGAGATAGGAGGGGAGGTATGCACTGTTATTATCTCATTTTACAGATGAGAAAACTGAAACCAAAAGAGGTCACACAGCTCTTGAGTAGAGGAGCCAGGTAGGCAGCCGGTGCAGCCTCTCTCTGCTTAACAATGTCGAACAATTGACTTGCCTGTCTCTCCTACAAGGCTGAGCTCCTTGAGGATGGGGCTGTACCTCCCTCATCTCAGTATGCCCAGGGCTTAGCAGAGTGGTGGAGAATGGGAGCTCAGTGGGTGCTGCCGAATGCTCAGTGTGACACTAGGGAATAGATGTGGGACCAAGAGACCAGGTATCTGGGAGGTCAATTTCAGCAGAAATTCTAGTGATGGAGTTGGCTGAGAGTGCAGCCAGTGGGCGGTCTTTGGAGGTGGTGAGTTCCCCATCAGTAAAGGTAAATAAGCAGAGTCTGGATGAGCACCTTTGGCGGGGAACAGGGAGTGTGTTACAGAGGAAACTTGTGCATCTATGTGGTGACCACTGAAGAAGTCTTAGGCTTCTGTGACCACATAAGGTACCTGCCATAGACTCAGGGCCTCAGTACCCAAGGGTGGTCAGTGTGGCTGTGCCCATGGCCTCAGTGCTCTACTAGGGCCTGGCCATAGGCAAGGCCACATTGTGACTTCCATGTGCCCTAGGCACTTCGGCCTTCACAGTCCCTCCTGCCATAAAAAAAGAATATAGTTGATAACTGTGTTGGTATAAAAACAAGCAATATTATATATTAAAACATTTTCTGCTGGGCACCGTGGCTCATGCCTGTAATCTCAGTACTTTGGGAGGCTGAGGCAGGCGGATCATTTGAAGTCAGGAGTTTGAGACCAGCCTGAGCAACATGGTGAAACCCTATCTCTACTAAAAATACAAAAATTAGCTGGACGTAGTGGCGTGTGCCTGTAATCCCAGCTACTCAGGAGGCAGGAGAATTGCTTGAACCCAGGAAGTGGAGGCTGCAGTGAGCCAAGATTGTTCCATTGCACTCCAGCCTGGGTGACAGAGCAAGACTTCGTCTAAAAAAAAAAAATTTTTTTT
Source organism: Rhinopithecus roxellana (assembly GCF_007565055.1). NCBI lineage: Eukaryota > Metazoa > Chordata > Mammalia > Primates > Cercopithecidae > Rhinopithecus > Rhinopithecus roxellana. The sequence continues at coordinate 15,044,296 of NC_044560.1, read as the reverse complement.
TCTTCTCCCTGAAAGTTCATTTTTAATTCTGCCATTTTTTTTTTTTTTTTTTTTTTTGAGATGGGGTCTTTCTCACTCTGCTGCCCAGGCTGGAGTGCAGTGGCATTATCTCACTGCAGCATTGACCCCCTGGGCTCAAGCGCTCCTCTCACCTCAGCCTCCCAAGTAGTGGGACTACAGGCTTGCATCACCACACCAAGCTAATGCTTGTAATTTTTGTAGAGACAGGGTCTCACCATGTTGCCTAAGCTCAGGCAATCCACACACCTCAGCCTCCCAAAGTGCTGGGATCACAGGCGTGAGCCACTGTGCCCAGCCCTGATTTTCAAAAAATGAAAATATTTTCATGAGCCTATAAAAGTATCATGAGCCCTAGGTACTGACTGCGCCCCTTGTTCCCAATGGATACAGCCTGGGGGATTTTAAAGCATGCATCAAATTTATGTTTAAAAATGGGGGAGAATATACATATTGCTTGTACACATGCAGAGTTTCTCAGAAAAGACACATAAGAAACTGGAAGCAGTGTTTGGCTCCAGGCAGGAAAACTGGGTGGCCGGGAGACAGGGATAGAAGGGAGGCTTTTCACTCTATGCCCTTTTGTGCCTTTGGAATTTTGTACCATGTGAATGAATTACCTATTCATAAAAATGAATAAATAACAATTTGAATGGGTGGAGATATATTCCAAAGCAACAAGAGACCGTTCAGCCAAGGTGGAAAAACATGGGCTTTGGAGCCAGAAGTACAGGGCTGAATCCCAACTCCACTGCTTCCAAGCGCCTGATTAGAAAAGTGAGGGGCCCATGGAGAACAGGGAACCTTGTCACCCTGGGCTACTCCACTCTCTGGGCCTGTTTTCCATTCCCTGAAATGGAGATAATAATACCTCCCTTGAAGGCTGCATGACAGGATCAGCAGTGACTTAGGTAAAGTGCCTGGCACAGCACCTGGCCCAAGCCAGGCACTCCTTAAATGTAGCCTCCTCCCCTCCCCACTCTCGCCCTGCTGAGTGAATGTGGGGCGGTGGCAGGGACTGTGAATGGCCTCTTTCTCTGGCCGGCACTTGTTTATTCAAGCTATCTCTCTCACTCTGTCCCTACACTGTCTGGCCCAGGCAGCTGCCTGGCACTTCGGAGAAAGTGAGGCTCAAGCCACTCCAGAGATGACAAGTCCTGTCACCTTCAGGGAGGCTGAGGCCAAAGACAAAACTTGAAGGTCAGAGGACAAGACTGCCAAGCTTCACCCCTGGGAAATAAAACTTATCAAAAATGCTACTCAGAGGGTGACCCATGCTAATTAGAAAACTGTGGGCAGCTCTGGCCAACTTCAGATCCATTAGTAAACAGTTAATGAGTGCCTACCTGCTGCGCGCAGTTCTCTAACTTCCAGTTTCTCAAAGAAGTTCAGGCTGAAATCACTTTCAGGTTCATCAACAATGAACTGTGCTTAGCGGTAACTAAAGTCAGCTGAAAAAAGAACTTCCTGCAAGCAAGAGTACCTGAGTGCCTCATCAGAAAAGTGAGGGAGGGCATGGCAAAGGGAGAGCCTTGTTGCCCAAAATGAGCTTCTGCCTGAGCTCTGAGCTGCAGGGGCTCGGGTGAGATCCCTGACTTTTCAGGTTCCCGCCCTGGAGACCATTAGGGATGGGTCCCGGCAGAAGGACCCTGGGGCTGACCGGGCAAGTCCATTCTTACTCCTGGCTGTGAGGGCTGCCTGTACCCTCAGGAGGTGGAAGGATCCCATTCCCACAAGAGCCCTTTGGCTGAGAGAAGTCCCAGAAGCCCCAAGCAGAGGCAAGAATTCCTGGGAGGGAGTGGAGCTCAGAATAGCTGATGTTGTTCCAGCAGAGAACAGAGAGAGAGACCTGAGGGAGGAGCAAAGGGAGGATACCAGAGCGACAGTTCCCTACTCAGGTCTGCCCCGGGAGGGGCGGGATTCAGAAGGAACCCTCTGCCACCGGGGCCCTGGACAGCCTCAGAAGAACTCTCATTCTTGCCTGCCCAGCTCGCCTTTGGAGGCTGCTGGCCTGCTGGGGACATAGAGGGGTTAGAGTACTTAGGTGATAACTATCACCTGAGGCTCATCCCCCCAACTAGCCCAGGTGGAAAAGAGTTTCCGCGCAAGCTCACCATGTCCCACAGGCCCCCAGCCCCTTATATGTCAAGGGCCTCTCACTGGCAGGAAATTCTTCTTCAGACCTGACCTACGTCATATTTGCTAGAACCAAAGGCTGTTTCCTTGAGAGGTTAATCCCCAAAATTAGACACAGGAGCAGCTTCCAACTGTGACTGTGAGGCCCCTCTGAGGCATTTGATGAGGTTGATCATAAACTTCTGCTTAAAACTCAGAATTCTCATACTGAAGGCTTTGGAGATAGGCAATTCTGGATCAGAATACTGGCTCTTTCCAGCTGGGTGGCCTCAGGAAAATTACTTAACCTGTCTGAGCTTTCATGTCTGGTACACAAACACTTAAATGCTAACAACTAGCATATTTTATTATAATCATTATTTATAAAAGTGCTTAGCACAGAGTAAAGCACTATACAAGTGTATGTGGGGAAAAAAAATATTAGGGTAGGAGGTTTGGAATGAGTCATGTTTTATGTTTTGAAAGACCCCCAGGGGAAAATTCCAAAACCTACCTTAGACACCCCTTGTGTCAAGTCCCCATCTTAATGGAAGTGCTTTCTGCCATCTAACTTGGCTCCCACCTGCTGCAGCTGAGGCCTAAGTCTGCCAGGACTACCTGGTTCTCCCATCTCAGTCCTGTCTTCTGCCCTCGTCTCTGGGCTTGCGTCTATTCCAGCCCCCTCCCATCCGGCCCCCAAGGCAAAAGTTTCACTTACTGCCTAGATCCTGGGTCTTGCTCACAGTGTGCATCCCAGGGGCAGGCAGAGGAGCCGGTGTCTGCTGTGCGCCACCCACCCCTCTCCTCTTCCAGGGCTAGCAGAGCTATCCCGGGCTGGGGGCTGTGTTGCTGCAGCTGGCCAGGAGCCCCACCTCGCAACGGGTGGGCTTCAGGGAGAAAAGGGAGGGCCACATCAAAGCCAGGCCGGAAGGAGTCCACCGTAGGGCTGGCCTCAGCTACCATAGCCTGTCCCAGCTGGAAGGTCTTGGGGCAGGGAGCTGGGTGGAGACGGAGGACCAGATGGTTCCTGCCCCTGTTCCATTGCAGAGGCATTGAGCTGCACTCTCCAGTCTGGGCATCCAGGCTGAGGAGGAGGAGGAGGCAGGCCCCAGCAGGGCTGAATGTGTGGAAGCGAGAGCCCTCAATGGAAGCCAGGATCCTGTGATGAGTCTCAGAGATCGGTCCAGAAGCTGGGTACACGAATACCTTAAGGCCATCGCCCCTGCACTTCGAGGTGTCAAAGCAGGCTCCCCAGTTGCAGCTACCACCATGAGGGGCTTGAGGAGGTGAAGCGGCATCTTCTGGGAGCTCTCCAGCCTGGGAGAAGCTCTGCAGGAGCTCTGCGTCCAGCCAGCGCGGCCAGCCTTGGGAAGCCCCAGGCCGAGGTCTGGGAGGCAATGCCAGACGGAGAAGGGAGAAGCCTCCCAGCAGGACAAGCAGGAGCCAGGAGGCTGACAGTGCCAGCCAGAGGGACTTTCTTCTCCTCCACGACTGCATGTGGCCACCCACAGTCAGGGCTGGGGAAGCTGGGAGGCCTCTGCCAGCAAGCAGGAAGAGCAGGGCCTGGGGCGGGCGACCAGAGCTGGGACCCACCTGCTAGTCCTGCCCTCTCATTGTACAGATGGGAAGACTGAGGCCCATTGAGACCAGGCTGCCTGTCTAAGGTCAGACAGTGAGTCACCAGCCAGGCAGGAGGAGGCCAGGTGGGACCCAGCTTGCTGGCCTGGCCCCCCTACTCTCAGGACTCTGCCTTCTTGGCCTTTAGACAACCAAGCCAGCCTTTGCCCTCCCAGCAGGGACCCCTGCCCCTGGGCACTGCTCTGGCTGACACAACCCCTGTCCAGAATGCAGGGCCGTGTCCCCCTGACCTCCTGGCTGCACCCTTGACCTTGCCCTCAACTGAGAGGAAGGCTATCTGCCAGGCCATGGGGACCAGTCAGAGCTCCCACAAGGGGCGGCTTGGCCAGGGACGGGCTGGAGGGAGCTGGGCTGGTCTTCCCGCTCCTCCCCTTGCCTGAGCAGCCCTGGCTGCCCCTGTGCCCGCTGGCAGACACTCCTGGACTGTGGCCCCTGTGGCTGGAGCTAAAATTAGACCCTGTGTCCCATGTGGATCATCGGAGTCAGCTGAGGTCACAGCCTGGGTGCAGCCGGTGTCCCCCGCCTTGGATGGCCAGGCGGGTTCAGGGTCCTGGTCCTCATCAACTCTGCCACTGCACCAGCTCAGGAAGTGCAGCCCCTCTTCCCCACAGCCCAGCAGCTGCCCTGCACCATCTGGCTTGGAGCTATCATAGTGCAGGGGCCAGGGCCGCTGTGCCAAGCCCCCCAAACCCTACGGTGTCTTCTCCCGTCCCTCTCCAGTCGGCATCTGGCCCATCTAGATCTCTTTCCTTAGCAGCAGCCTGGCTCCTCCCCTGCCAGCCCTGATTCGCTCCTGGCTGGGAGGCAGAGTCTCCATTTAACCCCTTTCAAACCAGTTTCCTCAACTGCTCATCAAACCATCAAGTACCACAACTCACAGCTGTCCATGAGCTATCACAGCCTCTGTCTCTCAGTCCTCCAGCCACCCTCCAAGGCAGAGATTTACCTGTCATTTCTTACAGATAAGGAAAGCACAGAGAGGAGGTGAACTCTTTCTAAGGTGACCCAGCTAAGAAGCGGCAGGGTGGGGATTTGAATCCTGAGCTCCTGATCGGCGGCCACCCCAGCTGTGGGCTCCGTGGCTGGAGCAAAAACTAGACCCTGCATCTGCTGTAGGCCATCAGAGTCAGTGGAGGTCAGAACCTGAGTGTAAGGAATCTCCGAATCAGCAGATAAGAAGGTCAACAGATGAGACGAGTGAGGAATTAAGGGGTGGGGGTGACAGAATCGGGTAAGGTGTCCCCAACTGTCCCCAGGATTGGTCTCTTTTCTTTCAGCAGCCCCACCCCCGATCTCCTCCAATTCCCAGCCTTTTGCTCCAGTCCTTATGGAAAGTTCTTCCTGCACTTGACTCTCCATTAGTCCAGACCCCATGCAGGGATTTCCCTGGTCAGTGCCCTGTGAGGGGAGTCAGGAGTGGGTGATGTCAGCCACTGAGGAATCTCTGGGGTGACGGTGGAGACACCCTCTGGCCACGAGGAGTCCTGGGCTGATGAGGGAAGGCACAGGGAGTCGGCAGGCTTGAGTGGGCTCCGCCTTTTCCCCTGACTGCCTCGGGAGTGTGGGGCCTCTGTCACCTTATCTCTGGGATGGGCATAATCTCAGCCAGGAATGGGTTGCCAGGTTGACCCAGGCCTGTCCCCTGGGGTCCCTCAACAAGTGGTGGCCTCCTTTCCCCTGCGTGCCTCCCCTTGATCTTGGAGGGCTGCTGATCAGACGAGGGAGCCGCCATGGGACTTTTTGCCCTCGGTGAGCAGCCAGCCTGAGACTGTCCTAAAAATGGCCCACAAAGGGGACACTGAGCTCTTGGCACTAACCGTTCAGCCACTCAGCAATGAACTGCGGCTCCTGCACACCTCAGTTTTCCCATGCCAAGAGGCACCCACACAGGCCACTGGCTGCTCCCGCTTCGCACGCCCCCCTCTCACCGTGCCCAGTCAACACCTCATCCTGCAGGAGTCAGCTGAAAGCTTCCTTCGCACAGGAGGCTTCTCCAGTGATCCTCAGGCTGGGTTAGAGCCCCCCTCTAGGTCCTCATGCCATTCCTTCATCCCTCTATCCCTATACACAGTCATCCATTCATCTAACAAACACTTATGAGTGTTGAATATGGGCCAGGTTCTGAGCTAGGCCAGGGGGCACGACCCTGAGTAAGAGTAATCATAGCTGACACTCATTGCACTTACCCTGTGCCAAGCATCTCTCGTTTGTATTAGCTCATTTCATCCTTGCCCCAACCCTAGGAGGGAGAAATTGTGATGATCCACATTTTACAGTGGAGAAAGCTTGAGGCCCAAGGAGCTTAAGTAATTTGCCTAAATTCCCATGACTTAGCCAGGTAGTACACTCCTGTAACCACTGTACCATTCCAGCTCCCAACAGGGAGGGAGACAGACGCGTCCCCACCCTCCAGAGCTCACTGTCCTGGAGAAGACAATTACAGAACTAGGCAATTGCAGGCAAGTACAGAATGAGGGGAGAGTACCCCGAGAGTACACAGAGGGGCTGCCTAGCCCAGGGGGCCCGAGAAGGCTTCCAAGGAAGTGATACCTACCCTAAGACCTGAAAGAGAGCAATCTGGTTTGTAGAAAAATCGCTGTGGCTCTCTGTGTGGGGACAGACAGGAAATGGCAGGATTGGAGGCAGGGACAGCTTTTTGACTGGTCTGTCACCCCACAAGTCTCTCATTCATTCAACAGCTATTTAATGAACCCCTACTGTGGGGCCAGGCAGGTCTTAAGGGCAGTGAGCAAAGCAGAAAAAATCTTGCCCTCCTGGAACTTACCCTCCAGGGAGGGGAAATAGGCAAGAAACAAAATGAATAAATATCTCATGCTATTTGACAATAACTGCTGGGGAGATGGGATGGGTTGCAATGTTAGACAGAAACACGGGAGGCCTCATCAAAAAGCTGGCATTTGTGGCCTGGTACAGTAGCTCACATTTGTAATCTCAGCACTTTGGGAGGCTGAAGTGTGCAGATCACTTGAGGCCAGGAGTTCGAGACCAGCCTGGCCAACAAAGCAAGACCCCCATCTCTACTAAAAATACAAAAATTAGCCCGGTGTGGTGGCGCATGCCTATAATCCCAGCTACTTGGGAGGCTGAGACATGAGAATTGCTTGAACCCGGGAGGCGGAGGTTGGAGTGAGCCAAGATCACGCCACTACACTCCAGCCTGGGCGACAGAGCGAGTCTGCCTCAAAAAAAAAAAAAAAAAAAAAAAAAAAAAAAAAAAAAAAAAAAAAAACACCTGGCATTTGTGTAAATTTCTGAGAAGGTGAAGGAGTGAGTGAAGAATTATATTTTCTAGTGGAAAATAGCTCCAGGCAAGAGGAACAGCCGGGCCACAGGTTCTGAGGCAGGAGAGGCTCCAGGGAAGAGGCTGGCTGTAGGATCAGGGACAGCAGCAGGGAGCCCTGCTGGGCCAGGCTGTATTGCAAGTGAGCCACAGCAGTGGCTGGGACCAGGATGGCGGGGTGGGATGAATGAGAAGTAGTTGGATTCTGGGTATATTTTAAGCCAGGGCAAATTGCTGATAGATTAGATGTGAGGTCCGGCCTGCACCACAGACAGGGTAGAGTTGTCATTAACTGAGGTGGGGAAAACTGAGAGGAACAATTCTGGGGAAGAAGCTCAGGAGTCTGTTCTCATACCTCCTTCTCATCCCCAGCAATAATAGAATAAATGTCCAGGCTGGGCACAGTGGTTCACACCTGTGATCCTAGCATTTTGGGAGGCTTAGGCAGGAGGATCCTTGTGGGGGAAAGAAAGATCAGACTGTTACTGTGTCTATATAGAAATAAGCAGACATAAGAGTCTCCATTTTGTTCTGTATTTGAGATGCTGTTAATCTGTGACCTACCCCCAACCTTGTCCTTGCAAGAGACATGTGCTGTGGTGACTCAAGGTTTAAAGGATTTTGGGCTGTGCAGGCTGTGCTTTGTTAAACAAGTGCCTGAAGGCAGCTTGCTGGTTAAAAGTCATCACCATTCTCTTAATCTCAAGTACCCAGGGACACGCACACTGCCAAAGGTCACAGGGACCTCTGCCTAGGAAAGCTACGTATTGTCCAAGGTTTCTCCCCATGTGATGGTCTGAAATATGGCCTCATGGGAAGGGAAAAGACCTGATCGTCCCCCAGCCTGACATCCGTGAAGGGTCTGTGCTGAGGAGGACTAGTATAAGAGGAAAGAAGGCCTCTTGGTGGTTGTTGGCGGTTGAGATAGAGAAAAGCATCCGTCTCCTGTCCGTCCCTGGGCAATGGAACATCTCGGTATAAAACCCGATTGTATGTTCTGTTTACTGAGAAAGGAGAAAACCGCCTTAGGGAGAAAGGCGGGACTTGCTAGTGCAATGCTGCTCTTTATGCACTAAAAAGGTTTATGAAGATGTTTGCGTATGCATATCAAGGCACAGCACTTTTCCTTAAACTTATTAATATCACAGAGAACTTTATTCATATGTCTTACTGCTGACTTTCTCCCTACAATGATCCTATTATCCTGCCACTTCCTTTTCTTTAAGATGGTAAAGATAATTATCAATAAATACTAAGGGAACTCAGAGACAGGTGCTGGTGTGGGTCCTCTGTATGCTGAGCTCCGGTCCCCTAGGCCCACTTTTTCTTTCTCTATACTTTGTCTCTGTGTCTCATTTCTTTTCTCAAGTCTCTCATTCCACCTAACGAGAAACGCCCACAGGTGGGCCACCCCTTCAATCTTTTGAGCCCAGGAGTTTGAGACCAGCCTGGGCAACATAGAAAGTCTTTGTCTCCACAAAACAAACAAACAAACAAAAAATTAATTGGAGCTGGTGGCTCATGCCTGTAATCCCAGCTACTCGGGAGGTTGAGGTAGGAGGATTACTTGACCCCAGGAATTTCAGGCTGCAATGAACTATGGGTGCCACTGCATTCCAACCTGGGCACAAGAGGAAGACCCCATCTTTAAATGTATAAAACAGATATAAATGAATAAAAAAGCCAGGCATGGTGGCATGCACCTGTAGTCCCAGCTACTCAGGAGGCTGAAGTTGAAATGTCAGCAGGAGGATCTCTTGAGCCCAGGAGTTTGAGATCAGCCTAGGCAACATACAAGACTGTCTTTATTTTTTTAAAGATATATATATATCCAACAAATACTTGTTGAATGAGTGAAGGAATGGAGGGATGGACAAAGTTGAGATGGCTAGGAAGCCAAGCTCAGCTGGTTTGGGGTTTGGAGGAATACCTAATCCCGTTCTATTAATAGCTCTATGCGTCCCCCACCCCAGTCCTGGGCTCCCTGGCTGGCTTCTGCCCGTGCCCATATTTGTGCACATACATAAGCCTTCTCCTACCTTCACCCCTGTGGAGGAAGCTCTCAGGCCAGCTGGAACCTGGGCTTGTCTAACCTGCGATTCACATGGTTGCCCTGGGGCTTGGATGGAGGAAGAGAAGGCAGGGGCATCCTGGCAGGCAGGACTGAGGTCAGGGATCTGCCAGGGGCCTCCATCAGGCTTTTCGGTGCTCAAAAAAGCCACCAGGAGCCCCCATCCTATTCCTGGGCTCTGATCAATGGGACGGAAATGAACACTTTGGGCGATGGGAATAAGCCAGAGCAGGAAGGAGAGGATAGTACTGAAGGGGAGGAGAGGGCCTGGCCTCGGGTGCAATGGAAGAGGCTTCCTGGAGGAGGTAGAGGACTTGTTTCTTACAGGACAGGGTTGAAGCAGGCATTTTTGTGAATTTGAGGACACAGATGCCTCTGGAGGCATCTCAGAGCTCTGAGCACTGCAGCGTGTGTCACAGCTGCCTGGGGGCTGCCTGGACATGGGGGTGCTTCCCGCCTGAAGCACCAGGTGTCATATTGGCTAGGACGCCCAGGCAGAAAATGGGGGCTAACAATACCATGTTTCACCTGAAGCGTTTCCTCTCTGCACCCTCCTTGGCCTTCCTTCCCTCCCTCCTGCTTCAGGCTGGGCCTGAAATCTCCAGAAGGAATGGCTCTGGTCCTCAGAGGAAGGGACTCAGCACTGTGTGTGCTGTGGTTAAGAGCACAGCTCAAGTGCTCTTAACAAGCCGTGTGTTCCTGTGGAGTTACTTCACCTCTCTGCTTCTGTTTCCTATCGGCAAAATGCGGATGCTAATAATAGCTCCTTCCCTGAAGGCTTGCTGGGAAGGAGATTAAAGAAATGAGGTAGTGAGTGTGTAGCATTCAGCACACCATGCCTGGTGTGGAGCAGGTGCCTAGCAAATGGCATCCTTCTGTCCCTCCTCAGACCTAGGAAGGTGAGGTGACTTGCCCAAGGGGTGCCGAGGTATCCATCTGGGTGGATCTGGACCAAGACTTGGGCTTCCCCCTCCCTGTTTCTCTTGCTGCACCTCCACCTCCATTCAGGAAGAAAGAAGATACTTGGACTCCAGGAAATGATCACCGTGGAAACCCATCTGCTGCTTCTTGTCTATGGCTGTTTGTTCCTGCAGCTCTGGGCTGCCTGAGTGTCTCACTGCAGAATTAGCAAGTGCGGAGGCTGGAGGTTTCCAGAGGCACTGAGGTCACAGCTCTCACTTGCTTGAGTGCAGATAACCATAAGCCATGGTGAATCCCAAGACTCTGCAGTATCAGTCAACTCCAGCAGATGCTTCAGTCTGCCCCTGTAGACCCCCCACCCCTGCCAGGATGCAGAGCAGTTCCTGGACCCCACAGGGTGCAGGGCCAGGGAAGCCATCTGGGGGACCTGGGGATGGGGGTTGGGAAAAGCAGGTTCTAGCCTCTGCTCCTCTTCTAGGCATGGCTGTGTGACCTTGGACAAGTCACACCCTTTTCCTGGGCCTTCATTTTCTTTTTCATTTTTTTTAAATTTATTTTTTATTTTAAAATTTGTTTTAGAAACAGAGTCTTACTCTGTCACCCAGGCTGGAGCTTACAGGTGCAATCACAGCTCATGGCAGCCTCAAACTCCTGGGCTCAAGTGATCCTCTCACCTCGGCCTCTTAACACACCGGGACTACGATGTGAGCCACCAGAACTGGTCCTGGGTTTTTCTTTTCTTTTTTAAGACAAAGTCTCGCTGTGTCACCCAGGCTGGGGTGCAGTGGCACGATCTCCACTCACTGCAACCTCCGCCTCCCAGGTTCAAATGATTCTCCCACCTCAGCCTCCCGAGTAGCTGGGATTACAGGCACCCACCACCAGGCCCGGCTAATTTTTGCATTTTTAGAAGAGATGGGGTTTTGTCATGTTGGCCAGGCTGGTCTTGAACCCCTGACCTCAGGTGATCTGCCCGCCTCAGCCTCCCAAAGTGCTGGGATTACAGGCATGAGCCACCGCGCCCAGCCTCGGGCTTTCGTTTTCTTATCATCAACCTAAAGTGGTAGCAGAACTAGGCTTTTCAGAGCAAAAAGATCTGAAATTCTTACTCAGAAGTAATCCTGACATAGTTTGGTAGGTCAATCCTTCCCTTTCCCATCCTGTCAACATGACTTTGTTAAGAAAAATTTTATAAAGCTTAGAAGTGAAGCAATGAGGAGCCTGTGTGGTCTTAATCCTCCCACTGGGGCATTGCATAACAAGCCCTCAAGTGTCGTAGGAGTCCCTAAAGGGGAGTAACTTTAACTTTTTTTTTTTTTTTTTGGAGACAGGATCTCGCTCTGTTGCCCAGGCTGGAGTGTGCAGTTGTGCGATCATGGCTCACTGCAGCCTTGACCTCCCACCTCAATCTCCTGAGTACAGGAGTACTCCAGGACTACAGCCCACACCACCACACCTGGCTAATTTTATTTTATTTTATTTTTGTAGAGACGAGTTCTCTCTCTGTTGCCCAGGCTGGTCTCCAACTCCTAGGCCCAAGCCTCATCCTCCCAAAGTGTTGGGATTATAGGCATGAGCCACTGTGCCTGGCCTTGTTTGAGTTTTTACACCCTGTGTATTGGGGCCCAAACTTTTTTTGTTTTATTTTGTTTTTGTTTTAGACGGAGTTTCGTTCTTGTCGCCCAGGCTGGAGTGCAATGGCGCGATCTCGGCCCAGATTCAAGCAATTCTCCTGCCTCAGCCTCCAAGTAGCTGAGATTACAGGCGCCCACCATTATGCCCGGCTAATTTTTGTATTTTTAGTAGAGATGGGGTTTCACCACATTGGCCAGGCTGGTCTCGAACTCCTGACCTCAAGTGATCCACCCACCTCGGCCTCCCAAAGTGCTGGGATTTCAGGCATGAGCCACCGTGCCCAGCCTGGCCCTAACATTTAATAAGTCTGAAAACTATGGTGCTAATGTATAGAAAACAGATAAGTTACAAATGATTTTTGTCCAACAGTGATACAAATGACTTCTGACCAACAGAGATCACCCCTAAAGGTTCTACTTCAAGCACTATAGAGCATTTCCCAATTTGGAATCTAGCAATCTTGTTCTGGCATTCCCTGTGCCTCCTCGACTCCTATCACTGGGTTCTCTGAACCAGCTCTGTCATCCTGAGATCTGCCTCATGAATTAGTGAAATTAACAACAGAGACATGTGCTTATTGTGTATTTGTATGATTTTTTTTTTTTACATTTAGAGGATTATAATTTGGGAGCTCACCCAGCCTCATTTTCCTCTTCTGTAAAATAGGGAATTCAAGGGAGAGGTTGAATATGTGCCAGGCACTACTGAGCTCTTTAGATCCAGAATTTCATTTAAGCCTCACAACAAAACTGCCAGGGCAGATGGCTATTCCCCCGATTTTACAGATGAGGTTCAGAGAGGTGAAGTGATTGCCCCAAGGCCACACAGCTAGTGAGTAACAGCCTGGATCTGAGCCACTGCATCACAGGAGGCTAATTCCCTCCTCACAGGCTTACCATGGGACTCGTTGGATGAGATAAAGGTGGAAAAGTGCTTGGCAAACTGTACAGGTAGATACACAAGTGATCATTGTAATCAACCCAAGCCTACCTTGCCTTACCTTTCCCCTCATGCCACCTTGCCTAAGACCAAGTCTAACTCTAATTAATGTTGTCCCAGACCCAAATGGACCTCCACTGGGATTACACCAGCTTCAAGAGGCTACAGAAGAGAACTGAAGCCACAAAATGAGACATAGGATTTATTTGAGGAGACTTACATACAGGGTGGTCCCATGGTGGCAAGCTGGATGGGAGAACCACAACTGCTTGCAAAAATAAAGGCAGTTTATATAGCATCCTCGGCCAGGCACGATGGCTCATGCTTGTAATCCAGCATTTTGGGAGGCTAAGGTGGGTGGATCACAAGGTCAGGAGTTCGAGACCAGCCTGGCCAACATGGTGAACCCCCATCTCTACTAAAAACACAAAAATTTGCTGGGCGTGGTGGCAGGTGCCTGTAATCCCAGCTACTTTGGAGGCTGAGGCAGGAGAATCATTTGAACCCGGGAGGCGGAGGTTGCAGTGAGCCAAGATTGCGCCATTGTACTCCAACCTGGGTGGCAGGGCAAGACTCAGTCTCAAAACACACACACACACACACACACACACACACACACACACACACACACACACACACACACACGGTATCCTCACGTAGCACCCTCCCTCAGCATTCTTCACGTGGCAGCTCTTGTTTCTTCAGTTATTGCTGTCAGGTGCACCAACCATACACCAGCCACCCCTAAACACCACCCAGGGTCTCTCCCTCTGGGAGGTGGGTCTCTGCTTCCTCTAGAGTGAGTTTCTGTTATCCAGAGAAAGCCAGGGGGGATTAAGGTGACCAGGTATCCCTGGTCCATCCCCTCACACACAGGAACTTGGTCATACCTCAAGTTGCAGGTTGAGATTTTAGTCCTGGCCACTCCTTTGGGGGTTGTATTCCTGGGACAGGGGTCTGGGGAACATCCCATATTGCCGGGGCAGGGGTCTCGGGACAAGTCAAGTGAAGTAAATTTCAAACCCTGATCCTGAAGTCATTCTATGCCATCCTCCTGAATGTCTCACCTGAATGGGACCCATTTGAAGGCTACAGAAGTCGTGCTCAGCCTCCCTCAAGTTAGTTTCTGGACCCTTCTAGAGCAGCCCACCTCCAAACACTTCAGCTCTGGGTAACAAGGGGTTAATGCATGGAGCCAGCTTGGCAAATGTTTACCTAACAGGCAGGCTGCTGCGAACCCCAGGTAATTAACAGTCTGCTTTCCAAAGCCCAGACAGGAAGGTTTCTTTCTCCTCTCCTTTTCCAGGGATGCCTCTTGGCAGAGTGAACGCAGCTTTCTGTTGGCTCTTTGAGAAGATGCCCAGTAGAGATGGGAGGTGAGGGCGGGGATCAGGCCTGGAGGGAAGCAGGCCCAGAACTGGGCACCAAGGAGGAGATGAAGGGGGCTTTGTCCCATTTCTCTTTGAGTCTTGGCCCCATCTTGGGAACCTGGCCCCAGACTGCCATTCTTGAGTATGTGATAACTACTGCTATAATTGGTGGAGCCCCTGCAAAGGCTGAGACCCTTACATACTTTGCCTCACTTAACTTTCACCACTACTAGAAGAGCAAGGCCCTCTTATCTCTGCTTTCAGATTAAGGAAGGGAGATACAGGGTGATTAAATCACTTGTCTAGGCTGGGCTCAGTGGCTCACGCCTGTAATCCCAGCACTTTGGGAGGCCAAGACAAGTGGATCATGAGGTCAGGAGTTCGAGACCAGCCTGGCCAACGTGGTGAAACCCCGTCTCTACTAAAAAAAAAAAAAAAAAAAATTAACCAGGCCTGGTGGCAGGTGCCTGTAATCCCAGCTACTCGAGAAGCTGAGGCAGGAGAATCACTTGAACCCAGGAGGCAGAGGTTGCAGTGAGCAAAGATCACGCCACTGCATTCCAGTCTGGGCAACAAGAGTGAGATTCCATCTCAAAAAAAAAAAAAAAAAAAAAAGAAATCACTTGTCTAGGGTCACCCAACCAGTGTGGGGTAAAGCCCATACTTGAACCACAGTCTATCTGGCACGAGATCTGCTGGATTTTTTAACTTTTCCTTATGGAAGGAAAAGCAGTGGATTTGTTCAGTACCTACTATGTACTGGACACTATGTTGGACACTTTATGTTTACCTCTAATCCTGGAGGTGTCATCTCCTTAAATTGCTTTAATAAGCTATTAGCATCAGAAGAGTGAGATAGTCACTTGAGTCCAGGAGTTCAAGACCAACCTGGGCAACATAGTGAGACCCCCCCGCCATTTCTAAAAAAAAAAAAAAAAAAAGAACCAAAAAGAAAAACTAGCCTGGCATGGTGGCACGTGCCTGTGGTCTCAGATACTTGGAAGGCTGAGGTGGCAGAATCACTTGAGCCCGGGAAGTTGAGGCTGCAGTGAGCTGTGATTGTACCCTTGCACCCCAACATGGGTGACAGAGCTAAAAAAAAAGAAGAGTGAGATAGTGCAGTTCATAACTAGGGGAGGAAGCATAAATGTGAATCTCAGAAATAAGAACAGAATGAGCCTCAACTTGCTTCTTGTAATCTGAAAGGCTCCTTGTTGGATGGTCATTAGTCTCACCTCCACACAAACCTTGAAACCAGCCTCGCTCCCACCTCCCCTGCCCTCACCCTAAGCTAAGACACCCTTGCTCACCCAGGATCACCGCATTGGTCTCTGGTCCCTGCTTTCCTCTCTTCTTACTAAAGTACTTTCTCCTTCCAGCAGCCAGAGGATCTTGGTAAAATATAAGCCCACTCCCTCCTTGGCTTTGACCCTGTATTAACCATGTCTTTTTATTGCCTGTATTTTAATGCTTTGTCACTGGGACCTTGCTGACCCTGGAAAGACTGCGCCTCTCAGAGCTAGCCAATTCCTAGAGACAGCAAGCAAAGGGCCCTGGAGTATGCCTTTCAAGTGCAAACCAACCAATCAAGAGCCCACACCCCACGCCACCTCCTCTATTGGGCTCTCACACTCAGGGCAACGATTCTCCTGCCCTCATCACCCCAGAGCCAGGTACCAGACTACTAGGGGTAGCCCCTATCCCCTGAGCTGACAGTATTCAAACGAGAAAATGCTAAGCCTGCTTACCCTGCCTTGCCCGTTCCTTTCCAAGGAACCTAGACAGAGTGGGGATAGGGTTTGGCTTCAGCTCACCCTCACTAGAGCATTCTTTCATACATCTGCTGATCATAAAACCCACACCATTACCTCGCTGACACCATACCCGCTAACCCCAAGGCTTTGGCCAAACAAAGAAAATCACCATTCTATATTGTTCTGTGCACTCATAATGTGTAACCATGTCTTTTACTTAAAGAAATCCAGGAACTGGCCTTAGGAGATCCAATGGTTGTGGAATATCTGATTTACAGGCTTGTTGCTGCTGGCCAGACCACCACCAGGTGGCCCATTACTCAAGAAAACCATCCAACTAGATGTACTGACCTGTATCTCCTACCTCTCACACGCTTTGCCCAGCCCAGCCTGCATAACCTACCCACCATCAATTCTCATGCTTTGCCTAATAAAAAATTCCAGCCAGTTCTTTTCAGGGAGTCAGCCAGGGAATTCTCTCGCTCTCTTGTGCTGCCTCCCTTATGCCAAGGCATAAGCTCCAATGAAGCCTTGTCTGGTTAAACTCTTTTGGCCTCATGTCAATTTTGATTGCATTGGCAGCCCAAGAACCTGTGGTTGATATCAAAACCACACTAAAGGCTCTTGCCCACCCGTTTTCCCCTCTGCCACCTGACAGACCCTGGTGTTTCCTCATGTGTCTCCCATGGTATAGCATGCCCCCTTTGGGATCTGTGAGTGTAACAAACTTCTTCTTCTTCTTTTTTTTTTTTTTTTTTTTGAGACATTCTTTTTCTTTCTTTCTTTTTCTTTTTCTTTTTTTTTTTTTTTTTGTTGAGACAGAGTCTCGCTCTGTCTCACCCAGGCTGGAGTGCAGTGGCATGATCTCAGCTCACTGCAACCTCCGCCTCTGGGGTTCAAGTGATTTTCCTTCCTCAGCCTCCCGAGTAGCTAGGATTACAGGCACCCACCACCATGCCCAGCTAATTTTTGTATTTTTAGTAGAGACAGAGTTTCACCATGTTGGCCAGGATGGTCTCTATCTCTTGACCTCATGATCCGCCCATCTCGGCCTCCCAAAGTGCTGGGATTATAGGCACGAGCCTATAATCTCTTCAATGGCAGTAATCTCGTGATATGCTAGCCTCACCATAAGCCAGTCCCTGATGGCTTCCATCATACTTAGAATAAAATCCAGACTTCTTTCCATGACCTAGAAGAGCCACCAAGCACTGGCCCCTCCCTGCCCTCCAGGCCCTTGCCTCTGCCCTCTCTTCCTTGGGGCTCCAGCCTCACTGCCTTCTTCCTGCCCTCACATGCAGTCGAGCCTTGGGGGCCTTCCTCTGCTCTTCCCTCTGCCTGGAACTTCTTCGCTCAGAGCTCAGCTGGGGTGGCTCCTTTCCCATGTCCAGGGCTCAGTTTACAGTCACCTTCTCAGCCAGGCCTTCCATGAACACTCACCATCAAGGAACAATAACAGCCAACACTTCCTGGAGGTTTTCCATGGGCCAGGCACTATTTTATGTACTTCCTGTTTACTATTCACTCTTTGAATCCTCACAACCCTCTAAGGTAGATATTGTTACACTTTCTATTTTGCAGATGAGGAAACTGAGGCTCAGAGAGGTTAAATAACATGACCAAAGTGTCACAGCTAACAGGCAGGAAAGCCGAGACTCAAACCCGGCGGCCTGTTTCCAGAGTCCATGCTTGGAACCACAGAGCTGTATTTCTCAACACAGAGTAAGCACACAATAAATACTAGCACATTGTTGTTTTATCAGAGACTATGTTTCACCCACCAATTTTCTTTCTCTTTAAAAAAAAAAAATATCTTGGCCAGGCGCGGTGGCTCATGCCTGTAATCCCAGCACTTTGGGAGGCCGAGGCAGGCAGATCACAAGGTCAGGAGATCGAGACCATCCTGGCTAACATGGTGAAACCTCGTCTCTACTAAGAATACAAAAATTAGCCGGGCGTGGTGGCGGACGCCTGTAGTCCCAGCTGCTCGGGAGGCTGAGGCAGCAGAATGGCGTGAACCCAGGAGGCAGAGCTTGCAGTGAGCCGAGATCACACCACTGCACTCCAGCCTGGGTGACAGAGAAAGACTCCGTATTAAAAAATATATATATATGTATCTCTCTCTCTCTATATATATATATGTATATATATAGACTGTAGGACCCTAAAGGCAGTAGCCTGATGACTTTTTATTTATTTATTCATTTTGAGATGGAGTTTCACTCTTGTTGCCCAGGCTGGGGTGCAGTGGCATGATTTTGGCTCACTGCAACCTCTACCTCCTGGGTTCAAGCGATTCTCCTGCCTCAGCCTCCCAAGTAGTTGGGATTACAGGCATGCACCACGACACTCAGCTAATTTTGTATTTTTAGTAGAGACGGGGTTTCACCATGTTGGCCAGGCTGGTCTCGAACTCCTGACCTCAGGTGAGCCACCCACCTTGGCCTCCCAAAGTGCTGGGATTATAGGTGTAAGTCATCACATGTGGCTGACATTATTTTTTATTTTATTTTATTATTATTATTATTATTTGGAGACAGAATCTCACTCTGTTGCCCAGGCTGGAGTGCAGTGGCACAATCTTGGCTCACTGCAACCACCGCCTCCTGGGTTCAAGCAATTCTCATACCTTAGCCTCCCGAGTAGCGGGTACTACAGGCGCTCGCCACCACACCCAGCTAATTTTTGTATTTTTAGTAGAGATGGCGTTTTGCAATGTTGGTCAGGGTGGTCTTGAACTCCTGACCTCAGGTGATCCACTCGCCTTGGCCTCCCAAAGTGCTGGGATTACAGGCGTGAGCCACCGCTCTCAGTCCCATTATTTTTTAATGTAGAGGCTGGGTCTCACTCTGGTGCCCAGGCTGGAGTACCATAGCTATTCATAGTTGTGATCATAGCTCACTCATCCTTGACCTCCTGGGCTAAAGCGATCCTCCTGCCTCAGCCTCCTGAATAGCCAGGATTAGAGGCACAGGCTGCCACCCTCTCCCTAATGTTCTTTCATTGAGTTTGAATCCCTTCACACAAGTCACTCACTGTCCAGTTTGTCCCACCTGCTCCCTATTGTCTCAGGCCAATTTAACTGACTTGGTTGAACCTTGAAGACATTTATGCCTCTTACTCAGCCCCTCATTCTTTTGTTGTTGTCGTTGTTGTTGTTGTTGTTGTTGTTTTTGAGGCAGACTTTTGCTCTGTCACCAAGGCTGGAGTGCAATGGAGCAATCATGGCTCACTGCAGCCTCTACCTCCTGGGCTCAAGCGATCCTCCCACCTCAGCTTCCCGAGTAGCTGGGACTATAGACGCGCACCACCACACGTGGCTAATTTTTTTTTTTTTTTTTTCAGTTTTGTAGAGCTGGGCTTGACAGCTCACGCCTATTATCTCAGTACTTGGGAGGCTGAGGTGGGCGGATCACTTGAGGTCAGAAGTTTGAGACCGGCTTGGCCAACATGGTGAAACCCTCTCTCCACTAAAAATACAAAAATTATCCAGCTGTGGTGTGGTGGTGCATACCTGTAGTCCCAGTTACTCAAGAGGCTGAGGCAGGAGAATCACTTGAACCCAGGAGGACATTGCACTCCAGCCTGAACAACAGAGTGAGACTCTGTTTCAAAAAAAAATATTTCTGTAGAGACATGGTGTCGCCATGTTACCTGGGCTGGCCCCTCATCTTTTAACCAATACCCACCATGCCAGGTGCTGTGCTAGGCCCACAGAAATGAATAAGAAGGTACCCTCGCCCTCCAGGAGCCCACGGTCACATGTGGAGGCAGACCTGCACCCTGGTCACTTCATTGCAGGGTTATGTGTGCTGTCCTAGGGATGCCAACAAGTGTTAGAGAAGCACCTGGGAGTACAGAGCAATCAGCCAAGGAGGACATCCCAGAGAAAGTAACATCTCTACTGGGTTTGAAGGACGAGACAGGAAGCAGACGGAAGAAGGGCAGCACAAACAAATGCATGAAAGGGGTTGAGCGCTCGGGTGTCTAGGGACTGGCTGATCACGTCGGGTGTGAAATGTGTCTAGGAACAAGCCAGTCACGCTGGGTGTGAAATGCATGGAGGTGGCTGAGTGCATGCGTGTCAAGGGACCAGCTGATCATGTTGGGTGTGAAATGCATGGAGGTGGCTGAGCACACGTGCGTCGAGGGACCGGCTGGTCACGTTGGATGTGAAGGGGGTGTGAATCTGCCTGGCTGAGGGAAATTGATCCAGATCTTGAATGGCTTCTGTAAGGCCTGCAACGTCTGTTGTGGAGGCTGCAAGCAATCCCAGAGGGATTTTATTTTATTTTATCTTATTTTGCCTGGCCTCAGTTCATTCTGTTTTTTTTTTTTTTTTTTTTTTTTTGAGATGGAGTCTCACTCTGTCGCCCAGGCTGGGGAGTGCAATGGCATGATCTCTGCTCACTGCAACCTCCACATCCTGCGTTCAAGCGATTCTCCTGCCTCAGCCTCCCGAGTAGCTGGGGTTACAGGTAGGTGCCAACACGCTCGACTAATTTTTTTGTATTTTTAGTAGAGATGGGATTTCAGCACGTTGGCCAGGCTGGTCTCCAACTCCTGACCTCAGGTGATCTGCCCACCTCAGCCTCCCAAAGTGCTAGGATTACAGGCATGAGCCACTGCACCCGGCCCTCAGTCGGTTCTTAGAACACACTCCGTCACCTGGTTCCCAGAACTCAGACTGCATAATGGTGACTTCATCACTGGCCAGGGCTCACAGTTATTGCAGCAAAGGCGTCTCTATACCTCTCTCCCCTCCAGCGTCGCCAGCTGCCCCTTGCCTCTCCTGCCCCCATCCCAGGTCCCTGACCCCACTTTACCTGCCATGTTTGTGTAATTTTCTCAGGCTCCCAGCAGGCATTGCCACCTACAGTGGGATCTGATCATGGAAGGAAAACACTCCCCTGAGGACCTAAGAATGCCCTACCCTACTACACATGCTGCACCCCATCTGCTGCCAACCCTTCTGCCCTGCCCTGTACCCAAAACCAGTGCTATGTCAGGCTGAGCAGTCTCCCTAGAAATTTTAAGCAGAGATTGGCACGATATTACTAGCAAGGTTTCCACCCCCACTCCCATTCTAACCCCATCCAATTTCTCCAAAGCTACTGAGAACTTGGTGCTCACCAAATCAGCTTATGTTCTGCAGGCTGGCAAGCCTTTACCAGGCATTTGATAGGCTTGATGATAACAAGGCTGGGGGCCAGGAAGAGAACATTAAGAGCAGGAATTCAGGCCTGCCTTGGCCTCTAGGCATCCCTGAACTGGCCCAGTTTCCAAGAATCATTTTTGATGAGAGATTCTCAGAAGCAGGACGTTGTTGAGGCCAAGTAAACTCCCAAAGGCCTGGAAGGAGCCAGAAAGCAGAAAGGGTAATGCTTCCCCCTCCCAGGTGGGAGTGAGCAGGATGACCAACTCCTTTCCTTGCAGGAAGTCTCCTCAACCTGGCTTCCTTCTGGGCTCCGTAGTCCCTTTTCCTCCCAGCCAGGGCCCTGGCAGCTGCCTTGGCAGATGCCCGCCATCTCTACACTTAGGCTTGGCAGACAGGGAATGTGACAGCAGCCTCAGAGAACCCAGTTTCCGTCCCTTCCCTCCAGCCAGGCATCAAGGTATGGTAGCAGAACAGGGAAATCCGAGTTCAATCCTGGTTTTGCCAGCCATTAATTGTAAGACCTTGGGTAAGTCACCTGGCCTCTGCGTACCTTGGTTTCTGAACCTGCAAACTGGGGGTGGAGCTACTGACCTCTCAGAATCATTGTGCCAACTGAATGAGCTCAGGTGTGCCGAGCGCTTGGCACAAACATGTTCCTTCCCAGGGCTGGACACTAGCGTTTGGCATTCTTTGGGTGGAGTGGGGCCAGGGTGGTTATTGTCTGGACCACACAGAGTCAACCCATATTTTAGCAGAGAAGACAGCACTTGCAAAGGTATGCAGGGGTGACAGGCCATGGCAGGGTTGGAGAATGTTATGTTCCCAAGCAGTTTGCTGTCCCTGGAGCAAGGGGTGACCAAGAATGAGAAGGTGGGAGATAAGTCAAAAAAGATAGCTAGGGTCAGGACATGAAGGGCCTGAGCCAGACTAAAAAGCTTAGCTCCACATGTACCCCTCAAACTTAAAAGTTGGAAAGAATGTAATCCCAGCACTGTGGGAGGCCGAGGCGGGCAGATCACAAGGTCAGGAGATCGAGACCACCCTGGCAAACACGGTGAAACCCTGTCTCTACTAAAAATACAAAAAAATAGCCAGGCGTGGTGGCGGGCGCCTGTAGTCCCAGCTACTTGGGAGGCTGATGCAGGAGAATGGCAGGAACCCAGAAGGCGGAGCTTGCAGTGAGCCGAGATCGTACCACTGCATTCCAGCCTGGGCAACAGAGTGAGACTTCGTCTAAAAAAAAAAAAAAAAAAAAAAAAAAAGTTGGAAAGAAGAAACTAGATGTATATATGTAAAAAATAAAAGGCTTAGGCTCCATCTCAGGCTTGCTGTCATGGGGTACGCAGTGAGGATTGTGGAATGTGATCCAGGCAGACCTAGCTGCAAATTTCAGTTCTGCCACTAGGTTGGGTGGCCTCGGGCAAGTCACTTAGTCTTAGCTTGAGTTCTCCCATCAGCAGATCCTGAGACTCAGGAGGTGCTGGAACTAAATTGCGGAGGTAATTTCAGGAAGCAGAAGTGGGGCATGGAGAAAGTAAGACCGGGAAGAGAAAAGGTAATAAAGGGTGCATAAATGTGTGGGTTGCTGCCAGGTGCACCCGGGCGCAGTTCTGCTGGAGACCCTTTGAGAGACAGTGTGAAATCATCCTATTTGATGGGGACATTGCTTGAGCCCAGGAGTTTGAGGCTGCAGTGAGCTCTGTTTGTGCCACTGCACTCCAGCCTGGGCGACACAGCCAGACTCTGTTTCTTAATTTAAAGGGAAGGAAAGGGAAGTGAGGGGTAGGGAAGGAAAGGGAGGGGAGGGGAAGGGGAGGAGAGAAGAGGGGAAGGGGAGGGGAGGGAAAAAAAGAGAGAAAGGAAGGAAGGAAGGAAGGAAGGAAGGAAGGCCGGACTTCCTGGCGACTCCCACATCCGCAGGAAGAACAAAGACGCAGCACTCCCTAACGCCAGAATCCCGCAGCCGCCCGCCCGACGAAAGAAACAGAAGCCTCAGAAAGAAGAAAGAAAGGAGGGAGGGAGGGAGGGAGGGAAAGAAAGAAAAACTCTTCTATATGAAGACGAGGAGGTTGGGCATTTAGGCACCAACTCTCTTGATGGTTGAAAGTTGCCCTTGGGGTACATAACACGCCTATTCCTCCTGGTTCATAAATACCTAAGAAAGCTCTGAGGCAAGGAAGCCAAGAGAAGCAGGCTTTTGTGTGGCAGAGCCCTGAGCATGCTGAAAACTACCACACTGGCAAGGGAACTTAGAGAAGGGATGAGGGGCTATGAGGCAGGTGTCAACACTGTCTGCTGTTACCTCTTTGAGCCTCTGCTTTCTCGTCTGAAAAATGGAAAGGATATGACATACTTCACAGGAAGATTAAATGTAAAGTATTTGAAAGTTACCTAATGACACGGCTGACGCCTAGGAGATAATCAATAAATGGTAGGTATGCTTGGGCTCAGCTCAGACGCCAGCTCCTCAGAGAATCCTTCCCTCCCACCCTATTGAGAGTAGCTCACTCCCTTCATTCTCCATCAAAGCAGCATCCTATTTCCTGTGGAGCATTTAACATAGTATGTAATTATCTTGGTTATGTGTGTGTTTGGGGTTTTTTGTTTTTGTTTTAGAGACAAGGTCTCACTCTGTCACCCAGGCTGCAATGCAGTGTTGCAATCATAGCTCACTACAGCTTCAAACTCCTAGGCTCAAATTGTCCTTCCACTTCAGCCTAGGCACACACTACCACACCCAGCTATTTTATTTTTTAATTTTTTATAAGACAGGGTCTCACTATGTTGCCCAGGCCAGTCTCAAACTCCAGGCCTCAAGTGATCCACCTGCCTCAGCTTCCCAAAGTGCTGGGATTCCAGGCGTGAGCCACCGCGCTCCACCTGTGTGTGTTTGTTGAAATCTGTCTCTCTTCACTAGAATGAAAGCACCACGTGAGCGGGGAATTGATCCCTCTTATTCACTGCTTTATATGCAGCGCCACGCAAAATGCCTGGGACATACTAAGTGCTCAATACTTTTTTTTTTTTTTTTTTTTTTTTTTGAGACGGAGTCTTGCTCTGTCACCCAGGCTGGAGTGCAGTGGCCGGATCTCAGCTCACTGCAAGCTCCGCCTCCCGGGTTCACGCCATTCTCCTGCCTCAGCCTCCCGAGTAGCTGGGACTACAGGCGCCCGCCACCTCGCCCGGCTAGTTTTTTGTATTTTTAGTAGAGACGGGGTTTCACCGTGTTAGCCAGGATGGTCTCGATCTCCTGACCTCGTGATCCGCCCGTCTCGGCCTCCCAAAGTGCTGGGATTACAGGCTTGAGCCACCGCGCCCGGCCTTTTTTTTTTTTTTTTGAGAAAGGGCCTCACTCTGTTGTCCAGGCTGGAATGCAGTGATGCGACCTCAGCTCACTGCAACCTCCGCCTCCCAGGTTCAAGCAATTCTCCTGCCTTAACCTCCCCAGTAGCTGGGATTACAGGTGCCCACCATCGTGCCTGGCTAATTTTTGTATTTTTAGTAGAGACAGGGTTTCGCCATGTTGGCCAGGCTGGCCTTGAAATCCTGACCTCAACTGATCTGCCCGCCTCGGCCCCCCAAAGTACTGGGATTACAGGCGTGAGCCACCGCACCCGGCCTCAATACATATTTTTTGAATGGAAAAATGATTACAATAGCAAAGGAAAGAAGGACAGTTCCTGTTCTTGACCTTTGTTAAGCAATTCTTGTTAGCAAGGTGTTAAAAAGGATTCATTTGAACTCCACCTGGGTCCCAATGCTGATAACGACAAGGTGTAGCTATATGCAGAATCAGACCTAAGTCAGTTTCTCTGTCACTAGTGCATGGCCCACTGATGTGTAGGCTATAATGCAAGAAAGAGCTAAGAGTACTGGAGCAGTTTCCAGCTAAGGGCAAGGACATTTTGGGAGTGCTTATTTGAAGACAGTGATTTGAAAAGAATAAAGCTATTGTATAATTTTGCCTCTTTGTCTCTTCCCAGTCAGAGTTATTGAGAAACTAATGAAGTTTTAGCTCCAGAACCTCTTCTCAGGCCCTGGAAGGAGACCTAGCAATGTGTTCCCAGGTCATATGTTTTGCAAATTTTGAAAAATATGTTTTTAAATTGTCTTTCTTTCCTTTTTTTTTTTTTTTTTTTTTTTAGACAGATCTCACTCTGTCACCCAAGCTGGAGTGCAGGGGTGCGATCTCAGCTCACTACAGGCTCCACCTCCCTAGTAGCTGGGACTGCAGGCACACGCCTCCACACCCAGCTAATTTTTGTATTTTTAGTAGAGATGGGGTTTCATCATGTTGGTCAGTTTGGTTTCGAACTCCTAACCTCAGGTGATCCACCCACCTCGGCCTCCCAAAGTGCTGGGATTACAGGCATGAGCCACCACACCCGGCCTACAATTCTTTTTTTTTAAAGAGAGCCCCCCAAAACTGTATAAGTTTCAAGCCCCAAAACCTGGATCCATCTCGGCCCCCTTCCAAGTTCAACCTGCTTAAGTAACCAGTGATCCATGTTTAGCTCATTAACCCTTGCAACAATTCCATAATATAAATACTATTGTCATTCCAATTTACAGATGAGGAAACTGAGGCTTGGAGAATAGTCATTGCCCAAGTTCTCACAGTTAGTAAGTGGTAGAGCTGGGATTTAAATTCAGCAGCCTGTCTCCAGAGACCAGACCCTTAGTGCTTGATAATGGTGTCTATTTGTTTTCTTGTCCATTTTCCCCACTAACTAGGAAGTCCCAAAGGACACAAAGGCAAATCATTTCTTTTCCTTTTTCTTTTTCTTTTTCTGAGTTGGAGTCTCATTCTGTCGCCAGGCTGGAGTGCAGTGGCGAGATTTCGGCTCACTGCAATCTCTGCCTCCTGGGTTCAAGTGATTCTCCTGCCTTGGCCTCCTGAGTAGCTGGGATTACAGGTACGCGCCACCACACCCAGCTAATTTTTGTATTTTTAGTAGAGATGGGGTTTCACCATGTTGTCCAGGATGGTCTCAATCTCCTGACCTCGTGATCTGCCCTCCTCGGCCTCCCAAAGTGCTGGGGTTACAGGCGTGAGCCACCGTACCCGACCAAGACAAATCATTTCTACATGCCAAGCATGCAGCCCAGAAGAGATGTCACCATATGTTGGGATGTAAGAAAGAGGAAAGTAGCCCCCAAAGTCCAGGGGCAGCCTAACACTCACAGCCAGGTCTTGGCCTTGTCCTGTTGAACATAAACAACTTCACAGACCGTCAACAGCAGACAAGGCCACTCTGTGACTGTGATGGATCAAAACACAAACAGCACCACTCTGTCATCATGTCTGAACACAAACAAAAAATGGGTATGTCCAAACCACAAAAAAGACCAACCATCCCCGTGTCTCTGCTAAAATGAGAGACTGCTGCTTCTTACCTATGACAGCTTCAGCCTTGGTCTAGCCTCCCCTCCTTCTAGATACGTTTTATCCAGACCCCCAGTCATAGAATTACCCTTGCTCTTAACAGCATCCAATCCAAAGCCAAGCCCTGCTTCCTTAAACTCTCCCCAGATTATCTAACAAAAGCCCAAATTCTGTAAGTTCTTTCTTCCATCCTCCTACTGAGATGCACCCCCGTACCCATATTTCCCCATTGCTTGCATTCTCCCTTGCTGCAATGAGTAATTAATACAACTTGTTTAATTACAGGTATGTTTCCAGTGGTCTTTGACTGGAATGGCATCGACACAAGTATCACCTATCAGTGAGCATAAAATGTTATTGTCAAAGTTTAAAAATGTTGCTTCTCAAAACTAGTTGATGATAAGAGAAGGAAAGTAGTTGTTCCTTCAGACAATGGGTGGGGGTGATTGATTACAAACCGAGAAGCCAACCTTTTAGGATATTGGAAATGTTCTACATTTTGAAGTAAATGGTAGTTATAGCAAATGTTTTTAAGAAGTTAAAGTGGGCCGGGCGCGGTGGCTCAAGCCTGTAATCCCAGCACTTTGGGAGGCCGAGACGGGCGGATCACAAGGTCAGGAGATCGAGACCATCCTGGCTAACACGGTGAAACCCCGTCTCTACTAAAAAATACAAAAATCTAGCCGGGCGAGGGTGGCGGGCGCCTGTGGTCCCAGCTACTCGGGAGGCTGAGGCAGGAGAATGGCGTGAACCCGGGAGGCGGAGCTTGCAGTGAGCTGAGATCCGGCCACTGCACTCCAGCCTGGGCGACAGAGCGAGACTCCGTCTCAAAAAAAAAAAAAAAAAAAAAAAGAAGTTAAAGTGTATATGTAAGATTAGTGCACATTACATACTCTACTGTATACCTATTCTACCTTTATTTTAAAAGTTTTGTCCACTGGCGGCGCGTGGTGGCTCACACCTGTAATCCCAGCACTTTGGAAGGCCAAGGTGGGCAGATCACTTGAGGTCAAGAGTTCAAGATCAGCCTGACCAACATGGTGAAAACCCATCTCTACTCAAAATACAAAAATTAGTGGTAATGTGCCTATAATCCCAGCTACTAGGGAGGCTGAGATAGGAGAACTGCTTGAACCCAGGAGGCAGAGGCTGCGGTGAGCCGTGATCCCACCACTGGACCACAGAGTGAGATTCTGTCCCTGTTCCCCCGCCAAAAAAAAAAAAAAAAAAAAATAGGAAATCCAAAGTTGGTCACCCAAATACCAACTTGAAGCAATTTATCAGCAAAGTAAAGGCCAGAGTTAGGATGGTAGCTGACAGCAGATTTGAAGAGAACTTTGGGCTATTGGAGGATGAGATCTATGATGAAAATGCTGGAAAATCAACCATTTGCTTAAAAGGTAAAGGCATTTGGGTTGTTTATCCTAGAAAAGACCGGATTGGAAGGAAGTGTAGTTAAACTCAACTGTTTTATTTTGCAACAGGGAAGAGTCAGATTGTGCCCAAGGAGGATCTTCCTAACTGTGACAAAGGAGGTAAAGGAGGCGGTGACATGCCCATCCCTGGGAAATTTTTAACTCAGCTGGCCAGTAAATGGCTCCAGCATGGCCTGGTCTGGGAGTAGGAGACTGAAAGAAATGACCTCCAGCTGTCGATCTCATGACCAGGACTTCTGGCTTGTCCTGAGTGTTCTGGCCAGCTGCACAGCATGGATTACCGGGTCAAAGGGAGCCGCTCTCTGATCTGCACTAAGCTTTTCAGGTTCTGTGGCCGCCACCATCAGCCACAGATTTAATGAGATCCGGGGCTTAATTACCACAGTGCAGGGCTGCCAACACTCTCTCCTGATGACTTTATCTTGGCTGCTGGAAGGATGGGGGTGACAACAGTGTGTTGGCAAGAGAGGAGGGCCTAAAGCAGGGACTCTGGACCCTGGTGATTTAGGGGGATGTGTGCTGCAAGAGTGAGTGGCGGGGGCAACTGCAGGACTCAGTACCTGACCTCAAAGAGCTCATAATATGTCAAGAGTTAAGACCTCTAATCCAGGAGATACCCAAGGCAGTGTGAGTCAACTCACATGTGAGAGGCACACACAAATGTCGGCGGAAACTTTGGAGGCATGAACAAAGCTCCTAGAAGAGGAGGGCTGGAGGGTGGCGGGTGCCGCGTGGGGGCATGCAAGCTGGGGAAGACCTTGAATGCCAGGCTAAGCAGTTGGGACTTCATTTCAGAGGTAGTAGAGGGCCGTTGAACGTTTTTGAGCTGCCTGAACGATCCAAATTTCTTTTTCTTTTTTTTTTTTTTTTTTTTTTTGAGACAGAGTCTCGCTTTATGGCCCAGGCTGGAGTGCAGTGGCGTGATCCCGGCTCACTGCAAGCTCCGCCTCCCGGGTTCACGCCATTCTCCTGCCTCAGCCTCCCGAGTAGCTGGGACTACAGGCGCCCGCCACCACGCCCGGCTAATTTTTTGTATTTTCAGTAGAGATGGGAGTTCACTGTGTTAGCCAGGATGGTCTCCATCTCCTGACCTCGTGATCCGCCCACCTCAGCCTCCCAAAGTGCTGGGATTACAGGCGTGAGCCACCGTGTCCGGCTCCAAATTTCTTATAGAAGTTTACAGGACTCCTGAGGATGGGCTCTGCCTGACCCCCACTGCCCCAACTCCCACTGCCCCAAAAATAATCTCCTTCCATCCCTCACACTCAGCTGCAGCCAGCGCTGAACTTAATGCCATACTCTGAAACGTTCTTCACAGTCTCTGTACTCCTGGCTACGTTCTTTCCTTATATCGGGTCTCAATGTTAACATTCCTCCCTCTAAGAAGCCTTGCGGACACCGCCCCTTTCCCCCAAGCCTGGCCAGAGGCCCCTTTTCAAGGCTCCAACGCTTGCTGTGTCTCCCCATGAGATCACGGCTCTGTGCTGTCATTATTCATTGGTCTGCATTCTCTGCTAGACTGTGATTCTGTTGAGGCTAGGGGCGGTATCTTGTCCATCAGTGTCGCTAAGAACCAGCAAAAGACAGTAATGTGGGGTGGATGCGGCCCAGCAGATCACTCGGGTTCCTCCCCTTTCTCAGCCAGGGAGTCTTTTGAGGACAATAGAAAATCACAGGTGTCAACAGGTGCAGGCTGGTAGGGAATGTCCCCTTAATTTGAATGATCAGTCTGTTATTCTTACAGGAAGCAAAGTGTGCAGAAGACACAAAGCAAACGCCGACCTCCTCCCACCTCCTTGAGAATAAAGCGAAGCTGGTGCCATTTCTAGGCACGCCTGAGGACTATTTGAGGAGGGTGAGGCGGAGGGTTACGCACGGGACTACAAGAAAAACCCTCCGCTGGAGAGCAGAAATCGCGGCGGCTCCTCTTCAGGCCACCAGGGGGAGGAATCACACCGCATTCCGGGCCTTGGGCGGTTTCGCACGACCACGCGGAGCGGGGAGGTCGCGTAGAACTCTGGGAGTTGTAGTCTTAGGGTTGTAATGCGCAATCTCGCCCACTGCACATCGGGAGTTGTAGTTCTAGGTTGAGGAACGGGAAGTGCTTCCAAGAGTCCATGTTGAGCCCTGGAAACTACAACGACCAAAGGGCCACGGGTTCCTGGGCCGTTTCTCATTTCCGTCGAGTTAAACGTCTGGGGCTGCTTCTGAGGAATCAGCTTGACTGGGTAAGTTTAATTGAAGAAAACACCTATATGTTAGTTGAGCTCCCTGCAGACTTTCGTATTCTGGCCCGGTTTGGGGCCTCGGCGTCTCTCAATCGTAGGAATTGCACATTAATCTTCGTCCTTTACCTTTCCTATTCAGACACCTGTAGCCACCCACCCTCTTGACCCTGCCACGGTCGCCTCGCACTTTTAAAGGCCAGCGCCCCTGGAATCCCCACTGAGCTCCCGTCCCAGGACCCAGCCCCCGCAGCCCCACCTTGGATCCCACAGCCCTACCCTGATTCCTCGGCCTTACCCTGACCCTGCAGCCTCACCTCCCTGAATCCCGGGCTGCTGCTTTTTTTTTTTTTTTTTTTGAGACGGAGTCTCGCTGTGTCGCCCAGGCTGGAGTGCAGTGGCGCGATCTCGGCTCACTGCAAGCTCCGCCTCCCGGGTTTACGCCATTCTCCTGCCTCAGCCTCCCGAGTAGCTGGGACTACAGGCGCCCGCCACATTTTTTGTATTTTTAGTAGAGACGGGGTTTCACTGTGTTAGCCAGGATGGTCTCGATCTCCTGACCTCGTGATCCGCCCGCCTCGGCCTCCCAGAGTGCTGGGATTACAGGCGTGAGCCACCGCGCCCAGCCTCCCCGGGCTTCTTTATGCTCATCCACCCTTTGTATACTTTACTCTTACTCTCAATTTTCTGTTTTTCACGGCGGTGGAAGAAGGGGCCTCATTCCTTCTTTCCGATCCGCGATTACCCTGGACTCGAAGTGAGCAGACCCGGTTCTAGGCCAGCTCTGCCTCCTGCCCTCTGTGACCTTGGGCAAATCATACAACTCTGGGACTCAGTTTCTTCCTCTCTAAAACGGAGATGACTGTTGCTTCATCAGTCTCAGGTGAGGAGTGTTGAGAAGCCAATAAGCTAGTATGTGTGAAGATGCCTTGTAAACTGTAAGACCCTCACGAGAGACAGATTATTTTTATCACAATTATTAATGCTCTGAAACACTCTTATCGGGGCTCTTCTCTAGCTCTGCCACCTTGTTGCTCAAACCCATCCCTCGAGTGCTTGGTGTCTTCATTGTCTACCAGCTGGATGATATTTCTTCACTTCCTCCAGAGACCAAAGGTCAGGCCAATGAGCTTTTAGTCTTCAGAGAGCTTTATCTGAAAGGAAGCACCAGAGAAGTGCTTATCTTGGACTGTATCTTGAAATATCCACTGATGAAAGGGTTACACAGCTGGCAGAGCAGCAGTCCTCTGTTCACCAGAAACAGGGCCCCAGCAGGAGAGGACAGCTGCAACCTAAGCCCCATCCATTCCCTCTGGGCTCTTCTGGGCCTGTTCGGTAGACACTGGCTTTGGTAGGGGTGTCTGAGGCCTGAAAAGGCTGCTGGGAAAGAATCCGTTTTGCCAAAAGGCTTAATCCAGGAAAAATGAGAGACCTTGGCTAGGAAAGAGAGATATAACATTGTTAATTAGTTCCTAACATTTTATAAGCGCTCAAAATGCACCAGGCCCTAGGCAATATTTTCACTTACGAAGTATCCATTTTACATATAAGGAACTTGAGAGGCCATGCAGTTAAAATAATTATAGTTGCCTCCTATGGTTATAGTACCTTCTATCCATCGAGTGCTTTGCATGTATTATTATTATTATTATTTTTGAGACGGAGTCTCGCTCTGTCACCCAGGCTGGAGTACAGTGGCACGATCTCGGCTCACTGCAAGCTCCACCTCCCGGGTTCACGCCATTCTCCTGCCTCAGCCTCCCGAGTAGCTGGGACTACAGGTGCCCGCCACCTCGCCCGGCTAGTTTTTTGTATTTTTTAGTAGAGACGGGGTTTCACCGTGTTAGCCAGGATGGTCTCGATCTCCTGACCTCGTCATCTGCCCATCTCGGCCTCCCAAAGTGCTGGGATTACAGGCTTGAGCCACCGCGCCCGGCCTACATGTATTATTTAATCCTCATCAACAATCTCATGAGCAGTTACTATTTCTCTTTTTTTTTTTTTTTTTTGAGACGGAGTCTCACTCTGTCGCCCAGGCTAGAGTGCAGTGGCGTGATCTCGGCTCACTGCAAGCTCCACCTCCCGGGTTCATGCCATTCTCCTGTCTCAGCCTCCCAAGTAGCTGGGACTACAGGTGCTCACCACCACGCCCGGGTAATTTTTTGTATTTTTTTTAGTAGAGACAGGGTTTCACCACATTAGCCAGGATGGTCTCTATCTCCTAATCTGGTGATCCGCCTGCCTTGGCCTCCCAAAGTACTGGGATTACAGGTGTGAGCCACTGCACCCAGCCCTTAGTTACTATTTCTTTTTGAGACAGGGCCTCGCTCTGTCACCTGGGCTGAAGTGCAGTGGCACAATCTTGGCTTACTGTGGCCTCCGGCTCCCAAGCCCCAGCAATCCTCCTACCTCAGCCTCCTGAGTAACTGGGACTACAGTTGCATGCCACCACATCCAGCTAATTTTTTTCTTTTTTAAATTTTTTGTAGAGACAGGATTTTGCCATGTTGCCCAGGCTGGTCTTGAACTCCTGGACTCAAGCAATCCTTCCCACTTGATCTCCCAAAGTGCTGGGATTATAGGCATGAGCTACCGTGTCTGGCCGTAGTTATTATTTCTGTTGTGAGAATAAATTATCAGAAGCTTAGAGTTTGAGGAACTTGTTCAAGATCACATAGCTAATAAGTGACAGGGGTACAATTCAGAGTCATCAAACCCTTTTTCCCCCATTATACCATATAGCCTTATTTTTAGATCAAAAACAAAGATTAAAGAAGACTTGAGATGGGTTTAAATCAAAGCCAAATGAAGGAACATTTGTTGAGTCCCAACTATGTGGGGAAAGCATGCAGATAAACAGTTTGGCCTAGAAAAGCATATAAAACCCAGTCTTTACTCCTGGAGTAGATCTGAAGAGGTGAGGCATAAGTGTGCCAAAAATTAAATAGTATTCATTGGATAAATTAATTATTGAGACCAGCTGTATGCAGGGCACTACATTAAGTCTAGTGATAGGAACATGCTTCTGGGTGGCCTTGGGGATTACACCAAGTGAAATCGTAGTCGTGAAAATGGTGGACCGGAACACAGTATACACTCAGTAAGCGCCTGCTGCATGCATACATATCTGAATGAAAGAAAAATTCATCCAGAGACATTTCTAATCAAAGTCTAGACCAGAGGTTCTCAAACTTTGCTGATTAGAAACACCTGGGAAGCTTTTACAAATGAATTGATCCTCAGAAATAGGGGCCCCAGAATACACATTTTTTAAAGCTTCCCAGGTGATTGTGACAATGGGTTCAGGAACCTAAGATCTAAATTCTCCAGGGACCACTGTTGCAGGCAAGTCACTGATTGAAAACTGCTAGAATGGTGTTAATCCAAGAGCTGCCCTAAGGTAGCCTGAGATTGGTTACCAGATAACGGATGTGGACAGTGATCAGAGATGAGAGGAGGAAAGGTTGGAAGGACATGGGAAAGCTCCACAGAGGACTAGAGATTTCACTGGGCCTCGCTGGATGGAGAGGCTTCTGGACAGGCACCACCATGAACCATTTAGACAGTGAGCAAAAGAAGGTAGAGACATAGACTGATTTCCTTGGAAAATTCCGTGACTTTTATTAAAAATGACTCTGGATGCTTTGTGTGAATGTCTCTTTGGCAAAATTTGCAAGTCAGATTGGATTTTTCCATCTCTCTATCCTATTTGGACATCAGTCAATGTGAGCCTAGGAAACAAAGATTCATTTGCATGTTAGCTTCACTCTGGCCAATTAGCTTCTGTAGTTTTTATTTCCAAACAATTTAGTTAATGATCCTCCCAGAAACTTTCCAGGAGCACAGAGAGTTCTGCTGTCTTCTGTTTTGGCCATTTCCAAGTCCCTTTATCCTGATTCCTGTCCCAAGTGCTGTTCTCTATGCAGGGTGAGACAAAAATCTCTTCCCATAAGAAGCTTAAGGACTATTGTCCTGGTTCTCCAATCTTAAAAGCTGACTTATTGGCTCTTGACTCTCCAGATTCACTCTGGCCAAATCTTAGTGTTTCTACTTTTCACTCAATCAACACGTTTCTTGGATGCTTCCTAAGAGTCAGGTACCACACCAGGTGCTTTGAATGCATTATTTCATTTTATTTCCATAGCAACCCTGTGAGGATAGATAGTGTTCCCATTGTACAGATGGGGAATCAAGCTTAGAAAGATCAGATAACTTGCATAAGATAAGAAAGCTAGGCAGGGCTGGCACGGTGGCTCACTCCTGTAATCCCAGTCACTTTGGGAGGCTAAGGCGCAAGGATTCGCTTGAGCCCAAAAGGTTGAGACCAGCCTGGGCAACATGATGAAACTCCATCTCTACAAATAAATACAAAAATTAGCCGGGCGTGGTGGCAAGTGCCTATAGTCCCAGCCACCCAGGAGGCTGAGGTGGGAGGATCACTTGAGCTGGGAGGGTGAGGCCACAGTGAGCCACTGCACTCCAGCCTGGGAGCCAGAGCAAGACCCTGTCTCAAAAAAAAAAAAAAAAAAAAAGTCTGGCAACATGGCAGGCAGAGAAGCTAGAGTGACTCTGGGGCAGCCGCATCTTTCATGTCAGGATCTCACCACGTTGGATGTTACCAAGTTGACGCCACTTTCACACGAAGTTATCAGTAGACAAGCCACAATTATACAATTATACAAGCCACAATAGATACAACTGGTCATGTAGCTCATGGGAAATCCACAGTCGTCAAAGCTATTTCTGGAGTTCACACCGTCAGTTTCAAAAATGAACTAGAAAGAAATATTACAATCAAGCTTAGATATGCTAATGCTAAGATTTATAAACTTGATGACCCAAGTTGCCCTCGGCCAGAATGTTACAGATCTTGTGGGAGCAGTACACTTGATGAGTTTCCTGCAGACATTGCAGGGACCAAAGGGAACTTCAAATCAGTCAGACATGTTTCCTTTGTTGACTGTCCTGGCCACAATGTTTTGATGGCTACTATGCTGAATGGTACAGCAGTGATGGATGCAGCTCTTCTGTTGATAGCTGGTAATGACTCTTGTCCTCAGCCTCAGACGTCTGAACACCTGGCTGCTATAGAGATCATGAAACTGAAGCATATTTTGATTCTACAAAATAAAATTGATTTGGTAAAAGAAAGTCAGGCTAAAGAACAATATGAGCAGATCCTTGCATTTGTCTAAGGTACAGTAGCAGAGTTAGCTCCCATTCCAATTTTGGCTCAGCTGAAATACAATATTGAAGTTGTTTGTGAGTACATAGTAAAGAAAATTCCAGTACCCCCAAAAGACTTTAATTCAGAGCCCGGGCTTATTGTTATTAGATTTTTTGATGTCAACAAACCTGGCTGTGAAGTTGATGACCTTAATGGAGGTGTAGCTGGTGGTAGTATCCTAAAAGGAGTATTAACGGTGGGCCAGGAAATAGAAGTAAGACCTGGTATTGTTTCCAAAGATAGCGAAGGAAAACTCATGTGTAAACCAATCTTTTCCAAAATTGTATCACTTTTTGCAGAGCGTAATGATCTGCAGTATGCTGCTCCAGGCGGTCTTATTGGAGTTGGAACAAAAATTGACCCCACTTTGTGCTGGGCTGACAGAATGGTGGGGCAAGTACTTGGTACAGTCGGAGCTTTACCTGAGATATTCACAGAATTGGAAATTTCCTATTTCCTGCTTAGACGCCTTCTAGGTGTACGCACTGAAGGAGACAAGAAAGCAGCAAAGGTTCAAAAGCTGTCTAAGCATGAAGTGCTCATGGTGAACATAGGATCCCTGTCGACAGGAGGGAGAGTTAGTGCTGTCAAGGCTGATTTGGGTAAAATTGTTTTGACCAATCCAGTGTGCACAGAGGTAGAAGAAAAAATTGCCCTTAGCCGAAGAGTTGAAAAACACTGGCGTTTAATTGCTTGGGGTCAGATAAGAGGAGTGACAATCAAGCCAACAGTAGATGATGACTGAAGAATGCTGGTTAAATAATACATTCGGATGGAGTTGGAATTTGGAATTTCTCTTAACAACCCAGGGATTTATTTTCAAAGCAATATTGGGGAATCGATTTCACAGTTTGTTTCCTCAGTAGGTAACTGTAAGGTTATTCTCTTTTTTTTTGGTTATGAAAACTTAGGGACTCCAATCAATATAAAAATTGGCATAATGTTGGATTGAATCTATATTTTGGCAGAAGTTAAGCGTTCCCACATAATGTCAAAATTATACATCATGCAGTTTTGGTTTTTTTGTTATTTTGTTTTGTTTTTGAGTCTGGCTCTGTCACCCAGGCTGGAGTGCAGTGGCGTGATCCACAACCTCTGCCTCCCGGGTTCATGCGATTCTCCTGCCTCAGCCTCCCGAGTAGCTGAGATTATAGGTGCGCGCCACCACACCTAGCTAATTTTCGTATTATTAGTAGAGATGGCGTTTCGGCATGTTGGCCAGGCCGGTCTCTCCTGACCTCAGGGTGATCAGCCCACCTCGGCCTCACAAAGTGCTGGGATTACAGGCGTGAGCCACCTTGCCCAGCCCACATCATAGTTTGAAATGAAACTTAGCCACAACCAGTCTTTGCTGTGGCACACACATATATCACTGAACCAGCTTGAAATAAAGTTTTTTTCTGTTTCATGATTTGTCTTTGAGTACCTCCAGGCTGAAGGACTGTTGTACCAGTAAAAACTTAAAGGCACAAATTTTCCTTGAAGACCTTCTCCCTTTTCTTTGGCCCCATATTTTATGTTGCCTGAAATCCAATAGTCTTCCTCCATTGGAAAATACTGTTATAACAAATAATTCTAGATGAGTAACAAAGATCTTTCTAGGCCTTCATTTTATGTTTTTTCTTAACTGTTAAGATTGTGGCATAGATTATAATATTACTAATTTTTGGATGTTTCGAAAGGTCAAGAAGTAAAAGATGTTAGAAAGCAAAAAAAAAAAAAAAAAGCTATGCACCAAATGAGCTGGGCCTCCAATGTGGTTCTTTCAGACTATCTCTCATGGACATGACCTCATTTCCAGAGAAACAGAAATGCTAAAGAGAAACAACTTTTTAGCTTAGCACTTGACGGACTGCTCCTCCCCAAATCTGGTCACAACTTTCTCTTCTCACCTTGCATTGTTTCCACACAAGCTTCCTTCTTACCGTGCTTTTACTCGCTCTCTCCTGCTTGAAAGAGTCTTTCCCATCTTCCCCTGCTCTCTACTTCCAAGCCAAAGGAGCACTGTTTCTTCTCAGAACTCCTGTGGTCTTTTATCTGCCTGTCTTTTATGACAGTTGAACTTGCAGCTGGTTCATTGTCATGTGAGTGACATGTGTCTTGTGGCCCCAGCAGTAGGTCTTCTATGTGTAGACCTCAACAACAAGTGATGGGGAAAGGTCAGGGTCTGAGGCTAAGCAGAACTCATCCCCCTTCACTCTGGCTGAACAACCCACTGACATCAGGAGCTTAGTTTCTCTTTCAAAAGATTTGGGTTTGTTTTTTAAATTTGCTAAAGAGAAACAAAAAGAAGACGCTATCTGTAGTAGAAAGAAAATAATTTCTTATCTTTCAAAGTTAAATAGAATGATGTTAGGATTATTAAGACCAGACAAGTGGCAGCTGACAACCAGGAGACTGTGTGTTGTTATCATCGTTCTGCTTGTGACTCTGAGCAGCTCACTTAATCTCTCTGGACCTTGGTGTCTTCCCTGGTAAAGCACGTGTATGTACTGGGAGAAGGGGAAGACAACTGTGGGGAGGATTGACAGAAATGCTCTCTTAGGCCTCTTCTTACCTAGACATGCTTTGACTGGAACTCCCGAATCTCTCCCAGAGCACCTTAAAAGAAGCAGAATAATTTAATCATGAACATGTGGACCCCAGACACAGTGTGTATCCATTTAGATGCTTTTGGTTGCAACCAAAAGAAATCTAACTTCAATTGGTTTAAACAAGAAAGGGAACTTACTGACTTATGGAACTAGAAAGTCTAGGAGTGGGTCAGGTTTCAGGTATGGTCTAATCTGTGGATTCTTTTTTTTTTTTTTTTTGAGGCGGAGTCTCGCTCTGTCGCCCAGGCTGGAGTGCAGTGGCCAGACCTCAGCTCACTGCAAGCTCCGCCTCCCGGGTTTACGCCATTCTCCTGCCTCAGCCTCCCGAGTAGCTGGGACTACAGGTGCCCGCCACCTCGCCTAGCTAGTTTTTTGTATTTTTTAGTAGAGACGGGGTTTCACCGTGTTAGCCAGGATGGTCTCAATCTCCTGACCTTGTGATCCGCCCGTCTCGGCCTCCCAAAGTGCTGGGATTACAGGCTTGAGCCACCGCGCCCAGCCTATATCTGTGGATTCTTAATGTCTTCACAAATGGGCCTCTATTTCTCCGTGATTCTCTTGGTTTTGCCATCCACCATGGGCATCTTCATCCTGTGCTTCAAGGCCACTTGACAGGTGACATCTGCACATCACACTAGTTCAAAACAAGGAAGAACTTTTCTCCCCTCAACCATCAAAACAAAGTCCCAGGCTTTACTCCTGTTGGACCAGCCTAATGCCATACGCCCACTCTTCATCCAAATACTGACCAGAGAATAAGAAGGACTTATTGGCTCCAGTTAATTAAGGCTCAACTCTGGAGGTTAAGAGGGGTCAGCCCCACCCAAATCACAAGGCAAGGGGTACTGGGAAGTTTGATGTTCTCATGTTACAACCACATTGCCCACGATCGAATTCTGGCTCTGCTTGCTGTGTGTTATTGGGTAAATTGCCTTTGTCAAGCATCCACTTCCTCATCTGTAAAATGAGATAATAATATGTATCTCAGAGGACTGTTGAAAGAATTAAATAAAATAATATATGAAAAGCACTAAACATAGTTCCTGGCACAGAGTAAGTGTGACAGTGATGATGGTGTTGGAGATGATGAAATTGAAGAGGGTTAGGGGAGCACTGGCCCCAGTTTAGGAAGCAGATGAGCCATAGGAATGTTATCTAGTCAGGAGCGTGCACGCCTGTCATGCTGAAAGCTTCTGTTTGATCTACTGCCCACATCATACTTTTCCCTACCTCTGCTCTTTTTCCTCTTAGGTTTTTTTCTGTAAGTGCTTTCTTCCTCCTTCCCTGCCTCTCAACTTCCTCATCTTTAAAGGCCCAGCATAAGTGCCACCGTGTATTCAGTAGTTTAAAGCTGGGTGTGGTGGCTCTTACCTGCAATCCCAGCTACTTGGGAGGCCTAGGCAGAAGGATTGTGTGAGCCCCGGAGTTTGAGACCAGCCTGGACAACATAGCAAGACCCTGTCTCTCAAAAAAAATAAACAGTTTTAAGAAAAAGCTTAGTTCAGTGACTTTGCATATATATAACCGAATCCCCCCCGAGCAGGATCAGTAATGGTTAAGAACTTAGCTTCCGGATTAGGCAGAGATGGGTTTGCCATTGGGTAACTTGGGAAGGTTATTCAACCTCTTTATGCCTTAGTTTCCTCATCTGTAAAACAGGGTCTTTTTGTTTGTTTGTTTTTTGAGACAGGGTCTCACTCTGTCACCCAAGCTGGAGTGCAGTGGTACGATTTCGGCTCACTGCAACCTCCGCCTCCCATCTTCAAGGATTCTCCTGCCTCAGCTTCCTGAGTAGCTGGGACTATAGGTGCCTGCCACTGCACCCGGCTAATTTTTGTATTTTTAGTAGAGATGGGGTTTCACCATGTTGGCCAGGCTGGTCTTGAACTCCTGACCTCAGGTGATCTGCCCACCTCGGCCTCCCAAAGTGCTGGGATTACAGGCGTAAGCCACCACGCCCGGCCAAAACAGGGTCTTAATAGTACCTACTTCAGGCCGGGCGCGGTGACTCACGCCTGTAACCCCAGCACTTTGGGAGGCCGAGGTGGGTAGATCATGAAGTCAGGAGATCGAGACCATCCTGGCCAACATGCTGAAACCCCGTCTCTACTAAAAATAAAAAAGAAAATTAGCTGGGCGTGGTGGCACATGCCTGTAATCCCAGCTACTCAGGAGACTGAGGCAGGAGAATCACTTGAACCAGGGAGTTGGAGGTTGCAGCAAGCCGAGATCATGCCATTGCCCTCTAGCCTAGCAACAGAGCAAGACTCTGTCTCAAAAAAAAAAAAAAAAAAAAGTACCTACCTCAGAGAGTTGTTGAGACAATGAAATGATGTAATGTATATAATGTCTATAAAGAGGTCAGTACAGTGCTAACTGTAAGTAACGGATCTTAGTGGTTACTGTTAGCCTCAGGAGAGCAAGGTCTGTGTGACAGTCTCTGCAGCAGTTACTGCTGTGCTGCGCACATAGTAGCTGCTGGATAAACATTTGTTAATGGGCTGTGAGGAGTATGGATGGCTCTCTTTCCTCTTCACAGCCATCTCATCACCCTAGCAAAATAAATAAAAAACAACCCCCAGTCTTGGCAAAGGCAATGTAGCAAAGTAGTAGGTGCAAGATTCAGTGAGTGACGGCAGGGAGGATGAGGTGCTAAGGAGGGGTGGACAGGGTAGCAGATAACACATATCAGCAACAGGAAGCCAAGAGGAAGTCAGCAAGCGGCTGTTCTATGTTCCCCCATCCAGCCAGCAAGTTCAGCTCCGGCAAGTCATTTGATTCACCTGGTGATGAAATGGGGGTCAGCCAGTCTGTGGGCTTTCCACCTGTCACAGGACCCCACCTCGTAGGCTGTGGGGATGTGATGGAGGGTCAGAATCTCCAGGTAAGTGTCCCCAGCTCCCTTCCGTTTGCACTGCTTCTGCCAGCACCGTGACTTACTGATCACAATTCTGATCCTGCACTCCCACGGTGGGGAAGCTGAATCAGAGTGGGTCTGGATTTGGTTATCAAGCCCCCAGCTCTGTCTTCCCTGAGCTTTTTCTTCCTCTTTCCAAACATTGGAAACATCCCAATAGACAGAGATAGTGTGTTCGTTTTCCACCTAGAGGAAAGGGGGGACTCTAGCTTTAGAGGGAGCTCGCAGATCCTCTCACCTTTCTTGAGGGCAGATGCCTGATCTTGGAAGGGTTTTAATCATATCAGAATCCGAGTGTGTGAGAGAAAGAGCCATGGGTGTGTGCTTTTGGCCTTGGATTCCCTGACCTGGGTAGGGGGACAGCTTCCTTTTCTCTCTCCTGCCTTGATCTGTTTTCCTCTCCTGCTTTGACTTCTGGACTGGTCCTCTATCAGGTCCTAGGACTTTTTAATTAATTAACTTATATATATGTATATATAGTAGAGACGAGGTCTTGCTATGTTGCCCAGGCTGATGTCTAACTCCTGGCCTCAAGTGACCCTCCTACCTCGGCTTCCCAAAGTGCTGGGATTACAGGCGTGAGCCACTGTGCCTGGCTTAGTTCCTAGCCCTTTCTCTGCTAGCCCTCGACTTCCTGTCTCCCTTGAGAGGCACACACTTCCTAGTAACCCCTCACCTACTCCCATGTAAAATGAGTGTGCTGTTGCTTCCCAATGGCCGTCCTAGCAGAGTGGCCTGGATGAGCTACCACGGCCACCCTGTTCAGCACAAGAACTAATCTCTAACTCCTGGGGCTCCTGCAGGCTTAGGCTCAGTGCCAGATTTAAATCTTTCATTGTCCCAAACACTCAAATATTTTTGGTGCCCCCTCCCACAATGTAATTCAAAATACAGTTGGCTATTTGAAGTAACGTAAGCTTTACATGTATTCTAAAAATCAAATTGCTTCTTTCCAGATTTCTGAACGTAAAATTCAGGTATGCTAATTGAAACTTAAGGTTCCCTGTTTTGCTGGTGCCCCAAACACCTGCTGAGTGTGGCTGTTGGGAAATCTAGCCTGGACTCCTTGCTCTGAGCAGCTGCTCTCTTCTTTCCTACAGGGGAGCTTCTTTCGACTCTTCTACCCCTGCCAAAAGGCAGAGGAGACCATGGAGCGGCCCCTGTGGATTCCCCGCTATGAGTACTGCACTGGCCTGGCCGAGTACCTGCAGTTCAATAAGCGCTGGGGGGGCTTGCTGTTCAACCTGGCTGTGGGTAAGGGCTGGCCTGACCTCTGCATGCTTTCCCAGTTGCTTGGTTTTGTTCCGGGGAGATCCCCAGGTGGACACAGTACCTTATAGCCTACAGTGTCCAGCCTTTTGTAAGGGGCATCCATTAGTCAGTGTAGTGTGGAGAATTGGGAGAGAATTACATATGAAAGAGCTTTGGTGATTGAGTTAGACTTCCCTGGATTCAAATCCAGACTTTACAATTTACTAGCCATGGGGTTTGGGCAAGTTACTGAACCTGTCTAAATACCTGCCTTTGGGGGTTTGTAGTACGGGATGTACGTAAAGCCTCTAGTGCACTGCTTGGGACATAGAATGTGTTCCATAAATGGCACCGATTCCTCATTTATTCAGCATGTATCAATTCCTACTCTGTGCCAGCTATTGTGTGTATCAAAGAAAGGTTCTTAACTATCAAGGAGCATACAGTATCCTGCAGTTTTCCCTCCAGTCACCCCTCTTCTGAGTAGGATAACATTGAGTCATCCACTTCCCCCAAAGGCCCCACACCTAGGAATTCCACCCAGTGCCTTGGCATCTCAGCAGTTTACCCCAGAATTCAGTACTGCCACTTTGGACTTAGCTTCCCATTTTCTTTCTTTCTTTCTTTTTTTTGTGTGAGATGGAATCTTGCTCTTGTCACCCAGGCTGGAGTGCAATGGCACGATCTCAGCTCACTGCAACTTCCGCCTCCAAGGTTCAAGTGATTCTCCTGCCTCAGCCTCCCAAGTAG
The DNA here is from genome assembly GCF_007565055.1 of Rhinopithecus roxellana. Classification (NCBI taxonomy): domain Eukaryota; kingdom Metazoa; phylum Chordata; class Mammalia; order Primates; family Cercopithecidae; genus Rhinopithecus; species Rhinopithecus roxellana. The sequence goes on along the minus strand of NC_044560.1, from coordinate 15,001,590 downwards.
CTGGGATTATAGGAGCCTGCCACCACGCCCAGCTAATTTTTGTATTTTTAGTAGAGACAGGATTTTGCTTGGCCAGGCTGGTCTCGATCTCTTGTCCTTGTGATCCACCCACCTTGGCCTCCCAAAGTGCTGGGAATATAGGCATGAGCCACTGCGCCTGGCTTAGTTTCCCATTTTCTATTGTGTTCACTCTTCCTATGGAAGAAAGGGAGAAAAAATAGGTGATTGACTGCCCTGAGCCGCTCAGGGGCCGATGGTGATTGTCCAGAGGGGAGAAACACATGTCCCCACCCATACCTATACTCAGGTCGCCCTTGGGATAACAGCTTTGGGGCAGCCAGATATGCTATAGCCCATGTCTCTGTTAGGATCTTGTCGCCTGCCTGTTAGCTGGAATGGCCCCTTTAAGACAAAGGACTCTGGATACCCCTTGATCATCTTCTCCCATGGCCTAGGAGCCTTCAGGTAAGAACTTCTTTCCCCCAGACCATGCCATACTCCTTGCCTGGTGACAGCTGCTGAGTCTTAGCTTATTTCAAAGGGCAAAAAAAAAAGACATTTCCATCTGCTAGCTGTCTTCTCTCCCATCTGCTTTGTCCCATAGCATTGTGTTCACCTTCTCCGGAAGGCCTTTTTCAAGTCCTTTTCACCTTGTGGAGCCTTTTGGCAGCCTTCATATGCTTCACTTCTCATGGTCCAGTATTTATATAAATATACACTTTTAGCTTCCTCCTATGTAATAGCCCAGAAATGCTAGAAGGAACATGAGCTTTGTGATCAGAGCATCTTTTATTTATTTTATTTTTATTTTTTCAGACAGAGTCTCACTCTGTTGCCCAGGCTGGAGTGTAGTGGCATGATCACAGCTCACTGCAGCCTCAACCTCCTGGGCTCAAGCAATGCTCCTGCCTCAGCCACCAAGTAGCTGGCATGTACCACCATGCCTGGCTATTTTTAATTTTTTTTTTTTTTTTTTTTTTTTTGCAGAGACGAGGTCTCACTGTGTTGCCCATGCTGATCTCGAATTCCTGAGCTCAAGTCATCCTCCCGCCCCAGCCTCCCAAAAGTGCTGAGATTATAGGCGTGAGCCATTGTGCCCCACCAAGAGTAATTTATTTAACATGAGAGTCCACTCTGTGTGTGGCACTGGCGTAGTAGCGAATAAGACAGACTTGCTCCCTGCACTTGTGGAGCCAGCAGCCTAACTTGCAAATCTCAGCCATATCCCTTGTGCGCTATGTGAGCCTGGGAAGGTTGTATAATTCTCTGAACTTAGATTTCGTCATCTGTCAAAGACGAATGCTGCTCCCACAGGGCGGTTTGTGAGGATTCAGTTCGATTGATACCTACTAGGTTCCCATCCTTGTCGGTTCTCCTCTCACTTTCTCTACATGGAGGGATATGATGGTGGTGAACTGTAGGATCTCTTTTACCAGACCTGGGGAAACTTTGGCCTAAGTTTCATTATTCATTTAGAATTCTTCCCATGAATTCTGATTTCTGCACCTTGGTATGTTATATAGCTTAATAACTGTAGTACATGTGTTCCTATTTAAGCTTTTGAATTTTCTCTCTGTCTGTTCATCCATCAACATATATGTCTAGTTTAGGTCTCAGAATGTTGCACATCTCAAAGGCAGCTGTTTTTGCCTCCTAGCCCCCAAACCATTGTCCACACTGTAGCCATGGAGATCTTTTTTTTTTTTTTTTTTTTTTTTTTTTTTTTCTGAGACGGAGTCTTGCTCAGTCGCCTCAGTTTCTGAGGTAGGGGCATTGCTTGAGCCATTGATCACGCCCAGTCATGCAGTGGCATGATCTCTGCTCACTGCAACCTCAGCCTTCTGGGTTCAAGCGATTCTCCTGCCTCAGCCTCCGAGTAACTGGGATTACAGGCACCCACCACCGTGCCTGGCTAATTTTTGTAGAGACGGGGCTTCACCATGTTAGCCAGACTGGTCTTAAACTCCTGACCTCAGGCAATCCATCTGCCTCAGCCTCCCAAAGTACTAGGATTAAAGGCATGAGCCATCGCGCCCGGCAGGGAGATCTATTTTTTTTTTTTTTTTTTTGAGATGGAGTCTCGCTCTGTCGCCCAGGCTGGAGTGTAGTGGTGTGATCTCAGCTCACTGCAAGCTCCACTTCCCAGGTTCACGCCATTCTCCTGCCTCAACCTCCTGAGTAGCTGGGACTACAGGCGCCTGCCACCATGCCCAGCTAGTTTTTTGTATTTTTAGTAGAGATGGGGTTTCACCGTGTTAGCCAGGATGGTTTCGATCTCCCGACCTCATGATCCACCTGCCTCAGCCTCCCAAAGTGCTGGGATTACAGGCGTGAGCCACCGCGCCTGGCAGGGAGATCTATTTTAAAACGAAATATGATCTTGTCATTCTAGCACTCAAAGCAGTGCCCAGCATATAATAGGTACTCAATAAATATTTGTTGAGTGAATGAATGAATGTGTCTTCCCACTTAAAAGTTTTTGGCTGGGCATGGTGGCTCATGCCTGTAATCCCAGCACTTTGGGAGGCCGAGGCGGGTGGATCACCTGAGGTTGGGAGTTCGGGACTAGCCTGACCAACATGGAGAAACCCTGTTTCTACTAAAAATACAAAAAATTAGCTGGGTGTGGTGGCACACACCTGTAATCCCAGCTACTTGGGAGGCTGAGGCAGGAGAATTGCTTGAACTTGGGAGGTGGAGGTTGCAGTGAGCCGAGATCGTGCCATTGCACTCCAACCTGGGCAACAAGATCAAAACTCCATTTCAAAAAAAGAAAAAAAATTAATAGCTCTTTGAACTTAATTCAGTTCTTTTCATGGTCTTACCTCGATGTAGGTCCAAGACAAAGTTTCCAGGCCTGTTCTTTGCTCTTTGTCCCACTGTAGCTCTCCAGACAAAATGGCCTTCTTTCACTTACTGAAAGGCACTGCATTATTTCCTGCCTCCCTGTCTTCATCTGTGCTGTGCTTGGTGGCTGATCTTTTTGCCTGGACTATTCACTGTTCTGCTCTTCTCTTCCTCTTCCCCCTTTCTGTCTTTTCCTGCTAATTCCAGATTACCTTTAAGATCTTAGTTTGGATGTCATTGTCCTAGGAACACCCATCCTGACACCTATATTAGGTTAATTTTTCCAGAATGTGCTTTCATAAGACAATCTATACTTCTCAGCATTTAACATAATTGCAATGAATTAATTACTTGTGTAATTATTCTTTAATGCCTGTCTTCTTCACTAGATTGTAAGCCCTCTGAAGGCAGAGACCACATCTATCCTCTATTGCTCCAGCTTCTAGGACAGTGCCTGGAAAGTAGTTGTTTACCCATAAGTATTTATTGAATGAATACAAGGGCGTACTGTGCTAGGTTCTCATTCATTCAGCAGACATCTGTGGAGCACCTGCTCTGTGCCAGCCTGTTGGCATGAGAGGAAGGTGGGACATACCAAGATTAACAAATCGAGGAAATTGCATCTGCTAGAGGAGCAGGAACAAAGACTCCCGTAACTGTAGCCCATGGCAGAAAGTGGAGAGTAAACATGGAGATGAGGTTAGAAAGGCAAGTAGATGGTTTTTTGTGTTTTTTTTTTTTTTGAGACGGAGTCTCGCTCTCGCCCGGGCTGGAGTACAGTGGCCAGATCTCAGCTCACTGCAAGCTCTGCCTCCTGGGTTTACGCCATTCTCCTGCCTCAGCCTCCGGAGTAGCTGGGACTACAGGCACCCGCCACCTTGCCCGGCTAGTTTTTTGTATTTTTTAGTAGAGACCGGGTTTCACCGTGTTAGCCAGGATGGTCTCAATCTCCTGACCTCGTGATCTGCCCGTCTCGGCCTCCCAAAGTGCTGGGATTACAGGCTTGAGCCACCGCGCCCGGCCTTTTTTGTTTTTTTTTTTTGTTTTTGAGACAGAGTCTCGCTCTGTCACCCAGGCTGGAGTGCAGTGGCTGGATCTCAGCTCACTGCAATCTCCGCCTCCCGGGCTCACGCCATTCTCCTGCCTCAGCCTCCCGAGCAGCTGGGACTACAGGTGCCCGCCACCTCACTCAGCTAGTTTTTTTGTATTTTTAGTAGAGGCAGGGTTTCACCGTGTTAGCCAGGATGGTCTCCATCTCCTGACCTTGTGATCCGCCCATCTCGGACTCCCAAAGTGCTGGGATTACAGGCTTGAGCCACTGCCCCCGGCCTGCAAGTAGGTGGTTTTTGATGCTGCTTTCTTGTTCAATAAATTGAGTACGTGCTGTGTGCCAGGGCTGGGCATTCAGTAGTGAAGACGAGAGAGTTCCTACTTCAGGAAGATTATAGTCTCGCAGGGAAAAGAAGCAAAGAAACCTTCTCCTCCTAGGCAAACAGGAGAGAACAGGTGAGCACTTTGGAGGTGGTCCTTTTGGTCTAAGAATCTGTATTGAGACTTAACACTTCATTAGACCTGGGCAAGTCAGTTATGAATACTCTCATTAACCAGAGTGAAATTCCAAGGAGAAAGAAAGGGAGGATAAGGAACATTATTTCCTCTCATTGCATCTGTGGTTAATTCAGGCTCTGAAATCCTTCCCATGGGTCATGGACCTATGGTTTCCTATCCTAGGGAGGAATATGTGCGGTTAAATACCTAACCATTCTCAGTGTGCCATTGTCTCATTTGATTCCCACATCGCCCTGTGAGGTGCACAGGCAGGGATGCCTATTTTTCAACTGGGCAAACAGGCTCTGGAAGGCAGACTTGCCCAAGGTGACAGTTTGAACTGGGAAAGGATCAGAAATCTCTCTGGCTGGCCGGGCACCGTGGCTCATGCCTGTAATCCCAGCATTTTGGGAGGCCGAGGTAGGCGGATCAGGAGGTCAGGAGTTTGAGACCAGCCTGACCAACATGGTGAAACCCCATCTCTACTAAAAATACAAAAAAAAAAAAAAAAAAAATAGATGGGTGTGGTGGCGCTCGCCTGTAATCCCAGCTACTCACGGGGCTGAGGCAGGAGAATCACTTGGCTCCGGGAGGTGGAGGTTGCAGTGAGCCGAGATAGTCCCATTGTACTCCAGCCTGGGCAACAGAGCGAGACTCCGTCTCAAAAAAAAAAAAAAAAGAAGAAATCTCTCTGGCTCTGAAGTCCAGATTATTGCCTTCCCTGGAAAAGTAGGAGAAGGTGAAAAGGAACTTAAGAACCTGATCTCCCTGTATCAATTAGAAATTGGGCAAGTTGTATTTAACAGAACACTCCCAAGTAATAGTGACTTAAATATGGTAATGTTTATTTCTCTCTCAAGTGAAAGGAAGCCAGAGGTAAACAGTTAAGGTTGATATGGTAGTTCCACAAGATGGCTGCTAGCAGAGCATGGTTGGAATAAGGGTGAAGACGGCTGTTCTTTTGATCCTTTTTCCTTGTTCCTTTCTGAATCTCCAGGACTTTGTATTCAGCCTTCTGCATGGAGCTGGCCTCACGTGGCTTTGTGGTTGCTGTGCCAGAGCACAGGTGAGGGATAAGCCGTCATGGATTGGGTGCCTGCAGTGAGCTAGGATAGAGGCTAGTCCCCTATCAATGTACTATTTCTAACCCTTTCGACAACCATGCAAGCCAGCATTATACCCCTTTTAAAGAAGAGAAAACCAGGGTTTAAAGGTGTTAAATAATTTCCCAAAAGTGACACAGCTGAGTTGGAATTCAAACCCAGGTCTGTCTCTAAAATCCGTATTTTTTCCACTTTCCTATGCATGCCCCAGATCTCCTTCCCTACTAGCCAAAGGGTGATCTAGAGCCTTCTGGATGAAAGGGAGGCTTTGGTAAAGGGGAAAAATAAGCTCAAGAATGTTTTCTGGTTTCTCTCTGATGATGTGTGTATTTCAGGGACCGGTCAGCGGCAACCACCTATTTCTGCAAGCAGGCCCCAGAAGAGAACCAGCCCACCAATGAATCGCTGGAGGAGGAATGGATCCCTTTCCGTCGAGTTGAGGAAGGGGAGAAGGAATTTCATGTTCGGAATCCCCAGGTAAGTTTGTGCCAGTTGGGGAAGGAGAGTTAATGAGTCTGTCCTCTCCCTACTATATTTGATAGCAAGACTTTTAGTTAACCCTCTTTTGAAATGTCAGTCATAGTGGGTCTGAGTTTGCCACATCAGTGGAAATACATAGGATATTAATCAGGACTCTTACAATTGCTGTGACAGAAACCCAACTTAGGTTTACTTAGGCAAAAAAAGGGAATGATGGGCTCATATAAGTAGACTTATATGAGGAAGAGCAGGACAATTGGAACCAGACTTGAATGCCGTCAGGATTTGTTCTTCATCCTCATTTCTGTCTCTCTCTTGGTTGGTGGGTCTCATCTTCAAACTGGCCTACTTTCCAAGGTTAGAACCATAAGTTTTTTTTTTTTTTTTTTTTTTTTGAGACGGGGTCTTGCTTTGTCACCCAGATTGGAGTGCAGTGGCATGATCATGGCTCACTACAGTCTCAATCTTCTGGGCTCAAGAGATCTTCCTACCTCAGCATCTTGAGTAGCTGGGACTACAGGCATGCATCACTATGCCCAGCTACTTTGTTTTAATTTTTATTTTTTTGAGACACAGTCTTACTCTATCACCCAGGCTAGAGTGCAGTGGCACCACCATGGCTCAATAGCAATGTCATCTCCTAGGCTCAAGTGACCCTCCCACCTCAGCCTCCCGAGTAGCTAGGACTACAGGCACATACCACAACACAATTTTTTTTTTAGTAGAGATGGGGGTCTTGCTATGTTTCCCAGGCTGGTCCCAAACTCCTGAGCTCAAGCTGTCCTCCCACTGTGGCCGCCCAAAGTGCTGGGGTTATAGGTGTGAGCCATGGCACCCAGTCAGAACCACAGCTCTTGACAGCTCTGACCTTGTGTGTGTTCAGCCTTGTCACCTATGAGAATAGGACTGTGTTTGAGTTGATCCCTCAGTCCCCTACCCTGGTGCCAAACTGCAGTTTGAAAAATCCTGGAGAGGGATTCCAGGCCTGGGGAGAAGTAATAAAATGGGAAGTTCCCACCAGAAATGCATTGTTTGATTGGGGGTGGGAAGGCCATCCTCAAAAGGCAGGGTTAACAGGAGAAGGAAGTGGGGTAAGTGCTTGGGAGACAAAAACAATAGATGTCTGATGTAAATGGGCAGTGGAATCCAGTACTGGATTGCTAATAACAGCACTCTTAATTCCTTTTGTTTTTAAAATGCTTTCATGTACATCATCTCATTGGATCCTTCTGACAGCCCTGTGGTTAGGTAGGTAGAGTCGGAACAACAGGGCCGAGTCTGTTATGCTGTTGGACAGTGCTTATGTGAGCTGCAAGGTAGCTGAGCCTTTCTCAGGATGTGGCGCCCAAGATGCTTGCTGAGGCATGGGTGGGCAGACTATCTGTGCATTCTTCCTTGGCTCTGTATGTGAGGGAGATTCTCGCTGGACAGTTGCAGAGTGTTCCAGTCCCACTGGGACTGTCTTTGTTGCAGGTGCATCAACGGGTAAGGGAGTGTTTACGGGTATTGAAGATCCTGCAAGAGGTCACTGCTGGGCAGACTGTCTTCAACATCTTGCCTGGTGGCTTGGATCTGATGACTTTGAAGGTATGAAAGCAATTGATATGACCTAGAGCCCAGTATTCAGGGCTTTCTTGGTTACAAGTAACAGAAACCTAACTAACTGGTATAAACCAAAAGAGAATTGATTGGCTCATATAACTACCAAGAAGACCAAAGGCCAACTTTAGGCCAGTGTAGTTAGACCCAGGGTCTCAGACATTATCATCAAAGCCCTGGCACTCTTCTCTCCCCTCTCCTGGCTCGGTTTCTCTGTGTATATGTGGTTTTCTCACCGGACTCTCTCCTTTAGGCAAGAAAGGTGGTCGCTAGCAGTTCAAGCCTGCACATCAACTTACAGCTCCAGGTTTTTTGCTTTTTTTTTTTTGAGACAAAGTCTCGCTCTTGTCCCCAGGCTGGAGTGCAGTGGCGCAATCTTGGCTTACTGCAACCTCCGCCTCCTGGGTTCAAGCGATTCTCCTGCCTCAGCCTCCCGAGTCACTGGGATTACAGGTGCCTGCCACTACACCTGGGTAATTTTTGTATTTTTACTAGAGACAGAGTTTCACCATGTTGGCCAGGCTGGTTTCGAACTCCTGACCTCAGGTGATCTGCCCACCTCGGCCTCCCAAAGTGCTGGGATTACAGGCGTGAGCCACCACGCCCGGCCTCAGCTCCAAGTTTAAAAAGAAAAGAGACTGTCTTAGCTTCCACTAATCTGGGAAAGCTGTGACCCTATGTGGGTCTTGTGCCCCTCTGGGCCAGTCCCTGTATCAGAGGGAGAGGGTATTCCGATTGGCCTGCCTAGGTTACATTCCCACTTCTGGGTCAGGTAATTGACCACCCACAAGGCCAGATGGATGGTGGGGAGAAGATTCAGGCTACTGAGCAGCAAACATCCTGTGTCCACTGCAGGCTCAGTCCTTCCTTTGAGGGAATCCCAAGAACCCTCCCAGGAGGGTATAAAACCATCCTGGCCATGAAATTTGGTGCTTATGAAGATACATTCTTTATGCCCCACCCCCACCCAATCTTTTTTTGTGCATAATTTCAAAAGTCATTCAGGTTCTATTCAGAGAACCAAGAAATTTCATAAAAGCATGAAGAAAAATGAAAAACCTTTTTCGATATTTTGATATTTTTCCTTCCAGTTATTTTTACATGTATTAATATGTGTATATATATTTTTTACACAATTATGTTATCATTTAATACAAGCTGTTTTGTGGCCTTATTTTCATTTAGCAAGAGAGTATGAGTATCTTCTTATGCCAATTAATATTTTTCTATGGCATGATTTAAAAATAAATTTTTTAGAGACAGGATCTTGCTATCTGCCCAGGCTGGACTCAAACGCTTAGGCTTAAGCAATCCTCCTGTATAGCTTGACTTTTATTATTTATTTTTATTTATTTAATTTTTTTGATACAGGGCCTCACTCTGTCACCGAGGCTGGAGAACAGTGGTGTGATCACCACTCAGTGTAGCTATTGCAGTCTCCCAAGTAGCTGGGACTACAGGCGCCTGCCACCATGCCAGCTAATTTTTTGTATTTTGTAGAGATGGGGTTTCACCGTGTTTCCCAGGCTGGTGTCAAACTCCTGGGCCCAGGCAATCCACCTGCCTCGGCCTCACAAAGTGTTGGGATTACAGGTGTGAGCCACTGCACCCAACTGCATGATTTTTAATAGCCATGTCATATTGTATTGTATGAATAAGAATGGTGTGTGTGTGTGTGTGTGTGTGTGTGTATAAAAAATACGGCCAGGTGCAGTGGCTCACACCTGTAACCCCAGCATTTTGGGAGGCTGAGGTGGGCAGATCACACGGTCAAGAGATTGAGACCATCCTGGCCAACATGGCGAAACCCCGTCTCTACTAAAAATACAAAAATTAGCTGGGCATATAGTCCTGGCTACTCAGGAGGCTGAGGCAGGAGAATCACTTGAACCCATGGGTCAGAGGTTGCAGTGAGCTGAGATTGCACCATTGCACTCCAACCTGGTGACAGAGTGACACTGTCTCAAAAAAAAAAAACTTATATATTTACAATTACTGCTTTATGAGACTTGGTATTTTAAGAGCTCCTCCCACAAACTTATGCAGCAAGCATGTGTACCTCTTTACCTAGAAAGAAACCAAGGATCAAAAAGGCTAAGTGGCCGGGTGCGATGGCTCAAGCCTGTAATCCCAGCACTTTGGGAGGCCGAGGCGGGCGGATCACGAGGTCAGGAGATCGAGACCATCCTGGCTAACACGGTGAAACCCCGTCTCTACTAAAAAAAATACAAAAAAACTAGCCGGGCGAGGTGGCGGGCGCCTGTAGTCCCAGCTACTTGGGAGGGTGAGGCAGGAGAATGGCGTGAACCCGGGAGGCGGAGCTTGCAGTGAGCTGAGATCCAGCCACTGCACTCCAGCCTGGGTGACAGAGCGAGACTCTGTCTCAAAAACAAAAAAAAAAAAAACAAAAAAGGCCGGGCGCGGTGGCTCAAGCCTGTAATCCCAGCACTTTGGGAGGCCGAGACGGGCAGATCACGAGGTCAGGAGATTGAGACCATCCTGGCTAACACGGTGAAACCCGGTCTCTACTGCACTCCAGCCTGGGCGGCAGAGCGAGACTCCATCTCAAAAAAAAAAAAAAAAAAAAAAAGGCTAAGTACCCAAGATTACCCACCTATGTAAGTGGTAGAGTCAAACATGAAATTGGGGCTTTTTGATTCTACAGCCTATGCTGTATGCCCCAAATGTATATTTTAGAATGTATATTTTATTTATTTTTATTTTTATTTTTTTTGAGACGGAGTCTCGCTCTATCGCCCAGGCTGGAATGCAGTGGCCGGATCTCAGCTCACTGCAAGCTCCACCTCCCGGGTTCACGCCATTCTCCTGCCTCAGCCTCCCAAGTAGCTGGGACTACAGGCGCCCGCCACCTCGCCCGGCTAGTTTTTTGTATTTTTTAGTAGAGACGGGGTTTTACCATGTTAGCCAGGATGGTCTCGATCTCCTGACCTCGTGATCCGCCCTTCTCGGCCTCCCAAAGTGCTGGGATTACAGGCTTGAGCCACCGTGCCCGGCCTTTAGAATGTATATTTTAAAGGCTTTGGTAATATCCTCCAGGAAGAAGCAATCTACCTGCATGCCCAGTAGGTAAGACAGACCCTGGAATCTATAGTGCTTTACCAACTACAGTGTTCATGTCATCAACCTGCATGAGAGTCAGAGGTGCCCTAGACACTGAGGTCCGGGCCTGCATGCTTGTGAGCCTGAGAAAGGCACTGGGAAGCCAGGCTCACGTCTGTAATCCCAACAGTTTGGGAGGCTGAGTCAGATGGATCACTTGAGCCCAGGAGTTCAATACCAGCCTGGTCAACATGGCGAAACCCCATCTCTAGTAAAAATACAAAATTCAAGCCGGGTGTGGTGGCTCATGCCTATAATCCCAGCACTTTGGGAGGCTGAGGCAGCCTGACCACCTGAGGTCAGGAGTTCGAGACCAGCCTGGCCAATATGGTGAAACCCCATCTCTACTAAAAATACAAAAAACTTAGCTGGGCGTGGTGGCAGGCACCTGTGATCCCAGCTACTTGGGAGGCGGAGGCAGGAGACTTGCTTGTACCTGGGAGGTGGAGATTGCAGTGAGCTGAGACCACTTAGCCTGAGCAACAAGAGCAAAACTCCATCTCAAAAAAAAAAAAAAAAAAAAAAAAATTTAGCTGGGCGTGGTGACATGTGCCTATAGTTCCAGCTACTCGGGAAGCTGAAGCACGAGAATCGCTTGACCTTGAGCCTAGGAGGTGCAGGTTGCAGTGAGCCAAGATTGTGCCACTGCACTGCAGCCTGGGTGACAAAGTGAGACTCTATCTCAAAAAAAAAAAAAAAAATTGGGAAATGGCAGGCTACAGTCCAGTTAGATCAGTTAAGAGGGTAGCTTTCTGGGGGAAATACAGCATAAAAAAAAAAGCTAAGTACATTTTCATCTATCAAATTGAGTAAGATCCAAAAATTGATTACTCACTCTGTTAACAAAGTTGTGGGCAAGTAGATACTCTCCTACATTGCTGGTGAGAACACAAATCGTCCCATGGAGAGCATTTGGCAATTGATATCATCAGCAGTACAAATGCATATGTTTCTTTGACCCAGTAATTTCCAGTTTGGGGAATTTATCCTACAAATAAATACCTGCACACATGCAGCATAATAGATGGACAGTGTTATTCATTCCAGTGTTGTTTGTTATGGCAAAAGTTTGATAGTAATCTAAACGTTCACCAGTGAGGGAACTGGTTCAATTATGGGACAGTGGATGTGTTTGCTTGGTTAATGCTAATTGCTAGAGTATGTAAACCCCACATTTCAGTGGCTTAACACAGTAGAAATGTATTTCTCTCCTACATAAAGTTCAATATGGGTGCTCCTGTATAAGAGGCAACTCAGGGATCCCTGCTTCTTTTATACTTTCTTATGGCTCTACCCTCTCACAAAATTTGTGAATCCCAAATTTGTTGTTTGCATTAAGCCAACAGAATGGGAAAGGGCATAGAGGTTTGTGTGAGACAATTTATGGACCAGGTCTGGAAGTAGAGATAGCACTTTTGCTCACATTCTGTTGGCTAGAACAATCACAAGTCCTTGTCTAATCGCTGGGAAATAGTTTAGCTATGAGATCAGGAAGAAGAGGAAAAGATTTGGTGATCGGCTAGCTGTCTGTCCCATGGCCAAGTCGCTGTGAAAAAGGATGTGGAAACTCTTTATGTACTAATGTTGTTATGTACAAAAAGATACACCGCCACGTGTATGAAAAGAGGGAAAGTGTATATTCATGTTGACTTATGAACATAAGCAATCTCCTCAGGGACACATAAGAAACTGTTACCTGTTTGGAGGTAGGTGGCGGGCAACCATGTAGAGAAAAACAGGGTAAGTAGGAGACTTCTTTGTATACCTCTGATTTTAGAGGTATATGAATATATTAACCTGTTTTTTTTAAATGCTGAAGAGGCCATCCAACCAAGATGCTGATCTGAAGGTACTGAGTGAAGGGGGAGGATTTAGGTACAAAGCCTTGGAATAGACACTGGGGAGAGCAGAGCAAAAGTTCAGAGCAGAGGCTGGGCCGTAGAGCCTGGAGAGGCCTCCTGAGCCCCTTAGCAAGCAGCTGCAGTGGCTTTTTATATAACCATACCCTGAAGGCTTCTGGGGATGACCAGAAATAGATATGTGCGGAGCATGTTAGCGTGCACAGACTCACTCTTCCCTTGACTTTGGATAAAAATCACGACAGATATCCAGAGAGGAAGGAGAACCTGCACTGGCTTCTGCACAAGCAGTCTTTGCTCCAGAGCACAATGGATGGGCAGCAGGAGCATCCCTGTTTCACCCTCAGTTCAGTCCATGTGTCATGGACCCTTGGACCAGTTTATAAGGTGGAGGTTCTGGAGGATGGAGGAGGCTCTTATTCTGAACATGCTCATAAACCGATGGGTCAATGTGGAATCTGACCATTTTGAGCCATTCATTTCTTCATAGATGGTTTTTTTTTTTTTTTTTTTTTTTTTTTTTTTTTTTTTTTTTGAGACAGGGTCTCACTCTGTAACCCAGGCTGGAATGCAGTGGTGCAATCATGGCTCACTGCAGCCTCAACCTCCTGAGCTCAAGCAGTCCTCTCATCTCAGCCTCCTGAGTAGCTGGGACCATACGTGTACACCACCATGCCCAGATAATTTTTGTGCTTTTTTGTAGAGACAAGGTTTCGCCATGTTTGAGCCCTGGCTGGTCTCAAACTCCTAAGCTCAAGCAATCCGCCTGCCTTGGCCTCCCAGAGTGTTGGGATTACAGGCATGAGCCACCACACTTGGCCTATTCATAGATATTTGAATGTCTACCCTGGTCCACTATTGGTAGGTAGTGAGATTACAAAAGTAAACATGAAAAGTATGGTTTTCACAATTCCTGCCTACACAAGGCTGTTCAGTCTAAGGATTGCTTGACTGTTGCCCCTTCCATAGGCAAGAGATTCTTGATAGTGTGGTGTTGGTGGACTCACTTGCTGTATTGTGCCTTTGGCCTCATTGCATCACATTTCTTCCTCTTGCTCCTGATGAATTCCTAAAGAAGCAGTCCTGAGTTTCTGACTTGGCTAAGTTCTCCGCTTTCCTCAGGGCAACATTGACATGAGCCGTGTGGCTGTGATGGGACATTCATTTGGAGGGGCCACTGCTATTCTGGCTTTGGCCAAGGAGATCCAATTTCGGTGAGTTTCCTAGTAGTGTTGCTGTGCTTAGCTCCATACACCATTTATTCATTTAGCAAGTATTTGTTACACAAGTACTATATTCTTGGCACTGTTTAGGGACTGAGGATTCAGTGGTTAAACAAGAAAACAAGATCTCTGATTTCATGGGATTATATTATTGTAGGAGGAGACAGACTAGTGAAAAAGCCAACAGATAATAAAATCCCCGTGACCAAAGTGCAATGAAGAAAAATAAGGCTGAGCATGATGGCTCACTCCTGTAACCCCAGATCTTTGGGAGGCTGAGGCAGGAGGATTGCTTGAAGCCAAGAGTTTGAGATCAGCCTAGGAAACATCACAAGACCCCGTCTCTATAAAAAATTTTAAAAAGGGAAAAACAAAACTTAGCCAAGTGTTATAGTGCATGCCTGTAGTTCCAGCTACTTTGAAGGCTGAGGCAGGGGGATCACTTGAGCCCAGGAGTTCGAGGTTACAGTGAGCGCTGACCGCACCACTTTCAGCCTGGGCAATAGAGCAAGACCCTGTCTCAAGAAAAACAGAGAAAAGAAAATAGGCTGATATGTCTCTGAGAAAGTGAAACCAAGACTGGAAAGGCAAAGAAGCCAGCTGTGTGAAGATCTAGAGGAAGATCTTTCCAGCCAGCAGGAATAGCTAATGCAAAGGCCCTGCGGTGGAAAGAAGCTTTTTGTGTTAGGGTGGAAGGAGCATAGTAAGTGAGGGGGAGGCAATTTAGGCTGTGATCAGAAAGAGAAGCCGGGGCCAGATCACGGGGTCATTTGGCCAGGGTAAGGAGGTGTAGATTTTATTCTAAGTATGATGGGAAACTGTTGAAGATTTTCAACAGAGAAATATCAGTCTTACATTTTAAAAGATCCTTCTGGCTACTATGTGAAGAATGGATTGTAGCAGGACAAGACTGAAAGCCTAGAGGCTCATTAGAGAGATGCTGTTTCAGAGTCAACGTGTGAGATGATAAATTTACATCAGGATTGAGATAGTGGGATGGAGAGAAGTGACTGGAGTCAGGATATGTTTTAGAGTTTTCAGGACTTGGTCATGTGGGAGGTGAAGGAAAGAGAAGAAATCCAGGTTTTTAGTTTTATTTTTTTCCCTTTGAGACAAGGTCTTGCTCTATTGCCCTATGCTGGAGTGCAGTGGTACAGTCAGCTCCCTGCAGCCTCAACCTCCTAGGCTCAAGTGATTCTCCTGCCTCAGCCTTTCAAATAGCTGGGACTACAGGTACATGCTACCATGCCCTGCTAATTTTTTAATTTTTCTTTTAAGAGATGGTGTCTTGCTCTATTGCCCAGGCTAGTCTTAAACTCATGGGCTCAAGTGATCCTCCTGCCTCAGCCTCCCAAAGTGCTGGGATTACCGGGATGAGCCATCATGCCCAGCCCAAGGTTTTTCATTTATGTATCTATTATTTGAGTGGAAGATGATTGTCCTTTATTGAGATAGAGAAGAATAGAGGAGCATTTCAGGGGTCTGAGGAGGGAAATGGCTAAATCTTAAGGCCATAATATTGCCCTTGGTGACATGGTTTTGCTGTTGGCACCAAGGAGGCTTTTCTTGACCTCACATAGAACCTTGTGCAATCGGGGCACTAAGCTATATTGTTTTGCCACCTTGTCTGTTCTGTCTTCCCTGCTGGACTGGGAGCTCCTTGAGAGCAAGAACACTCATTTATGTCTGTATCCAAAGCACATAGTAGACACTCAATGAATATTGAATGAATGAATAATTAAATGAATGAAGTGCCATTCTATGAAACTCAGGTCAGTCACCTGAGAGTAGATCCTGGAGAAGAGGGAGATCTGATCCTTGTTCTCAGGGAGTTTGAAATCTAGAAGGACTGGGTGCGGTGGCTCACGCCTGTAATCCCAGCACTTTGGGAGGCCGAGGCGGGCGGATCACAAGACCAGGAAATCGAGACCATCGTGGCTAACACGGTGAAACCCCGTCTCTATAAAGATACAAAAAATTAGCCTGGCGTAGTGGCGGGCGCCTGTAGTCCCAGCTACTCGGGAGGCTGAGAATGGCGTGAACCCCGGGAGGCGGAGCTTGCAGTGAGCTGAGATCTCGCCACTGCCCTCCAGCCAAAAAAAAAAAAAATCTAGAAGGATCTTTGGTGAAAAGTAAAAGTGATCCCTATCTAAGATTCTAACTGAAGGCCATGGGCCCTGGTACTCCTTTCCTGGCTTTCTGAGCCTTTACCCCACCAGAGGGAGGAACTCCGCCCTCCCCTCCAGCACCCTAACTATTCTTGCCTGGGATTCCGCATGGCAACTCCAAATGTCTGGTCCTGTTCCAGGTGTGCAGTGGCTCTGGATGCTTGGATGTTTCCTCTGGAACGTGACTTTTACCCCAAGGCCCGAGGCCCTGTGTTCTTTATCAATACTGAGAAATTCCAGACAATGGAGAGTGTCAATTTGATGAAGAAGATATGTGCCCAGCATGAACAGTCTAGGATCATAACTGTTCTGTGAGTAAACCACAAGGTCGTGATCCCAGTGCCCTCTCCATTTGCCATTCGCTGTGGCGCCCTTAACTTCTGGATTACCCAGAACTTTCTACCCATTAGTAGGATACCTGAATATTTCCTGAATTGCAAAGAATTTAGAATTTTCTGTCTGTCCTTCTTCTCCACTAAGCTCCATCTACAGTGACTTATTCCATAGTTTATCTGACTTTATGGCAGGATTTACCTAGTGCTTTCTGAAAAAGGGCATTATGGGATTGCGTGTTGGAAAGGAAGTGGTGTGGGTTTGGGTGAGTTCCAGAGATTGCTAGCCTCATTTGGGAATTTTATTGGGTCATTGGAAGAGTGTGAATATGGTAGACCTTTGATATTCACCAGACACATTTCTAGAGACCTTCATGAATACCAGAATCACAGATCACTGTTAACATCTGTTGTCTTCCATAAACCATCTATATTCTGGTCAAGAGAAGCCACATTTTCTTCACTTCCATCATCAGCACTATCAGTTGGTTTCCTTTTGGGAGCCATTTTCCCAGGGAAAAAAACATTTTTAGTGACTTTAAGAAATGTTCCACATGTGGGAGGTGATATTGAGCCACAGATGTCAGGCTGAGATCTCACGGACTGCTCTTGCCCTGCAGTCGAGCCCAGCAGCACACAGGATTCAGGGATCCATCTGGTTCCTATTTCAGCAGAATGACAAGTTGACTGCATGCCGTGGACCTTTGGAGTCACTGGGTAGTTGAAATGCCAAATCTAGAGCCCTTGAGCACTGGGGCCGGCAGCATGGCCGGTGACTTCTTCCCTTGCTCATCTTGGTCCCGGCCCTCTTTCCTAGGGCCACCCCTCCTCCTTCAGTTAGGTTTCATGGCAGTGGACACTGCCTGAATGCTTCCCCAGGTCAGATTCAGGATAATTGTGACCAGGAGGGAAGGGACGTGAGGCCAGTTGGGAAGGGGTCACTCAGGGGACTTAACACCTGGCAAGGTATCATTTATTCAACCGAGTGCTGGATACTCAAGTATCCCATATATTATTCTATATACCTTTTTGTGTGCCTTAACTAATGCATTTTTTTAAAGTCAGTTTTTCTGTGATATCAAATACTTTAGCATTTAAATTCTCTTTCTCTCACTGAATTTGCTAGTGAATTCAGTTATGAATAATTTAGCCCAAAATTAACCTAGTGAGGATTTTACCTGCAAATTAAATGTATTTAGTGCCAAAGGACTTAAGTTCTAACCCAGGAACCCCCTTTTACAAAGCACTTACTCTTACTTTTCTGATTGTTTAAATAAAGGCAAGTAATTCCTTTTCCCTCTTCACTCTGTGGTACAGTTCTGAAGAATAACTTAATTTGTTTTGTGAATGGTTTGAAATTCACCCAGCAAAAGCCACAGCAGCTAATAGATTATAGTAACATAGAAACGCAACGTGCCACAGACCCCACCTCCTTGCTCCTGTCCCCGCTCCAGCTAGCTCAGCCTTTTCCCTGCACTGCCAGGCATTGTAGTCTAGGGGTCAAGCTACCTTTGAAGCCAGGCACATCTGGCTTCAAATACTAACTCCACCCCCAACTACTTGTATGACCTGACCCTAAGCAGATTGTTTCTTTCCTTGGATTCTGTCAAGGGGGAAAATACTTCCCTTACAAAGTTGCTGTGAAAATAAAGTGTGATAATGCATGAAAAGCACCTTGCATATAGTAGGTGCCTAACACACATCTGTATGCCCTCGCCGCCAGTCCCCTGCCAGTTGTTTTTCTTTTCCCCTAGTGGTTCTGTTCATCGGAGTCAAACTGACTTTGCTTTCGTGACTGGCAACTTGATTGGTAAATTCTTCTCCACTCAAACCCGTGGGAGCCTGGACCCCTATGAAGGGCAGGAGGTTATGGTGCGGGCCATGTTGGCCTTCCTGCAGAAGCACCTCGGTAAGGAGAAAACTGGGGCTCTTGGGGCAACCGTGGGGTCCCTTAGATTTCCTTGCAGCAGAGTGAAATCTCTGACGTGTCTGGGATCTGGGAAGGAGATTTATGGCAAGTGGAAAACCTGAGTGAAGGAGAGAGTTACATAGAATTACAGAAAAAACAAGGCCAGTTGCAGTGGCTCACGCCTGTAATCCTAGCACTTTTGGGGGTTGAGGTGGGAGGATGGCTTGGGGCCAGGAGTTCGAGACCAGTCTGAGCAACATAGTGAGACTCTATCTTTACCAAAAAAAAAACAAAAACAAAAAAAACGAATTAGCTGGGTGTGGTGGCACACACCTATAGTCCCAGCTACTCGAGAGGCTATGGTGGGAGGATTGGTTAAGCCTAGGAGGTCTAGGCTGCAGTGAGCCATAATCGCACCACTGAACTCCAGCCTGAGCAACAGAGCAAGACCTTGTCTCTAAATAAATAAACAATTAAACAAATAAATAAGAAAAAACACTTAACTGAAAGTTTGGAGATTCTGACTATCTTGCTTGCAGAATGACTTTGGCCTAGTCATTTAACCTCTCTGAACCTTGGTTTCCTCCCTGTAAATGGAGTATTCACCTCTCTGTACTCCACCACCTCTCTCCTTACTCGGACTCATTATTACCCACCTTTTCTGCATTGTAGGGGAGCTTATGAGGATAATGGGCTAAATTTATGGAAGTGTTTTAAAGAAACAAAGCATGGAAGGACTATGAATAATGTCATCAGTCACAGAGCAGCTAAAGGGCCAGACCTGCAGAGGTCCGTGGTCCAGCTTCCACCCAGAGGAGGCATCCTCTTATTAAGCTTTATTGGTTACAAAGACTAGAGGCTCACAAACTCAGCTTGAGAAAAAAAGGGGAGTTTGTTTATGAGAGTGCACCTGGACTGGGTGGGAGTGCAGTTATAGAAATCAGGGTGACTGACAGGACTGACTTTTCTTTCCGTCTGTCTCATGGGGTCAGTTTCTGTGTTTTCCTCTCAGGACATCTCTTTTCCTTTGTTCCATTATGCATTTTTTTTTCTGCTCTGTGGTTTTTCTCTCACTGATAGCAGCTGTTTATTCCATTTCTACTTCCTCATAGCTTGAACCACTCAGAGTGTGTTCCCTCTAGCTTGTGGCATCCTTTCATCTTCAGCTTCCACTGCTCACTGCTGTATTTTTTTTTTATTTCTTTGAATAGATTCTCAAGAGAGGCAATTTGATTGTATCAGCTCCTCTTTGCCTGCCAGAACACACTGTAGCCCTATCCCAGCGAGGCTCCGACGCTGTCTGCATCAGAGGTCCCTTTCTGATCCCTTAGCAGGTGCTGTGTGCAGGGCAGTTTCCATGAGAAAGGAACCAGGCTTGCCTGAATTTCAAAGGTTTGCCTTTAACCTAAGAGCAAGATCTCCCACTTGTAACCCCCCTCTACTTGCCCAGATTAACCCCTCAAGAGCTACCCAGAAAAGCCTCAGACGGCACCTGGCAGTTCCCTAGATATTTGAAGTCACCTATGCTGGTCCTCTCTGAGTGTTCTGTTTATTAAGCTAAATGTTCGTGGTACCTCCACCTTTCCCTGCTCAGTTCCCTGTGTTGCTATTTGTTATCCCCTTCCTTTGGAGTCACTGTTTTTTGGTGCTCCTTCTGAAGTGTGGTGCCCTAGCTGGGCGTCATCGCTACATCTGTAATCCCAGCTACTTTGGGAGGCTGAGATGGGAGGATCGCTTGAGGCCACGGGTTTGAGACCAGCCTGGGCAACATAGTGAGACCCCATCTCAACAAAAAAATAAATAAAATTAGCCAGGTGTGGTGGGATGTGCCTATAGTCCCAGCTACTCGGGAGGCTGGGGTGGAAGGATCACTTGAGCCTGGGAGGTCAAGACTGCAGTGCACCAAGATCATGCCATTGCACTCCAGCCTGGGCAATAGAGTGATACTGTCTCCAAAAAATAAAATAAATAGATAAACTGTGGTGTCCTGACTTGACTATAATGTGTTAGATGTGGTCTGACCGGTGCTGTCCTGGACAGTCGCTTCTGTGCTCTGTTTTGTTTTGTTTGAGATGGAGTCTCACTCTGTTGCTCAGGCTGGAGTGCAGTGGTGCAATCTCAGCTCACTGCAACCTCAACCTCCTGGCTTCAAGCGATTCTCCAGCAATTCTCCTGCCTCAGCCTCCCAATTAGCTGGGACTACAGGCATGCACCACCACACCCAGCTACTTTCTGTATTTTTAGTAGAGACAGAGTTTTGCCACGTTGGCCAGACTGGTTTTGAACTCCTGACCTCCAGTGATCCACCTGCCTCGGCCTCCCAAAGTGCTGGGATTACAGGTGTGAGCCATCGCGCCTGGCCGCCTCTGTGCTCTGGACTCTAGGCTTTTAGTTGGATGACCTGAGTGCATTCACATTCCTTACAAGCGCACAACAAACTTAGCCTGGATTGAGTTTGCATTGAAAACACATCTGTCTGGCCGGGCGCGGTGGCTCAAGCCTGTAATCCCAGCACTTTGGGAGGCCGAGACGGGCGGATCACGAGGTCAGGAGATCGAGACCATCCTGGCTAACACGGTGAAACCCCGTCTCTACTAAAAATACAAAAAACTAGTCGGGCGAGGTGGCGGGCGCCTGTAGTCCCAGCTACTCCGGAGGCTGAGGCAGGAGAATGGCGTAAACCCGGAGGCGGAGCTTGCAGTGAGCTGAGATCCGGCCACTGCACTCCAGCCCGGGCGACAGAGCAAGACTCCGTCTCAAAAAAAAAAAAAGAAAAAAAAAAAAAAAAAAAAAAGAAAACACATCTGTCTTATGCATTTGTTGACTTTTTGGAAGTAAATTTTCATTTTTCTATTTCTGCCTGTTCGTTTCATCTTGCACATCATGAGCCTTGATTCCATTCTGTGTTTTGAGACCTTAGGATCAATAAGAGATTTAGGGCATCATTCTTATCACCTGGCAAGTAGGGAATGGACCCATGTCTCAAGACTTTGATGGTGCCTGACTGCCTGGTCCTCAGCCCTCTTTCCCTGTCTCTTCATAGGCACCATGTCATTATAAAAGCTTAAGATGAAAGATGATAGGAAGCCCGCCATGGCACGATTGTGCTCCCTTTAAAAGCAATACCCGTTGAGCTAAGATACTCACTGTTAGAGACCAGCAGACATGGAAATGGGGTAGGAGTCACTTAGACTGAAGGAAGATTGTTGAGGACTTTATGCCAGGCCTTCTGCTCCTACTTTATCGTGGTAATTCTAGAGACAGCCCTTACCAGAAGATACCTTTATTTTTAACTCCATTTTACAGGAGATTATACCGAAGCATAGGAAATTAAATGATTTCTTCAAGCTTATCTGGTTATCAAGTGGCAAAGCCAATATGTAACCTAAACTGGCCAGTTCCAAGGCCCATGCCCTTAGTCACTTCACTATGCCAGCGGTGACTCTGAGTGATAAGTTCCATGGCCACAGTAGGCACTCAGTCTTTAGACTGTCCACACGGAGGACAGTTGCCTAACTTTGACAGGAGAGGAAGAACAGCTAGGAAAGGAGGCTTCCGTGACAACACAATGCTTGCCTTTAATCTTAGCAGAGGGTTCACAGGCAGGAAAGGGCGAGGGTCTTCTGGACAGAAGGCACAAATGCTTGAGTGGGCCTGGTCAGGATTGGGAAACTGTGCTTAGTGTATCTGGAGCTCAGGAGAGTGAATTGTTGAAAGACAAGGATAAAGAAGTGAGCAGAAGCCAGATGAAGACGCCCATGGATTTGCTGAAGTGAGTTTGAATGTTATTCCACAGGCTGTCAGGAGCCCCTGGTGGGTTTTAAGCAGGTGAATGTCGTGATTAGACTTGTGCTTGCAGTCTGGTGCATTGTGGAGGATGGGGCAAGGTGAGAGGCAGGGAGCTTTTAGGTAGGAGGTTCTTGCACTAATCTGGGTGATAAGGGATAAGGCAGTCTGAAAAAGTCGGGCACAGTGGCTCATGTCTATAATCCCAGCATTTTAGGAGGCCGAGGCAGGAGGATTGCTTGAGCCTAGGAAGTTGAAGCTGCAGTAAACTGTGATTGTGCCACTGCACTCCACCCTGGGTAACACAGTGAGACCCTGTCTCAAAAGAAAAGAAAAAGGCCAAGTGTCTGGGCTTGGGCTAATTAGCTTTACAAAGAGAGAAAAGCTTTTAGTAGCCACACAGTACATTGTCACATGGGAAACTAAAATAGGCTGTAAGTGGCTCAGCTGAACCTCTCACTCTGAAAAAAATCCTTCTGAGAGCACTTGTTTGGCTGCTCTGGGGATATGATCTTCTATGAAGACTGGTGCTTCCTTCATATTAACTCCATGCAGCTCCTGTCTGCACCTACTCTCCTCTCCCACTCTCCTGGAAGACTATTTCACACCTTCTTTCTCCTCAAACCTCTCACACCTCTTCCCTTATCCTGTCTCAGTTAACTTTGCCTCCCACTTCACCGAGAAAATGGAAGCACCCAGCACTTCCTCAGACTCCCAACACCACCTCTCCCCACCTTCCTGCATATCATCAGCTTTCCCTTTGGTTTCTAGAGTTCCTGCCTCAGTTGCCTAATGAAGGCCAACCCCCCAACACGAGATTCCATCCTCTTCTGTCTGCTCAACATGATTGCGCCAGTGATTCTTCCCTCTTTCTTTTATTTATTTATTTATTTATTTATTTATTTATTTATTTATTTATCTGGGACAGAGTTTCACTCTGTCGCCCAGGCTGGAAGGCAGTAGCCGCCATCTCAGCACACTGCAACCTCTGCTCCCAGGTTCAAGTGATTCTCCTGCCTCAGCCTCCTGAGTAGCTGGGATTACAGGCACCTGCCACCATGCCCAGCTAGTTTTTGCATTTTTAGTAGAGATGGAGTTTTGCCATGTTGGCCAGCCTGGACTCAAACTACTGACCTCAAGTCATCCACCCACCTCGGCCACCCAAAGTGCTGGGATTATAAGCGTGAGCCACCATGCCCAGCCCCTCTTTACTTTAGATCATCAATTTTTCCCTCTCTCCTGGTTCATTTCATGCTGAAGTTTCTCACAGAAAAAAATAATTTTCTCTTGACCTCAATATCCCCTGCAGTTGCCACCTATCTCCCTGTTCCCCATCACAGCAAAACTCAAAAGAACGTCTGCCTTTGCTTTTTCTAATTCCACTCTTCCCATTCCCTCTTAACCCACTCCAGGCTTGCATCACAGTGCTCCATCAAAACCACTATTGTCAGGGTCCCCAATGACCTTCACAACGCTAGCTCCAATAGTTCTCATTCCCCATCTTCTGGAACTCTCTGCAGCTTCTGATGAAGTTGATGGCCCCCTCCTCTGGGAAAACCCATCTTCACTTCGGAGATCCACACTGTGGACTTTCTCCTATCTCCATGTTTGGGTCTCTTCCATCAGCTGTGCTGCTTGCAGGGCCCAGTGCCTGGACCTCTTCTCATGGCTTTCCATGCCACCTCCATGCTGGGTACTCCCTCTGCCACTGCTCCCCATCTCTGCTTAGTCATCTAATAGAAGTAACTAAAAAAAAAAAAAAAATTTCAACTGCACTCTTTCCCTTCTTCGTTAATAGTAGCTCCATCCTTCTACTCAGGTCTAAGTCTTCATCTTTGTCTCTTCTCTCATGCTGCTCACCCAGTCCCTCAAGCAATCCTATTGGCTCTACCTTCAAAATACACATGGAATCAAATCACTTATCACCACCCCACAGCTACCATCCTGTCCAAATCATCTGTCATCCAAATTAGTGCAGTGGTTTCCTAACTGGTCTCCTCACTGCCACCCTTGCCAGTCCCTCCCCCTCACAGTCTTTTATTTGTATAAATGTAGGGGGTACAAGTGCAATTTTCTTACATGGCTATATTGCACGTGGTGAAGTCTGGGCTTTTAGTGTACCCATCACCCGAATAGTGAACATTGTACCCAGTAGGTAATTTTTCAGCCCTCGCCCCTCTCCTACCCACCCACTTTTTGGAGTCTCCAGTGTCTTATTTTTCTGCTCTGTATGTCCGTGTGTACCCATCGTTTAGCTCCCACTTATAAGTGACAACATTCGGTATTTGACTTTCTGTTTCTGAGTTATTTCACCTGGGATAATGGCCTGCGTTTCTGCAAAACGTGATTTCATTCTTTTTTTTATAACTGAGTCGTATCCCATGGTATATCTGTACACCAGATTTTATTTATCAGATCTTCTGTTGATGGGCACTTAGGGTGATTCCATATCTTTGCTGTTGTGACTAGTGCTGTGATAAACATACGCATGCAGGTATCTTTTTGGTGTAATTATTTCTTTCCCTTTGGGTAGATAGCCAGTAGTGGGATTGCTGGATCAAATGGTAGTTCTATTTTTAGTTCTCTGAGGAATCTCCATACTGTTTTCCATGGAAGTTGTACTAATTTACATTCCTACCAACAGTGCATAAGCGTTCCCTTTTCTCCACATCCTCACCAACATTTATTGTTTCTGGACTTTTTAATAATGGCCATTCTGACTGGTGTGGTATCTCATTGTGGTTTTAATTTGCATTTCTCTGATGATTACTGATGTTGAACTTTTTTTTTATATGTTTGTGGGAAACTTGTATGTCTTCTTTTGAAAAAAATGTCTATTCATGTCCTTTGTTCACTTTTTTCTTTGAGTCCAGTTTCTGCAGAACGCCTACTTTTTAATGGGATTATGTGGTTTTTTTTCTTGTTGAGTTATTTGAGTTCCTTGTAGATTTTTCTTTTTTTAGGGGACGAAGTCTTGCTCTGCCACCCAGGCTGGAGTACAGTGGTGTGATCTCGGCTTACTGTGACCTCTGCTCCCCAGGTTCAAGTGACTCTCCTCCCTCAGCCTGCTGAGTAGCTGGGATTACGGGTGCCCACCACCATACCTGGCTAATTTTTTTGTATTTTTAATAGAGACAGAGTTTCCCCATGTTGGCCAGACTGGTCTCGAACTCCTGACCTCAAGTGATCCACCAGCCTTGGCCTATAACCCCAAAGTGCTGGGGTTATAGGCGTGAGCCACCGTACCCAGCCTTTCCTTATAGATTCTGGATATTAGCCCTTTGTTGGATATATATAGTTCGGAAATATTTTCTTCCATTCTGTAGGTTGTCTATTTACTCTGTTGATTGTTTCTTTTGTGGTACAGAAGCTTTTTAGTTTAATTAAGTCTCATTTGTCTGTTTTTGGTTTTGTTGCATTTGCTTTTAAGGACAAATTCTTTACCTGAGCCAATGTCCAGAAGAATTTTTCTTCTAGGATTTTTGTAGTTTCAAGTCTTATGTTTAAGTCTTTAATCCATCTTGAGTTAATTTTTGTATATGCTGAAAGATATGAGTCCCGTTTCATTCTTCTTCATATGGCTATCCAATTTTTCCAGCACCATTTGTTGAATAGGGTATCTTTTCCCCATGTATATATTTTTGTTGACTTTGACAAAGATCAGTTGGTTGTAGGTATGAGGGCTTTATTTCTGGGTTCTCTATTCTGTTTCATTTATCTATTTTTCTGTGTTTATACAAGTACCATGCTGTTTTGGTTACTATAACCTTGTAGTATAATTTGAAGTTGGGTCATGTGATGCC
This sequence comes from Rhinopithecus roxellana, assembly GCF_007565055.1. Taxonomy (NCBI): domain Eukaryota; kingdom Metazoa; phylum Chordata; class Mammalia; order Primates; family Cercopithecidae; genus Rhinopithecus; species Rhinopithecus roxellana. Next base: position 14,975,813 of record NC_044560.1, on the reverse strand, counting down.
TCCAGCTTTGTTCTTTTTGCTTAGGATTGCTTTGACAGGCTCTTTTTTGGTTCCATATGAATTTAAGGACTTTTTTTCTAATTCTGTAAAAAATGACATTGGTAGTTTAATAGGAATTGCACTGAATCTGTAAATTGCTTTGAGCATTATGGTCATTTTTAACAACATTGATTCTTCCATTCCATGAGGGTAGGATGTTTTTTCCATTTGTTTGTGTCATCTACAATTTCTTTAATCAGTATTTTGTAGCTCTCTTTGTAGAGATCTTTCACATCCTTGGTTAAAGGTATTCCTAGGTTTTGTGTGTGTGTGTGTGTGTGTGTGTGTGTGTTTGTGTTTTGTGGCCATTACAAATGGGATTTAATTCATGATTGGGTTCTCAGCTTGATTGTTATTGGTGTATAGAAATGCTACTGGTATTTTTGTTTGTTTCTTCATTAGTTTTTTATAGAGACAGTGTCTCACTTTATTGCCTGGGCTGGTCTCAAACTCCTGGGCTCAGGCGATCCTCCTGCCTCAGCCTCCCAAAGTGCTGGTGTTAACAGGCATGAGCCAGTGCACCCAGAAAAATCACCACCACTGATTTTTGTACACCAGCTTGGTATCCTGAAACTTTACTGAAGAGTCATTTTATTTATTTATTTATTATTTTGGCTTCCTCAATCATGGTATTATTATTTATTTATTTCTCTTTGAAAAAGACGGAATGCTTAACGAATTTGCATGTTATCCTTGTACAAGGGCCGTGCTTATCTCTCTGTTGTTCCAGTTTTAGTATATGTGCTGCCAGAGCGAGCACTAAAGAGTCTTTTCTTCATAGAGCAGCCAGAGTGATCCTTTTAGGAATTTAGTGAGATCTTCTCACTCCTCTGCTTTGAATTCTCCAGTGGCTCCCAGTCTCCTTAAAAGCCAAAGCCAGACTCGATTATCCTGCCAGGTATATGTCACGTGGCCCTCCAGTCCCTCCTGGCCTCCTCCCCTGCTGCTCTTCCCTTGGCTCACTTCACTCTCACCACATGAACCTGGAATGCGCTAGGCACGCTGCTGCCTCAGGACCTTTGTACTGCTGCTCCCTTTGTCTAGAACATTCCTCTCAGATAGTCTCATGGCACACTCCCACTTCCTTCAAGCCTTGCCTCAAATCTCACCTTCTCAGTGAGGCCCACCCTGACCACCCTTTTTAAAACATTGGGCCAGCTGGGCACTGTGGCTCACACCTGTAATCCCGACACTTTGGGAGACCAAGGCAGGAGGATCACAAGGTCAAGAGATCGAGACCATCCTGGCCAACATGGTGAAACCTCGTCTCTACTAAAAATACAAAAATTAGTGGGGCGTGGTGGCACATGCCTGTAGTCCCAGCTACTCGGGCTGGGGAGGCTGAGGCAGGAGAATCACTTGAACCTGGGAGGCAGAGGTTGCGGTGAACCGAGATTGAGCCACTGCACTCTAGCCTGGTGACAGAGCAAGACTCTGTCTCAAAGAAAAAAAAAAAACATTGGGCCCTTCCTTCCTCCCTTCACCCCAACCCCCGGCTACCACCAGCGCTTCCCTTAGCGGGCTCTATTTTTTTTCCATGGCACCCCTCCCCTTTTCACATCCTATATAATTTACTATGTTTGCTGTTTGTCTCTGCCTGCTAGATGATGAGCGCTGTGAGGACAGCAGTTTCCATCTGTTTTGTTTGTGGATATATTTTTAGCTCGAAGAACAGAGTGTGGCACATAATGGATGTGCTTATTGTTTTTTGAATTAATGACTATGTAGTGTTTATATGTTAGGACCTATTACATGCCAGGTTCCTGGCAGGGTGCTGGGAATCCAAAAATGCATGAGAGTGGTCCCTGCCTTCTGTCCCAGAGTCTGTTTGTTTTGAGGAAGGCCACCATTCACCTGCTCAGCTTGCCCTGCTCCCTCAGCCTGAGGGCTTGGACCCTTTGTGCCTGTTCTTGCTGTGTAGTTACCCCGATCGGCTGTGAGCTCGGGGCCCCCTCTTGAGTCATTCCTGGGGTTACGCTGCTCCATAATGTTGCTGTCCTCTTGCTCCTGCCCTTCACTGAAGTGGTCCTGGATTTGCACCCACAGGCTGAGCTGTCAGACACTGCTTTTTGCTTTTTTTTTTTTTTTTTTTTTTTGAGACGGAGTCTCACTGTATCGCCCAGGCTGGAGTGCAGTGGCCGGATCTCAGCTCACTGCAAGCTCCGCCTCCCGGGTTCACGCCATTCTCCCGCCTCAGCCTCCGAGTAGCTGGGACTACAGGCGCCCGCCACCTCGCGCCCGGCTAGTTTTTTGTATTTTTAGTGGAGACGGGGTTTCACCTTGTTAACCAGGATGGTCTCGATCTCCTGACCTTGTGATCCACCCGCCTCGGCCTCCCAAAGTGCTGGGATTACAGGCTTGAGCCACCGCGCCTGGCCTTTTTTTTTTTTTTTTTTGAGACACTGCTTTTTGCGTAGTAACTTCCTTGAGCCTGGAACTAGACTTTTCATTTTCTCTGCCTTTTTTTTTTTTTTCTCGAGACGTGGTCTTGCTGTTGCCCAGGTTGGAGTGCAGTGGCATTATCACAGCTCACTGCCGCCTCCAACTCCTTGCCTCTAGGAATCCTCCCATCTTGGCCTCCTGAGTAGGTAGGACTTAAAGCACACACCACCATACCTAGCTAATTTCTTTATTTTTTTGTAGAGTTGAGGTCTTGCTATGTTGTCCAGGCTGGTCTAGGAGTTCCTAGCCTCAAGTGATCCTCCTGCCTCAGCCTCCCAAAGCACTAGGGTTACAGGCGTGAGCCACCATGCCCAGCCATCTCTGACCTGGGTTTGAATTCTGTCTCTACCACTTAACAGCTGTAATGACCTTGGGCAACTCAGGTAGCTTCCCTGAGCCTCAGTTTCCTGAATTATAGGATAGGACTAGTAGTAATCATTAGTTCATAGGGATATGGTGAAAATTAAATGAAACCATGAATGTAAAGCATTTAGTACAATCCCTAGAATGAATTCTCCATCAATAAATGTTACCCTCTGTTATTGTTATTGAATTGTCATGGATTATGTAAGTGATTTATAAAGGCACTGAATAAATCATAGTTATCCTTACCGCCACCACCACACAACCCCACTAAAATCAGTCCTTTTGGTATCTCAGGCACTCCTCTCTCTAGGATGACCCCCTCAATGCATGTCAGCTACTCTTTGACCAAACCTCACAATGATTTGTCTAACGTTCCTGTGTTTTTCCTATTCAGACCTGAAAGAAGACTATGATCAATGGAACAACCTTGTTGAAGGCATTGGACCGTCGCTCACCCCAGGGGCCCCCCACCATCTGTCCAGCTTGTAGGCACAACTGGCCGTTTGTAAAGTCACTTCAGCCAAGTTTTCATTTGGGAGCTACCCAAGGGCACCCATGAGCTCCTATCAGAAAGTGATCACCATGACCCCTTTTCTCAGATTGAAAGGTGTAATCACACTGCTGCTTGGATAACTGGGTACTTTGATCTTAAAATCACTTTGGGACTGGGATCACTTGCTGATTGACAAACGGACTTTCTGGGACCTTGATGGAGTGGGGAACAAGCGGTAGAGTGGGACTGGAGGAGACCCAGGCCCCGGGCTGAGCACTGTGAGGCCTGGATGAGAAGACTCAGCCCAGCGAGCTCATTCCCTCACCTCTGGTCAGTGCTGCTGCTTCAGTGGAAGAGATGAAGCCAAAGGGTAGAGTGAAAATCCCTACCTTCAGAGACTCTAGCCCAGCCCAACACCATCTCTTCCTACCTCGTAGCCCTCTCCCTCCCCAGGGCCACTTGTTGAAGTCTGAGCACTTTATGTAAATTTCTAGGGTATGAGCCGTGATCACAATTTCTGTTTATTTCCAAGTCTTCTCATTGTATGGAACATAGTACTACTTATACTTACAGTAGTAAGTTATACTTGTGAGCCCACAGAGAGGCAGACAGCATGGCTCTCACAACACAGGGAGAAAAACTGAGGCACGAAGAGGTACCTCAGAAGCTCTGGATTCTTTGGGGGTTTTGCTAAAAGCGTATCTTGATAGGAAACAACACAAGCAGGTTGAGATGGTGAAGATGACCCAACAACAGTGTTAAATGGCCATTTGCACAGGCCTTTGCCACAACAGAGAAGCAGTTTGGTCAGTTAAAACTTAGCTGCAGCCTGAACAGTACAGCCAGACCCCATCTTAAAAATAAAGAAGGCTGGGCGCGGTGGCTCATACCTATAATCCCAGCGCTTTGGGAGGCCAAGGTGGGCAGATCACTTAAGGCCAGGAGTTCAAGACCATCTGGCCAGCATGGCGAAACCCTATCTCTATAAAAATAAGAAAAATTAGCCTGGCGTGGTGGCAGGCGCCTGTAATCCCAGCTACTCTGGAGGCTGAGGCAGGAGAATCACTTGAACCCAGGAGGCGGAGGTTGCAGTGAGTCAAGATCGTGCCACTGCACTCCAGCCTGGGCGACAGAACAAGACTCTGTCTTTTTTTTTTTTGAGATGGAGTCTCGCTCTGTCGCCCAGGCTGGAGTGCAGTGGCCGGATCTCGGCTCACTGTAAGCTCCGCCTCCCGGGTTCACACCATTCTCCTGCCTCAGCCTCCCGAGTGGCTGGGACTACAGGCGCCCGCCACCTCGCCCGGCTAGTTTTTTGTATTTTTTAGTAGAGACGGGGTTTCACCGTGTTAGCCAGGATGGTCTCGATCTGCTGACCTCGTGATCCGCCCGTCTCGGCCTCCCAAAGCTTGAGCCACCACGCCCGGCCAAGACTCTGTCTTAAAAAAGAAAGAATGAAAGAAAGAGAGAGCGAGAGAGAGGGAGGGAGGAAGGGAGGGAAAGAGAGAGAAAGAGAAAAAGAAAAGGAAAGAAAGAAAAAAGAAAGAAGGAAAGAAAGAGAAACATTTTAAATAAATAAAATTTTAAAACCCAGAAGGAACCTCCCAGAGAGGCCTAGGAGTACCTTGGTCATTTTTCTTGCCTCAAATATTATAAACCTCCAACTCGCTCAGAATCAGGGTGCTTTTATTGTCTGTTTTCTGGCTCTGAGGACCTCGCCCCAAATTTAAGTCAGATACAGACTGAATTTCCATTCTGTTCCATTTATAATGTGAATGATATTAATACTCTTGTTTGCTTAATGTTATGTTGGAATTTTCTGTTTAATGTGCAGGAGAGCAAGATGGAGAGCCATCTGGAATTGACTTCCTTCTGTCTTTCTTCTGTGTTCGCTTACTACTTGGACCCATGTGGGAAACAAACTTTAAAAGGAAGGAAGTCTTCTTAGGGATCCAGTTCAAAGCTATTTGGGGGCATCAAACTGAAACTCCCCTCTACACTACTCAGGACTTCGTGCCTCAGTCCAAGTAGGCAAGAGCAAAAGGGAAATGCATCTCTACACAATGGCCCATGGTCAGGGCCACCAGAGCAGACTGGGCCTAGGTCTCCACCTGTCAATGGCTGGCCATTTTAAGAGGTGAAACAGCAGATCGTTGAGGCTGTGGGGGACGATCTGTGAATTCCCATGAGACATAGCATAAGCAGGGTGTCATTAAAGTCCTGGGCTCTAGAGTTACAGAGCCTGGTTTTGAGTCCTGGCTCCACCACTGCCAACTGGGTAAATTTGAGCAAATGGTATTCTCTTTCTTATCTCAGCTCCTGTGTTTCTAAAATGAGGGTCTGCATTATGAATAGTTAGGGGGATTAAGTGAGAGGATGTATAACCCATGGGTTCCTGGAAAGTATGTTTCCTACCTTCCAAACATGAGATTTTTTCTAGTTATAATTTTTCTTTTCTAGCTTGATTGCTTTGTGGTCAGAGAAAATGACCCATATGGTTTCCATCCTTCAAAATTTGTTGAAACTTGGTAGTTGGCCTAGTGTGAGATCAGTGTTGTAAATGTGCCATGTATGCTTAAAAAGACCATATATTCTGAAGAAGTTGTTGGCTTGCTCTTTTACTCAAGAACACATCATAGATTTCTGTCTTTTTTTTTTTTTTTTTTTTTTGAGATGCAGTCTCACTTTGTCACTCGGGCTGGAGTGCAGTGGCGTGATCTCAGCTTACTGCAACCTTCGCCTCCCAGGTTCAAGCAATTCTCCTGTCTCAGCCTTCTGATTGGCTGGGACTATAAGTGCATGCCACCACACCCAGCTAATTTTTGAATTTTTTTAGTAGAGATGGGGTTTCATCATATTGGTCAGGCTGGTCACAAACTCCTGACCTCAGATGATCCACCTGCCTCGGCCTCCCAAAGTGCTGGGGTTACAGGCATGAGCCACCATGCCCAGCCCATAGATTTCCTTCTCTAAGAGCATAGACACATATATAATGGGGCCTTTCAACTACCACTTGGGCACCAGAGCCCCTCAGCACTTGCAGAACCAACTGTAGGCCAATCCTGAGCATACGCCACCCTTGTGCTGGTTCCACAAATGCTGAGAGGCCGGTTCTGGCAGTAGCACATGAGATCCAGCTTCTACCTTAGCTCCATAAATAACGCAGGTAACTTTCACAAAACTGTGAACAAGAGACCTGGAGCCTCCCTAGTGAAGGGAGTGTTTCAGAAACTAGATCCCTTTCTTTCATTCAATTCATGTTCTGGTAATCACTCATTTATCCAGCAAACACTGGAGTATGTGAATTTTCCATATAATTGAAAATTATCCTAGAGGCAGCAAAATATAATATTGATTATTTTGAATGGTAATTCTACCAAAAAGATAACACACACACTTTTTAATCAAAGTGAGCTGACCTCATTCAACCTTTTAGGATGTTCCAATCAGGATAGACTAGGTTGTATGGTGGTAATAGGCAACACTAAAAACAACGAAAGTTTATTTCTTGCCCATGCCACTCATGCTCTTTGATTGGCTGCAGGCTCCGGTCTGCATCGTTTTTATCCTCACTCTAGGATCCAGGCTAGTAGAGCTGCCATTATCAGGAAGTGTTGCTGTTCACCATGGTGGAGCAGGGGAGAAAGCCTGATGAATCACCTGCTAGCTCTGAGAGCTTCTGCCCAGGAGTGACTCTTGTTATTTCTGTTCACGTGTCATAAGCCAAAGCACGTCCTGTGGCCATTCCTAACATCCCATGCCATCCCAAGAGAGCCAGAATATTTGTGACCAGACTTGCATGGGGTTGCCCCCTGTGCTGCATTGCTGTTCAGAGTTGGTCTTGCCTCACTTGTGGTCAGGCTGCAACTGTTGCTCTTCAGTGCACCAGCCCCTAGCAGCCCTCCCTGGCCACTTCAAGTTTATGACTCTCGATGAGCAAGGGACTGATAAATCAGCCACATTATTTAAAACTATGTCTAAGGGGAAACAAGGCAGTCAGTGAGCGAGGGTTTTAGGGACTCTCTTGCAGCGAAGGTATGTCACCTTTAGTGCATGGGCTTCATAGTCCTCTGACTGCTCCAGAAGGGGTATCACAAGGCCTTTGGTCCCTCGTTCTGGTTTTTGGTTAGCTTCCAGGGGACTGAAGGACACCTGATACATGGCCTTTAGATAAGCAAGGAAATCCTGGTGGTAACTGACATGTGCTGATAAATTACATCCTAGTGAATCTTTTCCAGAAAGAGAATGTCTTGGGTTTCTTTGGCATCTTCTCATTCCCCATCCCACTGCAGGACTCTGTGCCTATGGAGGCCTCCTAGTGGTATAATGTGAAGTTTCTGTGCATGGGATAGTAAGCCAGTTAGGAAGGAAGATAAGTAAGTAGCCCTTCCACTTCTGGACTTCTCAGACTAAGGCTGGTTGGATTCTTGCTGTGTCCCTAACACAATCCCCAAGCCCCTTTCCACTATGCATTCTGACACAGCTCACCCTCTTGTCCTTCCTCAAAAATTCTATTGGGCTCTTGAAATGTCAAATGATGGATTCCAACTCCCTGTCTTGACCTTGTGGGGACCTTCATCTACCCCCCTTTTTTCTGGAGCACCACTTATCCCTAGGCCCACAAAGTGACAGAGGGACAAGAGAGGCCATATTGTATGTTTGGGACTCATCCTCATTAGGAAGCTCACTTTCTATCCCATCATAACCAGGTGCAGAGGGCAGCTGTCCTTGGCCATAGCTGCAGGGCACAGTGACAATGAGGGTGCTAAGGATGATAATTGTAGCTGTGTGTCAGGACTGTGCTCTGGGCTGACATGCATCATTTCACTTCTCACGGTAACCCCACTAGCTCAGGTGGCATTGGCCTCATTTTATGTAGAGGAAGCAGAGGCTTCAAGAAATGATTTCATCAGGTTCTCAGCAAGAATTTGGCAAAGCTGGGACGTAGGCATCAAAGTTTGAGGTTTTTTTTGAGATGGAGTTTTGCTCTTGTTGCCCAGGCTGGAGTACAATAGCATGATCTCGGCTCACTGCAATCTCCATCTTCCAGGTTCAAGCGATTCTCCTGCCTCAGCCTCCAGAGTTGCTGGGATTATAGGCATGCACCACCACGCCCAGCTAATTTTTGTATTTTTAGTAGAGATGGGGTTTCACTATGTTGGTCAGGCTGGTCTCGAACTCCTGACCTCAGGGGATCCACCCACCTCAGCCTCCCAAAGTGCTGGGATTACAGGCACGAGCCACTGCGCCCAGCCAAGTTTTTTGTTTTGTTTTGTTTTCTTGAGATGGTCTCTTGTCACCCAGGCTGGAGTGCAGTGGCGTGATCACAGCTCACTGCAGCCTCGACCTCCCAGCCTCAATCCATCTGCCTTCCTCAGCCTCCTGAGTAGCTGGGACCACAGTCGCACACCACCGTGCCTGACTAATAAAATCTGAGCTCTTAATTACTGTACTGTCAACCCTAATATATACATACTTGGCTTTGCAGTTTCTCCCATTTCTTCAAACTCTCAGGATATAGGGAATGTATTAATCTCATGATCAATTAACTAAAAAATATCAAGATCTTCAGCAACTTCTACATGACCTGTGTTGAGTTTCAGTGACATCCTCAGCGATATTGAGAAATGGGTTGGGGGAGAAAAATGACTCCACCAGAAACTGTGGGTCAGGTACTTGGTTGATGGCGTGGAGGAGGTTGTTTGTTCTTTGTTTTTGAGACAGTCTCACTCTGTTGCCCAGGCTGGAGTGCAGTGGCATGATCACTGCTCACTGTACCCTCAACCTCCCAGCCTTAAGCAATCCTCCCACCTCGGCCTTCCAAGTAGCTGTGACTACAGGTGCATACCACCACACCCGGCTAATGTTTTGTTTATTTTTTGTAAAGACAGTGGTCTGTCTGTGTTGCCAGGGCTGGTCTCAAACTCCTGGGCTCCAGTGATCCTCCTGCCTCAGCCTCCCAAAAGACTGGGGTTACAGGTATGAGCAGTTCAGGGACTAAGAACACAGTCTTTGAAATCAGACAGCTCCAACACTATTAGCCCTGTGGCTTTATGCTAACCCATTCGCTTCTATGGCCTTTAATGTTCTTATTTGTAAAATGGGGATTCTAATAGTATTTAACTCACAAGGTGGTTGTGATAATTAAATGAAATAATGCAGGTAAAGCACTTAGCATGGTGGCTAGATTAAGGACTTAATAAACATTAGCTATTACCAGTCTTGTTTCATTTGAACCTAGCCTTACATAGCTGTAAGGTTAGGTTCAATGGGCCCTTGCACTCAATGGCCCCAGTGGTCTTGGTCTAAGTTCTTTTTCTCTTTTTCTTCCTTCTTTCCTTTATTTCTCTCTTTCTTTCTTTCCTTCCTTCCTTCCTTTCACTCTTTTCCTCCCTTCCTTCCTTCTTTCCTTCCTTCCTTCCTTCCTTCCTTCCTTCCTTCCTTCCTTCCTTCCTTCCTTCCTTCCTCCTTCCTTTCTTCCTTCCTCCTTCCTTTCCTCCTTCCTTTCTCTCTCTTTTTTCTTTCTCTCCTTTCTTTCTCTTTCTCCTTCCCCTCCCCTCCCCTCCCCTTCCTTTCCTTCTTGTCTGAGTCTTGCTCTGTTACCCAGGCGGGAGTGCAGTAGTGGGTTCATAGCTCACTGAAGCCTTGAATTTCCAGTCTCAAGCTATCCTCCTTGCCAGTCTCAAGCTATCCTCCTGCCTCAGTCTCCTGAGTAACTGGGATTACAGGCATGCACCACCATGCTTGGCTAATTTCAAAAAAAATTTTTTTGTAAAAATAGGGTCTCCCTATGTTGCCCAAGCTGGTCTCGAACCCTTGGGATAAGTGATCCTCCCACCGCAGCCTCCCAAAGTGCTAGGATTATAGGCGTGAGTCACCATGCCTGACCATTGGTCTAAATTTTTATTCCAGCTTCTACAGTCTCACGGTTACCTTCCTTGAGTGGACCCTCCTAACTGCCAGCCACCTGCTACTATTGTGTCCTCATGTCAGGGTGGAGCTGGGTGGAGAGATAGTTTCCCATTCTTTTTGCTCTTCTATCCCTGGTCCTCACATGAAAAATCAAAATCCCCACCTTAGTTCTAGCTTTGCTTGCTTTTCCACCTGGAAGAGTCCACACTCTTAGGTTCTGGTTTGGGTTTTAATTTCACATCAGATCATCCAAACACATACATCTATGCATCAGCTGCAAACTGAAGACCCTAAAATGTCAAAAGGAAGAAACAGATCTGTGGAGAGGTTGGCCAAAGGGAGGAGCTGGGGACAGGGGCTTTGTAGCAGAGGCTAGTTGTGTTAATTTTTGTCTGCTGCCTTTGACACCAGCTGAGGTCAGACTGCCTGGTGACCTCCTCAGGGGAAACCCCCAGGCCTGCAGATGGCCGGTGAATTGGCTCCGCACAACTCCCTTCCTCATAGTTTCCTGGCAAGTCCTCCTGTTTCTTCACTCTTGGTGGTTCTCCCACTCAGCCCATCCTTTCCATCTTGTTTGAGCCTGCTGTCCTGCCAGCTCACCCCTGGGCTCGTTTCACAGTCTTCTGGACTGTAATCTCTCTTTCCCCACCGCATTCCGCTGCCAGATCTGCCTGAAATGCCGCCTTTGCATGAAAATACCAGCCTGGCAAGATGGTCTAATGGTAAGAGGACCAGACCGGTTGTCTGGAGCCCTGGGTTCTTGCCTCTATCACCTGCTTGCTCTGTGACGTGTACGTGTGCATGTGCGTGTGAGTGTGTGTGGTTTTCCTTTCGACTTTAGTTTCCTTATCTATAAATTGAGACATGGGTTGCTGGTTGTTGAATTGGCCGGTCTCTAAGGCCCTTTCAGTTCTGGCGTTCAGCATCTCTGTCATTGAGTTGTCACAGATTTCCAGGACTCCCCTTTCCTTTTTTTTTTTTTTTTTTTTTTGAGGAGTTTTCTGCTGTCACACAGGCTGGAGTGCAACAGTGCGATCTCAGCTCACTGCAACCTCTGCCTTCCGTGTTCAAGCAGTGCTCCTGCCTCAGCCTCCTGAGTAGCTGGGATTATGGGCATGCACCACCACACCCAGCTAATTTTTGTATTTTTAGTAGACATGGAGTTTCACCATGTTGGCCAGAATGGTCTCAAGCATCTGACCTCATTTGATCCCCCATCTTGGCCTCCCAAAGTGCTGAGATTACAGGCATGAGCCACCGCGCCCAGCTTCCCCTTTCCTGTAGAATCGTACTGCACTTCTTCGTTCTTTCTGACCTTGCCTCTCCTCTTCTGTCTTCTACTATTTTGTTTTTTTCTGAGACAGAGTCTCGCTCTGTCGCCCAGGCTGGAGTGCAGTGGCATGATCTCGGCTCAGTGCAACCTCCACCTTCCGGGTTCACGTCATTCTCCTGCCTCAGCCTCCCGAGTAGCTGGGACTACAGGCGCCCGCCACCGTGTCCGGCTAATTTTTTTTGTATTTTTAGTAGAGATAGGGTTTCACCGTATTTGCCAGGATGGTCTCGATCTCCTGACCTTGTGATCCGCCCTCCTCAGCCTCCCAGAGTGCTGGAATTACAGGTGTGAGCCACTGCACCCGGCCTGTCTTCTACTTCTTAATGTGCACTCTTCCCACAGTGCCGTTCATTTACCCACCCATTCCCCAAACAAAATGTCATGCAGGCTGGAGTGCAGTGGTACGATCTCAGCTCACTGCAACCTCCACCTCTCAGGTTCAAGTGATTCTGCTGCCTCAGCCTCCCGAGTAGCTGGAATTACAGGAGCTCACCAACACACCCTGCTAATTTTTGTATTTTAGTAGAGATGGGGTTTCACCATGTTGGCCAGGCTGGTCTCAAACGCCTGACGTCAAGTGATCCGCCTACCTCGGCTTCCCAAAGTGCTGGGATTATAGGCATGAGCCACCACGCCCAGCTCTCCTGAGGTTTTTCTTGCCTGCGGAGCTTCCCCACCTCCTTTCTGCACATCCAAATCTTGCTAATGCTTTAGGCCCAGTTCTAATCCCCCGTCTTCCATGAAAGCCTTCTTGATTAAATTCGACTAACATTTGATCTCTTGGCCTCCTGTTCCCCAAGAGAAATTCAGTCTGTGCCAGATTTAGTATTGCCCTTTATCACATTATTCCAGGAGCAGGGCCCATCTGTTGGACAGGAAAGAGCATCCTCCTGTTGACTGACATGGGGGACCGAGATCCCTGGCCCCGGCTCCCCATCAGCTCTCGTTCCCCAGACAGACTTGGGAACAGCTGGAGCTCCCCCGGCCCTCTGACATCTCCAGCTGCCTCTGCTTCCTTTTCTTTTGGTTTTCCCAGGTCCCAGCTGTGGGGCCAGGACAGAGCCAGCAGCAGCACAGCCAAGGCAGCTGGAGCGAACTTCTAAGTTGCACGGACAAGTAGCATTTGGGAGTTAGAAGGAGTGCAGAACTGAGCACAAATCACACCAGTGTTGAAAATGAGGGAACGCAGTTTGCCAGCTTATTTTTCCCATCTTGCTTTCATCTAAAAAAAGAAGCTGATCAGAAATACAGTCCTCTTCAGCCTGTTAAGCCAGATGGCCCCGAGATGCTCAGCCTGCCAAGTGTGTATATATAATTATTCATCTTCATGGAATCACACCCAGGTTGGAATCCAGACTCTGACATTTTTCTTTTGTCGTTTGATCTGGAGCCAGTGAATCTTTCTGAGCCTTTGTTTCTTTTTCTGCAAAATGGGGTCACTGGCGTCTACCTTGCCCACCTCAGAATTTTTTGGGTGGGATTAGGGATGGGCTTAATGTAAGATGTCAAAGCACTAGACATGTATACGTTGCTGTTAAGTATAAAAAGTGCCATATTTTTGTTTTGTCCTAATGTGCTACTTCTTAATGAGCACTTATTCTAGCCAGATACCCTGCATTGTATCATTTAATCCTAACAATGTTCCAGTAAGATAGTGCGTGTTAGCCTCGTTTTGTAGATCATGAAGGTGAAGTTCAGAAAGATTTCTAGCCTAGCCAAGTCACCAAGCATGCAAGTGCTAGAACCAGTATTTAAACCTAAGTGGTTTGGCTCCAAAGTCAGTGGGGATTTTGGGTTTTTTTTTTTTTTTTTTTTTTTTGAGACAGAGTCTCACTCTGTCGCCCAGGCTGGATTGCAGTGGCGTGATCTCTGCTCATTGCAAACTCCACCTCCCAGGTTCAAGCAATTCTCATGCTTCAGCCTCCCAAGTAGCTGGGACTACAGGTGCACTCCACCATGCCAAGCTCATTTTTGTATTTTTAGTAGAGATGGGGTTTCACCATGTTGGCCAGCCTGGTCTCAAACTCCTGGCCTCAGGTGATCTGCCTGCCTCAGCCTCCCAAAGTGCTGGGATTACAGGTGTGAGCCACTGTGCCGGGCCCAGAGTCAGTGCTCTTAACTCCTGGTCATTACTATCTCACAATAGGAGAAAGGTTCTTGACCTTAGGTAGGCTAAAGTAGCCCACAACTTGATATCCAGCTAAATGCACTATGCAGTTAGGTCCAAGAGCTGTTTTAATTGAAGACCAGACTGAGTTCTGACAGTAAAATGTACACCTTGAATTGTTTTTCTAGCAGTAAACATGGGCTCCATTCATTCATACACCTTGTATAAAGTGAACAATTCAGGGGACAAATCCATTAGTACTGTACCCTGTAAACTGCAGAGCCAACCAGCTGGCAGAAAATTTTTAAAATCTCTAGCCTAAATATTATAGATTAGTGATTCTCAGCTCTAGATGCACATCCAAATCACTTGGGAACTGTATAAAAATACAGGCCAGACACAGTGGCTCATGCCTGTAATCCCAGCATTTTAGGAGGCCAAGGCAAGTGGATCATTTGAGGTCAGGAGTTTGAAACCAGTCTGGCCAACATGGTAAAACCCCTAAAAATACTACTAAAAATACAAAAATTAGCCGGGTGTGGTGAGGCACGCCTGTAATCCCAGCTACTCAGGAGGCTGAGGCAGTAGAATCACTTGACCCCAGGAGATAGAGGTTATAGTGAGCCAAGATCATGTCACTACACTTCAGCCTGGGTAACAGAGCAAGACTCCATCTCAAATAAATAAAATAAAAATAAAGATACAGATACCCTGGCCATGACTCTAGAGATCCAGAGATGCTGATTCAGAAGGTCTGAAGGGGGGCCCAGGTGTGTACGTGTGTGTAAGTTCCAGGAATATTACTTCCTAATACACAGTGGAGTTGAGAATCCTTGCTATGATATAAGCCTACTAGTCTATTTTCTTTCTTTTTTTTTTGACATGGAGTCTCACTCTGTCACCCAGGCTGAAGTTCAATGGTGTGGTCTCAGCTCACTGCAACCTTTGCCCCCCGGGTTCAAGCGATTCTCCTGCCTCAGCCTCCCAAGTAGCTGGGATTACAGGTGCCCATCACCACGCCTGGCTAATTTTTGTATTTTTAGTAGAGACGGGGTTCCACCATGTTAGCCAGGCTGGTCTTGAACCGCTGACTTCATGATCTGCCCGCCTTGGCCTCCCCAAGTGCTGGGATTATATGCATGAGCCACTGCACCTGGCCTACTAGCCTATTTTATGAAATAAGAGTAATCGCTAGCTGAAAATACAGAATCATTAAATTTTAGAATTGGAAGAGGCCTTAAGTTATTTGGTCCATGAGGAAACCAGAGCTCAAAGAAATTCAGCAGGTAGTTGGCAGACTTGAATTAAAATCCAGATCTTCTGACTTGTAGTCTAGTGTTCTAGATACATCCATGGATGCCAGGATTTTGTTGGATTATTAAGAAAATCCTCAGGACCCACCCTTTCACCATGACATCCATGATTTCTGGCAACTGTACCATGGAGTTTTGAGTCTTTTTTTTTTTTAAGAGATGGGATCTTATTCTGTTGCCCAGGCTGGAGTGCAGGAGCACAATCACAGCTCACCGCAGCCTCAAACTCCTGTGCTCAAGCGGTCCTCCTGCCTCAGCCTTCCAAGTAGCTGGGACTACAGGTGTGTGCCACCATGCACAGCTTTTGAAGCTTTTGTATAAGAAGCAGTCTGGGCTAGAAGGCCTATAGGAAATGACTCAGATGGCAGTTCTCACACATGTTCCTATATTCTACAGGCACACTGATGCCTGCACTACAGCCAGCCCTGTCCTTGTGGAATTGAACCTAAGGGCAAGAAGGGCCAGTCAACAGTTAGGGCTCATGTGATGAGTGCTATAATAGGGGATGTGTATGGCTCATAAGTGGCACAGGGTGTTCAGTTCAGTTCAGCAGCGGAGAGGGCTAAGAAGGCTTCACAGAGTGTTATATACTTGAATGTGGTTTGTTTATTTACTATCTATTACTGCCTAAGAAATTATTCCAAAATTTTAACAGCTTAGAACAACAAACATCTCACATTGTCTATGGCTCAGGAATTTGGGAGTGGCATAGTTGGGTGGTTCCACCTGAAGGTCTCTTGTGAGGCTGCAGTCAAGTCATCAGCTGGCATCCGAAGGCTTGAGTGGGGCTGGAGGATCCATTTCCAAGATGGTGCATTCATGTGGCTGTTGGCAAAAGGCCTCAGTTCCTCACCATGTGGAGCTCTCCACAGGGCTGATGCTCAAGACTTGGCAGATAGCTTCTCCCAAAGCAGAGGATCCAAGAGAGAGTCAGATGGAAGCTACAGTTTCTTTTATAATCCATCCTCATGCCGGGCGCGGTGGCCCACACCTGTAATCCCAGCACGTTGGGAGGCTGAGGCAGGTGGATCACAAGGTCAGGAATTCAAGAACAGCCAGGCCAGTGTGGTGAAACCCCGTCTCTACCAAAAAATACAAAACAAAAAACATTAGCCAGGCATGGTGGCATGTGCCTGTAGTCCCGGCTACTCAGGAGGCTGAGGCAGGAGAATCACTTGAACCTGGGAGGCGGAGGTTGCAGTGAGCCAAAATCGTGCCACTGCACTTCAGCCTGGGCAACAGAGTGAGACACTGTCTCGAAAAAATAAATAAATAAATAAATAATTTAAAAAACCCATCCTCAGAAGTCACACTCCATCATCATTTCTACAATATCATATTATTACACAAGTCAGCCCTATTCAGTGCAGTAGAGCATTATACAGGAACATGAAAACCAAGAGGTAAGGATGACTGGGGCCATCTTGGAGGCTGGCTTGCCACAGTATTGAAGATGAATGGAGTTTTCCAGATGGATGAGGGGGAAGAAAGGCAATCCAGGCAGAAGAAATAAGGTAAAGGCATGTGCATATAAGGTAAAATAAGGTAAAAAGCAAGGTGCAGCATGTTCAGGACATTGTAACTGGATTGTAGAATAAAACATATGGGAGAGCATGCTAAAGAAATCGGAAGGGGCCTTCTATGCTAAGTGAAGGAGCTGTGCCTTTATCCTCTAGGCCAGTGGCTTTCAAATGTTGCTACACATTGGAATCTCTTGAAGAGATTTCAAAACTCCCCATGCCAAAGCTACGGCCATAGCTGGGAATAAACTCAGACATCAGCTATTTGTAAAGTTTCTCAAGTGATTCCAATCTACGATCAAGGTTGAGAACCAGAGCTGTAGGCAATATGAAGTGACTGAAAAGCTTGAGGCAGGAGCTGTGTGGTCAGATTTCCAGTCTTCCCAGTAGTGAAGAAGGGCAGCTGTGCCTTCCTTGTCTGCTTATCTAGAAAGTTCTGTATTAGGACTAGAAAGGCCCTATCATCTGTACTTACTCAGATATCATCATCTCTACTACCAAAAAGTCAATCATAGGGCCAGGCGCTATGGGTGGTGCATAGGGTGGCTCACACCTGTAATCCCAGTACTTTGGGAGACCGAGGCGGGCAGATCACCTGAGATCAGGAGTTCGACACCAGCATGGTGAAACCCTGTCTCTACTAAAAATACAAAATTAGTGCGCGTGGTGGTGCATGCCTGTAATCCCAGCTACTCAGGAGGCTGAGGCAGGAGAATCGCTAGAACCCAGGAGGCGAAGGTTGCAGTGAGCCGAGATCACACCATTGCACTCCAGCCTGGGCAACAAGAGCGGAACTCTGTCTCAAAAAAAAAAAAAAAAAAAAAAAAAAAAAAAAAAAAAAGTTAAGCATAAATATCTAAGCTGTAAGTTCCCAGCATCCTAAATTGCCTATTATTTACAAATGTCCAAATCTAATGTTGACACCAACATTCTTATGTTATCACAATCACTCTGATTTTTGTTCTTGTTATTGGTCGTTTTTTTGAGATGGGGCCTCCCTCTGTCATCCAGGCTGGAGTGCAGTGGCACTATCTTGGCTCACTCCAACCTCCACTGCCTGGGTTCAAGTGATTCTCCTGCCTCAGCCTCCCAAGTAGCTGGGATTACAGGCGCCCGCCACCACACCTGGCTAATTTTTATGTTTTTGGTAGAGACGGGGTTTTGCATGTTGGCCAGGCTGGTCTGGAACTCTTGGCCTCAAGTGATTTGCCTGTCTCAGCCTCCCAAACTGCTGGGATTACAGGCGTGAGCCACTGCATTGGCCCACAATCACTCTGGAGGTTTATTTCCCGCTTAACACTGTTACATATATGTACTTCTCTATTTCCATCCTTCCTTTTTTTTTCTTTTGCCATACATCTGCCTTTATTGTGAGCAGCAGGTGGGACACTTCCAGCAACAGTAAAAAAAAAAGTAATTTACAAAAGTAGGGTTCAGTGAAGCCATCTGGTTGTTACCCTTGGGCGCTTACACGTAGATGCCAACCCAGAGCAGCAGGAAGAGGACTCCAAAGCCCGTGAAGAGTGAGGCCACCAAAGAGATGAGGAGCTCTTTTAGATATCACGAGTGTACTTGGTAGAGGTGACCTCGTAAATGAAGAACCAGGCGGTGAACAACATGCCGATGGCCAAAAGCACCACAGTCAGATGGGGGAGGACAGCTGGGTTCACCGGGCTGCTGTATCTGCTCATGGCCTCGAGCTCCATTTTGTCCCGCACAGGCTAATCCACCATTCCCTTTTTTTTTTTTTTTTTTTTTTTTGACAGGGTCTTGCTCTGTGACCCAGGCTGGAGTGCAGTGCAGTGGTGCACGATCTCAGTTCACTGCAGCCTCAAGCTCATGGGCTTAATTGATCCCTCCACCTCCTCTGCCTCCCTAGTAGCTGGGACTACAGGCACTTGCCACCATGCCTGGCTAATTTTTGTATTTTTTTGTTTTGTGTTTTTTTTTTTTAAAGACAGGGTCTTGCCATGTTGCCCAAACTGGTCTTTAACTCCTAGGCTCAAGCAGTCCTCCTGCCTCAATTCCCCAAAGTGCTGGGATTACAGGTGTGGGCCACCGCACACAGCCAATTTTTGTATTTTTTGTAAGAGATGGGGTTTTGCCATGCTGTGCAGGCTGGTCTCAAACTCTTGGACTCAAGCAATTCACCAGCCTCGGCCTCCCAAAGTGCTGGGGTTACAGGGATGAGCCACCATGCCTGGCCTACATCTCTGTTTCTTATAGTCCTTACATCCAACAGTCTTCAACACTAGTGTATAAGTAAAGGTTCGCAGTGTGAGCTTTGGAGTTAGATGGACCTTTGAACTTGAGTCCTGACGTCATCAAGTATAAACTAGTTAGGTGACTTAACTTCTCATGGCCTCAGTGAACTCATCTGAAAAAATGGTGAGAGCCGGGCACAGTGGCTCAGGCCTGTAATCTCAACACTTTCGGAGGCCAAGGCAGGCAGATCACCTGAGGCCAGGAGTTCGAGACCAGCCTGGCCAACATGGTGAAATCCTGTCTCTACTAAAAATACAAAAATTAGCTGGGCATGGTGGCGCACACCTGTAGTCCCAGCTACTCGGGAAGTTGAGACAGGAGAATAACTTGAACCCAGCAGGCAGAGGTTGCAGTGAGCTGAGATCTTACCACTGTACTGCAGCCTTGGTGACAAAGCAAGACCCCGTCTCAAAAAGAAAAAAAAGGAAGAATGGTGATAATAATACCTACCTCAAAAGACCCTTGAGGATATTAAATGAGCTTATGCATGTAAAGACCTCTCTCTGTCTGCCAAGTGCCTGACATGTAGTTAGTGCTCAGTAAATGTTAGTTATTCCACTTTCTAAATAGCATTTCAAGATTCTGTTGCATCAACTCCATGCTCCCAAGCCCACTTAGCAGTTCTTCCCATTTCTAGTTTTTAGCTATAATATTACATGTCTTTATATAAATTGGTGGGTTTTAAAATTTTTCCCTGGTGTTTTTTGTTTTTGTTTTTTTTTGAGATGGAGTCTGGCTCTGTTGCCCAGGCTAGAGTGCAGTGGCATGATCTCGGTTCACTGCAACCTCCGCCTCCTGGGTTCAACTAATTCTCCTACCTCAGCCTCCCGAGTAGCTGGAATTACAGGTACCCGCCACCATACCTGGCTAATTTTTGTATTTTTAGTAGAGACGGGGTTTCACCATGTTGGCGAGGCTGGTCTCGAACTCCTGACCTCAAGCAATCCGCCCTCCTCGGCCTCCCAAAGTGCTGGGATTACAAACGTAAGCCACTGCGCCCAGCCTTCCCTGATTTTTTCGATGTGGAAACTGAAGACTGGAGAAGTGAAATAACTTGTCAAACAAAGATCATACTGCTTTTAGTGTTAGAGCCAAGCCTAGGAACCAGGGGGCCCAGTACTCTGAGCCTTGGTCTCTTGTTATCACCCTGCCAGCCCCCAGACTCACTGGAGACTTGAAGGCAGGTCCTTCCTGGCTTCTATTCACCAGGCTGAATTATTCAGATCTCCCATTGTGTCCTCTGACATCTCCTCTCTCTTTCGTCACCCTGGAGGTCCCTCATCAATTCAGCATAATTGGATCAGCATCTCTGCTGGTCCCTGGGGAGTGGGAGCAGACGATGACTAATGCTTTAGAAACCTGGACTCCACTCTCAGCGCCTCTGGATCTCTGTTGGTTGATGTGCAGTCAGATGGGGACGGGGATCCTGTCTGACTCAGGATCCCTCTCTCCTACCTGGAGCACTGTCTGATTTCATTGAATACACCCTCCTAGAACAGTAGAGCCTAAAGAGACTCTAGAAATTGGCTGGGTGCAGTGGCTCATGCCTGTAATCCCAGAACTTTGGAAGGCCAAGTCAGGCGGACCACTTGAGGTCAGGAGGTCAAGACCTGTCTGCCCAACATGGCGAAACCCCGACTTTCTACTAAAAATACAAAAGTTAGGCAGGTGTGGTGGCGCACACCTGTAATCCCAAATACTCAGGAGGCTGAGACAGGAGAATCACTTGAACTCGGGAGGCAGAGGTTGCAGTGAGTGGAAATCTTGCCACTACACTCCAGCCTGGGCAACAGAGACTCCATCTAAAAAACAAAACAAAACAAAACAAAAACAGAGAAAGCCCCCAGCCCCAGCCCCTGTTATTTAAAAAATGAGGAAACTGAGGCTCAGCGATGCAGGTTGATCTGTGGCAGATTTGGGGCTGGGACCCAAACCTCCTGACTCCAGTGTGCTGCTGGGAAGAAGACACTGGAGCCAGGCAGGTGAACCTGGGCAAGGGAGTGAAACAACCCTGGATTTCCTGTTGTGTGAGATAGCTGTGCTCAGCTCAGGGAGGTGATAAGCATTAAATGAGATAACTATTGTAGAGCACGGAGTGCTGTGCTCAATAAACGATGGTTATTACTTACTAGAGCACAGTCATAAAGAGGCCAGCTGGGCTTTGGAGTCAGAAAAGCTGTTCTATTCAAATCCTAGTTAAACACTGACTAGCTGTGATTTGGGACAACTTATCTAAAAAGAGCTAATACTGATTGAATTTTACTTGTTCCCAGCATTAAGCTATGTGCCTTAGAGATATTATTTCATGTAATTTTACTAACAGTTTTCTGATGTAGGTACTACCAGCATCCTGATTTTTAGGATTGAAGATACTGAGGCATGAGTCAATTTCACTTCAGCAGCCTATTTTTTTTTTTTTTTTTTTTTTTTTTTGAGACAGAGTCATACTCTGTTGCAGGCTGGAGTGCAATGGCACTGTCTCGGCTCACTGCAACCTCTACCTCCCAGGTTCAAGTGATTCTCCTACCTCAGCTTCCCGAGTATCTGGGACTATAAGGGCATGCCACCACACCCGGCTAATTTCTGTATTTTTAGTAGAGATGAGGTTTCGTCATGTTGGCCAGGCTGGTCTTGAACTCCTGACCTCGTGATCTGCCTGCCTTGGCCTCCCAAAATGCTGGGATTACAGGCGTAAGCCACCACTCACAGCCAGCAGCCTATTTTTCTCTGATTATCCTCTAGCTTCCATTCTTTTCTGCTATGCATACCTATCTTCTCCCAGTGCTTGAGGATTATCTCCTGCTTTTGAGCTTTGGAATAGGCCATAGTGTCTCTCTCTCTCTCTCTTTTTTTGAAACAGGGTCTCACTCTGTCACCCAGGCTGCAGTGCAGTGGCAAGATCACAGCTCACTGCAGCCTCAACCTCTTGGGCTCAAGCAATCATCCCACCTTAGCCCCCTGAGTAGCTGGGACTACAGGGGTGTGCCACCACACCCAGCCAATTTTTTTTTCTTTTTTTTTTTCTTTTTTTTTTTTTGTAGAGACAGGATTTTGCCATGTTGCTTAGGCTGGTCTCAAACTCCTGGGCTCAAGTGATCCCACCTCAGCCTCCCAAAGTGCTGGGATTACAGGCACATTTTTGCACAGCTCATTTTTTACTTATGCTCTTTTATTTTTTAAGAGACAGGGTTGCCCAGGCTCTGTTGCCCAGGCTGGAGTGCAGTGGTGCAATCACAGTGTAGCAGAACCAGCCGCAGACAAAACTCCTTAGACACCGAGTTAAAGAAGGAAGGGGTTTATTCGGCTGAGAACATCAGTAAGACTCCTGTCTCAAGAGCTGAGCTCCCTGAGTGAGCAATTCCTGTCCCTTTTAAGGGCTGACAACTCTAAGAGGGTCTG
The DNA here is from genome assembly GCF_007565055.1 of Rhinopithecus roxellana. Classification (NCBI taxonomy): domain Eukaryota; kingdom Metazoa; phylum Chordata; class Mammalia; order Primates; family Cercopithecidae; genus Rhinopithecus; species Rhinopithecus roxellana. The sequence continues at coordinate 14,953,627 of NC_044560.1, read as the reverse complement.
CATGTGATGGATTGAGCAAGCAGAGGGTATGTGACGGGGGTGCATGCACCGGTGGTCAGAGTGAAACAGAACAGACCAGGAAGTTTCACAATGTCTTTTCTATACAATGTCTGGAATCTATAGATAACATAACCGGTTAGGTCAGGGGTCGAACTTTAACTACCAGGATTAGGTCAGGCAGGCCCAGGTCTGGTTTCAGGTCTGGTTCCTTGGTTTCAGGTCTGGTTCCTAGGCGCCAGGCTACCTGCCTTTAGTTTCACTTCTCTTTTCTTTTCTGAGTATAAAACAATATAAAACAATATGAGAGGGTCTGTCTCTCTTTTCTCATTTCCCGCCTTTGAGACTCTCACTTTTTATTAGTGGGAGTTCTCATTCTTATTTTCGCTACTTATGTCTTCCTGTGCAATAGATCGATAATGATTCATATAATACACTTGTGCTGATACATAACATAAAGTGACACTGAGAGACTGGGCTATATGCTTGGCTAATTGCAAAAACAAATTTCTTGTTTTTCCTGGAATTTCTGGTACTGGCACATTCAGTTCATCATAGAAGGTTTGAAATACTGGCTCAGGAGAGCGTTTATAAATTTTTCTCAAACCACGATATTTGCTTGAAGATTCAGTCCAGCTCCATCAATTTTTAGGGTTATACGTTCTCTTTTTTCTAGTGAGGATTAAGGGGGTTGGTTATTACTAGTTCTAAGGGGTTACACTGACCACTGGTATAAGAAGGGCCTCTTTTCCTTTGCTGAAGGTGGACAGGATTTTTTCATTTTTTTTATTCTAGTAACCTAAATGACACAAGACCAGTATCTACATTTATTTTCACACAGTCTTAATTCATGATAAATATACTTATTTTTTGCCATATAGTCTCGTTTCTGATCACTGAAGCCTTGAACTTCTGGGCTCAGGTGATCCTCCCACCTCAGCCTCTTGAGTAGCTAAGACCATAGGCATGCACCACCACATCCAGTTATTTTTTTTTTTTTGATAGAGATAGGGTCTCGCTATGTTGCCCAGGCTGGCCTGGAACTCCTGGCCTCAAGCAATCCTCCAGCCTCAGCCTCCACAAGTGCTGGGATTACAGGCATGAACCTCCTGTCCTGCCTGCAGTCTCTTAAATGCCCTCTCACCCCTTCTCTCCACCAAGTCTGTTCTTCCCCTCTGTTCCAGCGTTGCTGCTGACTCTCCTCTAAGGAACCTTCCCTGTACACCTGTGCAAGCTCCTCCAGTGTCCTCTCCCTCCTGCCTGCTGAAAGCAGCTGGATCTATTCCTCAGGTTTGTTAGTTTTACTTCTCTTCTGTGTATCACCTATCAGGCCTCATTGTGCACCCTGGTTCCCTCTTAACACAGAAGACTTCCTAAGGAACACATCTCCCCAGCCAATTCAATTCAGTCAACATGGCTTGCACATGCTAATTTGACTGAGTAGAGGATTCTAGGTACAAATTCCTATTTTTTTCCCTCAGAATATTGAAGACCTCACTCCTTTGTCTTCTAGCATGCAGTTCTGTCGGTTAAAGATCTGATGCAGTCTGTGTCTCAGTCCTTTATTTCTGGAAACTTTGATGGCTGACCTTTACCCTTTTTTCTGGGGGGGGAGGGGGCAGAGTCTCGCTTGATCCCCCAGGCTGGAGTGCAGAGGTGCAATCTCGGCTCACTGCAACCTCCACCATCCGGGTTCAAGTGATTCTCCTGCTTCAGCCTCCTGAGTAGCTGGGATTACAGGCACCTGCCACCACGCCCAGATGATTTTTGTATTTTTAGTAGAGATTGGGTTTCACCATGTTGGCCAGGCTGGTCTCAAACTCCTGACCTCAGGGGATCTGCCTACCTCACCCTCCCAAAGTGCTGGGATTACAGGTGTGAACCACCTAGCCCAGTCCCTTTATCCTTAAAGGTCAGATACTTCACCGGTACGGGTACCTAGATATACATCGCTTTTGCACTGGAAGACTTTTAGAAATAGAAGATTTGGGCCAGGCGCGGTGGCTTACACCATAATCCCAGCACTTTGGGAGGCTGAGGTGGATCATGAGGTCAAGAGATCAAGACCATCCTGGCCAACATGGCGAAACCCCGCCTCTACTAAAATACAAAAATTAGCTGGGCATGGCTTGTGCCTGTAATCCCAGCTACTCGGGAGGCTGAGGTAGGAGAATCACTTGAACCTGGGAGGCGGAGGTTGCAGTAAGCAGAGATTGTGCCACTGTATTCTAGCCTGGGCAATGAGAGTGAAACTTCATCTCAAAAAAAAAAAAAAAAAAAAGAATGGGTCTGTTATAGAAGCCATTGTGGCCATTTCTAGTGAGCACTCTCACCATATGATAGCTCTGCACCACTTTGGGACTCTGCAAAGGGTCCCCACTAGCAAGAAGGTCCTCATTGGATGCAGCCCCTAAACATTAGACTTCCCGACATGTATAAATTACCCAGTCTCAGGTATTCAGTTATAGCAAAAGAAAACAGACTCACACAGGCCCAATCTCTTGTGGAATTATGTAAACACCTGTTGGACCAGTCATGTGGACAGGAGAGATACTGAGATACCTGTGCCATGACCTACCTTTTACAGCCAAGGCAGGCAAGGTGCTGTGACTGTCTACCAAAACCCTGTGGGATGGCAGAAGGCCCCCAAGGGGCAGAATTCCAGGCAGACAGACTACCCATATCCTCATAAGGACTCTAGAGTATTTCTTCTGGGATGGAGTTGCCTTTTTCTTTACCTTCTGGGACCTCTTTTTTTCCTTTTTTTAAACTAGGATCTCTCACTTTGTTTAGAAAGCATTTCGAATACCTTTAGCAGATTAAAGAAGCCATTCAATTATGAATGCATTGACACAACACTATTCAGAAGGACATTTGCCCTAAAACCAAATTATTAAATTGATAACATATTTTAGTCATCAAGTGGCATATGCTAAGCAGACATCTTCCCTTCCCTTCTGAGCCCCACCCCAATGCCAGCTCTCACCTCTGGAAATCAAGGATGATTGGCAGTGGAGAGTGAATCAGAGGCATAGTTCAAACCAAGAATGGAGTGAAGGTCAACAGTCCAGTGAAACTCGGGGTAGGGTGAACATCAGAGTAAGTAAGCATTGAGTATGTCTTTCATAACCTGCCTGGTAATTTTTTTTAAAATAGTGACTTTGTATTTTGACTCGATTCTAACAAAATGTCTCCCATATCAAAATGTTCCTTTTATCAAATTGGGTTTCCCAAACTAAGCTTCTTTGAGGCATAGTTGGACTAAGACTCACATAGCTGACTCCTAGGCCACTACTTTTATCAGATAGGGCACAGTCTCCTGGCAGAGGGGTCCCTGGCGCAGGCAAGACAGATTCCAGGCCCAGATTCTGCTGTTATTTGTCTCCCATGGGTTGCTGCCTGAGCAGTTGTTAGATGGAGGAGATGCTCCACCCAGCCTTTGTCTCACTCTTCACACCCCCTTCCTCTCCCTTCTGCATTGCAGATCTGGAAGTGGCAAGGGTGACCTGACTGCCTGTGTCCCCAGTCCCCAATCCCAGGCCTTGCCACTGTCTTGCCTCCTTGTCTTCAATAAATAAAGGTGAGGCCCAAGAGATACCCTCACCTTCTTGCTCTCCGCAGTTCAAAACTCAGGAGCTGCAGAGCCTGTAAGACGTCCTCTGAGCTCTTTTAGGTGGCTGGGAAGACAGCTAGGGCACAGCCCTTGGATGCTTGGACCCTTCATGTAAACAAGGAGATGACTTCCCCCAGGGAGCTGTCCTTGGCACTTTAGGATCTCAGCCTTCAGTAGCTACTTTTCTTCTGTTTTTGTTTTGATTTATCTTGGGCTTTCCCCTACTTTTGTTTACTCTCACACCCCCTATTTCCTTACTCTTTGGGAAACAGACTGTCTTAGTCTGTTTGAACTGCTGTAACATAATACCGGGTGGCTTAAACAACAGACTTTTATTTCCCCTAGTTCTGGAGACTGGGAAGTTCATGATCAAGGTGCCGGCTGATGAAGCTTCTGGTGAGTTGCCCTCTTCCTGGCTTGCAGATGACTGCCTTCCTGCTATGTCCTCACACAGCAGAGAGAGAATGAGCTCTGGTCTTTCTTCCTCTTCTTATAAGGACATTAATCCCATCATAGAGTCCCAGCCTGATGACCTCATCCAAACCTAATCACCCCCCAAAGGCTCCACCTCTGAATACCATCACATTAGGCATTAGGGCTTCAACATATACATTTTAGGGGAACACATTCAGTCATAATAGATGCTTATTGTAGAAATTTTTGAAAAATACAAAAATACGAAACAAAAGAAAACCACAAACTATCCTGACAACCAAAGAAAAGCACAAACACCATCCTATCATCCAAAGAAACTTCTAGCATATTTGCAAATCTTTTTAAGCACTTACTTTTAAAAATATACATCATATATAGGCTGGGCACAGTGGCTCATGCCTGTAATCCCAGCACTTTGGGAGGCTGAGGCAGGTGGATCACTTCAGGTCAGGAGTTCAAGAGCAGCCTGGCCAACATGGTGAAATCCCATCTCTACAAAAATACAAAAATTATCTGGGCATGGTGGTGGGCATCTGTAATCCCAGTTACTCCGGAGGCTGAGGCAGGAGAATTACTTGAACCTGAGAAGCAGAGGTTGCAGTGAGCCAAGACAGTGCCACTGCACTCTAGCCTGGGCAACAAAGCGAGACTCCATGTCAAAAAAAAAAAAAATATATATATATATATATATATATATGTGTGTGTGTGTGTGTGTGTGTGTTTGTGTGTGTACCTCATGAGCATTTTTCCATATTAAACAATCTTTTTTTTTTTTTTTTTTTTTGAGACAGAGTCTCACTCTGTCGCCCAGGCTGGAGTGCAGTGGTGTGATCTCGACTCACTGCAAGCTCTGCCTCCCGGGTTCACGCCACTGTCCTCCCTCAGCCTCCAGAGTAGCTGGGACTACAGGCGCCCACCACCATGCCTGGCTAATTTTTTTGTATTTTTAGTAGAGACGGGGTTTCACCGTGTTAGCCAGGATGGTCTCGATCTCCTGACCTCGTGATCCGCCTGCCTCAGCTTCCCAAAGTGCTGGGATTACATGCTTGAGCCACAGCACCTGGCCTTAAACAATCTTTATAAATATTCTTTTTCTTTTTTTTTTTTTTTTGAGAGAGAGTCTCACTCTGTCACCCAGGCTGGAGTGCAGTGGCCGGATCTCAGCTCACTGCAAGCTCCGCCTCCCAGGTTTATGCCATTCTCCTGCCTCAGCCTCCCGAGTAGCTGGGACTACAGGCACCCGCCACCATGCCCGGCTAATTTTTTGTATTTTTTAGTAGAGACGCGGTTTCACTGTGTTAGCCAGGATGGTCTCAATCTCCTGATCTCGTGATCTGCCCGTCTTGGCCTCCCAAAGTGCTGGGATTACAGGCTTGAGCCACCGTGCCTGGCCTATAAATATTTTTAATGTTCACATATTCACCATTTATATGACTAAATTTCTTACTCTATAACTGTAACATAATTTATGTAACCAAATTCCCAACGTTGGATGCTGAGGTTATTTTTATTTTTTCCTGTAAAAATTAACATTATTATTTGTAGTGGAACTGTTCTCTGTCATGACTATGAGGGGGTGGTTCCACAAATCTACATGTGATAAAATTTAGTCGAACTAAATACATACACACACACACACACACACCCACCACACACACACACAAATGCGTACTTGTACAGTGGTGAAATCTGAATAAGGTGGGTGGATTATATGAATGTCAATTATCTGATTGTTATTATGAAGATGTTACATTTGAGGAAAACTGGGTGAAGGGTATATGGGATCTCCCAATATTATTTCTTACAACTGCATGTTAATCTACAAATTAATTCAAAGTAAAAAGTTTTGGCCATGTGCTGTGGCTCATACCTATAATTTCAGCACTTTGGGATACCAAGGCAGGAGGATTGCTTAAGCCCAGGAGTTTGAGACCAGCCTGGGCAACACAGTAAGACCCCATCTCTACAAAAAATTTAAAAATTAGCTGGGCATGGTGGCATGGGCGTGTGGTCCCAGCCAGGTCCCATCTACTCAGAGGGCTGAAATGGAAGGACTGCTTGAGCCCAGGAGGTCGAGGCTGCAGTGTCCTGTGATCATGCCACTGAGCTCCAGCCTGGACAACAAAGACCCTGTCTCAAAAATAATAAAAATAGGCCGGGCAAGGTGGCTCACGCCTGTAATCCTAGCACTTTGGGAGACTGAGACGGGCAGATCACTTGAGTTCCGGAGTTCAAGAACAGCCTGGCCAACATGGCAAAACCCTGTCTCTACTAAAAATACAAAAAGTAGCCAAATGTGGTAGTGCACACCTGTAATCCCAGCTACTCAGGAGGCTGAGGCAGGAGAATCGCTTGAACCCAGGAGGCGGAGGTTGCAGTGAGCCGAGATCAAGCCATTGCACTCCAGCCTGGGCGACAGAGAGAGGCCTTGTCTCAAAACAAACAAACAAATAATAATAATAGGTGCTTAAAAACCACTACACTGGACATCTTTTGTAAGTACATGTGTACTTCTGAACTTCTAGTTTTTCCTTTGGGTAGATTGCTGTGAGAGAAATTACTCATAAGAAAATTCAATAAGAAGTAAGAGCTCTCAATCTCAGCACATTAGGGTTTCCTGGCCATCACCCAAGGAGCTTTGCAGGCATAGAAAACTGATATGCATGCTGCCGAGGAAGAGAGCTTAGACATACTCACAGAGTTTTCCACAGACCTGGAGTGCCGGCCGACTAACATACAATGAGAAATGTAAGCAGAGGGTCCAGGACTCCTGCCCCTAGCCTGAGTTTCCTCTCCCTATAGCCCTTCACAGGCAAAGCCACATTCTAATTGGAAGATTGACTTGTGATGTGAAACAAGGGAAATGAAGTGACACGATCCTGGTGTTAAAGATACCAGGGTAAGCCCTGCTGTACACATCTCCACAGCAGGACTTAAACCACTGCCACCAGAGACAGGCACATGGGTTCTCAGGCACGGCACCCCTCCTTAGCACTGCTTGAATGGGGACAGCCTATATTTGCCTCTGTAACACTATTTCTGGGCTTCCAAGGTTTACTAACCCATGTTCCATCAGTGCATTGCTCCTTTAGGTGTGTGAAGATGTTCCAATGAGTTACAGATCAATTTTGTTGGCCTGGAATCTGGTCTGTCTCATGGCACTTGTTCTTCTTTTTCTGAGATGGAGTCTCGTTGTGTCGCCCAGGCTGGAGTGCAGTGACGTGATCTTAGCTCACTGCAACCTCTGCCTCCCAGGTTCAAGTGATTCTTCTGCCTCAGCCTCCCGAGTAGCTGGGATTACAGGCACATGCCACCATGCCTTGCTAATTTTTGTATTTTTGTAGAGATGGGGTCTCTCCAGGTTGGCCAGACTGGTCTTGAACTCCTGACCTCAAGTGATCCACACCATGCCTTGGCCTCCCAAAGTGCTGCGATTACAGGCAGGAGCCACCGTGCCTGGCCCAGCATTTGTTCTTAACCCCTAGTTCAATAGACCTCTGCAGGGCTCTTCCTCTGGTATTGTATGCAAAATTTTGAATATATGATCAAATGTGTATTTTATGGAGAGACAGTTCATAGTGTTTACTACATTTTCAGAAAAGGGTCTCAATTTAATAGTGAACATCGTGTGAGCATTATACTACATGCATTAATTACCTCATTTAATCCCCACTGAGGTCAAGAATCTTGCCCCACGTTACCAGTTTGGACAAGTTAAAGAATACTGCTTTAAAGTGGCTTTGGCCCTGGCACGGTAGCTCACGTCTATAATCTCAGAACTTTAAGAGGGTGAGGCAGGAGGATTGCTTGAGCTCAGGAGTTTGAGGCAATGTGGTAAAACCTGTCTCTACAAAAAATTTTAAAAATTAGTTGGGGGTGGTGCCACGCCTGTCGTCCCAGCTACTTGGGAGGCTGAGGTAGGAGGATAGCTTGAGCCTGGGAGGTCGAGGCTGTAGTGCGCTGTAATCATGCCACTGCACTCCAGCCTGGGCAACAGAGTGAGACCCTGCCTCAAAAATAATAAATGAATGAATAAATAAAGTGACTTGTAAATCTGTTCTCTGGTATAGTCGATGTTTGTACTAAGGGGAGTCTTATTTCCCTTTTATCTTCCTAGATGAAGAAAAAAAAGTATTGGTGGCAAGCACACAACCCATGCCAAACAGAGCTGTGGAATGGCTTTGTTGCTGCCTCCCAGAGGCTAAACTCCGCTGTCTTGCCAGCATCTCTAGTTACCTGCTTTCTCTTCTTGCCCGCAGGTCTGTGTATGCATTCAGACTAACCTGTGAACTGGCACCTTGTGCCTGCCTCTCACTGACTTTGGCAGCTTGGATGCCATCTTCTCCTATAAATGCCCTTCTTCCAAAAAGCAGCCCTGCTGCCTGTTTACTCTCTTTCACTGTATCACAGTCTAGAACCTGCAGGTTTTCTAAAAGATCATTGCGTTGCTATTTATCAAAAGCGGCATGCGTTTCCGTCAGCTTTCCAACAGAAAATCAGGCGAGAGGCTATTCAACATTCACTTATTCACTGAATATTCACTAATACTCTAGACATTCTTCTAGGTACCAGGGATACTGGCAAAAAACATTTACCTTAATGGAGCCTGGGTTCTAGGGGACGAAAACAGATAATAAGCAAATAAACGAATAAATGAATAGTCAGTGAATAAGTGAATGTTGAAGAACCTCTCTCCTGATTTTCTGATGGAAAGCTGACAGAAATACATGCCGCCTTTGACAAAAAGCAACGCAGTGATCCCTTAGAAAATCCTCAGGTTCTGCCAGGCATGGTGGCTCACGCCTGTAATCCTGCACTTTGGGAAGCTGAGGTTGGTGGATCACAAGGTCAGGAGTTTGACACCAGCCTGGCCATGACGAAACCCTGTCTATACTAAAAATACAAAGATTAGCTGGGCTTGGTGGCATGCGCCTGTAATCCCAGCTACTCGGGAGGCTGAGACAGGAGGATCACTTGAACCCTGGAGGCAGAGGTTGCAGTGAGCCGAGATCATGCCACTGCACTCCAGCCTGGGCAACAGAGCAACTTTGTATCAAAAAAAAAAGGTATTGTAAGGTCCGAATGAAATTTTACATTGGCTGGGCGCGGTGGCTCAAGCCTGTAATCCCAGCACTTTGGGAGGCCAAGACGGGCGGATCACGAGGTCAGGAGATTGAGACCATCCTGGCTAACATGGTGAAACCCCGTGTCTACTAAAAAAAAAAAATACAAAAACTAGCCGGGCAAGGTGGCGGGCACCTGTAGTCCCAGCTACTCGGGAGGCTGAGGCAGGAGAATGGCGTAAACCCGGGAGGTGGAGCTTGCAGTGAGCGGAGATCGCACCACTGCACTCCATCCTGGGCGACAGAGCAAGACTCTGTCTCAAAAAAAAAAAAAAAAGAAAAAGAAATTTTACATATATGTGTGTGTATGTCAAATATACAAATGGGAAGCATTGTCATAGCTTTTGCTAGATAATCATGAGGGCCCATCCAGGCCAGGGTTCCTGTGTTCTTGAAGGGTCTTAGTTGGATCCACAGGCCCAAGGGGAGGAACTGGAGCTCTCCTTGCCTTCCTGAGTCCAGCCCCAAGATGAAATCTGAACTTCTCTAGCCATGATTTAGATGAAATTCACTCTGCAGCAGTGTGAACACCCCTCTCTGAAAACAGAGGGTTTTCGTTTTTAAGAAAGACTCCTTATAGTTCTCTCTACTCCCTGCCTGATGAAGGTGTGGTCTTAAATCTAGTTCACTGATTGCAAAAACCTGGCTTGATTCAACACACTTGATCTATTTTCATCTCTCTGCCGCTTGCTTAAAATAAGGAGCTCATTGCTATGCTGCCCACGGCTGCGTCTAAATCATAACTGAGAGTTGAATACATTTTTCTCTCTTCTGCTAAATACCATTTTTATCTTCGCCGAGCCCACACGTCCTCAGTCGACAGTGTTTGCTTTAGCAGTCCATGCCCGGACTTGGAGGGATAGTCAGGTGACAAAAGACCTCTCCCGAGCTCCCAGTGAGCCTCCCTCCCTGTGACCTGTTTGTCTTCCAACAGGGCGTTCTCCTACCCACGAGCTAGCCAGCCGAAGCCACCTTCCAGGCTGTCACCACAATTTCTGCTTTTGTTTTCCCCACTCTTCACTGCTTGGTGAGGGCTAGGGAAGCTTTGTGAGTCTTTGGGTCCCTCATATCTCCTGGCAAAGGCTTGAATCCTTGAATCTCAGCAATCTCTGGACTTCAGTCTCCCCTTCTTTGACTCTTATTATAGGATGCGGAAAATTAGCAAAATGGGGAATTCAAGGAACTCCAAAAAGCAGCTTCATAAACATGAATTAAAAGAGACTCGACTCCTGAAAGGAATGATGTCATGCTCAGAAACCAGCCTGAAACTCGTGCTTTTCATCTCTAATCTTCTCCCATCCAAAGCCTTAACTCCTCCCACATATCTCCTCTCCATCTTCCCATGAGAAAGGTCAGCATTATTATCATCATTTTACAGACAGTCAAATGAGCCCTGCTGGGGAGGGAGCCAGTGGCACAGTCCAGATTAGGATGTGAGGCTCCCCTGAGGACAGGCTGGAGCCTGAGGTGTCCCTCATCTGCTTCATTATTTTAATCATTATGAATTTTTCCTTTTCAGTTAGTCTCTGTGCACGTGATAAGAAATCCTTGCCACCCACTGTTGCAGGCATCAAGTGTAAGGAAAGGCACTAGGGAAAAAAATGCTATATTCTGCTGTTGGGAAAACAGGAGAATAACTGAGGTTAACTAGGAAAACAGAAAGGGTGAGAGCCTCAGAGAGGGTCAGGAATACAGGATAGAGATTCAGAGCTGCCCTCTGCCTCTCAGCTGGAGCCATTCGGAAATGGCGCTGTGAAGCAAAGGATTTTTTTTTTCTTTTTTGAGAAAAACTCTCACTCTGTTGCCCAGGCTGCAATGCAGTAGCACGATCTCAGCTCACTGCAACCTCCGCCTCCCAGATTCAAGCGATTCTCCTGCCTCAGCCTCCCGAGTAGCTGGGATTACAGGTGCCCGCCACTATGCCTGGCTAATTTTTGTATTTTTTAGTAGAAACGGGGTTTCACCATGTTGGCCATGCTGGTCTTGAACTCCTGACCTCAGGCAATCTGCCCACCTTGGCCTCCCAAAGTGCTGGGATTACAGGCGTGAGCCACCCATGCCCAGCTGAAGCAAAGGATTTTTGGTTTCCAGCAGTGGAGGTAGATGGCATTGAGCCAGCTATAAGAAATGGTAAGAAAAGAGATTCTGAAGCTAGTCAGTCTCTATCCAATCCTGATTCTGCTACTTCCTAGCCGTGTTACCCTGGACAAGTTACTTCAACTTTCTGAGTCTCAGTTTCCTCATCTATAAAATAGGTATAATAGTATTTCCACTTGGCAGCATTATTGCAAGGATGATATATAAACAAGATGATATATAAAACGTGCTTAGCACACTGTGCAGTACACAGTAGCTCTAATTATTAAATGTCCACAGTATGCCAGCATTATGCCAGTTACAGGAAATGCTTATATAAATAAGGCAGATTCCTCGCCTTTGAGGAGTTTATTGGCTTGTGGATAGGACAGGCGAGCAAACACTTACTACACAGTACTTTGGGAGTGGTGCTGGCTGGAAGGAGTGGTGCCGTCTCTTTACAGTTATATAATAGATCTTCCCACCTCTGGATAAAGTTAACTGTGTAAGAACAGAGATGGAACTCATGACCTTAAATAATGGGAACATAATAAAAAATAATTGTGGTATAGCAGCTATACCACAGAGAGAGGGTGTCAATTGTCACGGAAGCCAGTGATTTCATTTTATCCTCCTCAAAGCCTTACAAGATTTGATGATGAGTAACTGAAGAGGGGAGTGTGACTTTTTCTGGGGACTTCAGACAAGTAATTGTCCCTCAGGCCCTGAGGGATAAAGATAAATATCCACAGGGTCAGTGCTATGGTTATGTGCCCCCTACCCATCCCATGGAGGGAAAACTAAGTAGCAAAATGTACCACGTTATCCACAGGGTAATGTGGGCAGGCTGGTCAGAGCCTGGTGGATCTATAAGCTACCAGTAAGAAGATCTTCTTTTTTCCCCCAGAGATGAAGTCTTGCTCTGTTGCCCAGACTGGGGTGCAGTGGCATGATCTTGGCTCACTGCAACCTCCACCTCCTGTGTTCAAGCAATTCTGCCTCAGCCTCCCAAGTAGCTGGGATTACAGGTGCCTGCCACCATGCCCAGCTAATTTTTGTATTTTTTAGTAGAGATGGGTTTCACCATGTTGGCCAGGCTGGTGCCCAGCCCAGATTGTTTTTATGATGTCAAAGAATTTAGGAAAATGCCTTCTTGCAGGTTTAGGTGGAAGTGAAACTGTCTACCCTGCTCTTCCTTAGTTGGAAATAGTGCGGTGGAAGGAGAGGTGGAAGAGTGTGACAGAAGGCTGCCTGCCCTGTGGCCGTGCCAGTGATCTCTGCACACTGGGTTCCATCTAGGGCACATCCAAGCCTGGATCGGATATCTTGCTTTGTGTGTGCCAGGTCATTTTTGTCTTTCCCTCACATGCATATGATACTTTACGGGGCATAAAGTCCCATCAGCCCTGTGAAGCAGGCACTTGTCACTTCTCAGGAAACTGAGGCTCAGAGAAAGTAAGCAAACTATCCAAGATCAAATGATTAGAAAGTAGAAATCTTAAGACCAGAGCTCAGTTTGCTGGCTGTGAGACCAGGGCATCCACTGTTAGAGATGCTTCCTTCCTTCCTCGGGGGTGTGGATTTGGCCTTTTGCTAAGAAGAAGTGGTTCCCCCAAGTGGGTCAAAGGATCCTTGGAGACAAAGCTTCTTTCCTTTTCCTGATACAACTCTATATGGGAGGTTTACAGGAACATCATGAAGGCAGTTAATTAATCCATTATCAAGCTGCTGATAAAGACATACCCGAGACTGGGTAATTTATAAAGTAAAAGAGGTTTAATGGACTCATAGTTCCATGTGGCTTGGGAGGCCTCACAATCATGGTGGAAAGTGAAAGACACATCTTACATGGCGGAGAACAAGAAAGAAAATGAGAGTCAAGCGAAAGGGGTCTCCCCTTATAAAACCATCAGATCTCATGAGACTTATTCACTACCATGAGAACAGTATGGGGAAACTGCCCCCATGGTTCAATTATCTCCCACCCAGTCCCTCCCAAAACATGTGAGAATTATGGGAACTACAATTCAGGATGAGATTTGGGTGGGACACAGCCAACCATATTAGCAGTGGAGGAGGCCCCAGCCTCAGATAAAGAGGCAGGAATCCTCCACCAACTGCTGCCATCTCTCCTGTGACCTTGAGCAGATCACTGTACCTATCTGTGTCTGGGGTCCTTGTCAGCTATAGGGAGTCACGTTCCCTTCCCTGCCTACCTTCTGGGCGTGATGCGAATCAAATGAAACAAGCAATATCAGAAACAGCTTGAGAATGTCGAAAGTGCAATACAAACCCAAGACATGATTCTGAACATCTTCATACAAAACTGAGAGCTGATGGCCCTCAGGCTGCTTCTTTCATTTCTTTCATTCATTCACACAATGCTAGAAAAATGTTGAATACATTTCCTGCGCCAGACTCTCTGTTAGGTACTGGTGATGCAAGGAAGTCCCCAGGCTTTGAGGAATTCAAAGGGAGGAGAGACTGATTCAAACCATAATCGTGACACATAGATGGGAGGCCTTTTATTTTTGTTTTGTTATGTTTTGTTTTGAGACAGGGTCTCCCTCTATCACCCAGGCTGGATCGCAGTGGTGCTATCATAACTCACCGCAGTCTTGACCTTCCAGGCTTAAGTAATCTTCCCACTTCAGCCTCCTGAGCAGCTGGGACCATGGGTGCCTACCACCACGCTTGGCTAATTATTTTTTTTTATTTTTTTTGTAGAGATGGGGTCTCCCTGTGTTGCTCAGATTGGTCTCAAACTCCTGGGCTCAGGGCTCAAGCAATCCTCCCACCTCAGCCTCTGAGTAGCTAAAAATGCAGGCTCGCACCACTGCACCCAGCTAATTTTTAAATATCTTATAGAAACAGGGTCTTGCTCTGTTGCCCAGGCTTGTCCTGAACTCCTGGCTTCAGCGATCTTCCTACCTTGGCCTCCCAAAGTGCTGGGATTGCAGGCATAAGCCATTGCACCTAGCTGATGTGAGGCCTTTTAAAGAGATGACCACAGTTGGGGAGCCCTGCATTGAGGTGTCCACAGATGCTGTGGAATGTGGGGTTGGGGGGCAGTGAGCAACAGTTGGAGCCAGAGAAGACCCCACAAGAGGAGGATGAGTAGGGGGCTGATGGAAGAGGGAGGGAGGAGGGAAAGGGCAGAGGAAACATCAGGCACAATGGCCTTGAAGAGCATGTGAGTCATTTAGTGCAGCTGGGGCACGGGTTACTTGAAGGAAGTTCACAGCTGGGGCATGGGTTACTTGAAGGAAGTTTGATGGCTATTTCTTTTTTATTTTTTGAGACAGAGTCTCTGTCACCCAGGATGGGGTGTAGTGGCGCAGTCTTAGCTCACTGCAACTGCTGCCTCCCAGGTTCAAGCAATTATTCTGCCTCAACCTTCCGAGTAGCTGTGATTACAGGCGCCCGCCACCATGCCTGGCTAATTTTCGTATTTTTAGTTGGCCAGGCTGGTCTCTAACTCCTGACCTCAAGTGATCTGCCCGCCTCGGCCTCCCAAAGTGCTGGAATTACAAGCGTGAGCCGCTGTGCCTGGCCATGATGGCTATTTCTTATTATGGGAACGGAGCCTGCTGGTCACCCTGGAGTTCTTTTTGGGACATATTTAGGTGTGTACATCACTGTGTACTGGTTTGCCTCTCCGGGTTGCAAGGAAGAAGCCCACGTAAATGAACTCAGTGATGGAGCTTTGCTGTGAGGCCCCATGGGAAGCAAGATTTTTAGGAAATGATCTCAGCTGCTAGCTGGACGTGTGCTGGGACCTTAGGCCTCCAACTCAGTGCAGTGCTATCCAGGTTTTGACCTGAGTTCCAGGGTCCCACCTTCTCTGTGAGCACCTGGTGTTGGTTGTTGGTGGTTCCTGAGAGCAGAAGGGTCTAGGTGCATTGGTTTGCTCTGACTGGTGTAACTCTCCCCATCAGGCAGGGCTTCAGCCTAGCCACCATGGCAGGAGGTGGTTTCCACTGGGTCCAGCATATACCAGGCCACCTGTCCCAGGTCCAAGCAGGACTAGTTTTAATCATAATGCACTACAACCTTATATGAAGAGAACTCTGGATCTTGAGCTGGTTCCTCCTATAGAGAGCTTTGTAGATTTCTCTCTTGGAGAGATGACTGAGTAGAACCCTTTAGAGATCACAGTCCCATTTACTCATTCACAGAGTGGGAAAGGAAGGCCCAGAAAAGGCAGTAGCCTTGCTCAAACCTGTGCAGCAAGTTCACTGCAGGGCCAGGCGTAGAACAGGTCTCCTGACTCCAGTCAAATTTTTTGGTTGGTGCATAAATGTGCTTCTGTGTTGTTGACATGTTCATGAACCCATGTACTGTGTACAAGGTAGCGGGCCATGTCCTGAGAATGGACAGGCTACATAATCCCTGTCCTCCGGAAGGTTATAATGGGGTATCAGAGCACACATAGAAAAAGATAGCTGTTAAATTTGCAGTGGCCCTGGGGGAAGCCAATACAGTTAGGCAAATTGTACCAAGTCCAAGGAAAAAAATCTGTGAGGCTTTGCCTGCCAGATCCTCGATGACCTTCTAAGAAAGGTGATTTTAGTGATTTTTTTTATTTTTATTTATTTATTTATTTATTTATTTATTTTAGCCCATGTTGCCTAGGCTGAATGAAGTGCAGTGGCTATTCACAGGTGCAATCGTGATGAATGACAGCCTCGAACTCCTGGGCTCTCGCCATCCACCCAACTCAGCTTCCCGAGACGCTGGGACTACATGCATTTGCCTCTGAACTCAGCTAAGATTTTTTGTTTTAGCCCGGTTAGAACCAGACAAGCCACAGCAGGACTTCTGGACTCAGCCATAGGCCAGTGGAGAGCAGGGAGAAGCCTGGGGAAATGGAAAGGGGATAAGACTGGCGACTTCGTTGCATGTGACTGATTCCCTAAGCCATCTGCTCTTACAAATCCCTACTTAGCAGCCCAGAGCAGTTACAGAGAGGCATGGGAGTCTTTGAAACACAAATCACCAGTGATGACAAGGCCACTGGGTATGAGGCTGTTTGTTCTCTTCCCGAGTAGATAAGGTTTCTAAGGGATAAATGGAGTGTTCTTACTGGCTGGCCCAGGACCTGCTGTTCCCATGCGATGGCTAGGGGATGCTGTCAGAGGCTCTAGGGAGTGGGAATGGCCTGACTTCCAGAAAAGACTAGTTGAAAATCCAGCTACAAGGTAAGCTCCAGAGCCCGGACCCTGGCAAATTAGTCTTTTGGCCTGGTTGCCATGGAGACAGGCAGGCAGCAGCTGCTGGGGAAGAGGAAACAGCAGCTCCACCGACATCCAGGATTCTGAGACAGCCATGATGGGGGAGGGGGCTTGACACCACCCTTTCTCCCCCAGATACTGAGGTCCCTGTTTGCCCCCCACCCCTCTGACCCCCTGATTCCCAGACTCACAGGCTCTGGTGAGTTGCCAGGGTCTGAACACAAGACGGTAGCAGTACTGGATCCTGAAACCCCAGTTTCCTGCTTCCAAGCCAGTGCCCCACCCTTACTATACCACAGTTGCCTCCTGCTTCAGAGCAAAAGATCTTCCAGCGCACTGCACTTCTGGGCCCTGAGAGGGTTCCCAAGCTGCCTCCTTGGAGGGGATAAGTCATTAGAGGTGAATCCCAGTGTGTTGGCCACCAGAGGCCAATTTGGCCCAGCGCTCTGTCGCTGTCTCTCTGGAAAACCTGGCAGCGTCTGCATGGGTCTGTGACCAGCCATTGTCTAGGAAGGGAGCTTGAAGTGAAGCCCAGAGGGAACTCAGCAAATGATGCGGTTCATTGTTCCCTCATTTGATGCTACGTTGATAACATTAATTTGCAGCTTCACCGGCCATGCTGCCTGGCTGGCCGCCCTCCAAGTCCTGACCTCCCTAGACTAGTGGAAACAACCCTTGGCTCTCCCTCTCCTAGGGGTTATCTCTGGAAATTGAAGGTGGGAGAGGAGGGGCTTAGGATCCAGGTCACCTGAGTCCACTTTCGCAGCCCAGAGGTTGTGTCTCAGCATCTCAGTTTCATCCTCTTTGGTAAAAGGAGAAACGAGGCTGGTATTATCTAGGGCTTTGAGTTTCTGGGCTTTGGATGTGAGTAGGATCCTTACATAAGAGAACAGAGAGCTAGTGTGGAGAGACAGGAGAGGACTGGAGAAAAGCAGAGGCTGCTACTGACCAGCCTGGACTTTTGATGTTGCTGTTTTAATTATGAAGGAAGTTCATGTGTGGGCGTTATGAAAGAAAAAAGTCAATGCCAAAGAATATAAAGGAAATGGAGAAAATGACCCATCAACTCAAGCCCCAATCCCTCTCCCCTGGTGGAAACCACTGATAATTTTGTTGTGTATCTTTTCAGATCTTCCTCTATTCTTACACTTTCCCCACTATATTACTATTACTTTAAAATTATACAAATGATACAAACACATTTCTACAAAGATGCAAACACCACAGATAAATATAGAGCAAATATTAAAAATCTCCTTTTAGTCTATTCCCTTCACCAGACAACTATTTTGTTTGTTTGTTTGTTTTTGAGACAGGGTCTCCCTGTGTTACCCAGGCTGGAGTGCAGTGGGGCGATCATGTCTCACTACTGCCTTGACCTCCTGGGTTCAAGTGATTCTCCCACCTCAACCTCCCAAGTAGCTGGGACTATAGGCATGAGGCACCACACCCGGCTAATTTTTTGTATATATATATATTTTAGAGATGGGGTTTCACCGTGTTACCCAGGCCGGTCTTGAACTCCTAGCTCAAGTGATCCACCCACCTCAGCCTCCCAAAGCGCTGGAATTACAGGTGTGAGCCACTGCACCCAGCCTGGACAGCTATTATTAACAGTTTAATGTCCTTCATATGTTTATGTACAAACACAAACACTCACTTTCAAGTTTTCTTTCTTTAGCATAAATGCAATCATAACATCCATATGGCTCCGCAAGTTGCTTTTCCTACCATAGTAATTCTTAGATTTTTTCCACAGTAATAGACCTACCCCATTCTCTCTAACTGCTGCTTAATATTCTACATTTTGGATATTCTGTAGCTTATTTAAGTGATCTCCTCTAATAGACACAAGTTTTTTACAATCTTTTGTTAATAGTAACACTTTGAACATTTGTACAGCTTTTTTTTCTTTTTTTCTTAAGAGGCAGGGTTTGGCTCTGTCACCCAGGCTGGAGTGCAGTGGTGCAATCTTGGCTCACTGCAGCCTCAACCTCCTGGGCTCAAGCTATTTCCTGCCTCAGCCCCTTGAATAGCTGGGACTACAGGCACACGCCACCATGTCCGGGTAATTTTTGTATTTTTTGTAGAATTGATGTTAACCCATCAATTCTACTTCTAGAAATAAATCCTGCATAAAAAGCTGTACACCAGTCTGGGCAATATGGTGAAACTCCATATTTAATTAATAAGGAAAATTATCTTTAATTTTCCTAAATACTGTAGGGATTTATTTTTATATTTAAAACAAAATCTTAGCCACAGATATCCATTACAAAAAAAAAAAAAAAAAAAATTGAAAACTACAGAAAGCTACAGAGGGGCCAGGTGCAGTGGCTCATGCCTGTAATCCCAGCACTTTGGGAGGCCAGGGCGGGCAGATCACAAGATCAAGAGATCGAGACCGTCCTGGCCAACATGGTGAAACCCCGTCTCTACTAAAAATACAAAAATTAGCTGGGCATGGTGGCGTGCCCTGTAATCCCAACTACTCAGGAGGCTGAGGTAGGAGAACTGCTTGAACCCGGGAGGTGGAGGTTGCACTGAGCCAAGATCGTGCCACTGCACTCCAGTCTGGCAACAGAGCGAGACTCTGTCTCAAAAAAGAAGAAGAAGAAAAAAGAAAGCTACAGAGGGAGGAAAAAAATCACTCACAGTGTCTCTGTCCAGCAACCACAATTGTTTACTTTTTGGCACGTTTTCTCCCATTTTTTTTTATGCCTCCTACTGTTACAGTGGTCAGAGACTGGGTCTCCCTCCCTATGTCACCCAGGCTGGTCTCAAACTCCTGGCCTCAAGTGATTCCCCTGCCTCAGCCTCCCAAGTACTGAGACTGTAGGCGTGAGCCACCATGCCCAGCTTGCATACACAATTTTCTATCTAGGATTTCATTACTTAATGTTGTAAGCATTTTCACATGTCAATAAAATTTTTTATAAACATTCTTTTTATGATTTCATGGTAGGCAGTACATGTACATACCATAATTTTCTTATCTGTTCCTCTGTTGTTGGGCTTTTAAGTTGCGTACATCTTTTTCCTGTACGATAACACCTCAGTGAATATCTTCCTGCATAAATCTTTGTCTGAAATCCATTAATTTCCTTAAGCTAGATTCCAAAAAGTAGAAGTACTGGGTCTAGAGGTAGAGAATTTATTTTTTTAAGTTGAATTTTGAATTGTTATGTACACACGGCACACAATTCCAAAGGTACTAAAGGTTACACAATAAGAATAGTAATTCTCCTACTTGGTCATTTAGCAGTGGTTCCTTCTTTTTTTCCTTTTATCTTTCTTTTTTTTTTTTTTTTTTCACTTAAAGGCTAGCGTGATAGTAAGGCTTTTCTTCTCTAAAGGCAATGTGGTTACCTGTTTTCTTCATGTGTATATTTCTTATGGGGGAATCTATATATTTAAATACATATATTTTAAAACATAGATTCCTTTTTCATATAGAAACAGTAGCACATCAGATACCTTTGCACTTTCCTCTTTTTGCTTAATATTTCTTGATGATTGCTCTATACATAAAATAGAGAACTGCCTCATTTTCTTAAAATATTGCATAGAATTCCTTTAAATGGAAGTGCCATATTAAATTAATCAATCCTATTGATGCATTTTTGGGTTGTTTTTCATCCTTTGCTCCTGGAACAGTGCCGTCATGAACGTCCTTACGTGTGTATGCCATTTTGTACATGTGCAAGCACACCCATCTCTACAATGGATTCCCTTAAATGGAATTCTGGGTCCCAGGGATTTTACATGTGGGTAACTATTGCTATCTCTACAGAGGGTGGCCATTTCCTGAGTAGAGGATATGCAGAGTTTTTAAAGCTCTCGATAGAAATGGCACGACTGCTTTCCAGAAAAGCGTTCGTTACCTGTTCACACTCTCACCCGCGCGCTGCTCCCTCCTCCCACGGACCTGCCTGGCTGACAAGTTAAAACACACATGCGCGCGCGCGCACACACACACACACACACACACACACACACAAAACGGTATGGAGATGTCTGCAGGGTTTATTCTCAATAGTCATTATTTCAAAAGGATCTGAAAGATTAGCAAAGGTTTGCAAATATTTAACTTTTAGACCCTTTCTAATAAAAAAAAATGTAAAACCCAGGATCTGAGAGAATTTCCTAGCTCTCGTTTTTTCCACGCGTGACCTTGGCAAATGACTTCTCCTTTCCAAGCCTGTCATGTCTTACAATTGTCGTGGGGAGAAAGTGAGATATGACACTCAGTGAAGTGCTTGGCACACAGCAAGGGCTCAAAACGTGGTCGCTGGGAAGAAATGGTGGTGAAGGAAAAAGCACCAGCCCTCCGAGTCATCCCAGTGGTCATGGTCAGAGGAAGGGAGCCTGCCAGGCTCCAAAAAGTGAGCTGGGCGGTGCCGGCGGCTTTGTTCTTTCCCCCGATGTCTCTAGCTGATCTTTTCTCCCTTGGAGAGGAAAACGGAAACCTGCCACCAGCTCCCGGAGAGAAACACCCAGACCAAGACTGGCCCTTAACCGGGGCTGGGGCCTAGGGGCTGGGCCCTCTCCTGGGTCACTGAATCCACCTCGGTGAAGCCCAAGGAGACTTTGGTCCGCACCCCGAGCGGAGGACCGAGTTTCTGCCGCGGGCGTCCCCAGCCTGCTCCGAGACCCGGAATGCCAAGTTCTTCCATCCCTACTCGTTTCTTACTCAACCCCTGTTCTTCCTGAAGCTAACGGCAGGCACTGGCCGCAGGCGCCTCCCGGACGGGCCCCTCCCAGCGACCTGGGTGGGCGCGGCCGCGTGCGCCCGGGGATCCGGGCTTCTCTGCCACTCGCGAACGCGACCTCGTGCGGTTTCCCGCAGCACTGGCTCCCCGACACCCAGAGACCCCACCCGCTCCCAGGGCCCCGCGAGCGGCCGGGAGGGGACGTCGCGGCACGCGTCAGTGCTGCAGTCGGGCTTGCACCTCCGCCCGGATGCGAAATGGCCCGAGCGGGCTCCGCACCGCCAGTGAGCCCCAGCCTTCCCTTCCTCTAGCACAGAGGTGCTGCCCTGAAAAATCAGCTACTAGAGACGCCATTTCGGTCCCCACCCTTGTCTCAGCCAAGGAAGAACCAATCACAACGCTTGTGTGTCGCTGTGCAAGCCGCAGGTGGGGTGGGAGAGCAGATCCGTGGAACGCAGCGAAGCCATTTTCTGGGAGGATTCGCAGTCATTTCCACTGCTGGTGTGTAACTTCCACTGACGGTATAATCACCATGTTTAATTTCAGCCATTCCCTCTCCGCCAACTCCCCTCACACCGTGGCCTTTCCTTTCCCCAAGCGATGTGGGGTCTAGTTTTGACCCTGAACCTAACCCGCTCTGTGACCCAGCCTCAGGCCTCAGTCTTTTCAGCTACAAAAATTCAAGGAAGGAATAAAATTAGAGAACGGCAAGTATTGGTGAGGTTATGGGGAAATGTATTCTTCGGATTTGTCTTTAAACTGGAAATATTTATGACCTGTGCCAGATAATCCTATGTCTTGTTCTCTACCCTAGAAAAATATTTGCACATGTACTCAGGAAGGCTGTCTCTTGTGGGACCATATCTAATAACAAACCACTGTAAAGAGCTCAAGGGCTATCCGTAGGGAATGAATGAATACAATGGGGTCTATCTACATAATGGGTCACTGCATCACAGAGGGAATAAGCCAGATCTATATATGCCTATATATGCAGAGAAATGGATAGGGTTCTAAAATATATTAAGTGAAAGTAGAAAGTTGCAGAATGATGCATACAATATAATACAATTTTTGTAACATGTTAAGCAGAACTGTGGATATTCTGTGATTACATTCAAACATATATAAAAGCATTTAAAAAAAACTGAAAAGTTCTTTTCAATTCAGTTCTTTTCAGTTCAGTTCTTTTCAGTTCACTCCTAATTCATCCAAGTGGCTGTCTCTGGAGAGGGATGGGGAGTTGGGATAGCAAGTGGAGGTGAGAGGCAACTTCAGCTTTCTTTGTAATATTCTAATTTTATTTTTAAAAATGACAGCCTAGTGCAGTGGCTTACGCCTATAATCCCAGCACTTTGGGCGGCCAAGGCGGACAGATCACGAGGTCAGGCGTTCAAGACGAGCCTGGATAACACAGTGAAACCCCGTCTCTACTAAAAATACAAAAATTAGCCGGGCGTGGTGGTGGGTGTCTGTAGTCCCAGTCACTCAGGAGGCTGAGGCAGGATAATCACTTGAACCCAGGAGATGGGGGTTGCAGTGAGCTGAGATCATGCCACTGCACACCAGCCTGGGCGACACAGCAAGACTGTGTCTCAAAAAATAAAAAAATAAATAAAATAAAAATGACAGTATATTCATATATTACTTAAGGAATTTTAAGCTGCATGTTCATGAAATACTGGAGACAAATATGTCAAAATGTAAACAGTGGTTAATTCCAGGTGATAGGAAATATGAATAATTGTTATTTTCTTCTTTGTACTTTTTCGGTTTTTAGTGTTTCAACATGCAGGGAAGGGATTCAGGAGTGACGGTGTGACTCATCAGGTCCCTCAGCTCAAAGAACCTGCAATGTTGTGATTCTAGATGGTCATCCTTAAAGTCCTAGCTCCCCACCCCACCCCAAAGAGCTTACAAGCTTTGCAGGGCAGGGGAGCCTCAACACTGGCGCTCCACTGGGGAAAGTTCTTGGCTTCTGCCAGGAAAGAATTCAAGGGTGAGCTAGTGGCAGAAGAAAACAGCTTTATTGAGGCAGCAGTGTTACAGCTCCGTGACTGTTCCCACTGAGAAGAGAGTGGAGTCTAGCAGCTCAGGGACAGTTCTGCAGTTTCATTTATATCCACTTTTAATTACATGCAAATTAAGGGGCAGGTTATTCAGAAATTTCTTTTTATTTGAGACAGAGTCTCGCTCTGTTGCCCAGGCTGGAGTACAGTGGCACGATCTCGGCTCACTGAAACCTCCACCTCCCGGGTTTAAGTGATTCTCTTGCCTCAGTCTCCAGAGTAGCTGGGAATACAGGCATGTGCCATCATGTCTGGCTAATTTTTGTACTTTTAGTACAGATGGGGTTTCATCATGCTGGCTAGGCTGGATTTGAACTCCTGACCTCGTGATCTGCCCGCCTCAGCCTCCCAAAGTGCTAGGATTACAGATGTGAGTCACTGCACCCAGCCAGTTATTCAGAAATTTCTAGAAAAAAGGTGGTAACTTCCAGGTTGTTGCTAGGGAATGGGTAAACTGTCATGGCACTGGTGGGCGTGTCAGCTAGTCTTGAATCTGGTTCAGTGTGGAGTCCTGCCTCCTACCTCACAAGGAAGGGGCTTGGTGCTGCTGCCCCAGATCCCCTCCCCTGTCTCAAATCCAGGTTTAACATCCCTCAAATTTAAACCTGCTGGAGGGACAGGGCAAACTATTTGCAGTTCACCTACTGCTCTGGGCTGGCTGCTTCTACGCATTTGGCAGTACCATTTCCTCTTCCTGGCACCCTCTCCCCCTTTCTCTTTGCCTGCAAGCTTCCTTCAGGCCTCATCAACTCAGCTGCCCCTTCCCCTAGGAGGCCTTCCCTGTTTCCCCTCCGCTGCCTGGGTTAGCCTCTGTTCCCCTGTGCCCCTTTAGTGCTCTGAGCTGATTGTCTACTTACTATGCGCTCTTGAGGCCAGGGACATGCCTTCTTTCTTCCTGTACTTCCAGGACCTAGTATAAGACATGACACCTCATGGTTCACCGGTAACCCTCTGTTGAATGAATGGACAATCAGCATCAAAGGCAACAAATTCTTCTCTGGGCTGAGTTTTCTGGTACTTATCCTAAAAACTCTGCTGAAGATAAGAGGCAGAATCAAGATTTGAACTCAGAGACCCTGACTCCAGAGCCCACACTCTCAACCACTGTGCTCTGAGCCCCTAATGCACTCGACTGGTTCATATACCAAGTATGTATTGAGAGCCTACTATTTGTCAGGCGCTGTTCTATGGTAATGAAGAAAACAGACTTGAAAAACTAACCGTTGGGTACTGTGCTCACCATCTGAGTGGCAGGATCATTTGTATTCCAAACCTCAGCATCACACAATATACCCATTTAAGAAATCCAAACATGGGCTGGGCGCGGTGGCTCAAGCCTGTAATCCCAGCACTTTGGGAGGCCGAGGTGGGCAGATCACGAGGTCAGGAGATTGAGATCATCCTGGCTAACATGGTGAAATCCTGTCTCTACTAAAAAATACAAAAAACTAGCTGGGTGAGGTGGCGGGCGCCGGTAGTCCCAGCTACTCAGGAGGCTGAGGCAGGAGAATGGCGTAAACCCGGGAGGTGGAGCTTGCAGTGAGCTGAGATCCGGCCACTGCACTCCAGCCTGGGTGACACAGCTTTTTTTTTTTCTCAAAAAAAAAAAAAAAGAAATCCGAACATGTACCTCCTGAAATCCTGAAATAAAAGTAGGAATTTTTTTTTTTTTTTAAACAGAGTCTCTCTCTGTTGCCCAGGCTAGAGTGCAGTGGTGCAATCTCGGATCACTGCAGCCTTCGCCTCCTGGGTTCAAGCATTCTCCTGCCTCAGCCTCCCGAGTAGCTGGGACTGCAGGTGTGCGCCACCATGGCCAGTATTTTTAGTAGAGATGGGGTTTCACCATATTGGCCAGGCTGGTCTCGAACTCCTGGGCTCAAGTGATATGCCCATCTTGGCCTCCCAAAGTGTTGGGATTAGATGCGTGAGCCACCATGCCCAGCCGGAAATGATTATTATTTTTTAAAGGTATCAACAGAACATGCTCTTCCTCCCACTGGGCTGGGGCCTGTACTCTCCAGGGTACAGCCTGCTCTGTCCCCTCTGGTGCCACCTCCTCTGGTGGGAGGGTCAGACTGAGGACCAATTGGGAGGCTGCCTAGTAATCCTGTAGAGGGATGGGGCCTGCACCCACCCTGGGGCATTACTGCTTTCTCATTCATGCAAGGGTTTAGCTGAAAGAGGTCTTGGTATCTAAGAGCAATAAGCCCCCAAGGTCTACAAATCAATGGAGTTCCAGGCCCGCTCGGTGGTTCACGCCTGTAATCCCAGCAGTTTGGGAAGTTGAGGTAGGCAAATCACTTAAGGTCAGGAGTCTGAGACTACCCTGGCCAACGTGGTGAAACCCTGTCTCTACTAAAAATACAAAAATTAGCTGGGTGTGGTGGCGTGCACCTTTAATCCCAGCCACTTAGGTGGCTGAGGCAGGGAAATCGCTTGAACCCAGGAGGCGGAGGTTGCAGTGAACCAAGATCGCACCACTGCATTCCAGCCTGGGTGAGAGAGTGAGGCTCCATCTCAAAAAAAAAAAAAAAAAAAAAAGAAAGAGTGGAGTTCCAATGAATGACACATCTGCTTTTCTTCCCCTCCTGTATTTTCTTTTGCACAGCATCCCACCCTTTGCCACCTGACACCCCAGCCACCCCCAGCTTCCCAGCTTGAATTCTATAACGTGTAGATTTTCACCCTCTCAGAATGGGTGTGTTATCATCAGCCTTCGTTTCCACTTCCTGTGACAGCTGTAACCTCTGTTCTCACTGAATTGCTAAGATTGCTGATAGATGCCAACTGCTTGGAAGCTTTTTAAGTGACTAGGATCAAGCTCTGTGCCAAGCCATAGAAAAATGGGCTACGGAATGGCCCAGAAATTTAGTGAATTAAACTAGTAATTCCCCCTCGTTTCTAGGCCCACAAGAGCCCATTCAAGAAACAGAGTAGATCTAAAATGAAAATCATTTTAGCCTCATGTAGGAGGAAGCTTCAATCTACCCATCATCTACCCATCAGAAGCACCGGAAGCTGGCCAGGTGCGGTGGCTCACGCCTGTAATCCCAGCACTTTAGGAGGCCGAGGCAGGCGGATCACGAGGTCAGGAGATCGAGACTATCCTGGCTAACACAGTGAAACCCCGTCTCTACTAAAAAATGGAAAAAATTAGCCGGGCGTGTTAGTGGGCACCTGTGGTCCCAGCTACTCGGGAGGCTGAGGCAGGAGAATGGCGTGAATCCGGGAGGGGGAGCTTGCAGTGAGCCGAGATCGCACCACTGTGCTCCAGCCTGGGTGAAAGAGCGAGACTCCGTCTCAAAAAAAGAAAAAAAGGAGCACCTGAAACCCAGCAGAAGACAAGAGCCGAACTCCGGCCTCCTCATTAAAATAAATGTCACTGGCTAAGGAGACAAGATGCTACGTGCAAGGCGGTATCCTGGATTAGATCCTGTAACACAAAAAGGGACCCCAGTGGAAACATGGATTGCTTGAGGCCAGGAGTTGAATCCGATTAAATTCGGCCATTCAGTTAATAGTATTGTACCAATGTTAATCTGTTAGTTTGGATAAATGTACCATGATTATGTAAGATGTTAACATCAAATGAAGCTGGCTGAAGGGCATATGGGAACTTCATGTACCATCTTTGCAACTCTCTGGAAATCGAAAATGGTTGATTTCAATTGAAGTTTAAAAACAAACAAAAATTTTCCTTTTTTTTTTTTTTTTTTTTTTTAAAGAAAGAGACTAGGCGTGGTGGTTCACACCTGTAATCCCAGCACTTTGGGAGGCTGAGGCAGGCAGATCACAAGGTCAGGAGTTCAAGACCAGCCTGATCAACATGGTGAAACTCCGTCTCTACTAAAAATACAAAAATTAGCCAGGTGGGTGGCACGCACCTGTAATCCCAGCTACTCAGGCGACCGAGGCAGGAGAATCACTTGAACCCAGGAGGCAGACGTTGCAGTGAGCTGAAATTGTGCCACTGTACTCCAGCCTGGGCGACAAAGTGAGACTGTCAAAAAAGAAAGAAGAAGGAAGGAAGGAAGGAAGGAAGGAAGGAAGGAAGGAAGGAAGGAAGGAAGGAGAGAATGAGAGAGAAAGAACGAAAGAAAGAAAGAGATGTCACTGGAATAGTCTTTTTGAATTTGCAAGGGACTAGACTGCAGAATATACACTCAGATATGCCATCTGACCTTAGCGTAAGTGTTGTTCAATGGCCAAAAAGACATTGGCTGAATGATTTAACACTTACAGAGTGTCTGTTTGTGGCACTGCAGGGATGACAAGACAGAATCACATAGGATCCTGCCCTGAAGGAGTTTACTCACTAGTGAGAGGGACAGACATGTATATAGATAGCTGCAATAGCAGCATAGTGGTGAGGGACAGAGAGGTTAATCAAGACCTTGAATTTCAATAAAGACTGAAGCCAAGGGACTCAAGGCCTTATGAGGGTTGGTGCTGTAGACTGAATGTTGTGTCTCTCCCACATTCATATGTTGAAGCCTATGGCCTACTGTAATGGTATTTGGAGGTAGAGTCTTTGGGAGGTAATTAGGTCATGAGGCTAGAGCCCTCATGAATGGGATTAGTGCCTGTATAAAAAGAGGAGACATGGAATCTCTCTATGCTCTCAGCCATCTCAACAAGAAGATGGCTTTCTGCAAACCAGGAAAAGAGCCCTAACCAGCCATCAGATCTGCTGCTGCCTTGAATTTGGACTTCCCA
Organism: Rhinopithecus roxellana; assembly: GCF_007565055.1. Taxonomy (NCBI): domain Eukaryota; kingdom Metazoa; phylum Chordata; class Mammalia; order Primates; family Cercopithecidae; genus Rhinopithecus; species Rhinopithecus roxellana. The sequence goes on along the minus strand of NC_044560.1, from coordinate 14,925,652 downwards.
GCCTCCAGGACTATGAGATATAAATGTTGGTTAAGCTACCCGGTCAATGTTGTTCTTTTGTAACAGCCTGAACTAAGGCAGTTGGTGTCAGCAAAACAGTGGGGCATATAGACATGTAACCTTTCAGGGAGCTGCCAACAGTCCAATAAAGCTGAAACTTGGTGGGGCAGTGGGAAGAGTGAGAGTGAGTTATAGAGGTTTCAGAGACACAGGACATAAGATGGGTAAGGAAGACAAAAGTCTCTTTTATTTTTTAAATATAATTGTTGGGACCAGGTGCAGCGGCTCATGCGTGTAATCCCAGCACTTTCGGGCAGATCACCTGAGGTCAGGAGTTCGAGACCAGGCTAGCCAACATGGTGAGACCCCCGTTTCTACTAAAAATACAAAAAATTAGCCAGGCGTAGTGGCGTGCACCTGTGATCCCAGCTACTTGGGAGGCTGAGGCAGAAGAATGCCTTGAACCTGGGAGGCAGACGTTGCAGTGAGCCGAGATCGTGCCATTGCACTCTAGCTTGGGCAACAAGAGCAAAACTCCGTCTCAAAAAGAAAAATATATATATACAATTTTTGTCATTAATAAAATTAATACATGTTCATTTTAAGTTTGGAAAATCCAGGATAGTATAAAGAAGGAAAGCAAACTCAATTGTTATTTTCTTTCCAGAACTAATATTTTGGTGCATTTTCTTCATTATATTTTGTTCCTAGTTGAACTCATATTGTGCAATTGGGTAGGCTTTGTTTGTTCTATTTAGTGCAATATAGTGAGCCTCTCCCCATCTCATTAAAAAAGGACCTTAAAGCAGGAAGACAGGTCATTTAGTCCACCTCTCTTCTAATGCAAGAATCCTAATTCAACATTTCTGATGTTCAACATTTCTGATGTTTGACTTTGTCTGCACACGTCTCATAGCAAGAATGTCATTCATGAAGAGGTCCCAGTCCATTCTATTGTTGGCTAACAGAGATTGATTACAGAGCTCTTCTGTTCATCTTAGTTGTGCTTCTCTATAACCATCCCTCGTTGAGAAGACAGATTTTCTTTTTTATTATTATTATTATTTTTAGACAGAGTCTTGCTCTGTCACCCAGGCTAGAGGGCAGTGGCGCGATCGCATCTCACTGCAAGCTCCGCCTCCCAGGTTCACGCCATTCTCCTGCCTTAGCCTCCTGAGTAGCTGGGACTACAGGCTCCTGCCACCATGCCTGGCTAATTTTTTGTATTTTTTTAGTAGAGATGGGGTTTCACCATGTTAGCCAGGATGGTCTCGATCTCCTGACCTCGTGATCCGCCCGCCTCGGCCTCCCAAAGTGCTGGGATTACAGGCGTGAGCCACCTCACCCGGCCCAAGAAGACAGATTTTTCAAATGCATCAAGAATCAAAGAATCTTAGGGAAAAGGAGGGGGAGGTCCTTGAGGAAGACTGACCTGGAGGTCCTCATGGAGATGAAGACCTGCAGTGACTTCACAGACGGTTTTAGCTGCCATGCCAGGAATGCTTGGACTCCAAGCCAGGGAGGGGAGTCTTTTCTTTTAGGTTTCAGAAATTTTTGCTTCTCTCATGTCATGTATCCCAAAGTTGAATCTGTCAAATGTTTTCAAGCAGAAAATGGCATGATCAGAGCTGTGCTTGATAGCTAATACCTTAGCTGTCATTTACTGAGGGTTTATTGTGTATAGACACAATGCTAGGGACTTTATGTATATTATTTTATTTAGTCCTGACAGCTCTATGAGGTAGGGGCATTCTTCCCATTTCACAGATGATGGAAACAGGCCCCAAAAGGGGAAGTCACGTGCCCACACTCATACGAATAGTAACTGAGCAGTACCTGCTGCATCATATAAAGGACAGGATTTAAATTCCCCCTGACATGACACAAACTAGCCATGTGACGTTGGGCAAATGTCTAGAGTTCTCTGGTCTTTTCTCCCCTATTTGTAAAATCATAGGGGTAGCCTGATAAAACAGTTTAGAGTGATAGCTGAAAGCATAGAGTCAGGGCCAGACTACAAAAACTCTGCCACTTCTGTGTGGCCTAGTCGAACAAGTGATCTAATCTTGCTGCAAACCTGCTGCTAATGTTTGCCAGACCCAGGGCAGGAGTATAGAAGGGAAGCCCACATACCATATGGCTAAGTATTTAAGAGTTATAAATCAAGCTAACAAACTATATTTTAAAAATATATGTTCTATCCTCCCACCTTGACAAATATACCTCCATAACAACCTAGAAAGCTAGGTTTTGAGTTGAGAATTCTTGGATTCCCTGGAGTTCCATGTGGGAATGTAGCAGAGCCAGCTCCCTTCTCTTCTCATTCCTGTGTGCATTCCCCAGCCCACATGCTCAGGCTCTGTCCACACCCCTTTCAAATAGCCAGCTCTAAGTACAGGGGTGCACTCACTGGCAGGAAGTTTGCCCTTGGGAGGATGGAACCAGGGAAGGGGCTGGCACAGATGCTGAAAGTGGACTTGGGCCATTTGGGCAGGGAATTCTGGAGTCCTGTGTTGAGAGGGTGGTCTAGAAGGGGTTCACAGGCTCCAGATGGGTACATCTCTTTGGCCCCAGGGAACTGTGAGGAGGGACACAACTGGAGGAGGATTAGGGTGCAGCCCTCTAAAGAGTAGGGCCTAGGACAAGGAACCCCATTTGACATGTCTAAAAAAGGAGACCGGGTACAGTGGCTCATGCCTGTAATCCCAGCACTTTGGGAGGCCGAGGCAGGTGGATCACCTGAGGTTGGGAGTTTGAGACCAGCCTGACCAATGTAAAGAAACCAACATGGAGAAATGTCTCTATTAAAAATACAACATTAGCCGGGCATGGTGGTGTATGCCTGTAATCCCACCTACTTGGGAGGCTGAGGCAGGAGAATCGCTTGAACCCAGGAGGTGGAGGTTGCGGTGAGCCGAGATCGCGCCATTGCACTCCAGCCTGGGCAACAAGAGCGAAACTCTGTCTAAAAAAAAAAAAACAAAAACAAAACCTGTAAAAAGGTACTATCTCTCCATGCCTCAGTTTCCTTTATTGTATTATTTTTTCCCTCTAAAAAAGGCATTCTAAATCCGTTCCTTTATTTAGAATGACCAACTCATCTGGGCTTGCCTGGAACTTTCCCTGTTTTAGCACTGAAAGTCTCAAGTTCTGGAAAAACTCTTCAGTCCCTGGCAAACCAGGACAGTTGGTCACCTTCATTGCCTCATCTTTTCAATTAGGCTAATAATACCTCATAAGACTGTCATGAGAATTAAGTGAGTTAGTACATGTGGAGTGTTTAGACCAGTGGCTGCTGTGTGGTAAGCATTCTATGTGAGCTATTAACATTTAAAAGATTCCAGTCTAGGCCAGGTGTGCCTGGACTGGCTCATGCCTGTAACCCTAACACCTTGGGAGGCCAAGGCAGGAGGATCACTTAAGACCAGGAGTTCAAGACCAGCCTGGGCAACGTGGTGAGACCCCATCTCTAAAAAATTTTTTAAAATTAACCAAGCATGGTGACACATACCTGTTGTCCCAGCTACTCAGAAGGCTGAGGCAGGAGGATCACTTGAGCCTGAGAGGTTGAAGCTGCAGTGAGCCATGTTCATACCACTGCACTCCAACCAGGGTGACAAAGTGAGAACTTGTCTCAAAACAACAAGAACAACAAAAAAGATAAAAGGCTGTCAATAATTATGACATGCTATTTATTGACTATGAGGACCAACTGATTTCAAAGATCAAAACATGTGGGGAAAAATACATCTTAGAATTAATTAAATAAGATCTGTGCCAGGCATATTGGGAGGGGAGTGAGACACAGCAATGAGAAAGACCCTGCCTTCAGAAAGCTTCCAGTCTCACAGTGCACTTCCAATCTCAGTGCAGTCCAATCTCTTCCAATGGAGGTGCACTTCCAATCTCACCGCAGCCACGTGAGTCACAGGACTGAGACGGGTGCCACAGCGCAGGCACCAGAGCTGTTCTGAGATCAGCCTGTTGCTTGTCAAACATTTATAGGAGTTATTAATATAGACAGAATTGACAGCCATGTATTTCTTGGGATTTCAGTTCCTCCCCCTCCTTTTCTCTAATGCCTGAAATTTCTAGGGACAAAGCCTTTCAAATCATTTTTGAATGAGTTGAGATAATGAATTGAAGTGCCACATGGCGAGTGTTGAACTGGTACAACGTGGAAGGCAATTTGGCACTATCCAAATTACCAATGTGCTTGCCTTTTAGCCCTGAAATACCATTTCTAGGAATATGTCTCCCAGATATACTCACACCCATGGGAAATGCCATATGAACTAGGTCATTCATTACAGCATGGTGAGCTATTCTGAATAATTGGGAATAACCTAAGAGCCACAGATAGAGCACTGGTTAACTGCATTTTGGAATATTCATACCATGGACACCAAATCAAAGAAATGCTTGATGTGTGAACAGGGAAGAGACCCCTGACATGGTTTTTGTCTGTTTGTTTAAGAGACAGGGTCTCTGGCCAGGCGTGGTGGCTCACGTCTGTAATCCCAGCACTTTGGGAAGTCAAGGCGGGTGGATCACTTGAGGTCAATAGTTCAAAGACAGTCTGGCCAACATGGTGAAAACCCATCTCTACTAAAAATACAAAAAATTAGCCGGGTGTGGTGGCATGTGCCTGTAATTCCAGTTACTCAGGAGGCTGAGTCAGGAGAATCCCTTGAACCCAGGAGGCGGAGGTTGTAATGAGTCGAGATCGTGCCTCTGTACTCCAGCCTGGGTGACAGAATGAGATCCTGTCTCTTTCAGCTCAGGTGACAGAGTAGGACTCTGACTCAACAAATAAAGAGACAGGGTCTCATTCTGTCACCCAGGCTGGAGAACAGTGGGTGATCCTGGCTCACTGCAGGCAGTCTTTCCACCTTAGCTAGGACTACAGACCCATGCCACCGTGCCAGCTAATTTTCTTTATTTATTTGTATTTTTTCATTTGTTTGTAGACACAGGTTCTTGCTATGTAGCCCAGGCTGGTCTCAAACTCCTGGCCTCAGGTGATTCTTCTGCCCTGAGCTCCCAAAGTGCTGGGATTACAGGTGTGAGCTACCACACCCAGACCCTGACATGTACTGTTGTGAAAACTGCTAAGCAAAGAATAGTTATAGGAGGCTATCATGTGTATAAAAAGAGAGGGGATATGAATGCATACTTACAAGTTTGCTTGTGTACACATGAAGAAACTCCTGGATACACAGGAAACTGATTAGCAGAGATTATGGTGGGGGAGTGGTTGGTAGAGAACTTGGAAGATAAGGAGGGCTTCTTATACTTTATTTTTAAACCATGTGAATGTGTTACCTATTTAAAGTGTTAAATGAATTGAATTTAACCCCATGGGAAGAGTTAACCCAGTAACTACAATTTCCATCAAAGGGTGAAAGTCTAATAGTCATTCACTCATTCAATAACCTATAGCAGGCCAGGCACAGTGGCTCACGCCTGTAATCCCTGCACTTTGGGAGGCCAAGGCAGGTGGATCACCTGAGGTCAGGAGTTCGAGACCAGCCTGGTCAGCATGATGAAACCCCATGTCTACTAAAAATACAAAAAATTAGCTGGGCGTGGTGGCGCGCGCCTGTAATCCCAGCTACTCAGGAGACTGAGGTGGGAGAATCGTGGGAGAACTGCAGCCTGGGCAACAAGAGCAAAACTCCATCTCAAAAAATAAAAATAAAAATAAAAATAAAATAATCTATAGCAATCAGGAAACATCTCTAGCAATGATACCTAACAAGTGCTCAGCACTTTAAATGTGCCAGGCATTGTGCTAAGTGTTTTCATTTGCATTATTTCATTTAACCCTCACCAGTCCCATAGAGTTCAGGTGTCTAATATCACAGAAGAGACAGAAGATCACAGAAGGATGAGAGAGGTTGTTCTTTTTTTTTTTTTTTTTTTTTTTTTTTTGAGACGGAGTCTCGCTGTGTCACCCAGGCTCAAGTGTAGTGGTGCTATCTCAGCTCACCGCAACCTCCGCCTCCCAGGTTCACGCCATTTTCCTGCCTCAGCCTCCTGCGTAGCTGGGACTACAGGCACCCATCACCACGCCTGGCTAATTTTTTGTATTTTTAGTAGAGACGGGGTTTTATCGTGTTAGCCAGGATGGTCTTGATCTCCCGAACTTGTGATCCGCCCGCCTCGACCTCCCAAAGTGCTGGGATTAGAGGTGTGAGCCACCATGCCTGGCTGAGAGGTTGTTCTTTCCCAAAGTTCTCTGCAAACATTCAGGCGCCACCATCCTGGGCCAGGCCTCAGGATGGCCACTGCACTAGGGATACCAAGAGAAAGACAGCACCCTGCCCTCTAGGACCTAATGGTCTAGTGAGGGAGACTGACATGTAAAATAACAGACTCATAGACAGGTTTTGAATAGAGAAGGGAGTGTTACAGCATAGTGCTTGAGGATTAGGGGACAAAGGGAACAGAGAGACTGGGGACAACAAGCAAACCTCTCTCTCCCACGACACCCTTTGGCCAAGGACAGGCCTCACAAGCAGCTGTGGAACTTGGAGGCGCCATGTGGGAGACAAACCCTGCAGCCTCAAGGCCAACAATGAACAAAGGCTGCCGGGCTCTCTGGCAGGAGAGGAGATCTGACAACGCCTGGCCCGCCGTTCGATCAGTGTAGACATTCCTTCTGGACTTTGAAGCCTCAAGAGCTCTCCTTTAGCTGTCTACACAGATCAAATAAGCTGGATGACTGCCATAGCTCCACTTCGTTGTGTGGCTCCATAGTCACAGCCAGCTCCATAACAATCCAACCAAACCATCTGAGCAGAGGCAAAAATAATTCTCATGGGTAAAGATAGACAGTTCCAAGATGTGAACATTAACTCCTTGCTGCCACTTCAGAAGAGAGTGGATCTTGAAGTTCGTTTTAGGAAGCTTTCGAGAAGGGCGATTCTGCCCCTCTCCAAAGTGAAGTGGCAAAGCTGTTGTCTCTCCTTATAGCTGAAAGCCCTTCCTATTCCAAGGCTTATATAGGATACCCACAAAAGCTGACGATGAGCTGTGATCTGGCTCTCGGAAAGGCAGCCCCACCCTAAAGGACAGGGATCAGGTTGGGTGTGGTGGCTCATGCCTATAATCCCAGCACTTTGGGAGGCTGAGACAAGAGGATCGCTTGATCCCAGGAGTTCGAGGTCAACCTGGGCAACATAGTGAGACCCTGTCTCAATTTTTTAAAGTCAAATAATAATAATAATAATAATAATAATAATAATAATAATAAAAGGACAGGAATCATCCCACCTCAAAAGCACCTTTTTATTCACAGGCTCATTCTAGGGGAAACTTTAACCTAGCCCTCTCAGTCCTCAAGCAGCTGTGAGGAGCTCCGGACATTGTCACAGACTGGCCCAAACCAGGCATCTCCCAACAAACCCAGAAGCCAAGTGGCATTGCTAAAAAAGATTAAAAATCGACATGAGTTCTAACATCTACGTTCCTTGCTATGGTTTCCATGGAAATAGACATCTGCTCTAGGGAGAAAGAAAAGGTGGGGGGAAGCAGTCTAAGTGCTTTAAAATAATCAGTGTTTTGAAAGATTTATTTCCTTTTTCTGTCACAACATTAATAGTTAGGAATGTGAGATTTTTGTGTGGCAATTTATTGTACTTAAAAAAATGCATTAAATGAGTGGGACTTTCCTCTGTGAACCTCCAGATCAAATACAAAGACTTCAAGATAAAAAGCCTGTTCAGTGGGTAAGGACCTCTTGGGCTTGGGTTCCTTGCTCATTTGTGTTGCCTGCCTATCTGTCGCTTTCCTGAGGGATCTCATCCCCATCCCTCTCCAACTTTTCTAATGATTTCTGAGACTCTGCTCAGAAAAATGACAGATGGAAGCTCCTAGCCATTTTGAAGTCAAGTTTGGTCTGAGAAGCCTGTCAATGCTCAGAATCTGAATTATTCCTGGTCCTGCTCACAGGCTAAGTGAAAACCACTTAGATTGGCTTCGGGGGGAGGCCGACCCCACACAAGGGCGATTGTTGGAAAAAGTGCCGCAACAAGCATATTTCAGGCAACAGTGCATTGCTAATTGTTTGCTTTGTGTAGTGTGCTGCTGCTTGTATGATCCAATTTTTATTGTCTCAGGCACCTCTTAGTTGTATTTTATCTCTGGCACATACCTAGTGGCTAACTAGGCATGAGAGTCTTTCTAAATTAGAACTGCTGTTTCAGGAAGGTTGGTCACATTTGTTTCTTGATTTGGGGAGATGCAACCCATTAATAAAATAAAGATACCTCTTCTGTTTAGTCAAGATCTCAAAGCAGGTGCCTTGGTGTATTGACCACCAACCGAGGACACAGTCTTGGTCAGAGAATGGGAGGAGGCGGGGACCATGTACATTGCATTTATTTTTTCCCTCTTCTTGTGGGAGAAAGGGCCAGTTATTCTAAGCCTCGGTCAGACCAATTTCCTTTGTGCCTCTGCTGAGGTTCTGAGCTATCCAGGTCAGGGGGAACAGCGACCTTGTGGCTCCTTTTTTGATTTTTAAAAGGAACCCAGTGCTGCTCTGGGGAGCACGTGCTCTGAGAACAAAAGCAACACTTAACTGCAATCTGTGTAGTCTAGAACGACTATTGCTCTTCCTCCCCTATCATCCGCGGAAGGCTTGGCAGAACAGATGGAGTCTGCATTTAAGCTGAGTGGCTTTGTTAGACCAAAGGCGATCAAATTCCAGAGCCTCACGCTTTCCCGCACAGATCCCTGGTCACCGACTCGGGAACTTGAGGATGCTGGCAAGAACGCACACAGCGAGGGAAGGGACACGCCCGCGACCTGTGGGCTGAGTGGATTAGAAATTACGATGATGTCACAATATGGGTGTCACGCCGGTGTCGGTGTAGGGCGCCGGGGGCAGGAGGCCCCGCAGGGGCGTGGAGTGGCATTGTGCTGTCACAGGGGCTCCGGTGTCTTAGGTACCCATGTGGGTGGGGCACAAGAAGGGGCACTGCTCTGAGTGCTGCCCTTGCGGCGAGGCGGGCACGTGGCTCTACAAGGCGGGGTCCAGGCGGCCAAGGTCTGGAAAGGTAGGGAAGGACCCCACCACCACGCCTGCTCCGCCCTGCCCTTGTTCTCGAGAAGGGGGAGCTGGTTCGGACCTAGTCCGGGGTCCACTGCCACTCCCTCTTCCACGGCGAGACCACCCCCGCAGCCCCAGGCCCACACCTGGGGATGCTCCCCAGGCGTCCCGCAACCCCCGCATTGTCCTCCTGCCCTCCCGGCCAGGACTACACTTCCCGGGGTGCTTCGGGGTCCCGGGGGGCGGGGCTACACGCGGGTTGTTGGGGGCGGGGGCGGCACGTGCCGCCGCTCTCGGCCAATGCGGAGCCCCGCGGGGAGGTCACGTGCCGCTGTTTGGCGCTTTTGTGCGCGCCCGGGTCTGTTGGTGCTCAGAGTGTGGTCAGGCGGCTCGGACCGAGCAGGTGGGTGCGGGGCTCGGAGGCGGCGGCTGCTGGCTGCGGCCAGCAAGAGGGATTCGGTCGGCGGGAGGGGCTGGGCCGTGGCAGCGACCCCCTGCTGCAGGCGGCGGGCGGGGCTGCGGGGCCCGGAGGGGCTGGTGGGCGGGGGTCGCTCCGCTTTGTGTGTGGATCGGGCGGGGCCTCGCCTTTGTCCCCGCTGTCTGGGGGCGCGGCTGTTCGTGGGCAGGGGGCTGGGCGAGCACCCGGAGTCCGCTCCGGGGTGCCGTCGAGGAGACAATAGGGGGCGTGGGCCGTCATTTACCTCCCTCCCTCCCTTCCCTGCGGGCCCCGCCGGGGTCCCCATTGTCTGAAGGGACGGGGCGGCGCCCCCCCGCGACCAGCGGCTTTAGGGCCAAACTGCGGGCAGCCAGGGACGCGACCCTCCCCGCGACCGTCCCTGGCGACCGCAGCTGGTGACTGAGGGGCGGCGCTCCCTGTCCCCGCGAGGGTTCTTCTGTCTTCGCGGCCGGACGGGCGGACAGCTTGGATGGCGGCAGGCTGGGCATAGGGACGGCGGGAGGCGGTGACGAGCCCACCGCGGGGCCACCCGGGGGCCTGTTCCCAGGGCCTGCCCCACCCGGTGAACTGTGACGGGGGTGGTGGCGGCGGCCTGAAGGTGTTTTTGGCGGGAGTTGGGGGGGGGGCGTCCGCGCGGGGGGAGTCAGGCAGGGGCGGAGTTACCCGGATTGGACCGTTAGCCCCGCCCACCCCTCCCCTTCCCACGCGCGCGGGCTCTGGGGTGTTGAGAGTTCGGGGAGATTCGAAAAGGCGCGGGGAGGAAGGGGGCGGGGCCAGGGGCCGGAGCGCAGGGCGTGCTCTGATTGGCCGGATGCGACCGGTCCTCTTTTCCTCGTCTGGACCGGGACCACGCCCATCCTGGGGCCGGTGCTGCGTCTAATTTTGTGCTTTGCCTAAATCTTGTCGCTGCCTCTGGTTTAAATTTCTAGCTTTTGGGAACCTGTCATCCTACGTTTTTGGTACTAGCTGGGGTCTACAAAAATCATAATCTTAAAAAGATCAAGAGATACAGCATTTTTCATGACATAACGGCAGCAAATATTATAAGTAAAAATCGAGAGGTTCATAAACATTTTGCTTGCTGTCTGGCAAGGGAGCTTAAACTTGAGGGACAATAGGAGTTCAACATTATTGGTTACTATTAGCTTGGGCGTTTTTTTATCCACCACGTCAGACACAGACAAAGCAGGGGTGGGTATTTCATTTACACAATGAGTTGTAGGCAGTATTAAGATGGCTCCGGGGGCACTGTTGAGTTGAATCTGGAATATCTTCTTACAGTTTCGGGGAAATGTTAAAGAGTTTATGGGGGAGAAAGATCCTTCACCCTTGTGACTTCTGATTTTAAAAATCCAAGAGTTTTATGAACGAGCAAACTCAGTTAACTTGATTTTCTGCAACCAATATCATATTAAGGTCATATTTCCTAATATGTTTATTTAGATTTTGATAAATTTTTTCGTGGTTAATGACGTCTTTATTCTACGTAGTGATTTTTCTGACGATGTATGTAGATGTGATGTGAGATCTCTTTTGGTTGATGACATATAGAAAGGCAAAGAAAGTGATTGCATGTTTTTGAAAATCATTTTCAGGGCTTTCCTTATCCCAGTTCATTGTGCAGAATACACTGCCTGTCGCTTGTCTTCTATTCACCATGGCTTCTTCTGGTAGGTAATCTATTTGGAAAAGCTGAAATTGTGATGGGCTTATGATTTTAGATTGAGATGGCTCAGGTCTTCACCTTTGATTTGGCACTTATGGTCTTATCCAAAACCTATTTTATGAATAGGAGAATTAAAAAATGATTATCACTTGAATGTGCCAAGAGCTCATAATTGTTTATTAGACAGTTTGGCTTAGTCTGAAGCAAAATTGTGGAGTTTGCACAAGTCTTTTGTTTATGAAAGCGATTGTCAAGACACTGATGTCTCAAAACAGTATTTATTAATCCAAAAATGTTGAGCTTTGTTTTTCTGGGAGATGGTTTTTGTTTTTTATTTTTGAGACAGGGTCTCACTCTGTTGCCCAGGCTGGAGTGCAGTGGCTTAATTATAGCTCACTGCAGCCTTGACCTCTGGAGCTCAAGTGGGCTCAAGCGATTCTCCCACCTCAGCCTCCATAGCATCTGGGACTATCAGCATGGGCCACCACACCCACCTAATTAAAAAAAATTTTTTTTTTGTAGAGATGGGCTTTCCCTTTGTTGCCAAGGCTGGTCTCAAAACTTCAGGGCTCAAGGGATCTTCCCATGTTGGCCTCTCGATAAAAGTGCTGGGATTATAGGCATGAGCCATGGTACCTGGCCTTGGGAAATGGTATTTAGATAATATCTTGCTGCAAACACATCTTCCCCTAGTGTCAGTAGGCTGATAGGAATAAAAAGGGGGGAAAACCACAACTTTCCTCATTAGCCCTAATTTAATACATTAAATTGATTTGGATTTTAGAAAATTACTGTTTATTAGAATAGGAGAATCTTGGTTTTCTGAATTATAAATATAATCAATTCTAGATATCCAGGTGAAAGAACTGGAGAAGCGTGCCTCAGGCCAGGCTTTTGAGCTGATTCTCAGCCCTCGGTCAAAAGAATCTGTTCCAGAATTCCCCCTTTCCCCTCCAAAGAAGAAGGATCTTTCTCTGGAGGAAATTCAGAAGAAATTAGAAGCTGCAGAAGAAAGACGCAAGGTAAACGAAGCAATTCACAGAAAGCAGGATATTAATATATGTAATGGGCGGATCAGTTTTATTTCTATAACAAGAAGAAAACAGAATTGTAGCTACACTGTGATTATTACATATGCCAGTGACTGGAAGGAAATACCAGTCCTCACTTATTGAACTCCTGTTACGTGCCAGCTCCTTTGTTTATATTTTTCTCCTTTAATACATGGTGTTGCCTCAAATAATGGAAATTAGAAACAGTTTCAGGAATGTTAAGTCGTTTTTCTGCAGTCATACAACTAGTAAGTGTTGGGGTCAGAATTCAAGCCCTGGTCTGCCTTAAACCGAAGCTCATGCTTTCTCTTTGAAAAGATATGTTGCCAGATGATTCTTTGGCACTTTGTTTTTTTTTTTTTTTTTTTTTTTTTTTTTTTTTTTTGAGACGGAGTCTCGCTCTGTTGCCCAGGCTGGAGTGCAGTGGCCGGATCTCAGCTCACTGCAAGCTCCGCCTCCCGGGTTCACGCCATTCTCCTGCCTCAGCCTCCCGAGTAGCTGGGACTACAGGCGCCCGCCACCACGCCCGGCTAATTTTTTGTATTTTTAGTAGAGACGGGGTTTCACTGTGTTAGTCAGGATGGTCTCGATCTTCTGACCTCGTAATCCGCCCGTCTCGGCCTCCCAAAGTGCTGGGATTACAGGCATGAGCCACCGCGCCCGGCCTGTTTTTGTTTTTTGAGAACTGTACAATAAAAACATTTTAAATTGCTAGTGTGATTGTGTTGCTCAGCTGGTATGGTAGCTTTTCTTTTCTAAGCAATTATATTATAAAGTAACTATCATTAAAAGCTAATTTGAAGAATCAATAAATATGCTAGTTGTAGAAAATTTGGAAAATACAGAAATTTATAAATGGAAATTAAAAGTTTTCATTATCCCACTTCCCAGAAGCAACCAGTGTTAACATTTTGGTGTGTTTCTTTCCATTCGGTGTTACTCATTAACAACTGTAGATAACTTTTCATTTAACTCCCTTTCCCAACAATCCTGATTGGATTGATTTTAAAGTTGGGGCAAGTAAGGCACAAAAAGTAAGGGTAATAACCTTCCTCAGACCAGCATAGTGTGATTTGTAGGACACACACACACCCGCCCAAAGAGCCACAGTGCTTACACTAAGAGTCATCTTCTATGCTTCTATGTAATAGTGTGAGTTCATGGAGTAGGAGGAAGCAATACAACCAAAGGTTGGACAGTGGAAAGTTTTTTAGACATCAACCCTGGCCCTGTAGTCATTAGCCTGTGCTTTACATAGTAACTGGCTAAATATAGTCAAACTCCCATCATGACTAGGATTTGGCAGAAGAGAATCAATAGAACCAGTGGCAGATGCTCTGTGGTTATCCTGCAAGTCAGTGGTTCCAAACACATCTGAATGTGTTTTGAGAACAAGCTGTTCTGTTGAAGGGGTCATACCAAGGGATGGTCTGGTAATTAATGCAGTTTCCTGAGACAAAAGCTAATAAGACTTTTCCTTGAAACAAATTTTTCTGTCTTAAATAGTAATCTGCAGGCTTAGTCTTACATTTCCTATCATTGTTTTATCAGTTATGGTTAAAATTTTTACAATGAGCTAGTTTTCTTTTGAAGTTAAATAGTGAAATTCTCTACAATAAAAGTGCTACTCACAAGTACATATTCCTCAAGTCATCCAGATACCATTAAGCAGTAAATCTTACAAGGATTTCCTTAAGGACTAATTGGGTAAGAGATTTCTGAACAGATAAGCAGTTTTCCAAAATTGAATACAAATACTAGAAAAAATATCATTTTTACAGTATGATAGGGATAATTCAGGTCCTAACTTCGGTATTATTTAAACCGGACCTTATTTTCTGCCCCTTTTCAGTCCCCTTAGTAAATGATTTTTATTGTAATTTTAACTAATGCTGAATACATTTTATTTTTTGAGGCAGAGTCTGTCACCCAGGGTGGAGTGCAGTGGTGCGATCTTGGCTCACTGCAACCTCCACCTCCTGGGTTCAAGCAATTCTCCTGCCTCAGCCTCCCAAGTAGCTTGGATACTACAGGTGCCCGCCACCACGCCTGGCTAATTTTTGTATTTTTAGTATAGGTGGGGTTTCACCATGTTGGCCAAGCTCGTCTTGAACTCCTGACCTCAAATGATCCACCCACCTTGGCCTCCCAAAGTGCTGGGATTACAGGCGTGAGCCACCACTCCCAGCCTGAATACATTTCAAAGTGCCTAGCCTATTAAACTTTTTTTTCCAGTCGCATGAAGCTGAGGTCTTAAAGCAGCTGGCTGAGAAACGAGAGCACGAGAAAGAAGTGCTTCAGAAGGCAATAGAAGAGAACAACAACTTCAGTAAAATGGCAGAAGAGAAACTGACCCACAAAATGGAAGCTAACAAAGAGAACCGAGAGGCACAAATGGCTGCCAAACTGGAGCGTTTGCGAGAGAAGGTTGGTTTCTTACCTTGTAAAAGGGTTGAGCCTGGAGTTTGATGCACCAATTAGTTGGCTTGAACTAAGTGCTTTGATAAAAGATGTTTGGTGTCTTTTTGTCATCCATTTGGGGCTTAACATGTTAAATGAAAGGTATATTTTAAGATGGAATATTCAGTAATTCCCAGCATAATTGCACAGTCCTTCAAAGACCAGTATGCGGCTTGTTAGGTTCTACAAGGGACCCAGGAGATTCGATCATGTCTCAGAACTCAAATTTTGTGGTTCCGACAGGCTGTAATATATGCACCGAGGTTGTGTTGGGCCTCTTTGAGGTGGGGGCTGGGGGTCGTGACTTGACAGGCTTTTTTTTTTTTTTTTTTTTGACTGATGACACCTTACCCTTCCTTTACAGGATAAGCACATTGAAGAAGTGCGGAAGAACAAAGAATCCAAAGACCCTGCTGACGAGACTGAAGCTGACTAATTTGCTCTGACAACTGACTTTCTCCCCATCCCCTTCCTAAATATCCAAAGACTGTACTGGCCAGTGTCATTTTATTTTTTCCCTCCTGACAAATATTTTAGAAGCTAATGTAGGACTGTATAGGTAGATTCAGACTGTAAGATGTTGTTTTAGGGGCTAAAGGGGAGAAACTAAAAGTGTTTTACTCTTTTTCTAAAGTGTTGGTCTTTCTAATGTAGCTATTTTTCTTGTTGCATCTTTTCTACTTCAGTACACTTGGTGTACTGGGTTAATGGCTAGTACTGTATTGGCTCTGTGAAAACATTTGTGAAAAGAGTATGTAGTGGCTTCTTTTGAACTGTTAGATGCTGAATATCTGTTCACTTTTCAATCCCAATTCTGTCCCAATCTTACCAGATGCTACTGGACTTGAATGGTTAATAAAACTGCACAGTGCTGTTGGTGGCAGTGACTTCTTTCGAGTTAGGTTAATAAATCAAGCCATAGAGAGCCTCCTGGTTGATACTTGTTCCAGATGGGGCCTTAGGGCTGGTAGAAATACCAACGCACAAATGACCGCACGTTCTCTGCCCTCAGTTTCTTGCCCCAGTGTGGTTTGCATTGTCTCCCTCCACAATGGCCGCTTTGTTTGGATGCCTCAGCCCAGGTCAGCTGTTACTATATTCTTTCAGATGTTTATTTGCAAACAAGCATTTTTTGTTCTGTGTCCCTTTTAAAAGGCAGATTAAAGGCACAAGCGTGTTGCTAGAGAACAGTTTAGAGAGAATCTCAAGGTCCTACTTGGTGGTTTGCTTGCTCTACATTACAGGTGGGGCATGTCCTCATCCTTTCCTGCCATAAAAACGATGACGCGAGAATCAGAATATTAATAAAACTTTGTGCTGCTGTAGCAACTCCTGTGAAATGACTAAAGGGAACCTTAATTATTTCTAGAGTAGCATTTGACAGATACGTCATCTTGTATCCAGAGGCTGTCATAGTCCCCATTGTCAGTGCATTGCCTTTCAGGGAACGCCTTTGGCAGCTTTCCTGTGCTATTTGGGAAATAGCCTAATTATATATATTTTGTGGCTCTTAGACATCTGTATAAAAGCTCTTGGAAGCCAAGCACTTATAGCAAAAGATGATTGCTAATACTGCGGTGGGGTCCACGTGTTGCTAACGCATGTGCCTCTGTGGCTTGGGCTGTATCTTGAGATTGGGGTTTTACCACACTTATTTATGAGAACAACAGCCTACCTCAACTTACCTAAGATTGTTAGGATTAAATGGGTTTGTGGCAAGAGAGCACACTTAGAACATAGGTATTTAGCATTCCATATAAATCACGATTACTGTTTTCAACCAGAGGCTAATGAGTGATTTAAGTTTATACTCTTGAGTTGGAAATTATTATGCAGTTTTTGTATTCTTTGAATTGACTTTTAAATTTACTTAAATGATGAATCAGAGGAATTCTGAACAAAGCTTGGTATTAAGAGTTATGCCCATGTAGGGCAAATAGGAACAAGTGCAAGTGTAGTTGAATACAACAATAGGTTCCGAGCAATACCTAAACCAAGAGGACGGGATGAGGCTTGTGTGCAGTGGTGCAGCACAGTTCATCTTGGCTCCTGTCTCTGGCACATAGTAGGTGCCCTGGGATCTTTAAAATGCCAGTTCTGAGTAGATGGGAATACAAAGAGGGCCTGAGGGTAGAAACTTGGCATAATGATACAAGGTGTCCTACAAGTGGCAGTAAGCTTTTGTTCATCGAGGACATTTAGGGAGGGAAACTGGCCTCAGGAGAAAGCAGGGGAAGGATCAACATAGGCCTGAAAGGATGCCCCGTCAGTTGCCACCAATCCCACGGTGGCCCTGACTTCTATCCGAGGGTGATCCTGAGCCCCTGCCTTGTGACAGGCTTAAGTCACAGGAAACTGAAGGGGATGCATCTTATCACAGAAATAGCAGCTCTGGCTTTTCTATTTCACCTTGACCTTTGGAGAAGCACTTAGTCCTGGACCCCCATTTTCTCCTGGATAAAATGAGACAGTTGGGGGACATCAGTTAAGTAACTGTCACTCCCACATTCTTTGCATCTGACTTGGAGTGAAGCGAAGGAGCGGTGGCACCTACGAGCTTCTGGGAAGTGTCTCTTGGCATGCTTTCCCGGGCCCAGCATTCTCTGTGCCATCATGGGAGTCTGCATCTGTCCCAGTGGGGCCAGCCTCTCCTGGCAGCACTTCCAATAGGTTGGCCTAATAAGGCCAGAGTGGTTTCACAAGCAGTCGAGGCTGTCACCAAGGCGCACACTCCGTTCCTTTTGTCTTGAATGGAAGATGAGGCTTGTCGCTTCCTGAGGATTTTGCACTTGAGCCTTATGATTGACTGGGCTCAGTGGAGAGAGGTTTGAAGGATGTGAAGGAGGCCCTTAAGTTAACATTTGACAAGCACCTAGATTGTGCTCCACTCTGGCCTGTGTGCTAGGGATGGAGAAAAAATGGGATGGGGCCAGCACATCATGTGCCCATGTGAGGGGAAAGAGAGCTTACTTACCTGAGGGTGAGGCTCTCGACCACATACTTGTACTCACCAGGGTGCCCTAGTGCTTTGGTAAAAGGAGTGATCACAGAGGGCTTTGTGGTCTGGGAAGCTTTGAGAGGAGAAAGGACTTGAGCTTGTCCTTTGGGAAGTCAGATGAACCTTCCAAGCCAAACCCCAATAAAGCACTTAATTGTTTTTTTTTTTTTTTTTTTGAGACGGAGTCTCGCTCTGTCGCCCAGGCTGGAGTGCAGTGGCCGGATCTCAGCTCACTGCAAGCTCCGCCTCCCGGGTTTACGCCATTCTCCTGCCTCAGCCTCCCAAGTAGCTGGGACTACAGGCACCCGCCAACTCGCCCGGCTAGTTTTTTGTATTTTTTAGTAGAGACGGGGTTTCGCCGTGTTAGCCAGGATGGTCTCGATCTCCTGACCTCGCGATCCACCCGTCTCGGCCTCCCAAAGTGCTGGGATTACAGGCTTGAGCCACCGCGCCCGGCCTAAGCACTTAATTGTTAAACACTTAGCCTGTGACTACAGCATGCACAGAGAACCTGCCATAGTTAATGGCCTGTGGTAGGCCCTCCAGGCAGGCCCCCTCCCCATTTCTTTATTCTAAGCAGTGGAGGCTCTTTGAAGGCTTTTGAACATGGGGACTGCAGTGGTTAGTAACAAAGCCATTTTAAGGAAGAGAAAGTGGAGGCAGGGTGAGTTGACTGGAGAGTGGCTGCCATATAGGCTACGGTGGTCATCATGGCTGTTGGGGCAGCACAGGGATGAGGTGGGAGGGCCTGCTGGGCTCTGAAGCAATCCATGTGACTGACACTGCACTGAAGAACTGGGACATGTGCTCTAAACTTGGGAAGCTGGAAGAGAAACAAACCACTCCACTTGGGAAAATGGCAGTGCCACTATTTACTGAGCACTTGACGTCCAGGCATCGTGTTCATTGTCTCTACCATACAGAGAAGTGAACAGGCAATGTAACGTACCCAAGGTCCTAAGCTAGTAGGAGCAGCTTACCCAGGCAGTCCTGCTCTAGGCCCTGCACAGGGAGGGGGGCTGCTCTGACAGCTCAGTGCCCCCTCATCGCCTGGAACAATTCCCCTCTGCCTCAGACCTGTTCATAAGATTCAGTGAGCAAATGAAAGTCCTACATTCAGCTGGTCCCACCTCCTTAAAAAGGCAGGGCCTCTTGTTATCTTTGCATGCCTTGGAGTGAGGTCTCATCCCCTGCCCCCAACACTTTTATAAAGGTGCTCCTGTCTACTCTGTATCACTCTCCCAGTGGAGAATTCTGATTTTCAGCAATGTTTTAGCTCTCCCAGTAAAGCTGGGCACCCAGATGAGTTTGGCTACCTTACTGCGAATTCATTTGTTTGCATCATTGTTAAATGTGGTTCATTTAGGAATACAGAAGATGAAGACCAAGTTTCTTTTTTTTTTTTCCCCTGAGACAGAGTCTTGCTCTGTTGCCCAGGCTGGAGTGCAGTGGCACGATCTTGGCTCACTGCAACCTCCTCCTCCCAGGTTCAAGTGATTCTCCTGCCTCAGCCTCCCAAGTAGCTGGGATTACAGGCATGCGCCACCATGCCGGGCTAATTTTTGTATTCTTAGTAGAGACCATGTTGGCCAGGCTGGTCTTGCACTCTTGACCTCGTGATCTGCCTGCCTCGGCCTCCCAAAGTGCTGGGTTTATAGGCATGAGCCACTGCACCCAGCAAGGCCGAGTTTCTTAGAGAAAAGCTTACCCTTTTGGGTGGAGGTTGGACTAGATGCTCTAGAAGTTCCCTTACAAATCCAAGACTCTGATTCTCTACAGGGTTAGATTGCAGACCACCTGAGATCAGAGACCATGTCATAAACACAGAGCCAAACTCCAAGTCCCCAGACACATTGTTGGTGAGTCAAGTCTCTTGATACTTGCCTCTTCCCTTTTTGCCCAGGTGAAAGAAAGGTCCAAAATGTCCCTGTGGCTGAGGCCTCTGCCAGCAGAAGCTGGTATTCTGTACTTAAGGGCATAGGAAAGGGATTCTGACTTGTTTCTTACATGCACTTAGATTTTTAAAACTTAGTTGTAGGGTTTGATGAGCTCCAAAATGCAGCAGCTTCGTGGAGGGGCTCTGGTTCATAGCTGGAAAGGCCTGGCCTTCTTCCATCATGGGCAAGAGCAGAGCAGTACCTTCCCAGTCCTTGGACACCAAATCCTACTGAGACAAGTAGGCTGCTGAAATTGGATCCACAGGAAGAAGAAACAGACAGGAAATGAACCAGCTGCCTCATTGCAGCCATCTCAGCAGAAGAGGACTGAGCCTCTGCTGGGCCTGGAGCTTCCAACCCCTGTGGCTTCCTGCTCCCCTCACTGGCAAAAAGCCCCAGTATTCACTGGAATGGGGAGGTCCCCATGCTAAGCCTAGGCTCCCCTCTTCCCTGCTCTCACAGCTCTCTACTTAATAGCAGCAACTAATAATTATTTGCATTGTCTCAGTGAATCCCCAGAAAAACCTTAGGAGGTTATCATGGCCATTCCACAGGCAAGAAGTAGGGCAACTGGATCTAGATTAGGGGATTTGCCTAAATTGACAACTAGCAAGCAGTGGACTCAGGACTCAAACCCAGACTATTAACCCCCATGCTGTACGGCAGCTCCTCATGTATCACAAGTGTTACTCATTAATTCAAGTGTCTCCCCAGCTAGAACAGAGGGTCCCTGAGGGCAGGGGTTCCGCCTGTCACATTCACCACTGGATCTCCTGGCTCGTGGTGGGAGGTTAATGTGCTGGATTAAATAATGATGAGTGGGTGGGTGACTCCCACGGTCTACTTCAGGGCACTGGCTTTGTCCTCATCTTTTGCAGACCCCATGTGGAGTCAACCCTATTTTCTAGAAGCAAATAATGGGGTCTTCACCTTCTTTGCAGATGGCTCTGAGGTGCACAATCCTTAATGGAATCCTCCTGGATCCGAACACACAAGCTGGTGGCCTGCAGCCAATGTTGAACCATAGGCATGTTGTGTTCAGCCCATGCTGTGTTTTAAATTGAATTAGCTGACAATTCCATGTGAAAATCTGATTTCAAGCTTATCTTTTTTTTTTTTTTTTTTTTTTTTTTGAGATGGAGTCTTGCTCTGTCACCCAGGCTGGAGTGCAGTGGCTGGATCTCAGCTCACTGTAAGCTCCGCCTCCCAGGTTCACGCTATTCTCCTACCTCAGCCTCCCAAGTAGCTGGGACTACAGGCGCCCGCCACCTCGCCCGACTAGTTTTTTTTTGTATTTTTTAGTAGAGACGGGGTTTCACCGTGTTAGCCAGGATGGTCTCGATCTCCTGACCTCATGATCCACCCGTCTCGGCCTCCCAAAGTGCTGGGATTACAGGCTTGAGCCACCGCTCCCGGCCCCAAGCTTATCTTGAAAAAAGCCGACAGATCTGGCAACCCTGGGCTCGCAGTCCCTCCCAGCTGCCGTCAGCGGACTCTGGGCGGTTGCTGCCCCCTCGAGGTAGGACTTGTGTTCTGCAGCTCTCCATCCCACTTGGGCCCACCCATTTCTGTCTTTTGCTGGATGGGCCCTGTGCCTGCTGGAGGCCCAGGGTTTGTAGTCCCTGACACAGAATAGCGACTCCATCACTCCAAGTCAGCCAAACATTTTTTTTAGATCAAAAGTCCAATCCGTACAAAAGGATGTATAATAGCCTGTAATCCCAGCACTTTGGGAGGCCAAGGCACGTGGATCATGAGGTCAGGAGATCGAGACCATCCTGGCTAACACGGTGAAACCTCGTCTCTACTAAGAATACAAAAACAAAATTAGCCGGGCGTGGGGCGGGCGACTGTAGTCCCAGCTACTCGGGAGGCTGAGGCAGGAGAACGGCATGAACCCGGGAGGCGGAGATTGCAGTGAGCATAGATCACGCCACCGCACTCCAGCCCTGGGCAACAGAGCGATACTGCGTCTCAAAAAAAAAAAGACATATAATAAAAGTGAATCTCCCTCCTTCCCAGGTCACCTAGCTGTCTCCCGTGTCAGAGATGTGCTGTACCTCTAAGTCCAGTCACCAAACACTTGCTGGCACCTCTGTGGGACAGACACCAGCTGGGTATCGGGATCACATGGTACTTTTTCAAAATATGAGACTCAGGACCCTCATCAGACCTTTGGAGGCAGAATTTCTAAAATTGGAGCCAGCCTGTGGCTGGGTGTGTTGGCTCACACCTGTAATCCCAGCACTTTGGGAGGCCGAGGTGGGAGGATCACTTGAGCCCAGGAGTTGGAGACCAGCCTTATTAGGTGACATAGCAAGACTGTTTCTAAATAATTAAAAAATAAAAGTAAATAAAAAAATAAAATTGGAGCCCCAGTGTCTAGAATTTTTTTTCAGACAGGGTCTCTGTCACCCAGGCCGGAGTGTAGTGGTACAAACTCAGCTCACTGCAGCCTCAGCCTCCTTGGCTCAAGCAATCCTCCAACCTCAGTTTCCAGAGTAGCTTGGACTATAGGTGTGTGCCACCATGGCTAGCTAATATTTGTATTTTTCATAGAGATGAGATTTCACCATGTTGCCCAGGCTGGTCTCGAACTCCTGAGCTCAAGCAATCCACCAGCCTCAACCTTCCAGACTGCTGGGATTACAGGCATGAGCCACCGTGTCTGGCCTAGATTTTTTTTTTTTTTTTTTTTTTTTTTTTTTTAAGCCAACAACGTTTCTGTTGCTCACCTAGGCAGAGACCTCTCTACTCAGGATGCAACATCTAAACACCATTGCCATCTCTCCAGTACCAGACAGCCTGGTAGAGATGGGCCTGCAGTTGCACCCGTCACAGCCCCTGCTCACAGTGTGCAGAACGTACCCTGCACAGGGGATCCCGCCGAGGAGATGTGGGGCCTGAAATCCAGTCATACGCCACAACCAAGGCACATATTACATTCCCTCATCTTCCCAGGAGCAGGCACCACTTCCTAATTTACCATGTCACTTAATCAATATAAATACAGGGAGACCTGTGCTCTGCTGTGGGACACAGATAGGGGCTCCTCAGGATGTAGGCCTAGGGTGACTTCCTGTAGGAGATAATGCTTGGGCCAAGTTTGATTTAGGGAGTAGAAGCAAAGAAGATGCCTCTCTATTTACCTCCCAAACCCAGGCTGCCCCACCCCACACCCTACCCCATGACTCCCTGTGGTTATCAAGGGCACCACCATTCTCCTGGCCACTGACAAGGACACTTTAATAACAGTACACATTGGCCAGGCACGGTGGCTCACACCTGTCATCCGGGGACTTTGGGAGGCCGAGGTGGGTGGATCACCTGAGGTCAGGAGTTTGAGACCAGCCTGGCCAACATGGTGAAACCCCATCTCAGCTAAAAATACAAAAATTAGCCAGGCGTGGTGGTGGGTGCCTGTAATCCCAGCTACTTGGGAGGCTGAGGCAGGAGAATTGCTTGAATCCGGGAGGCGGAGGTTGCAGTGAGCCAAGTTCACACCATTGCCCTCCAGCCTGGGCAACAAGAACAAGACTGTGTCTCAAAAAAAAATAAATAAAAACCAGTGCACGTCAAGAAGTCCCTAGGGGACAGCTGGGGCATAAGGAGGTGTCAGCCATACATGAGACCAGCGTGCCTGCCCTGGGCTGCTTGGGGTTGACCAGCTTGGTGTCCAGAAATGCCTGCTGGAGGGAGTCACGGTGCAGGAAACTTGTGCTCTTGGAAGATCTCCTGAGAGGCCCTGCAAAGCCAGAGTCCCTCGTAGCAAGTCGGATCAGTGCTATCAAAGTGTGGCTCGGGGATTGCTGCCAGCACACAAATTTTTACTGGTCTGCAACGAGGTAAGTACAGAAATTGAAAGTAAGCATTTAGGAACTTTTATGACAATTTTACAAGGTCTTGTCAAATGCTATTAAAACGAAGCTGAGGCTAGAATTTCCTTTTTCATTTTTTTCTATTTAAACAAATTATTGTAAAATATAGATAACATAAATGTACCATTTTAGCCATTTTTGAGCATACAATTTAGAAGTGCTTTCACAATATTGTGTAACCACTAGTATTACATAGTATATATTTTTAAAATTTTACAAAAGCATAAGTTAGCAGCAGATTAAACTTTTTTTCTTAAATTGAGCTTGAGAAGCTCTGGTCTAAATGGTAACCCATGGGGAAGCCTTGACAGTTTGGAGGCTCCTAATTGAGTCCATTGCTTGGCTTTTTTCCCCAAATCACGGAGTGGAGTTAGGTCCCAGAGAATGACGTGGGCTGAGGCCCAGGCTCCCTCCCGGGTTAGAAAACTGGGCAGACGGGCATCACCCATGAAGGGAGGCCAGCCAGGCACTGCACAGCCTGGGCCAGGAAGGCTGGGTGAGAGACCCCGGGGGCGTTTGGTTTAGAGGCCCAGCAGGCCTTCCTTCTAACTCAGTGTAGGGAGGCGGTTGTTTAGAATCACAAAAATCTCAGCTTCAGCTGGGAGAACCCTCAGCGGCTCAGCCGTGGTGGCATCTACCCTCCTTGTTTAAAGAAGGAATCTGAGGTAAGAGAGAAAGGACTGGTTTGAGGTTGTATAGTGATGGTCTCAAATACAGGCCTTTTAGTTCCTAGGCAGAAGCAGGGCAGAGATTTTTTTTTTTTTTTTAAAGACAGAGTCTTGCTCTGTCTCCCAGGCTGGAATGCAGTGGTGCAATCCCAGCTCACTGCAGCCTCCGCCTCCTGGGGTTTAAGCTATTCTCCTGCCTCAGCCTCCTGAGTAGCTGGGATTGCAGGCGCCCTACCACCATGCCCAGCTAATTTTTGGGCCCGGCCCTGAATGAATCCTTAAAACAATCTTGGGAAGTAAATACTATTCTTTTTTATCCCATTTCATAGATGAGGAAACTGAGGTTCAGAGAGGGTTAGGTCACTTATCCACTGCTAATCAGAGGCAGAGCCAGCAGGCTGCTTGCTCTCTCAATGCCATTTTCCAGATGGCACGGTCCCATTCTGGCCTGAATTCAGGGGGCTCGATATGGCAGTGCCTGTGCTCACCTCTTTCCAGTTTTTTCCAAATGGTCTGTGACTCGGCCCCCGGATATTCTTGCCTAGCAGGATCTCCTGGGCTGCCGGGTCTGTCCCGCAGACCCTGGCTGACTGATGATGAAATGAGTAGTCAGACACGTATGCAGTGTAACCGCAGCTAAATGACTGCCTGGCTCTAGTGGCCAGAGAGCAGCCCCCAGAAGCTGGAGCTGCTTGCTTTTACTCCATGCAGGCACAATGCTGAAAACCTGGAGCCCACAAAACCTGTAGGCAATTAACATTTATTCTTCCCCTTTAGGGGAACTTCATGTGCAGATAATCAAAGGTCAGTTTCTGGTCAACATAAGTAAACAAGCCTGTTTAAGATAAATTCCCCCACACTCCCTTGTACCTACTCCTCGCCCTCTGCCTCAGAGTTGTAGAACAGCTGCCTTCAGCTGTTCTCTCCTGGAGCTTTGCAGAGCCCTCTGATCTTTCAGAGGGCCTGCTTCTTTTCCCTATAGTTTGTCCCACCACTCTGGTCTCCTACACTGAGCAATCAGGGAAGAGGGTTGGGATGTTGGTTCCAGTTTCTGACATACCTCATGTGTTGCATTCCCTGCCCCAAGTTCCTTCCTCTCCTTTCTCTTTAGACCTCCAAGAGCTAGAAGTTTCCCTAAGAGACCACCCAAAACAAACCTCTCCATCCATATATTCATTGAATGAATACACAGTCCTACTTACCAGGCAGTGTTAGGGCCTGAGGAGACAGCGATGAACACGGCAGACAAGGTCTCAGCCCTTGTTTACATCCTGGGGGAGGAGACAGACTATAAAAGAGATTCGGATGAGTGCTGTCAGGATGAAAACGGTAGTATAACAGACAATGACTGTGGGCAGGGGCAGTGTGTTCCTGGCAAAGGGAACTGCTAGTGCCAAGGCCTGAGGGCAGGAACTAGCAGGTATGAGGAAAGCGCCTAAGTGAGGCCCTCTTGGCTGGATGAGGTGGGCAAGGGGGACCCCATGCAAGGAGGTGCTCAGGGTCCAGCTGTGTAGCCTGGGGCCAGGGGGAGGGTTTGGTTATAGTCTGCATGATGCAAAGCTTCAAAGGGCTTTAAGGTGGGAGTGATGTGATCAGATTACTTGTGTAACAAATTCGTCAGCCACCAGGAGGAGAATGGATGGTGAGGAGAGCCGGAGTGCACAAGGGAGAGAGATGAGAGTGGCTTGGACAGTGAGGTGGAGGGTCATGGTCAGATTCAGGATCCAGGTCATGGTGAAGCTAACAGGAACTGTTGGACTGGATGTGGGCATGGAGTGAGGGCTGACTCTTGGACTTTTCACTTGGGGAGTTGAGTGAAGGGAGGTGCCATCTACTCAAACGAAGAAGCCTGGAGAAGGAGTAGGTGTGGGGGGATGGGTAGAGGGGAACAATGGTTTCATTTGGCCATGATGGCAGACCTTGCTGGCTGCTCTCCAGGACTGAGTCTCTCCTCCCTTATAACAGAAACCTGAAAAGTGTTTTATTTTGTTATTGTTGTTGTTTTTGAAATGAAAGGTCTCACATATTTATTACTGAACCCAGCCAACCAACGCATTCATAACAGATTCAGAAAGGAAAAATATATTCCCAATAAAATGTCTAACTCTCCAGATAATGGTGACGTTTTCAGCTTGATACGGCAATGTGATTGTGACCTTCAGACAGCATAAATGTGTGTGCCATCTCACGTGCAATTCCCTATAGACCCAGCTTGGTTCTTCTCCGATGTCTCCTTTTGGAGTTGTACCTGATTTTATTGCCAGTTTTCATCCTAATCCACTGGGAAATGGAACGATTTTGCTTTTGTTTCTTGGCCAGGAATTGCTTAATCCTGAAAGTCTTGTGAGAAGACATGGCAAGAAGCGGAGTCAAGCACACACCATGATGGCAGAGAAAGGAAGAGAGGGGCCATTGTTATTGTTGTTAAGTACTCACCTGTCTGGCTCCTTCTTGTACCTTCTGCCCTTTTCCCATCCTCCTTTTTCCTGGAACAGAGATGTGATACCTAGAAGTACAGCAGCCATCTTGTGATCATCAGGGTAAAAGTCACATAATGGCTGGGACAGGGAGATGGATACATCCTAGGTCCTTGATAATATCATTGAGCTGACATACCAGTCTAGGCAAGTTGGTCATTTTACTTGTTTAAGCCACTGTTTTTGAGCCACCACATCAGGCCCTTTGTGGCTTTTCATTGCTTGCTGCTGAATGAAGTCATAGCTGATGGAGTCATGTTGAGTTCAAGATTTTTGGAGGAGGGACGTGGGTCTAGGGAAGGAGAAGGAAGTTACCCCTATACACTGAGCTAGCCAACCCAGAGTTCAGTCATTTATTCATTCAAGAAATATTTATTGAGGACCTACTGTGCACCAGGAACTATCCCAGGTTTAGCAGCAAATAAAGCAAAGATCCCCGCTCTTGAGGAGTTTGCATTCTGCTGTAATCAAGAAGCCAGCCTGACTTCTGGGCAATTGCATTTCATTTAATCCCAAGGGTGGTGGGGTTTGAGGTATGAACACGTGATGGTGGTCAGGCATGGCATGTCTATTCCCACAGCCCTCCTCACCCACTCGTGATGTTAGCAAATCAAAATGGTCAACATATTTCTCCAGTGTTTTCTAGGAGCCAGGCACTGTGCTGTATTCTACCTCTGAGGGAGGTGTTCTGATTATCCCCATGTTCTAGGAAGGTTAAGAAAGCGGCTCATGGCGGGGCGCGGTGGCTCAAGCCTGTAATCCCAGCACTTTGGGAGGCCGAGGCGGGCGGATCACAAGGTCAGGAGATCGAGACCATCCTGGCTAACACGGTGAAACCCCGTCTCTACTAAAAAATACAAAAAACTAGCCGGGCGAGGTGGCGGGCGCCTGTAGTCCCAGCTACTCGGGAGGCTGAGGCAGGAGAATGGCGTGAACCCGGGAGGCGGAGCTTGCAGTGAGCTGAGATCCGGCCACTGCACTCCAGCCTGGGCGACAGAGTGAGACTCCGTCTCAAAAAAAAAAAAAAAAAAAAAAAAAGAAAGCTGCTCTAGTCAGAGAGCTAACCAGTGGTTGTGCTAGATTTAAACCCAGGGCTTTCTGACTCCAGAAATGCACTGACCCCCTCCACTCCCGGGCAACCTCTTTAAAAAAAAAAAAAACGAAAACCAAGGGCCGGACGCGGTGGCTCACACCTGTAATCCCAGCACTTTGGGAGGCTGAGGTGGGTGGATCACGAGGTCAAGAGATCGAGACCAGCCTGGCTAACATGATGAAACCCCGTCTCTACTAAAAATACAAAAATTAGCCGGGCATGGTGTCACGCACCTGTAGTCCCAGCTACTCGGGAGGCTGAGGCAGGAGAATTGCTTGAACCCGGGAGGCGGAGGTTGCAGTGAGCCGAGATTGCACCACTGCACTCCAGCCTGGCGACAGAGCAAGACTCCATCGCAAAAAAACAAAACAAAAAAACACATCTTTATTGTCTAGAAATGTATATTTTCAAAATTCCCCACAAAAGATGCTGCTCTCTCATTTCCCCCATTTTCTTCCTTTTCTTCCATACCTCTACTATAAAGGACATTTTTATACTGTATTAAAACTTCTCCCAGACGTCCAGACGGCTCTCCACCTATGTATTCCTCTTATTTGCAAGCTGCATGTTCATGTAGCCATCTAAGATGCCAGATAGCCCTTGTACTCCATTCCCCACTTCATTTCAGCATCACCGGCTTTCCTGTTAACCCACTGAGGAAAGTTTTGGGATTGAGGGGTAGACTTACTGTAACTATGGGCAAATGCTGCAGGCTCCTAGACAACCTCTTGGCCCCTTTTGCTGTACCCCTTTTTGTCATTGTTTAACAAACCATTTCCTGATTTCCCCTTTCTCCTTGCTTTGGAAAGGGACAATGTATCTTGTTCATTCCTGTGGTCCAGGCACCTGAGTGAAGGCCTGGCACCCTTCATTCCTCCATCCTACTTTTTAAGAAGCTTTCTCTATGCTGAGTGCTGGGAATATAGACAAGCCACAGAACAAGACACACAGCCCGGGAGGGAAACAGGTAATTAACAGGTGTCACAGTGTAATGGGTCTGGTAGGATAATCAGAGGGACCAACCTTTCCTTGGTACAGGAAAGGGCATCCAAGTCAGACCAGGGTGGTGGGGACCAGTCAAGGAGAGCTGCCTGGAGGAGTTGACACCTGAGCTGAGTCCCAGATGAGAAGCAGGAGTTGAGCAGGTAAATAAAAACAGTGGGGCCAGGCACGGTGGCTCACGCCTATAATCTCAGCACTTTGGAAGGCCGAGGCAGGTGGATCATGAGGTCAAGAGATCGAAACCATTCTGGCTAACATGGTGAAACCCCTCTCCTTAAAATACAAAACTATTAGCTGGGCATGGCGGTGCGCATCTGTAGTCCTGGCTACTCAGGAGGCTGAGGCAGGAGAATCTCTTGAACCTGGGAGACAGATTGCAGTGAGCTGAGATCGCACCACTGCATTCCAGCCTGGGCAACAGAGCGAGACTCCGTCCCCCACCAAAAAAAAAAAAAAAAAAAAAAAAAAGCGGTGGGGGTGTTCCAGACAAAGGGAGCAGCACATGGAGGGTGGAGAGAGGCGAGATGGCAGCATGTGAGCATGGCTGGACTGTGGATGGAGGCACACTCATCTCCCACTAAGGAGTCCTGCCTGGGCATCCTAGAATGCTGGGGCCAGAAGGATCTTTAATCATCAACAAATCCAACGTCCTCCTTTTCCAAATGAGGCCCAGAGAGGAGAAGCCATTTTTCCAAGGTCACATAGAAAGCTAATGATGGAGAATAGACTCAAACTCACTGCACTGCCTGGGTTTTGGATTTTCTTTTTTTTTCTTCGATTCCCTCCCTCTGCCTTTCCCTCCCACGGTCCTCCAATTCATATTTCTCATGTGCCTACTTTGCACCAGCCCAAGTACCCTGAGCTCCCTGCCCTAGAATCTTAGGCTTCCAGAGCCTAGGTCATCAGCATCTCCTCCTATCAAACCTCCTCCCCACACCCTGTTCCTGCCTGATCTTTCCTACACATTAAAAAATCCAGATGCCTAGGTTGCTTCCCATACCAACAAGATCAGAATGTCTGGGGGCGGGGGCCAGGTGTCAGTAATTTTTAAAGACCCCTGGATGATTCCATCTGTAGCAAAGTTTGAGAACCACTGTTTTAGCCTTGATGAAGGGCCCCTCCACCTCCTGTCCCTTGGCCTCTAGGTTGCAGATGACCTGGTGATGTTTCTTTTTCTTCCAGATGTACTTCTGGACTCAGGGGTCTGGGCCCCAGCACAGGTCTCTGCTGAGCAATCTTGTCTCTGCTCTGTTCCTGCCCTTTGTCCAGCCCTGGGCCTCCAATCTGCATTGATTACCTGGTCTGACCTATCTCACCATCACTAGGTACTTAATAAATATTTGCTGTTGTTGATGGCAATGACCTTGAGACTGATGAACAGTCTGGCCAAGAGGATCCTTGATGTAGAAGATAGAAAAAGCCTTTGGGGTCAGGCAGACTTGGATTCTAATACCAGCCAGTTGTGCTTGCTGTGTCTGAGCCTCAGTTTCTCATCTGTGAAGAGGAGGTAGCAGGAATGAAAATGTCTGCCTTGCAGTTTGTTGTAAGGACAGACACTGCCAATGTAAGAGAGATCAGCAGCTCGCAGACCAGTTGCTCTGGGAGCAGACCACTCTCACGCTGATGGTAGGGAACTATTTTTGTGCATGGCAAGTGGGACCTTAGGAAGGAAGGCAACTGTGAGGCTTCTGAGAAGGACCCTACACAAAGGAGTTTCCTCCCAGGGCACGTGAATGGAGAGGGTGGCAGAAGCCTATGGGCAGGGGTCACAGGGATCAGCTACAGAGTGCCACCACCCTTCCTGGGGAATGCAGGGCAAGGTCCCTGGTGGGAATTTTCCTGGGAAGCCAGAGAAGCACCCCATGAAGACAGAATCAACATTTGGGTACCTTCAGTACCCAGAGGCAGCAATGCCAACTACAACCACACTCCGCATAGATTCTCTGATGTCTTCCTCCTTCATGGCACCAGCCCTGGGGAACCAGCATGGTGGGGAAATAATGAAGCTGGAATACAACCACTTATAGACTTCACAACCTCCTCCTGTAGATACCAAAGGGATTTTAGGAACACATTTTATTTCTCACCTGAGCAAGAAAAGCTACAGGAGCATCTCAAGCAGGGGGCAGGAGTCTCCAGAGTTCAAGGGGCTCTGGCAAGAAAAATCAAGGGGCTGCGTTCAAGAACTGGCTCCCCTGGCAATTGTATTACGAAGCCCATGTGTGCTGGGTGCCGGTGAAATTGCTGTCAAATGCCTGTGCGGCCTTGGCAAGGCCCTTTATTTCTCTGGGTCTCTGTTTCTCTAGCTGTGAAATGACTGTTCTAAAAGAGCCCTGCCGGACTTTGGCAGTCTGTAAGAAGACCTGAGTTCTCCTCTCAGTTCCAAGCAGGAAAATTAAATGTATCCTGAGCCCAGAGCCTGCAACAAACTCTGGGCAGCCTCAGGAAGTCAGGCAGTGAAGTCCAAAAAATGATCTCTTCCGTATAGGGAGGAAATAAAAATTGCAAAATTTGTAGTTTGAAAATGTCAGTTGCTATGTTAATTTTTATATTACTATTTTTTCCATTTCCTGGTAATGACATGCTATGTTATCTTTATTTATTTATTTGTTAGAGATGGGGTCTCGCTTTGTCGCCCAGGCTGCAGTATAGTGGCACTACTATAAGCTCACCGCTGTCTGAAATTCCTGGGCTCAAGTGAACCTCCCACCTCAGCCTCAGCAGCTGGGACTAAAGGCACATAATACCACGCCCAGCTAATATTTAAATGTTTTATAGAGACTGTGTCTCACCTTGTTGCCCTGGCTGTTCTCCAACTCCCGGCTTAAGCAATCCTCTGACCTCAGCCTCCCATGTTCTTTTTTAAACAGCTTCTTTAGAGCACAACTTACATACCATAAAGTTCACCTCTTCTAAAAATGTACGTTGCGCCAGGCGCGGTGCCTCGCGCCTGTAATCCCAGCACTTTGGGAGGCCGAGGAGGGCTAAGCATGAGGTCAGGAGATCGAGACCATCTTGGCTAACATGGTGAAACCCCGTCTCTACTAAAAATACAAAAAATTAGCCGGCGTGGTGGCACGCGCCTGTAGTCCCAGCTACTTGGAGGCTGAGGCGGGAGAATGGCATGAACCCGGGAGGCGGAGCTTGCAGTGAGCCGAGATCGTGCCACTGCACTCCAGCCTGGGTGACAGAGCGAGACTCCGTCTCAAAACAAAACAAAACAAAAAGAAACAACAAAAAAAGTGTACATTGCAATGACTTAGCAAATTTACAGGGTTTTGCAACCATTACCTCAATCTAATTTTATTTATTTATTTAGATGGAGTTTCACTCTTGTTGCCCAGGCTGGAGTGCAATGGCATGATCTCGGCTTCCTGCAACCTCTGCCTCCCGGGTTCAAGTGATTCTCCCGCTTCAGCCTCCCAAGTAGTGGGGATTACAGGCACCTGCCACCATGCCCAGCTAAAATTTTTTTGTATTTTTAGTAGAGATGGGGTTTCGCCATGTTGGCCAGTCTGGTCTCGAACTCTTGACCTCAGTTGGTCCACTCGCCTCATTCTCCCAAAGTGCTGGAATTACAGGCGTGAGCCACTGCGCCTGGCCCTATTATTATTATTTTTTTCTTAGAGACAGAGTATGGCTTTGTCACCCAGGCTGGAGCACAGTAGTGCAATCATAGCTCACTGCAGCCTTGAACTCCTGGGCTCAAGCAGTCCTCCCGCCTCAAGTCCTCCACCTCAGGCTTGCACTACCATGCCCAGCTAATTAAGGTGACATTTAAATAGACCTGAGGGAAGTGAGGAGCTGCTGCTGTTTGGAGTTGTGTGACCCGAGCCAGGCACAGGGCCCTGCACTTAGGAGGGCCCCATGCTGGATGTCAGCTCTGCTGTCCCTATCTTGAAGTGCTTAATTTTTATTTATTTAATTTTATTTTATTTTTGACAGAGTTTCGTTCTTGTTGCCCAGGCTGGAATGCAATGGCACGATCTCGACTCATGGCAACCTCCACCTCCTGAGTTCAAGTGATTCTCCTGCCTCAGCCTCCTGAGTAGCTGGGATTACAGGCATGCGCCACCATGCCCGACTATTTTTGTATTTTTATTAGAAACGGGGTTTCTCCAATGTTGATCAGGCTGATCTCGAACTCCTGACCTCAGGTGATCCGCCTGTCTCGGCCTCCCAAAGTGCTGGGATTACAGGTGTGAGCCGCCGTGTCCGGCCTGAAGTTCTTAATTTTTGTGTACATTTTCACTGTGTACAGGGTATGTGGCCAGTCCTGCTGAGGCCAAATGAGTTTCAGGCAGAAGGAACACCAAGTGCAAAGCTCACAGAGTGGGCAGGTGTTGACATCTGGAGTAGGAAAGGAGGCCACAGTTGGCTTCTCCTCTCTTTCTGCCCTTTGCCCTTTCATCTCCTCCCCAGCTGCCCACTGTGGTTCTGGCACCTCCAGGGCTGATGCAGGAGGGAGAGGGAAGAGGTTCCGGAGTCAAGAAGGGTCTGACTCCTGGGTACTATCTTGAGCAAGCGTTGATGCTCTCTGGGCTTGGCAGGGGTTTAAAGCTGATGCTCGGCCCGGTGCAGTGGCTCAAGCCTGTAATTCCAGCAATTTGGGAGGCTGAGGTGGGTGGATCACCTGAGGTCAGGAGTTCGAGACCAACCTGACCAACATGGTGAAACCCCATCTCTACTATAAGTACAAAAAATTAACCGGATGTGGTGGTGCGCGGCTGTAATCCCAGCTACTTGCGAGGCTGAGGTGGGAGAATAGCCAAAATTGCACCACTGCACTCCAGCCTGGGCGACAAAGTGAGACTCTGTTTCTTTTTTTTTTTTTTTTTTTTTTTGAGACGGAGTCTCGCTCTGTCGCCCAGGCTGGAGTGCAGTGGCCAGATCTCAGCTCACTGCAAGCTCCGCCTCCCGGGTTTACGCCATTCTCCTGCCTCAGCCTCCCGAGTAGCTGGGACTACAGGCGCCCGCCACCTCGCCCGGCTAGTTTTTTGTATTTTTTAGTAGAGACAGGGTTTCACCGTATTAGCCAGGATGGTCTTGATCTCCTGACCTTGTGATCCGCCCGCCTCGGCCTCCCAAAGTGCTGGGATTACAGGCTTGAGCCACCGCGCCCGGCCCGAGACTCTGTTTCAAACAAACAAAAAGCTGATGCTCTTTCTTGTTTGGGGGGTGGGAGAAGCACTTTCATGGAAGTTCTGGTCTGGCTCTCACCGCAAAGCCTGGGACAGAGACTTATGTGGCAGAGTTTGTATGAGAGGTGATCCCAGAATGTCGAGTGAAACAGGAAGGAGGTTGCTGCTTTAGGTAATGGAGTCCAGATTCCAGGAAACCCAATGGGCAGACAGAACGAGTTGTCTTCTTTTGGACCGAATCCGGGGTTTCCTCAACTGCTCCCACATCCCACTGGGTGTCAGCTGCGTGTGCCTCTAGTCTACATCTAAGCTAGTGGGCTGAGCAGCCCTCCCAACTTCAGAGGGAGCCCTGAGGCAGAAAGCAGAGGAATGCCAGGTGGGCGAGTGGGGTGGGGCTGGTGTCAGCATGTGTGGCACAGTCCCCACTGCAGAGGCTGACCTGAGCTAGACTGAGAAGCTGTGACCTGGCACACTCTTATGCCTACGGCCCTGGGGGTGGTCGCTGCGGGGTCTCCTGGCTGCACCCTTGTGGAAGGTGGATAGGTCTCCACCAGCCAGGTGCTCATGATGACCCTCAATTCCAGGATATCCCAGATGCCTCCAGCTTCTTCGTGCTGAGGCCTCACGCCACCAGAGGAGACCTTCCTGGGATCTGGAGCCAAGGCCGCCCCAGGCAGACTCTCTCTCCTGTGGCCACCCGTGTGTGCGGTGCCCTCTGGCCGCAGCCCTCTACTCTACTGCCTCAGGGGGCTTCAGGCAGTCCTTTCTCTTTGGCTTCTCAGGCAAGAGTCAGACACCAGGTCACAGGGTCCCAGGGCACACCCAGCACCTCTCTGACTGGTCTCCTGGAAGGCCCGTCCCTGGGCTTGAAATGAGACGGAAACCACCCCCTCCCACCCAACTTTCTACCCCTGCTTTCCTAATGTCATCTGCCACCACCAGGTCCCCTGTGCACCAGCCCCAGAGCATGACGAGGCCCCATTCCCTAAGCTTACCCCTCCCCTCGCGCCACTGTGCTCTGGACATGCTGTTCCCTTTGCCTGGAAAGTCCTTTCCCCTCCTCAAGACTTGGTGAACTCCTCCTCATTCTGTGAGACTCATCCTAGGAGGCCATAAAGCAGTGAATCTGTTTTGGAAATCAGTCCTCCTCCACCATGCTCCCACTGCACTGTGTTCACACTGCCCTGTGCTTCTACTACACCATGCTCCCATTGCCCTGTGCTCCCACTGCCCTGTACTCCCATTGCCCTGTGCTCCCGCTGCCTTGTGCTCCCGCTGCCCTGTGCTCCCATTGCTCAGTGTTCCCGCTGCACTGTGCTCCTGATGTCCTGTACTCCCGCTGTGGAGTAAAGAATTGAAATAGAGTAATACTTGGCATTTCTTGAGCAGTTACTATATGCCAGGCATTGTAAGCCCTTTCCTTCTGTGATTCCATTCGCTCCTCATGCCAACTCTATGAGGTGGATATCATGACCCTGCTTTTGAGTTGAGGAGACTAGTGTCGGGCGAGGTTATAAAACTTACCAAGATCGGCCGGGCGCGGTGGCTCAAGCCTGTAATCCCAGCACTTTGGGAGGCCGAGACGGGTGGATCACGAGGTCAGGAGATCGAGACCATCCTGGCTAACATGGTGAAACCCCGTCTCTACTAAAAATACAAAAAACTAGCCGGGCGAGGTGGCGGGCGCCTGTAGTCCCAGCTACTTCGGAGGCTGAGGCAGGAGAATGGCGTAAACCCAGGAGGCGGAGCTTGCAGTGAGCTGAGGTCCGGCCACTGCACTCCAGCCCTGGCGACAGAGCAAGACTCCGTCTCAAAAAAAAAAAAAAAAAAAAAAACTTACCAAGATCACAAAGACCTGGTACACGGTAGAGTTCAAGTGTGAACCCAGGCAGAATACACCCATGTGCTTCACTGCTTTGCTGCCTCTAGTGAATGGTGGCCTTGTTTTGGGGGAAAAGAAAAGAAGGTGTTGGGGACAGCTCAGGCCCCACACATTTATTGTTTCTCTTGCTTTAGGTCCACTGAAACCCATACTGATGCTCTCCCAGCTCAGAGCCTGACTCCTTTTGGTCTCTGAGCTGATGGTCTCCCAGCTCAGAGCCTTTTGAGTCCTTTCAGGTACTGGACTTAGGTCTGCCCAGAAATCCAGGCTCGCTGGAGAGAGTTTGATCTACTTGGGGCTGAGCCTGGTAGCTGGAAGGGCAGCCAGATGATGCACAGGCTACCCACAAAGCTCCCTTTCAGGGTTCAGAGCTCACAGGGTTTTAGGGGTCCAGGCTTCTGGAGCCATGTATCATCGGGCCTTACCTAGATGGCCAGAATGCTGTCAGACTGCCCAGACTGGGCTGGGGAGGGCAGGGCAGGGAGGCACCTGGACTGGGGAAAGAAGTTGAGCAGAGCAGGACAGAGAAAGAAGTGCCCCTGCCTGCAGCTTCCCTGCTTGATATCAGCACCGTGGAGCAGATAAGAGCAGGCTTGGATCCAGGTCCACCACTAGCCAACTGGGTGGCCTTGGGCAAGTAGCATTCTCCCAGGCCTGTTTCCTCATCCACAGACGAACATATTGGCAGAACAGCCTCATGGACCTTCAGCACATAAAAGGGGCTTTGCATCCGGCCATAACTGTCCACTGTCTTTACTTCTACTATTTTATCCTTCAGCTCTCAAATAGCCACAGCCTAGTTTCATGTAAAGTGAATTGTCTCCCACAAGCACACCTCCAGATCCACGTCCCAGAACCTGAATACCTCTGGAGCTGTGTGACCTGGGACATGAAATATCTCCTCTCTGGGCCTCAGTTTTTCTATCATAAAATAGGGATTGTAGGGGCAGAAAGGGTAATCTCTTTCCCCTCTATCATAAGGGTCATGGCTAACACGCCTGTAACAAAGACAAGTTAACAAGAAAGAAGTATGACAAATTGATTATAGTTGTATGTGGCACAGAGCCTTCAGAATGAGGACCCAAAGACATGGGGGAAACTGTCCATTTTTATGCTTAGGTTTAATGGTGTATGGACAGCTGTGGAGAAATATGACTGGACAAAAAGGGCATGTTCTAATGCTAATAAGAGACAGAGTGAGGAAGCCCAGCAAGACCTGTCTGTCCAGATTCTTCCTGGCCTTTCTGTGCAGCATTCCTCCCTCCTGGGTATGGGGCAGGACCCTTCTGGAATAAAGGTCTTAATTCCCCTCCCTCCCTCCCTTCCTTCCTTCCTGATGGAGTCTAGCTCTGTTGCCCAGGCTGGAGTGCAGTGGTACAATCTCAGCTCACAGCAACTTCCACCTCCTGGATTCAAGCAATTCTCCTGCCTCAGCCTCCTGAGTAGCTGGGATTACAGGCACCTGCCACCATGCCCAGCTAATGTTTGTATTTTTAGGAGAGACGGGGTTTCATCATGTTGGCCAGGCTGGTCTCGAACTCCTAACCTTGTGATCCACCCACCTCAGCCTCCCAAAGTGCTAGAATTACAAGTGTGAGCCACCATCCCCAGCCAAGGGTCTTAATTTCTTTATGGCCACCTGTTACACAGAAAGACTGGGGCGGGGTAGGGGTGGGAGGCAGGAAAGTTAGAGCAATATATATAATATATATATTTTATATAATATATATTTTAGTAGAGTATATTTAGTAGAGTAAATTTAGTATATTTATAACATATTAATAATACATCTCTACTAAAAATATATATATAAAATATATATATTATATATATTAGAGATAGAGTCTCACTGTCACCAGGCTGGAGTGCAGTGTTGCGATCTAGGCTCACTGCAACCTCCACCTCCTGGGTTCAAGCGATTCTCCTGCCTCAGCCTCCTGAGTAGCTGGGACTACAGGTGTGTGCCACCACACCCAGCTAATTTTTGTATTTTTAGTAGAGACGGGGTTTTACCATGTTGGCCAGGATGATCTCAATCTCTTGACCTTGTGGTTCGTTCGCCTCGGCCTCCCAAAGTGCTGGGATTACAGGTATGAGCCACTGCACCCGGCCTGGAGCAGTATTTTTAGGTGTAATGCCTGGCTTTGGGGGAAAAGGGTTCTAGTTTCTATGACCTGCACTGGGGAAGAGATATTCTAGTTTCTATGGCTTAGGGGTCAGAGACAGGAGGGCAGGACAGAGACTACTTTTGAGTCTGCTTTTTTCTTTTTTTTTGGAGACAGAGTCTCACTTTCTTGCCCAAGCTGGAATGCAGTGGCGCTATCTCAGCTCACTGCAACCTCCGCCTCCCAGGTTCAAGCGATTCTCCTGCCTCAGCCTCCTGAGTAGCTGGGATTACAGGTGTGTGCCACCACGCCCAGCTAATTTTTGTATTTTTAGTAGAAATGGGGTTTCACCATGTTGGCCAGGCTGGTCTCAAACACCTGGCCTCAAGTGATCCACCCACCTCAGCCTACCAAAGTGCTGGGATTACAGGAGTTTGCTTTTTCTTTTCTTTTCTTTTCTTCTTTTTCCTTTTTTTTTTTCTTTCCTTCCATCCATCCATCAAGTGCAATAGTGAGAAGGGGTGAAGAGTCGAACAAGGAGTTTGGTCTGTAACTGACTGAACAATGAAACTGAGATAATTCACTACTTTTGGACCAGACTGAGGCTGCTTCTTAGGCCCTCACTTTGGGGACTTTGGTGTATTATTTTCTGAGCCCCTACAGGATCATCACACTCACCTCAAAGGAATGCATGAAGGTTAAATGAGATAACAGAAAAATCTCTTGTCACCTCTCTGAGCCTCAGCTTCCCAATTTGTAAAATGGGTTAATTATCGTATGTACTTTATAGAGCTGTCTGGATCAAAGGAGGTAGTCACTGTAACCATTTAGTGCACCGATTGGCACATGGCAAGAAATTAACAAACTGTAGCTTTCGAAAGGAGCCCAGCATGGAGCAGGTGTTCCAAAAATGAAGGCTGAGTCCAAGTTACCTTCCAAGTTTTTAGTTTTTATTCACGATAACAGAATATATTCTATTATGCAGAATATCTTCTCCATAATGTCCTTGTTTTCATTGTCTGTTCTCTATCAGCTCTAAATGAAGATGTTCTACGCTATTCTTCCTATTTATGCATGTAACAGATTTAACTAATTCTTATGGGTTTGTCTGAACCTGTTGAAGGAGAGACCGGTTTCATGCTATTAAGATTACATAACTAGCCTCCCTCCCTCCCACCCTCCCTCCCTTCCTTTCCCTCTTTCCTTCTTTCTCTCTCCTTTTCCTCCCCTCCTTTCTTTTCCCTTTCCCTTTCCTTTCCTTTCCACGGGGTCTGTCAACCAGGCTGGAGTGCAGTGCTACAATCATGTCTCCCTGTAACCTGGAACTCCTGGGCTCAACCAATTCTCCCACCTTGGCCTTCCAAAGTGCTGGGATTACAGGCATGGGCCACCTTGCCTGGCCTGACTATATTAATTTCAAATATAATAGAGAAATATATCTTCCTCTAGGACTTTGCAGTGGACAAAGACCCTTCAAGCCCATTGCTTTATTTAATTCTTCTAACAGTGCTGGCAGATTGGTGGTATTATTTCTATTTTACAGTTAATAAACCTGTGGCCCAGAGAGAACACGTAGACTGTCCCAAGGTTCCATGGTGAGTTCAGGGAGCTCGAGGACTGGGATCTTGGCATCGTGCTTAGGCACAACCACCTGTCCCAGCGGTCTCAGAACTCCCTAAGGGCAGAGCGGCGTCTTCTCCTAGACTGTCTCCTCTTGGCCTCCCATCCTTCAGACTGTGTGCTCCCAACAGCCATGAGAGTGGGGGTCTCCCCATTCTGCCTGTTCCAGGTCTTTGCATACTAGAGCAACGGGCAATCTGTGCCATTGTTGATCCAGTATTTACGGAGGCCCTGCTATGTGGAGGGATTCCTCACCCTTCAGGTGCTCCCAGAGCTGGGAAGGTGTAACACCAGAGGATAGAGAGTGGGTGTTTGAATACAGGTCCAGGCTGGGTGCACTCGGCTGGGCAGAGCTGCGGAAGCTGCCCGAGGGGCGGGTTTCGGGTGGGAACTTTAAGAAGCCAGGGGTGCCCAAGGAGGGGTTGGAGCTGCCCCAGCAGAGAAATGAAGGTGCGAACGCTGGGGCGTATCTCGAGCAGAGTGGCCTCGGGAGCGGGGGGGCGGAGTGCGCTGAGTGAGCGTGGGGGCCGGCCGGGCTCTAGCTG
The DNA here is from genome assembly GCF_007565055.1 of Rhinopithecus roxellana. Lineage (NCBI taxonomy): Eukaryota > Metazoa > Chordata > Mammalia > Primates > Cercopithecidae > Rhinopithecus > Rhinopithecus roxellana. The sequence continues at coordinate 14,885,616 of NC_044560.1, read as the reverse complement.
GGAAACTCAGCCACTCTCCTGCGGCCGCCCTCCCCAACCCTCCCAGGGTCAGCCGGGCCCAGAAGCCGGAAGCTGCGCTTCCCGTCGTCCCGAAGTGCGAGAAGCGCGGCCGCAGCCCCGCGCCGAGGAGCCCCGGGAGTCCACTCCCGGGCCTCGGTCTCCCCATCTATGTGACGCCACAAGAAGTCCTGAGACGCCGCCTCAACGCGGCCGACCCCTCTCTCGCGCGTGCAACACGTGGGCCTGCCGGGGCAGAGCTGCTTGTGCGCAGCGGGCTGGGTGCGGGACGCTCGGCATCGCCCCGGCCCGGGGAGGCGGCTGCAGCCGGAGCGCCCGAGGCCGCCCGCCCTCCCCCGGCTTGGGGCGGGGCCGCTGCCCAGCCGCCCCTTTATCTGCCGGCTCCGCCGACCCGGCCGCCGCGGCCTTCCCAGCTCGGCTCCGGCTCAGGTACGGGGCTGCCAAGACGGGGAGGCCTGGCTGGCCGCAGACGAGGGTGCTCCTCACGGGGCGCGGCGGGGCTGCGGGTCTGGACGTGGGAAGGGCAGGGCTCCTCGGGGCAGGGGAGGACGCGGAGCCGGAGGGGAGCACCCGGGCTAAGTGAGAGGACGCCCGCCCGGGGAAGCAGCCAGCGGAGGGCACAGGAAGGAGGAGCTCGCTGGATGGGGGCGTCTTGGGAAGGGTGGGAGGAACAGAAGGAGCACGACTGAGGAGGATGCGGATGGGGGGCCTGAGGGCCTGTTTGCCTAGTGAGCAGGGAAGGGGAGCGCTGCTTGGGGAGAGTGAAGGATGGAGGGCAGGGAGTGGGCAGTGGCGTCTGGTCCGGGCAAGGCCGCTGCCTTCCTGGAGGAGGTCAGGGAGCTCACTGCTTTCTGGAGGGTGAATCTAGGTGAGACCGAGACAGGAAGAGGTGTGGGTGCCCAGAACCGCCTGATGTGAAGGATTCCCACTTAGGGATCCAGAAACTGGGAATAGCACTGCTGGGGGCCAAGAGGGGCACTTGCTCCATGGGCCCAAGCAGCCTAGACACCTTGGGGGATGAGGGAGCCTCCCCGGTGTCAGGAGAGCCAGGGGGTTCCCCACACACAGTGTGGGAAGGGAAAAACCCACAGCACTTGCCTCAAGGCTGCAGGCTTTGAAGATCCCCAGAAATTTCCCTGTGGCAGCCCCTGGAGGAGGCCTGTGGGGCTAGGCCAAGGTAAGGCCTCCGAGTCTGAAGAGTTTGATGGATTCTGAGTCTGGCTGCTCCTGGGTGGATAGCCCAGGACCCCAAGTCTGAGCTCCTATCGGAGAGAGGGACCTAGCTTCTGGTCATGAGGCCTGTGGTACCTCTGGGTCCTCTTGTTGAGAGACTGCCCCTCTCCTGCCTTAGTTTCTCTGCCCAGAGGGTTCCTTGCTGGTCAGCAGTGAAGCTCAGGTCCTTTTTCTGTGCCCCATGCTGGGTGACTAGTTAGCTCACCCAACCTCTCTGGGCCTGAGAGATTCCCCCTCCTCAGAGCAGTTGTGAGTCTCAGCTCCACAGAATAATTTCTTTAAGAATTGTTTTTTCAGGCCAGCTGTGGGAGCTCACACTTGTAATCCCAGTGCTTTGGGAGGCTGAGGTGACAGGATGGCTTAAGCCACGAGTTCAAGGTTGCAGTGAGCCAAGATGGTGCCACTGTACTCCAGCCTGGGGGACAGAGCATAGACCCTGTTCAAAAAAAAAAAGAAAAAGGCCAGGCGCCGTGGCTCACGCCTGTAATCAGCACTTTGGGAGGCCGAGACAGGCAGATCACCTGAAGTCGTCAGTTTGAGACCAGCCTGACCAACATGGAGAAACCCCGTCTCCACTAAAAATACAAAATTAGCCGGGCGTGGTGGTGAATGCCTGTAATCCCAGCTACTCAGGAGGCTGAGGCAGGAGAATCGCTTGAACCTGGGAGGCGGAGGTTGCAGCGAGCTGAGATCGCACCATTGTACTTCAGCCTGGGCAACAAGAGCGAAACTTTGTCTCAAAAAAAAAAAAAAAAAAAAAAACAATGAATGAGGCTGGGCACAGTGGCTCATGATTGTAAGCCCAGCACTTTGAGAGGCCAAGGCGGGAGGATTGCCCAAGCCCAGGAATTCAAGACCAGCCTGGGCAACATAGTGAGACCTTGTCCTCTACACGTAATAAAAAAATTAGCCAGGCATGGTATCGTGTGCCTGTGGTTAGGGCTACTCAGGAGGCTGAGGTGGGAGGATTGCTTGAGCCTGGGCAGTTGAGGCTGCAGTGATCGCTGCACTGCACTTCAGCCTGGTGACAGAGTGAGACCCTATTTCAAGAAAAAGAAAGAATTACTTATTTCTTCTTTTTTTTTTTTTTTTTTTTTTGAGACGGAGTCTCGCTCTGTCGCCCAGGCTGGAGTGCAGTGGCCGGATCTCAGCTCACTGCAAGCTCCGCCTCCCGGGTTTACGCCATTCTCCTGCCTCAGCCTCCCGAGTAGCTGGGACTACAGGCGCCTGCCACCTCGCCCGGCTAGTTGTTTTGTATTTTTTAGTAGAGACGGGGTTTCACAGTGTTAGCCAGGATGGTCTCGATCTCCTGACCTTGTGATCCGCCCGTCTCGGCCTCCCAAAGTGCTGGGATTACAGGCTTGAGCCGCCGTGCCCGGCCAGAATTACTTATTTCATTCTGATCACATTTTCCAGTACAAATACATGGAGGCCCCAAGTGCTAAAGTTACAAAAAAAACCAGTTTCTGTTCAGTTTTGGAAGACATGTAGGGACTTTTTCTTTAAACACTTCGGACCAAGTTGGGGAGTTAGCTTGCATTGAGGGAGGTGACCCAGTTGCTAAGAGACTGGGAGGCCAGCCAGGGATGAAAACTTTCTGTATAATCTGTGGTCACCAGTGGGTGCCTGGGAGTTGCCCATGCTGGACAAAGGGCAAGAGCACTGGTTTTGGAGTCAGATAGATGTGCTGTGCCCTCCCGCCTCCGGGGCTGGGCCTCCAGGTTGGCTGTGGATCCAGAGAGTTGTGAGGGAGAGGTAAAATGTGTGTGAAAGTTCTTGGTAAACAGCCAGCCACTATATATTATGAATGGTAGCACCTAATCTCATTAATGATATTTCAGGTGCCATATTGGGTCATCCTCACTAAAGACCCTTCAAGAAGATTTTCCTCTGACAGCCCCAGTGTTAACATTGGTCTGGCCTTATTATTTGTATCTAATGACTTTGCCTTCCATGCTGAGAAAAAGTTATCTTTAAGAGAATGTGCTGGAACAATCAGGGCCCAGAGAGGCAACAATGAATATTTTGCATGCCAAGGAGGCTAAAGAGGAAGTGGAATTGTAACCAAATAATGCTTATAATAGGTGTTATTTAGCTGAGCTATAAGCTCCAGGAGGGCAGGGTATTAATATATTGAGGTGTTGGCTGGGCACTGTTGCTCACGCCTACAATCCCAACACTTTGGGAGACTGAGGTGGGAGGATGACTTGAGACCAAGAGTTCAAGACCAGCCTGGGCAATGTAGCAAGACCTTGTCTCTGCACATAATTTTTAAAAAATAGGCATGGTAGCATGCACCTGTGATCCCAACTACTCAAGAGGCTGAAGAAGGATCACCAGAGCTTGGGAGGTCGAGGCTGCAGTGAGCTGTGTTCACACCACTACGCTCCAGCCTGGGTGACAGAGCATGACCCTGTCTCAAAAAAAAAAAAAAAAAAATCCTGCGGTGTTACCATTGGTATGAATTCCCTGGGCTGTTAGTTCTATGAGGGCAGTGGTTTAAGTGGCTCTGTCACTGAGGAAGCTCCAGTGCCTGGCACAGAGGAGGCCTAAAGTAAATATTCTTGGACTGTCCCAGGGCCTAAGGGCCCTTGGAAGTCACTGGTGAATTTACTCTTTCCTTTGACATTTGGAAAAACAGGGCCACGAGGGGAAGGGACTTGTCCAAGGTCACACAGGGATTGAGTGGCTGAGTCAGGATGAGAATCCCACAGAAACAGCAGGGCCAGCACTGTGCCAGAGCCAACACCTGGCATCCATGGCTTTGTTTTGCTTCCACAGGAGCCCAAGAGGCAGCTATTTTATTTTATTTTATTTTATTTTATTTATTTATTTTTTTTTTTTGAGACGGAGTCTCACTGTGTCGCCCAAGCTGGAGTGCAGTGGCCGGATCTCAGCTCACTGCAAGCTCCGCCTTTCGGGTTCATGCCATTCTCCTGCCTCAGCCTCCCGAGTAGCTGGGACTATAGGCACCCGCCACCTTGCCCGGCTAGTTTTTTTTTTTTTTATTTTTTAGTAGAGACGGGGTTTCACCGGGTTAGCCAGGATGGTCTCGATCTCCTGACCTTGTGATCCGCCCGTCTCGGCCTCCCAAAGTGCTGGGATTACAGGCTTGAGCCACCGCGCCCGGCCGAGGCAGCTATTTTAATCCTCTGATTCCAAAGAGGAAACAAGCTCAGAGAGGTTGAGGGTCTCCTGCAGAATCACACAGCAGGTGAATTCCAGACCTGAAATTGCATCCTCATATAAAAATGAGGCTTCTGGCTTCTCTTGAAACAGCCTGCTGGAGATTAGTGGAGGATGTCCACCCCTGGGGCAGCAGCCTTCTCCAGTTCTCCAGGCTCACCACCTGGCTGGCTTCCCTCCAGGCTGGATCTTCCTAGGCCCCATGGGCATTTGTGTGGGTGAGCCCGCCGGGGCAGGGAGCCTGTCTGCTTCATTTTCTGTGTGCCCCAACACATAGAATGCCTGGGTAGCATCGAGGCTGGCATATAGTAAGCACTGAGTGAAATCTGTGAGGTGGGGGTAACCCAGGGCTCTCCCTCTCCATAAGCCCATTTTCCAGCACATCCCTGCAGCCTGGTCTGTTTTGCTCCAGGGGTGTTATGGGAACCTTTGACAGTGTGTATCCTTGGAGAGCAGGCTGGGGCTGGCAAGCCTTGGTTAAGGAGGGAGGTGAGCAGGGCTGACCCTGAGTTGAGGAATATGAATTGGGAGGGGTGGGGAAGTGGAGGGAAGGGGAAGGGAGGAAGGAAGGAGTGGCTCAGGCTGACAGAGGCATTCCCACTGGAGCCCTGGAGATCGCACTTCTGAGGTTTAGCCAACCCAGAAGCCTCCCAAACCTTCTGTAAGACATGTCCAGGCCAGACCGCGTGCCATTTGGATCACCTGCTAATTCGGTTCACCCTCTTGTGCCCTCCTGCTCTCCAGGGCTGAGCTGCTGGAGTTGAGGCCCCTTCCCCTGGGGCTGTCACTTCTTAGCTACGTCTCTTGGGCCTGTGGGTAAGCACCAATTTTCAGGGCTCTGTGAATTCAGAACAGTTACTCTGAATGGTCTTTGCTAAGAGCAGTTTAATGATTAAGTAAGGTCAGTGTCCTTGGAAGTCCAAACTCTAGCCAAATTTCCCTAGTCTGTACCCCCAGGGATAAGGTAAATGTTTAAGAACACAGTGAAATTCCTGAGGCCCCCAAATCCAATGGAACTAGCTGTTGAGGGCTAAAAGAAGACAGTTTTTTAGAAAACTCCAAGCAAATCTCTCAGGCTGGGGATATTTCAAAGACTACTACTATTATTAATAATAATTGCAATAATTTGTTGAGTCCCTAAATGAAGCCAAAACTTTATTAAATTTAATATTTGCAGCAACCTGAGGTAGATAATGTTGTCATTCCCATGAGAGAGCTAAGAATCAGAGAAGGTGAGTCACTTGTCTAAGGTCACACAACTAGCATGTTATGGAATCAGGAGTCAAACCTGGTTTGTCTGAATCTGAAGTCCATCTCTGTGCGCTTTTATAGTGTCTTCTTTTTCCTTTATTCCTAACCTCCTTCCATTCTAGTTCCCACTGAGTAGTGGACAGGAGCCACCGAAGTTTGCCTGACACCATCAACCAGGCCCTAGTCAACTGGCTTTGCCTTTGCCTTGCTGTGTGATCTCAGGTAAGTCAAACTTTTCAGCTGGCCCTCGGTTTCCCCATAAGTCTCATGCAGAGGTGAATGGTGAGCTGCTTGCTGCAGCAGAGGCCTGGCTAGGAAGGCACACAGTGTAGCATGGATTTCCCCACTATGGGAGTGGTGAAGCGGAAGAGGAGAGGTGTGGGAGGTTGTCTTTAGCCCCACCCTCTGGTGACATCACACAAGTTACCCCCAGTCCCTGGAAGCCCCACCCCTAGTGCACCTCATCTGTGGAAGTGCTCAGCATCTGGTGAATTTGCCCAGTCCCACAGTAGAGGTCACCAGCTCCCAGGCTTGAGAGAAACCCCCAGGTACCCAGTGCAATTTGCCAGACTTGGAGGGGCCTATGGAGGTGAGTTGGGCTGAGCTGCCTGAATAGACAGGGCCCAGCAGCCTGGTGGGTACATGACTCAGAGGCTGACCACTCAGAGGATGCCCTGATGGTGCCCTCTGGATACCCATCCTCATCCTGCTGGCTCAGGCTTGACCCCTGCCCCTGCTTTTTCCTTTCCCCTAGATCAGAGACCCTTTCCATGGAGTCAGGAGGTGGAAACTAATTCTGAAAACAGAACTATTTAGATGGAGTGAGGCCTCTAGCTGAGGTCTAAAGAAAACAGGGTGGCGGGGCCTCTGTCATCCTAGCATGTTGCCTCCAGGTTTTGTCCATAGGGCCCATTATGTCTGGCGGAGAGAGGTATAAGGGAGCGCTGTCACTAAGCTAAGGAGGTGGCTGTGAGCCAGGGCCTCCCTGGAGAATATCGGGAGCAAGCGGGTAGCTAGCAACTTAGGGAGACTGAATTGCTAGAAGCCTAAGAAAGTAATTTATAAGAAAGGGCCTGGTTGCCTGCTTTAGACCAGGATTTTGCAAAATTATTCTGTAGGATGCAGACAAGGGTGCCTGGAGCAGGGCAACAGCCGTGTCTGCAAGCATCTACAGACCAGTCCTGGCTCTCCCTCCTCCCTCCTCCATCCTCCTACCTTGGGTAAGGAGCTTTTTTTTTTTAGCTTTTTTTTGGCTTTTTTTTTTTTTTTTTTTGAGAGAGCCTCACTCTGTCGCTCAGGCTGGAGTGCAGTGGCATGATCTCGGCTCACTGCAATCTCAGCTCCCCAGGCTCAAGTGATTCTCCTGCCTCAGCCTCCTGAGTAGCTGGAATTACAAGCATGCACCACCATGCCCGGCTAACTTTTGTATTTTTGGTACACATGGGGTTTCACCATGTTGGCCAGGCTGGTCTCAAACTCCTGACCCCAGGTGATCCGCCCACCTCAGCCTCCCATTTGTGCTGGGATTATAGGTGTGAGCCACTGTGCCCAGCTGGGAGCTTTTAACTTCTCTGAATTTCATTATTCACAACAACAAAATGGGCAGAATAGTACCTACCTCACAGGCAAGTTATGAGAGTTAATTGCAACAGGACTGTAAAGAGTGGGCATATAGTAAACACTTTCTACATTGCAACTGGCTTTTTTTTTTTTTTTCTTGAGGTGGAGTCTCACTTTGTTGCCCAGGCTTGAGTGCAGTGGTGCAATTTTGGCTCCCTGCAACCTCTGCCTCCCAGGTTCAAGCCATTCTCCTGCCTCAGCTTCCCAAGTAGCTGGGACTACAGGCGGCCGCCACCACGCCCAGCAAATTTTTTTTATTTTTAGTAGAGACGGGGTTTCACCATGTTGGCCAGAATGGTCTCAATCTCTTGACCTCGTGATCCGCCTGCCTTGGCCTCCCAAAGTGCTGGGATTACAGACATAAACCACCATGCCCAGCCTCAGCTGGCTTTGTAATTATTACTAGGGAAGGAATCCATGGTCACATAAACTTGGCAAATGTTGATTCAACAAAGCTAAGCTGACTTCTTCTTCACTGCAGGACTTCTTGGAGCTTTTTTTTTTTTTTTTTTTTTTTTTTTTGAGACAAGAGTTGCTGGAGTGCAGTGGCACAATCTTGGCTCCCAGCAACCTCCGCCTCTGAGGCTCAAGGGATCTTCCTGCCTCAGCTTCCCAAGTATCTGGGACTACAGGTGCATACCACCACAGCTGGCTAATTTTTGTATTTTTTCTTAGAGACGGGGTTTTACCATGTTGCCCAAGCTGGTTTCGAACTCCTGATTGCAAGTGATCTGCCTGCCTTGGCCTCCCAAAGTGCTGGGATTACAGGCATGAGCCATCGTGTCTAGCCCTTCTAAGAGTCTTTAATGTGCTGTTATATCTTGGGAAGTTCCAAGAGTGGGATATGGAGCACAGGACTGGACTTATCAGATCACAAGCACCCAGGAGCTAGGTGTCCACAAGGCACAACCATCACCATCATTCGCTGGTCTCTGACGCAATAGTGGAATAGAAACCTTGCTGGGTGGGAGGACTCTGGGGAAGGCCTTCCAGTTTCTGGGTTCTGCTTTCCTAATTGTAAAACAAGAGAGCTGCACAAGATGCTTTCAGAGGTCTTTTCTGGCCCTCCAAGGTTCTCAGTTGGGAAGACAAAGTTGTGGACAAGAGTAGGGGCCAGATTGTTGAGGTTGAAGCCATCTCTTGGGGAGATGGAGAAATCCAGTACTGGCTCCCCAACCAGTAAGGCTGGCCAATGGGGGTCTTGTGGTCTGGATGGAAGTGGCCCCATTAATTAGTGCAGCAGTAATGTCTGCTTCCCAAATCTGCCCTGTGCCAGGCTTGCTGGGGAATAGAAGAGTCCTGCACATGCCTGTTGTCCTAAGTAGCAGCCCTTGTGCAGCAGTGTAACAACTCCTGCTTCCCCACTGGACTAGGAAAGGCTGGGGAGCAGGGCTGATGCCAGAATCCTAATGCAGGAGAAGCTTAGGAATGCAAATCAGGCTCCGGAGATGTGGGCTTGGGGGGTTGGGATCGTCTTGATGCTGCCCTTGCATATAGCAAGCACCCTGCATTTACTTGGACTGCGTGTGACTTATTTGATTGGTTTTGGGGGTGATCACAGTGCCTCTGGGGCCAGAGAACATGAATGCTTTATCCTGCCTGAATCTCTTTTCCTTGTGTGGTGACTGGTGCAAAGGTAGTCACAATAAATATCTGATGAACCTGAACACTGAGTCCAATAAGTAAGCTTGGAGAGAATTCATTTGGCGGGCAGGGAGGGATTGTCTGGCAGATTTTTCAATAAATGTTTGAGTTAATGAATGACACAGTGAATGATGGTAAGTCTGAAGTTTGTAATTGAAGCCAGGTAAAACAGTATATAATTAGGAAATGATGAATAGCCCTTGCCACCTTGTGTTGCAAAGTGCAGTTTAGGGTAGTGGTTAAAAGCACAGTGGCTCACACTTGTAATCCCAGCACTTTGGGAGGCCGAGTGGGAGGATCGCTTGAGGCCAGGAGTTCGAGACCAGCCTGGGCAACAAAGTGAGACCCTCAGGAGATCGAGACCATCCTGGCTAATACGGTGAAACCCCGTCTCTACTAAAGAATACAAAAAACTAGCCGGGCGACCAGGCGGGCGCCTGTAGTCCCAGCTACTTGGGAGGCGGAGGCAGGAGAATGGCGTGAACCTGGGAGGCGGAGCTTGCAGTGAGCTGAGATCCGGCCACTGCACTCCAGCCTGGGCGACAGAGCCAGACTCCGTCTCACAAAAAAAAAAAAAAAAAAAAAAAAAAAAGTGAGACCCTGACTCCACAATAAAGTAAAAATAAATTTTAAAATATCAGCTGGGCATGGGAACATGCGCCTGTGGCCCCAGCTGCTTGGGAGGCTGATAGGAGGATTGCTTGAGTCCATGAGGTCATGTGTTTCACATGGCCAGATCTGTTCTTTAGGAGAGAAAACAGCTGGTGCTGCTGTGTAGAGCCTGGAACGGAAAGGAAATTAACAAGGCGGGGAGCCTTATTAGTTAATACATTCCTTAGACATTTATTGAGCACCTACTATGTGTCAGGCACTGTTCTAGATACCTGGGATATATCAGGGATCCTTGCTCTCATGAGGTCAGATACGAGGAATTCCATAGGACGAGTCTTCTATTCTTAAACCCAGTGTAAGGATAAGACCACTGGGGAGGAGAGGGTAGGATTTGGACATCAGAGTCCCCCAGCTGCTGCTCATGGGGGTGAGGACACCAGGCCCCTGACTTTGCTCTGGTCTCTCTCCCAGCTCCCTGCCAAGGCCCACAGCCATGGCCATGGCCCAGAAGCTCAGCCACCTCCTGCCCAGTCTGCGGCAGGTCATCCAGGAGCCTCAGCTATCTCTGCAGCCAGAGCCTGTCTTCACCGTGGACCGAGCTGAGGTGCCACCGCTCTTCTGGAAGCCTTACATCTATGCGGGCTACCGGCCGCTGCATCAGACCTGGCGCTTCTACTTCCGCACACTGTTCCAGCAGCACAACGAGGCCGTGAATGTCTGGACCCACCTGCTGGCGGCCCTGGTGCTGCTGCTGCGGCTGGCCCTCTTTGTGGAGACTGTGGACTTCTGGGGAGACCCACACGCCCTGCCCCTCTTCATCATTGTCCTTGCCTCTTTCACCTATCTCTCCTTCAGTGCCTTGGCTCATCTCCTGCAGGCCAAGTCCGAGTTCTGGCATTACAGCTTCTTCTTCCTGGACTACGTGGGGGTGGCCGTGTACCAGTTTGGCAGTGCCTTGGCACACTTCTACTATGCTATCGAACCCTCCTGGCATGCCCAGGTGCAGGCCATTTTTCTGCCCATGGCTGCCTTTCTCGCCTGGCTTTCCTGCACTGGCTCCTGCTATAACAAGTACATCCAGAAACCAGGCCTGCTGGGCCGCACATGCCAGGAAGTGCCCTCTGCCCTGGCCTACGCACTGGACATCAGTCCTGTGTTGCATCGTATCTTCGTGTCCTCCGACCCCGCCATGGATGACCCAGCTCTTCTCTACCACAAGTGCCAGGTGGTCTTCTTTCTGCTGGCTGCTGCCTTCTTCTCTACCTTCATGCCCGAGCGCTGGTTCCCTGGCAGCTGCCATGTCTTCGGGCAGGGCCACCAACTTTTCCACATCTTCTTGGTGCTGTGTACGCTGGCTCAGCTGGAGGCTGTGGCACTGGACTATGAGGCCCGACGGCCCATCTATGAGCCTCTGCACACGCACTGGCCTCACAACTTTTCTGGTCTCTTCCTGCTCACGGTGGGCAGCAGCATCCTCACTGCGTTCCTCCTGAGCCAGCTGGTACAGCGCAAACTTGATCAGAAGACCAAGTGAAGGGGGGTGACATCTAGTAGGGAGGGAGGTATTGTGGGGGGACAGGGGTCTGGGCTTGGCTCCAGGTGGGAACAAGTCCTGGTAAAGTTGTGTGTGTCTGGCCCACAGTGACTCTCTGTGCACGACTCAACTCAAGGGCGTCACTGGCCAATTCTTGGATTTAGGGATTGGCTGGGAGTTGCTGGGGTCCACTTCGGGGCCTGCCTCAGTTCCTTGTCCAGGGAGAGGGAAAGAGTTAAAGGTGTGAGCCACTCCAGCTTGCCCCTCCACTGCCACTCACTGGGGTGAGGCTGGGGATCAGCTTGATGAGGATTGGGGCTTCTAGATTGTCTAGGCAGGAGGTGAGACTTAGGCTAGAGTCAGATTTGAGCTGAGCCAGGGTAGGCCTTGGCAACCCATTTCTACTCAGATTTCATTGCTGGATGCGGAAGGGGCAGGCCCAAAATGTATGCAGGATCTTACTGTCCCTTGAAGCCCAGCCACAAGTGTTGGTGCTGCAGAGAGACCCCAAAGGTAGTAGACTGTGCCAGATAGAAATGGGTCCCATCCAGTGCTTCATACCCCTTCAGTCACCATCCCAGACAGTGAGCCCCAGATCTTCTAGCTCTGGCTTCTGTGTCCCACACAGCCTGTTTCCAGCGTCTTTCCTGGTTCCCTTGTTAAGGATTCATTTATCCATTCAGTGTTGAATGGATAAATGGCCTGGGCCTCTGCTCAGAGGCAGGTCACCGCTGGGCCCTGTGGATCAATGCAAGATGACAAAGACTTTTTTTTTTTTTTTTTTTTTTTTTTTTTGAGAAGGAGTTTCGCTCTTGTTGGCTAGGCTGGAGTGCAATGGTGCAATATCGGCTCACTGCAACCTCTGCCTCCCGGGTTCAAGTGATTTTCCTGCCTCAGCCTCCTGAGTAGCTGGAATTACAGGCATGTGCCACCATGCCTGGCTAATTTTCTGTATTTTTAGTAGAGATGGGGTTTCTCCATGTTGGTCAGGCTGGTCTCGAACTCCTGACATCAGGTGATCCGCCCGCCTTGGCCTCCCAAAGTGCTGGGATTACAGGCATGAGCCATCATGCCTGGCCGACAAAGGCTTTGATACCAGAATGAACTGTCAAGAGAAGTGCTGAGGAGGGATTAACCTGTGCTGCCTGGGACCCTCAGGGTCTTGGGTTGGGGAGTGTGAATAGGAGTTTGCAGATGGAGAATAGGAAGGGCATTCCAGGCAGAGGGAAACTTGTGCAGAGACCCAGAGGTGCGGAAGGAAAAGTGGGGCTGGGGCTGGGGTGGTCTGGATTATGGCCTGGATGCAATAAAGTGACTGTGACAGTAGCCGCCTCTTTGTTTTTTGTCTCCTGTTCAGGGAGGGGCCCCTGCTCACATTACTGGAGGAGGTTTTTGGAGGAAGCTGGGGCCCCTGGGAGTGGACATAGGGTGGAGGGAGCAGTTCTTGTTTTATCTTTGCTGGGGGATGGGGTTGGGGCCTTATATACCATATCTATATATACAAAATTTGTTTGGTAAGGGAGTAGGGGGCAGTTTTATTACTAACGTTCTAGAAGTAGTTAAAATAATGTGTTTAAAATATATATAATCCCACTTTATAATCTGACAAAGACTTTTGTTCGTTCTTCAATTAAGGAGGGTTTTTTTTGTTTTTACTGGAGGGGGCAGAGGCATGCACACTCCACCATGCATATTGAGCCCCCTCGCATGCGCACCAAAGGAGTATGTTAACTTTTATAATATTGCTTTTTCCATAGTACACAGCAATATATATACAATGAAGGAAAATTGGGAAGATAAGAAAACCCAAATTAATTAGAAATTTCACTTCACTGCTAAAATATCGTGGGGGACCTTACGAAATACACACACGTAAAATATGTGTATATAAATATTTTGATATAGGCCAGGTGCAGTGGCTCACGCCTGTAATCCCAGCACTTTGGGAGGCTGAGGCAGGCGGATCAGCTGAGGGCAGGAGTTTGAGACCAGTCTGGCCAATATGGCGAAAATCCATCTCTACTAAAAACACAAAATTAGCCAGGTGTGGTGGTGCACACCTATAGTCCCAGCTACTTGGAAGGCTGAGGTGGGAGGATCACGTGACCCCAGGAAGTTGAGGTTGCAGTGAGCCCAGATTGTGCCTGGGTGACAAAGCGAAATGGCTCTGTCCACAGTGAAGACAGGCTCTGGCTGCAGAGCTGGGTGAGGCTTCTGGCTGACCTGCTGCAGACTGGGCAAGAGGTGGCTGAGCTTCTGATCCTCCCCCCGCCAAAAAAAAATTAAAAAATTTTTGACCGGGCACGGTAGCTCACGCCTGTAAAACCAGCACTTTGGGAGGCCAAGGCGGGCGGATCACGAGGTCAGGAGTTCGACACCAGCCTGGCCAATATGGTGAAACCCCATCTCTACTAAAAATACAAAAATTAGCTGGGTGTGGTGGCGTGTGCCTGTACTTCCAGTTACTAGGGAGGCTGAGGCGGAAGAATCGCTTGAACCCAGGAGGCGGGGCTGCAGTGAGCTGAGATCGTGCCACTGCACTCCAGCCTAAGTGACAGTGAAACTCCGTCTCAAAAAAATTTGTTTTTTATATATATACAATATGTAAAAATTACATATAATATACATATATTCCATCTATGTAGATTGTGGTTAGGGACGGAAGGATGGGTGGAGTGCCAGCATTTTTGCATTTCCAAGGGGTTTTCTGAATTCACAAAGTACTTTCACAAACCTCATTTGATCCTCTTTTAAAATCCAAGACACAGTAAACAGTGAAAGCAGGACTGAAAGCTAGTTTTGGACCCCAAATTTTAACCTCTTCAAAATCCTCTTCCATGTGGCTTCGTAGTTACGCTTACATTAAAAAAAAAAAAAAAAAAAAAAAAAAAAAAAAAATTACCAAAGTTGTTCGCACACTCGAGTGTTCGCCCTAAGTGGTCTGGTAACCACTTAGGGCGAGGACCCCTGGTCTGGAGTCTACGGGCCTGATCTCGTATCAGCCGCTTCCTTCTTGGGGTGATCGCGAAGATTCAGCGATGACACGAACAAATTCCTAAGCCCGGGGTAGTTATTATATTTACTGTAAGAAGTTTTCAATGCAGCAAAAAGAAAATGTACGTTTCTGAGGCTGTCGAGAACTGTTCACACAGCAGTTTCCGAAATCCGCTCTTGAATGAACAGATCAGAAAGAAAACGCACTCCTCGGCGCAGGGAAAGGCGCCGCAAGCACTCAAGGACCCGCGGCGAAGGTTAGTGAGTGGGCGGGGCACAGCAAAGGGAGCTGGCCTTGCCGGGGGTGGGGACCTTGCAGGGGCGGGGCTGGCGCCCGGGGCAGTCGCGACGTAGCCCCGCCCCCAGCGTTGGCGCGAGATTCGAACGTCGGCGGCAGTAGTTCTGGCGTTTGCTGAGGTGTCGGGATCCTGAGCTGGCGTCCTGCCGGCTTGGTTCCCTCAGCGGCCATGAGGCGGACAGGCCCCGAGGAGGAGGCCTGCGGCGTGTGGCTGGACGCGGCGGCGCTGAAGAGGCGGAAAGTGCAGGTGGGACGCTGGGGGATGAGAGGGCGTTGGGGACCAGGTAGGGCCTGGAGGCGTAAGACGGGAGGAGTAGGACGGGAGGAGTTTGGGGGACACCCGAAGGTGCTGGAAGTGAAGTCAGGGACAGAGGGAACAGCATTGGGGATTCACGGGCAAGAGGGATTGGGGTCTGAAGAAGGTTGAAAAATGGGGCTTGGAGAGGGTGGGAGGGACGGAAGAAAGGAGCGTGCTGAGGGGTGTGGAGAAGCGGTGCGCCGGGACGGGCGGCGAGGGTTCAGGTGTGGGAGAGGCGGAGGGAAAGTTCGCCCGGAGCAGTTTAACTGAGCAAGCTCCCAAGGAGGCCGGAGTCCCCGCGAGACGTCCTAGTAGATGCTGGAGCATTGGGAGATGCATGCGAATGCAAATTTGGGAAATTCTCACCCCAGGGTCTGTTTCCACCCAATTTGCCAAGTTGCAGGCCATCTACCTGCCAAGAACCGGTAACTCTGAGGGGAAAAGTAGAAGCTATGGGAAGGGGAGCTGGCCTCCTATCTACTGAGCAAGGCACTGGGTGCCGGATACTGCGTTCGATGCTGAATATGCGTTATATGTGTTGTCATTCTTACTGGAAATGAGGAAACTGAGGTTCAGGAACTAACCTAGGCCCGCCTAACTAGAAGGAGCTGGAAATCACACTCAGGTCTGTCACCTAGGCAAGATGCTCTTCAGTTTCTATAAAGAAACAAAAGTGTGAGATAATAATCGTTCATGTTTATTGAGCATCTTATGCTGGTGCTAAGTATTTTAGGTATGTTATCTTGTTTGGTACAGTTCTATATGGTAGATAGTGTAATGATACCCATTTTACATAGGGTAACAGGCTCAAAACAGACACTAGGGGCAAGATTCTTGCTCTCAAGTTGCTCACAGTCTTACAGGGAAAAAAAGAGGTGTATAAATAATAACAATACCTGACCTTTATTGAGTGCTTTCTATGTATCAGGCACTTTGCCGGGACTCATCAATGGCAGATACTCACCAAAATTCAATAAAGTAGATTTTGTCATTATCCTAGTTTTATAGATGAAAAATTTGATCGTTTTATTATTATTTATTATTATTATTTTTAGACGGAGTCTTGCTCTGTTGCCCAGGCCGGAGTGCAGTGGCGCGGTCTCGGCTCCCTGCACCCGGATTCACGCCATTCTCCTGCCTCAGCCTCCCGAGTAGCTGGGACTGCAGACGCCCACCCCCATGCCCGGCTAATTTTTTGTATTTTTAGTAGAGATGGGGTTTCACTGTGTTAGCCAGGATGCTCTCGCTCTCCTGACCTCAAATGATTCGCCCATCTAGGCCTCCCAAAGTGCTGAGATTACAGGTGTGAGCCATCGTGCCTGGCCGATTGTTTTATTTTTTAAAAAATTATCAAAATGGCCAGGTGCGGTGGTTCACGCCTGTAATCCCAGTGCTTTGGGAGGCCGAGGCGGGCAGATCACCTGAGGTCAGGAGCTGGAGACCGGCCTGGCCAACATGGCGAAACCTCATCTCTAGTAAAAAAAAAACAAAAATTTGCCAGGCGTGGTGGCAGGTGCCTGTAATCCCAGCTACTCGGGAGACTGAGACAGGAGAATTGCTTGAACCTGGGAGGTGGAGGTTGCAGTGAGCCGAGATCGTGCCACGGCACTCCAACCTGGGTGACAGAGCAAGACTCCGTCTCAAAAAAAAGATCAAAATGTACAGTAGCTATTTATTACTCCTTGAATTAGGAATATGCCGTTTGTACCCTTAGAATACATTCTTGGATGACATGGGATGGGTGGGAAACTTGTATACTACTTTGATTTGTTAATTTTGGAGACAGGATCTCTGTCATTCAGGCTGGAATGTGGTGGTATAATCACAACTAACTACAGCCTCAGCCCGGTCCCCGGGCTCCAGGTGATCCTCCTGCCTCAACCTCCCAAGTAGCTAGGACTACAGGCATAGTACCACAAAGCCCAGCTCATTTTTTGTATTTTTTGTTCGTAGAGATGGGGTTTTGCTGTGTTGCCTAGACTAGTCTTGAACTCCTGAGCTCAAGTGATCTGCCCACTGTGGCTTCTCAAAGTGCTGGGATTACAGGTGTGAGCCACTGCACCCAGCCACCAGTATAATTTAGAAAGAAGACAAAAATAGAATTAGGAAGAGTTCAGGAGAGAGAGAAAGGGAATATTCCACAGGGAAGAGGAGAGCCAATATTTGTCTCTCTGTCTATAATTCTGTTTTGTTTTTTGAAAAGGAGTCTCCCTCTTGTTGCCCAGGCTGGAGTGCAATGGTGCAATCTTGGCTCACTGCAACCTCCACCTCCTGGGTTCAAGCAATTCCCCTGCCTCAACCTTCCGAGTAGCTGGGATTACAGGCATGCACCACCTTGTCCTGGTAATTTTGTATTTTTAGTAGAGACGGGGTTTCTCCATGTTGGTCAGGTTGGTCTTGAACTCCCAACCTCAGGTGATCTGCCTGCCTTAGTGTCCTGGGATTACAGGTGTGAACCACCATGCCCGGCCTAATTCTGTTTTTTTGTTTGGAGTCTTGCTCTGTCACTCACGCTGGAGTGTAGTGGCGTGATCTCAGGTCACTGCAGCCTCTGCCTCAGCCTCCCGAGTAGCTAGGATTACAGGCATGTGCCATCACACCTGGCTAATTTTTGTATTTTTAGTAGAGACAGGGTTTCACCATGTTGACCAGGCTGTTCTCGAACTCCTGGCCTCAAGTTATCCACCTGCCTCAGCCACCCAAAGTGCTGGGATTACAGGCATGAGCCACTGTGCTTGGTCTGTCTATAATTCTTATACCCCCAAATCCTACCTTTTTCCCTGGCAGTGTTATGATGAAAACATTTGTCTTGTTTTTTTTTTTTTTTTTTTTTTTTGAGACGGAGTCTTGCTCTGTCACCCAGGCTGGAGTGCAGTGGCCGGATCTCAGCTCACTGCAAGCTCCGCCTCCTGGGTTTACACCATTCTCCTGCCTCAGCCTCCCGAGTAGCTGGGACTACAGGCGCCCGCCTCGTTGCCCGGCTAGTTTTTTGTATTTTTAAGTAGAGACATGGTTTCACCGTATTAGCCAGGATGGTCTCGATCTCCTGACCTCGTGATCTGCCCGTCTCGGCCTCCCAAAGTGCTGGGATTACAGGCTTGAGCCACCGTGCCCGGCCACATTTGTCTTGTTGATGTAGTGCATGGCAGGTATGGAATCCTCCAACATCTCTGATTTCTGGAGGCCTGGACCTTATGACCATACTTACTAACACCATTTCTCCTTCTTGTTACTTGATTCCCAAAGATACTCGTTAAAATCTTTGGTTCCTGACTATTATCTATTACTCTGACTTCCAACCCAGAGAAGAGTACTAAAGATTCCCTTTCACAAGGTGCCTCTTCCTAGAGTGGCTATCCAACAGGCGTACAGTCCTTTGAGATTTAATGTCAGGGATGGATGGGCAG
Organism: Rhinopithecus roxellana; assembly: GCF_007565055.1. Classification (NCBI taxonomy): domain Eukaryota; kingdom Metazoa; phylum Chordata; class Mammalia; order Primates; family Cercopithecidae; genus Rhinopithecus; species Rhinopithecus roxellana. Next base: position 14,867,521 of record NC_044560.1, on the reverse strand, counting down.
TAGCTAGTGGCTGTGTTTTTGAAAACATGCCTCTTCCCACTTGATCTCTACACAGAATTGTTTGCTATTTATGAGAGAATAAGTAGTTTGTAGTCTGGCCAGTACACAATAGTGGTCTATGTTTGGAGTGAGTTTGCTTCTCTCCTAATTTGAACTACCCATTTGGCCTCATTACTTAGGCCTTGTATGTATACTAGTCATTTTGTTTTTATATTATGAAAGTAATATATGTTTGTTTAAAAAAAAATAAATAGGGCTGTGGCTCGTGCCTGTAATCTCAGTACTTTGGGAAGCTGAGGCTGGAGGATCACTTGAGGCCAGGAATTTGGGACCAGCCTGGGCAACATAATGAGACCCCAACTCCACAAAAAATAAAAAAAGTTTATCATGGGTGGAGGAGTGTGGCAGTTTTAATATATGTCCACAAATTCTTCAGTACTTTTCCTTCTAAAAGATAGAACTTAATTCCCCTTTCTTTGAGCACAGACAGTATTTAGTGACTCCGATGACTAGAATGTGGTAGGTTATAGTGTTAGAATTCTGAGTCTAAGCCTGGCCAACATGGTGAAACCCTATCTCTGCTAAAAATAGAAAAATTAGCCAGGCTTGATGACGGGTGCCTATAATCCCAGCTACTCAGGAGGCTGAGGCAGGAGAATTGCTTGAAGCCGGAAGATGGAGGTTTCAGTGAGCCAAGTTTGCACCACTGCACTCCAGACAGGGTGATAGAGCAAGACCCCATCTAAAAAACAAAAAATTTTGAATCTAGGTCATAAATGACATTGCAGCTTTAGCTTCATTGTCTCTTTGGGAGAAGCCAGCTGTCATGGTGCGAGGACACTCAAGCAGCTCTGTGGAGAGGTTCATGTAGTGAGGAGCTGAGGCCTTTTGTCAACAGTTGTGTGAGTGAGGGAGTCATCTTGAAATTGGATACTGCAGTTCTAGTTGATATTTTGAATGCAGCCTCACTAGACTGTGAGACAGACCCACCCATCTAGGCTTAACCCAAATTCTTCATGCACAGAAGTTGTGCATGCCTGCTGTGCATGAAGTTGTAAATGCCTGGCTGGATTTCAGAATTGCCATTGACTGGTGACCCACTTGTACCTCTTATTTCCCCCTTTTCGAACAGAATGTCTGTAACAGTTATGCCTGTTCCAAATTGTATGTTAGATGTATGAGGGAAGATAATTTGTCTTTAGTTCACAGGCCTGCAGATCTAAAGGAACTGTACTTAAGCTACACTTTTGGACTTCACATGTACCTGTTTTAGATGCTAGTATCTTTGATATTAAGCTAATGCTATAAAGAGATGAGATTTTTGTAGTTTTGGGAGGCAGTATATTTTGCATATGGGAAGAATGTAAGTAATTTGGGGCCAGAAGGTGGACTGTGATGGTTTTAAAACATGTCCACACTCTTCCCTTCAAGAGGTGGAGCTTCATTCTCCTGCCTTTATGTTTGGATTGGACTTGGTAACTTGCTATATATTTATTTATTTATTTATTTTTTTGAGATGGAGTCTCACTCTATTGCCCAGACTGGAGTGCAGTGGCATGATCTCGGCTCACTGCAACCTCTACCTCCCAGGTTCAAGCAGTTCTCCTGCCTCACCTTACGAGTAACTGGGATTATAGGCATGCATCACTATGCCTGGCTAATTTTTGTATTTTTAGTAGAGGCGGGGTTTCATCATGTTGGTGAGGCTGGTCTCAAACTCCTGACCTCAGGTGATCCACCGGCCTTGGCCTCCCAGAGGGATTACAGGCGTGAGCCACTGCACCCGGCTGTAACTTGCCTCTAATGAGCAGAATATTGCGGGAACTGATGGTGTGTGATTTTTTTCAGATTGGGTCATAAATGGCATTATGACCTCTTTTGATTGCTCACTCTGGGAAAAGCTAGCTTCCACGTTGCTACATGCAGCCTGCTCACAGCCATGTTAGTGAGCCATCTTGGAGGTGGATCCTTCAGCCCCAGTTAAGGCTTCAGATGATTCTAGCCTGAGCCAACATCATGAATGCAACCTCATGAGAGACCCTGAGCCATAACCACCAAGCTAACCACCGTGAGAAACTGTGTGAGATGAATGTTTATGTTTTTGTTTTTGTTTGTTTGTTTGTTTGTTTGTTTGAGATGGAGTCTCGCTCTGTCACCCAGGCTGGAGTGCAGTGGCCGGATCTCAGCTCACTGCAAGCTCCGCCTCCCGGGTTTACGCCATTCTGCTGCCTCAGCCTCCCGAGTAGCTGGGACTACAGGCGCCCGCCACCTCGCCCGGCTAGTTTTTTGTATTTTTTAGTAGAGACGGGGTTTCACCGCGTTAGCCAGGATGGTCTCAATCTCCTGACCTCGTGATCCACCCGTCTCAGCGTCCCAAAGTGCCGGGATTACAGGCTTAAGCCACCGCGCCCAGCCTTTGTTTGGTTTTTGAGACAGAGTCTTGCTCTGTCACCCAGGCTGGGGTGCAGTGGCACGATCTCAGCTCACTACAACCTTCGACTCATGGGTTCAAACGATTCTCCTGCCTCAGCCTCCTGAGTAGCTGGGATTACAGGCGCCCACCACCACACCTGGCTAATTTTGGTATTTTTAGTAGAGACGAGGTTTCACCATGTTGGTCAGGCTGTTCTCAAACTCCTCCTGACCTCAGGTGATCCGTTTGCCTCAGCCACCCAAAGTGATGGGATTACAGGCATGAGCCACCACGCTGGCCGAATGTTTATTGTTTTAAGCTTCTAAGTTTTGTGGTAATTTATTACACAGCAATACAACACTAATACAGCTAATGTTAAGAATGATTTTGTGAACAATATTTGGAGACTTTAATACCCGCTTTCACTTATGGATATCAACAAGGAAAAAAGACTTGAACAATACTATAAACCAGGTAGACCTAACAGACAAAAATATAGAACAGTCTACTCAACAACAGCAGAATACGTAGTTTTCTCCATGACACATGGAACATTCTCCACAAATACTAGGTCACAAAACAATCTCAATAAATTTAGAAAGATGGAAATCATACAAAGTATATTCTCCATAATGGAATGAAAGTAGAAATCAGTAACAGAAGAAAAAGTACAAATAGGTTGAAATTAAACAGCACATTTCTAAATAACCAAGGGTCAAAGAAGAAATCAAAAGGAAAATTATAATAGAAAGTACTTTGAGATAAATGAAAAGAAAAACACAATGCACCAAGATTTATGGGATGCAACTAACACTATGCTAAGAGGGATATTTATAGCTGTAAATGCTTTTATTAAAAATAATCTCAGCCAGGCACAGTGGCTCACACCTGTAATCCCAACATTTTGGGAGGCTGAGGTGGGTGGATCACCTGAGGTCAGGAGTTTGAGACCAACCTGGCCAACATGGTGAAACCCTATCTCTACTAAAAATACCAAAATTAGCTGGGCGTGGTGGCGGGCATCTGTAATCTAGCTACTCAGGAGGCTGAGACAGGAGAACTGCTTGAACCCAGTAGGCAGAGGTTGCAGTGAGCCAAGATTGTACCATTGTACTCCAGCCTGGGCAACAAGAGTGAAACTCCCGTCTCCAAAAAAAAAAAGAATCTCAAATAACCTAATCTTCTACCTTTAGAAACTAGAAAAAGAAGAGCAATCTAAACCCATAGTAACCAGAAGGAAGGAAATAATACAATTTGGAGTGAAAATAAATAGTAAAGAAAAAAAATGAAGATCAAAAGTTGGTTCTTTGCAAAGATCAACAAACTCAACACAACTTTAGCTAGACTGATCAAGAATAAAAGAGAGTGCAGTGGCTCACACGTATAATCCCAGCATTTTAGGAGGCTGAGGTGGGAGGATCCCTTGAGCCCAGGAGTTCAAGACCAGCCTGGGCAACATAGGGAGACCCTGTCTCTACCAAAAATTAGAAAAATTAGCCTAGTGTGGTGGTGCATGCCTGTAGTTCCAGCTACTCAGGAGGCTGAGGTGTAAGGATCACTGAACCCAGGGAGGTTGAGGCTGCATTGAGTGGTGATTGAGCCACTGCACTTCAGCCTGGGTAACACAGTGAGACCCTGTCTCAATCAATCAGTCACGAAGAGGCTAGGTGAAGTGGCTCAAAAAACCCCATCTCTACTAAAAATACAAAAATTAGCCAGGCATGGTGCCGTGCGCCTGTAGTCCCAGCTACTCAGGAGGCTGAGGCAGGAGAATCACTTGAACTGGGGAGAAAGAGGTTGAGGTGAGCCGAGATTGTGCCATTGCACTCCAGCCTGGGTGACAGAGTGAGACTGCATCTCAAAAAAGAAAATAAAAAGAGATAAAAAGAATTATAAGATAATACTATAAACAACTGTATGCTAACATATTTAGATAACTTAGATGAAATGGACAAATTCCTAGGAAGTCACAGACTACCAAACTTGTCTCAAGAAGAAATAGATAAAAATCAACTGACTGTAAATGTAAGGGTTTACTTCTGGACTTTCAGTTCAATCCCTTTGGTCTATAGACCTATAACAAAGAGATTGAATTAGTAATTTTAAAACTTCCTGCAAAGGAAAGTCCAGGTCCAGATAGTTTCACTGGTGAATTCTACCAAACATTTAAAGAATTATACCAATCCTTCAGACTCTCCCAAAAAAATAAAATAGAAGAGGAGAGAACATTTTCCAACTCATTTTGAGGCCAGTGTTACTCTGATACTAAAACTAGACTCAAGATATCACAAGAAAAGAAAATTATGGGCCAGTATCCTTTATGAATACAGTTACAAAAATACTCAACAAAATGCAAGCAAACCAAATCTAGCAACACATAAAAAGGATTATAAATCATGACTAAGAGGAATTTATCTTAGGAATGCAAGGTTGGTTTAAATTTGAAAACCAATTAATATACCGTAGTAATAGCATAAAATACAAAAACCACATAATCATCTCAATAGACACAGAAAAAGCATTTTGACTGCATCATTTTGTGATTAAAACACTCAACAAACCAGGAATAAAAGGGAATTTTCTCAGCCTCACAAAGGGCATCTGTGAAAACCCAGTTAACATCATACTTAAGAAGACCGAATGTTTCCACTCCTAAGATCAGCAACAAGACAAAGATCTTGCCACTCTGTTTACCATTGCACTAGAGATTTTATCTAGGGAAATTTAGCAAGAAAAAGAAATAAAAGATATCCAGATTGAAAGGAAGAAGTAAAATTACCTGTCTGGAGAAAATATGATCTTTTATATAGAAAATCCCAAGGAATCCACTTAAAAAATTAGAAAAAATGAGTTCAGCAATGTGACAGGATACAAAAATCAATTATACTTCTATACGGTAGAATTTTATCCAAAAAATGAAGCTAAGGAAATAATTTCATTTACAGTAGAATCAAATAGAATAAAATACTTAGGCATAAATTTAACAAAACATTGCAAGACATACACTGGAAACTATAAAACTCATTGAAATAAATTAAAAATGTAAATTGATCAGAAGACTTAATCTTAAGATAGGAATACTCTCCAACTGATCTACAGAATCAGTGCAATCCCTATCAACATCTCACTTGTCCTTTTTGCAGATACTGAGTCTGATCCAGAAATTCATGACATTTGAGGGATCCAGAAAAGCCAAAACAAGCTTGAAGAGTAACAGAGTTGGAGGAATCACATGTACTGATTTCAAAATTACTATACAGTAAAAGTACTTAAGATGGTTTGATACTGTCATAAAGATAGACATATTATAGACCAAAGGAATTGAAAGTCCAGAAGTAAACCCTTACATTTATGGTCAATTTTTTTTTTTTAGAATCAGGGTCTCAATTTGTCACCCAGACTGAAGTGAGATATGATTCATATACCATAAAATTTGCTTTATTGAGATATGATTTATATACCATAAAATTTGCCCATTTAAGTATGTACCCCCAAGAGATAGGAAAACATATGTATGCATGAAAACTTGCACACAAATGTTCTTAGCATTTCTCATAATAGCCAAAAAGTGGCAACAATCCAAGTAGTCATCAACTGATGAACATCAATTGGTAACCAAAATGGTGTATCTAGGGCCGAGTGCAGTGGCTCACACCTGTAATCCCAGCACTTTGGGAGGATGAGGTGGGCGAATCACTTGAGGTCAGGAGTTTGTGACCAGCCTGGCCAACATGGTGAAACCCTGCCTCTACTAAAAAAGAAATGCAAAACTTAGCCAGGCATGGTGACAGGCACCTGTAACCCCAGCTACTTAGGAGGCTGAGGCAGAAGAATCGCTTGAACCCAGGAGGCGGAGGTTGCAGTGAGCCAAGATCGTGTAACTGCACTCCAGCCTGGGTGACAGAGTGAGACCATGTCTCAAACAAACAAACAAAATAACACAAAATGATATATCTATACAATGGAATATTATTTGGCAATATAAAGGAATGAAGTATTGATACATGCTACAACATGGATGGACCTCCAAACATCAGGCTGAGTAAAAGAAGCCAGTCACAAAAGACCAGATATTGTATGATACATAAAAGACCCAGAATAGGCAAATCTGTAGAAAAGAAAGTCAGTGATTTCCTGGGCCTGGGGTGGGATGGGAGTGATCCGGAATGACTGCTAAGGCTAGAGGGTTTCTTTTGGGGGAAATGATAACTGTTCTAAAATTAGATTTGGTGATAATTACACAACTTCATAAGTATACTAAAACTTAACTGTATACTTAAATGGGCAAATTTTATGGTATGTGAATTGTATCTTAATAAAGCTGTTAAAATGAAAAGAAAGACTCTTTGTGGAAGAGTTAGACCTTAAACGAAGGGCCAGATTTTGTTGGAAAGCAATGGGAGTGCAGTGGGACAATATGAATAGTGCCACAGAAGTAGGAAGTATAAGGGATGTTTGTGAAACACGAAATAAAAGTTAAGGAGTCTCGAAGACCACCATAATTTTTGACACCAACTGCAAGTTTGGAGGTCCCCAAAACCATTCTCAGGTTTCATAATTTGCTAGAAGTACTCACAGAAGTCACCGAAAGCTGCTATGGTTACAGTTTATTGCAGTGAGGAGACACAAATGAAAATCAGCCAATGGCAGGGGCATAGAGAGCCAAGTCTAGGAGAATCCCAAGCCTGAATCTTCCAGTGTACTCTCCCAGTGAAGAATTAGACAATGCCAACTGCTCTTAGCAGTGATATGTAACAGTACGCACAGAATACTGCCAATCATGGAAGCTTACCTGAGCCTTGATGTCCAGAGTTGTTTTGGGGGTTCCGTCACATACATGTGGTTGACTTACCTTCCTGGCTGACCTTAGTTTTCAGCCCTTATAGAGGTCATGCTGATAATGCATGGCCTAAAGACCCCTCCATAAATCACATTGTTAGCATAGATTATTTGGTGTGGCCCAAGGCTCCCAGGTTAAAAAACAAAACAAAACAACACTGCTATCAGGTGGGACATTCCAAGGATTTAGAGATTATCTCTCAGGAGCTGCCAGGCCTCTCCTTGGGTAAGATTTTTTTTTTTTTTTTTTTTGAGATGGAGTTTCAAAAAAACTTCGCCTGGGCTGGAGTCCAATGGTGCGATCTTGGCTCACTGCGACCTCCGCCTCCTGGGTTGAAGCGATTCTCCTGCCTCAGCCTTTCAAGTAGCTGAATTAACAGGTGTGTGCCACCAACCACGGCTAATTTTTTTTGTAGTTTTAGTAGAGACGGGGTTTTACCGTGTTGGGATTACAGGCATGAGCTACCGCACCTGACCAAGATTCTTTACTACATAGGGAGTAATTCAATTTGGCTAAAGTGTAGACTATTCCCCAGAGTTGAAGGTGAGTTTAGGAGGGTAAACTAGTGCTATGTTGTTGGAATTTGTTGTCATGGGAGGTATCTCTTAAGAAGATTAACCCATTAGCGGTTATTTGAGAGTGTGTAGTATCCTGACAGGCTAGAGGAATTTGGAGGATACTGCTGAAGTTTGGGTAAGAAGTAACAAGGACTTAGTCCAGGATGGTAGAAGTTGAAAGTTGTTTATGTTTAGTTGTTTATTTTATTTTATTTTATTTTATTTTATTTTATTTTATTTTATTTTTGAGACAGGGCCTCACTCTGTCACCCAGGCTAGAGTGCAGTGGCATGATCTTGGCTCACTGCAACCTCCTCCTCCCAGGCTCAATGGATCCTCTCACCTCAGTCTCCCAAGTAGTTGGGACCACAGGCGTGCGCCACTGTACCTGGCTTTTTGGTAGAGACTGGGTTTCACCATGTTGCCAGGCTGGTTTTGAACTCCTGAGCTCAAGTGATGTGCCTCCCAAAGTGCTGGGATTACAGGTATGAGCCACTGTGTCTGGCCAGTTGTTTATTTTTATTTTGGTTTATTGGTCTCTATAATTATATATATAAAAGTATATATACACTCAAGAAGAACCTAAATAGGCTTAGTAGGGGACTGCTTAAATGTTTTTTAAGGCCGGGCGTGGTGGCTTATGCCTGTAATCCCAGCACTTTGGGAGGCTGAGGTGGGCAGATCACTTGAGGTCAGGAGTTCGAGACCAGCCTGGCCAACATGGTAAAACCCTATCTCTACTAAAAATACAAAAAAAAAATTTAGCTGGCATCGTGGCACACGTCTGTAATCCCAGTTATTCAGGAGACTGAGGCAGCAGAATTGCTTGAACCTACGAAGCAGAGGTTGTGGTGAGCCAATATCGCACTACTGCACTCCAGCCTGGGTAATAGTGTGAGACTCCATCTCAAAAAAAAAAAAAAAAAAACCGGCTGGGTGTGGTGGCTCAAGCCTGTAATCCCAGCACTTTGGGAGGCCGAGACGGGCGGATCACGAGGTCAGGAGATTGAGACCATCCTGGCTAACATGGTGAAACCCCGTCTCTACTAAAAAATACAAAAAACTGAACAGCTGCCCAGGCTGGAGTGCAGTGGCGCGATCTCACTGCAACCACTGTCTCCCAGGTTCAAGAGATTCTCCCGTCTCAGCCCCCTGAGTAGCTGGGATTACAGGCGCCCGCCATCATGTCTGGCTAATTTTTGTATTTTAGTAGAGACAAGGTTTCACCATGTTGGCCAGGCTGGTCTTGAACTCTCCTGACTTCAGGTGATCCCCCCGCCTTGGCCTCCCAAAGTGCTAGGATTACAGGTGTGAACCACCACACCCGGCTTTTTTTTTTTTGAAATGGAGTCTCGCTTTGTTGCCCACTGGAGTGCAGTGGTGCAATCTCTACTCACTGAAGCCTCCACCTGGGTTCAAGTGATTCTCCTGCCTCAGCCTCCCAAGTAGCTGGGACTACAGGTGCATGCCACCAGACCTGGCTAATTTTTTTTGTATTTTTAGTTGAGATAAGGTGTCACTATGTTGGCCAGGCTGGTCTCGAACTCCTGACCTTAAGTGATCTGCCTGCCTTGACCTCCAAAGTGCTGGGATTACAGGCATGAGCCACCGCGCCTGGCCTGCGAGCACCCTTTTATGAGACTTAGTAATGCCAGTGGATGTAGACATATCAGGTCTCCAATTAGGAATTGTGATAGAAGAAATTTGCTTTTCTCTTTTCCCTGTTGAGTTTTCATGAGGTTTAGATGAAAAACCAATACAGGGTGGTTCTCGAAGATTCCTGCAATAATTTTGTGTTGTTAGATTACTTTGGGATGGAAAACTTCATAGTTCTCAGTGGGTGTACACGTCCATCCTGTCTGTGTCCTGGACCTTATATGTGACATCAGTTATAGTGACAGGAGTTCATCTTAGCTTGGATCACAGCACTAGAAAAGCCTTAGTGGGCTGGGCGCGGTGGCTCAAGCCTGTAATCCCAGCACTTTGGGAGGCCGAGGCGGGTGGATCACGAGGTCAGGAGATCAAGACCATCCTGGCTAACATGGTGAAACCCCCTCTCTACTAAAAATACAAAAAATTAGCTGGACGTGGTGGCGGGCGCCTGTAGTCCCAGCTACACGGAGGCTGAAGCGGGAGAATGGCGTGAACCCGGGAGGCGGAGCTTGCAGTGAGCTGAGATCCGGCCACTGCACTCCAGCCTGGGCGACACAGCGAGACTCCGTCTCAAAAAAAAAAAAAAAAAGAAAAGCCTTAGTGTTTTCTGTCAGCTCTATTGCTGTTGTGCTGAATATGTAATAAGTAGCTGTAAATAAAATGAAAACGGGAAATCTTTCCTGCATATCTACCTATTTATTGAATCGAGTACCTATTATGTGTATTAAGCTATATTAAGTTCTGTGCAGGATAGGAAAAAGGTATGTGGATCACATGCTGATGCCGGGATTTTGTAGGATAAGTTTTGAGACACCAAGTGATAAATGGCCAGTTCAGAAGAGGAAGAGACCACACATGGCTGGGGGAATCAGGAATGCTTAGTGATAAGCTGAAGAGTATGTTTCCGAGCTGGGCGTGAAAAATGCCTTTCTGGCCGGGCGCGATGGCTCAAGCCTGTAATCCCAGCACTTTGGGAGGCCGAGACGGGCGGATCATGAGGGCAGAAGATCGAGACCATCCTGGCTAACACGGTGAAACCCCGTCTCTACTAAAAATACAAAACCTAGCCCTGGTGCGGTGGCTCAAGCCTGTAATCCCAGCACTTTGGGAGGCCGAGACGGGCGGATCACGAGGTCAGGAGATCAAGACCATCCTGGCTAACATGGTGAAACCCTGTCTCTACTAAAAACTACAAAAAACTAGCCGGGCGAGGTGGCAGGCGCCTGTAGTCCTAGCTACTCGGGAGGCTGAGGCAGGAGAATGGCGTGAGCCCGGGAAGCGGAGCTTGCAGTGAGCTGAGATCCGGCCACTGCACTCCAGCCTGGGCGACAGAGCGAGACTCCATCTCAAAAAAAAAAATACAAAACCTAGCCGGGCGAGGTGGCGGGCGCCTGTAGTCCCAGCTACTTGGGAGGCTGAGGCAGGAGAATGGTGTAAACCCGGGAGGCGGAGCTTGCAGTGAGCTGAGATCCGGCCACTGCACTCCAGTCCCGGCGACAGAACGAGACTCCGCCTCAAAAAAAATTAAAATAAAATAAAAATGCCTTTCTCCGTGAGGCATACAAATGAGGAAGTTGGAGGCCATCAACAGATAGTTGGGTATTATGTTACGGGATGCATGGAGGGCTTTTGGTAGTAGAGAAAAAGGTAAACTGGAATCATCAATGTGTGCAGTGTGAGTCTACACACTATGCTACAGGTAGTAGAGAAACTACTGACAGATTTTGAGCAAGATGACATGATCACAGCTGTACTTTAAGATTAATCTAGAAGTTATGTGGGGATGAATTGAAATAGGTGGTGAATGAAGGCCTGAGCTAGGAGGCTATGTCATAGTTTAGGGCTAGGCAAGAGTTTATGAGATCCTAAACTAAGGTAGTGTGTTTTTAGTTCTGCAGAGAACTAAGAGAGGTTTGAAGCAAGTTTTGAATGAATACTTTGTTACTAATTCAACAGAGCTAACTTAAGTTGTTAGAGATGTATAATGATGAGACCCCTGATAGCTTTTCTTGGTAACACTTCTTAAACAGTCCTCCTTAGGGCGTGCTTATGAGGTAGCGTCATCCTTTCAGCCTGACTCAGTGAGGCATGACAGTGCTGACTAGAAAGGTTTTCATCCTAAATGTCATCAAATTAATGCTGGGAAAGACTAAAAAGAAAGAGGGACTTGGTGATGATGCTCTCAGTGACTCTAAAAGTGGGAGGAGAATGAGTAGGGGCCCTGGGAAGCCTAAAGGAAGAAGGAGCATGGCAAAAAGGAATAATACTTTCATGTGTGTCAATGTGTGGAACATGAGAGTTCATATACAAATTTAAGACCAGAATGACCATTATGAAAAAAGGAATTAGATCAAATTATCTACTGGAGTTGAAGGTCATAGTGAATCATGAAAAAAAAAAAAAGAAATTATATTTGTTTGAAGCAAAACTTTAAGATAAACTCATAGATAAATTATCAGAAGAGATAAAAGATAAAATAAGAGCTAAACTGAATTTAAGTGCTGTGGAACCATGAGAACATTTTCTAATAGTGAGAGGAGTTATGTATATGATCCTAGCTCTTTTTTGATAATAGAGTTGTTGAGCATAAGAAAGGGTCACACTTGGCCGGGCGCAGTGGCTCACACCTGTAATCCCAGGACTTTGGGAGGCCGAGGCAGGTGGATCATGAGGTCAAGAGATCGAGACCGTTCTGGCCAACATGGTGAAACCTTGTCTCTACTAAAAACACAAAAATTAGCCAGGCATAGTGGCACATACCTGTAATCTGAGCTACTCAGGAGGCTGAGGCAGGACAATCGCTTGAACCTGGGAGGCGAAGGTTGCAATGAGCCGAGATTGCACCACTGCACTCCAGCCTGGGCGACAGAGCAAGACTCTGTCTCATAAATAAATAAATAAATAAATAAATAAATAAATAAAACAATGAAACTTGCTGCCTTGATGACTCTTCCTTTCATGGAAGATTTCTCTGTAGCATATATTGCTGTTTGATAGCATTTTACCCACAAAACTCCTTTCAAAATTGGAGTCAATCCTCTCAAACCCTGTCTCTGCTTTCTCAATTAAGTTTATGTAATGTTCTAAATTTTTTGTCGTCATTTCAACAATGTTCACAGCATCATTGCCAGGAGTAGACTCTATTGCAAGAAACCACTTTTTTTTTTTGCTCATCTATTAGAAGCAATTTCTCATCCATTAAAGTTTTTATTGGGAGATTGTATCAATTCAGTCACATCTTCGGGGTCTACTTTTAATTCTAGTTCTCTTGCTATTTACATCACATTTATGATTACTTCCTTCACTGAACTCTTAAATGCTGCAAAGTCATCCATGAGAGTTGGAATCAATTTCTTCTAAATTCCTATTCGTGTTATCTTGGCCTCCTCCCATGAATCATGAATCCTTTTTTTTTTTTTTTTTAACAGGATGTCACTGTTTTGCCCAGGCTGATCTCAAACTCCTGAACTCAAGTGATCCTTTAGCCTCAGTCTCCTGAGTAACTGACATTATAAGGCAGCACCACCATGGCCAGATAATCGCGAATGTTCTTAGTGGCCTCTAGAATGGTGAATCCTTTTCAGAAGATTTTCAATTTACTTTGCCCAGATCCATCACAGGAATTATCTGTGGCACCTGTGGCCTTATGAAATGTATTTCTTAATAAGAATAATAAAAATAATAAGACATAGAAATCGAAATTACTCTTTGATCCATGGGCTACAGAATGAATATTGTGTTAGCAGGCATGAACACATTAATCTTTTTGTACATCTCCATCACGCTCTTGAGTGGCTAGGAACATTGTCAATGAGCATATATATATATATATATTTTTTTTGAGATGGGGTCTCTGTCACCCTGGCTGGAGTGCTGTGGCACGATCATGGCTCACTACACTCCAGCCTGGGCTCAAGATATCCTCCCACTTTGACCTCCCAAGTAGCTGGGACTACAGGTGCATGTCACCACGCCTGGCTAATTTTTAAATTTTTTGTAGAGACGGAGTCTCACCATGTTGCCCAGGCTGGTCTCGAACTCCTAGGCTCAAGCAATCTGCCTGCCTCAGCCTCCCAAAATACTGGGATTACAGGTGTGAGCCACTGTGCCCAGCCAATGAATAGTAATATTTTGAAAATAATCTTCTTTCTAAGCAGTAGGTCAAGAGTGGGCTTAAAATATTCAGTAAACCATACTATAAATAGATGTGCTGTCATCCAGGCTTTGTTGTTCCATTTATAGACCATAGGCAGAGTAGATGTAGCATAATTCTTTTTTTTTTTTTTTTTTTGAGACGGAGTCTTGCTCTGTCACCCAGGCTGGAGTGCAGTGGCTGGATCTCCGCTCACTGCAAGCTCCGCCTCCCGGGTTTACGCCATTCTCCTGCCTCAGCCTCCTGAGTAGCTGGGACTACAGGCGCCCACCACCTCGCCCGGCTAGTTTTTTGTATTTTTTAGTAGAGACGGGGTTTCACCGGGTTAGCCAGGATGGTCTCGATCTCCTGACCTTGTGATCCGCCCGTCTCGGCCTCCCAAAGTGCTGGGATTACAGGCTTGAGCCACCGCGCCCGGCCTGATGTAGCATAATTCTTAAGGCCTAAGGATTTTCAGAATATTAGGTGAGCATTGGCTTTAAATCACTAGCTGCATTAGTCCATAACAAGAGAGTCAGCCTGTCCTTTGAAGCTTTGGAGCCAGGCATTTGACTTCTCTGTAGCTATGAAAGTCCGAGATGGCATCTTCTTCCTATATAAGACTGTTTCGTCTACAGGGACAATCTGTTGTTTCGTGTAGCCACCTTTATCAGTGATCTTACCTAGATCTTCTGGATAACTTGCTGCAGCTTCTACATCAGCACTTGCTGCTGCACCCATGCTTTTATGTTATAGAGACAGTTTCCTTCAAGAACTTTTCCTTTGCATTTACAACTTGGCTGTTTGGTGCAAGAGGCTCAGCTTTTGGCCTCTTGGGACATGTCTTCCTCACTAAGCATGATCATTTCTAGCTTTTGATTTAAAGTGAGAGACCTATGACTCCTCCTTTCACTTTAACACTTAGAGGCCATTATAGAGTTCTTCATTGGCCTAATTTCAGTATTAAATAGGGCAGCCCAAGGAGAGGGAGAGAGTTGAGGCAGTGGCCAGTCAGTGGAACAGTCAAAACATGCACAACATTTATCGATTAAGTTTGCCATCATATATAGATGTGGTTCATGGTGCCCCAAAACAATTACAATAGTAACATTAAAGATCACTGATCACAGATATAGTAATGAAAAAGTTTGGAATACTGCAAGAAGTACCAAAATGTGACACAGAGACATGAAGTGAGCACATGCTGTTGGAAAATGGCACTGACAGACTTGCTCAACACAGGCTTGCCACAAACCTTCAATTTGTAAAAAATGAAGCAAAACAAATTTTCAAAGTGCAGTAAAGCAAGGTGCAATAAAATAAGGTATGTCTATACTGTATAAAGTACAAACAGCTGCCTTTATTTTGAGGTAGGGATAATCAGCTGAAGGACTTTTTACCTGGGGTCTTTCTCAGTTCCAAATAACCTTTTCTCACACAGTCTTAACAGTCCACTGAGATAGACGTAGATCCTTGAAGCCATGGGTCTTCTAAGAGAGCTATAACTGGGACAGTATCACTTCTGACCTCACTCTGGCCTAAGGAAGGTACATCCTTCGTCTCCTGCCAACTTAGCAAAAAGCTTTATTCCCAGATGTTTTGCTAATTGAGGTCTTAGGGTTTTCTGATAATCTGTAGTTTTCTGTAAAGCTTCTTTATAGGACTTAGCATACTTGTAGTAATTTAAGTAACTATTAGTCTGTTATTCTCTCTTAAGCTATAAACTTTACTGAAGCAGAAAGTCTATTTTGTTGATCACTATCTTCCCAGTCCTAGTATACAGGTACTTAAATATTTGCTGGCATACTAACCGCATTATTTCACAAATCTAGGATGTGGCTCCTATAAAATTTAGAGAGCCATGTGCCAGCTTGTGCATCCTCATAATGTGTTGGGTGGGTCCCAAGAGTGAGCACCTCAAGTGAGCAAGGCAGAAGAGCATGGCATTTTTATGACTTAGTTTTGGAAATCATGTATAGTGTTTGTTACTTCTGTCATACCTTATTGGTCAAAGTAGTCACAAAGTACTTTCCAAGTTCAAGGTGAGGGAATAAGGACTTCATCACTTGATGGGAAGAGTGCCATAGTCACATAAGAAGAACATGTGAAATGGGAGATCGTGTATTGGCTATCTTTGAAAAAGAATGTTATAGTTAATTTTCACCAAATTTGGAAAACTTTTTGGCCCTTATTTCTTCAAACATATTTTCTGTCCCCCTCCACATTGTTTTTTTTTTTTTTTTTTTTTTTGAGACTAATTATAGGTATGCTTTGTATCTCACTGATTAAGACTTTGCTTCTTCCTTTTCAGTTATTTTTTTTCTCTCTGCTTCATTTTGTGTAATTTGTGTTACTATTGTCTTCAGGTTCACTTTTATTTTCTTCTGTAGTCTCTAGTCTGTTGTTAAGCTCATCTGTTGAATTTTTTTTATATCTTCTGTTTTCTTACATTATGTTCATATTTTCCTTCAAATCCTTGTGCATATTTATTCTAACTATTTTAAGTTAACTATTACTTGTCGGCTAATTCTCTTACCTATCACATTTCTGGGTCTGTTTCTATTAACAGATCACTCCTATCCCAATTACAGTATTTTTCTGCTTCACATATCTAGTAATTTTTTATTGCATGCTAGACATTACAAGTGCTACATTAAGTATCTGGATATTGTTGTCTTTAAAGAATATTGGCCAGGCGTGGTGGCTCATGCCTGTAATCCCAACACTTTGGGAGGCCAGGTGGGCATATCGCCTGAGGTCAGGAGTTTGAGACCAGCCTGGCTAACATGGTGAAACCCTGTCTCTACTAAAAATACAAAAATTAGCCAGGTGTGGTGGCAGGCACCTGTTGTAATCCCAGCTACTCAGGAGGCTGAGGCAGGAGAATCGCTTGAACCCGGGAGGCGGAGGTTGCAGCGAGCCGAGATTGTACCATTGCACTCCAGCCTGGGTGACAACAGTGAGACTTTGTCTCAAAAAAAAAAAAAAAATTGAAAATTGTTTTGGCAGGTAGTTACTTGCTAGTCAGCTTGATACTTTCAAAGCTTGCTTTTAAGCTTTGTTAAGGTAAGTGTTTGGAATAGTTTTTGCTCTAGGGCTAGTTTAGCTCTACTACTAAAGGATGATTCTCCTTAGAGCTCTAATGAATGTCCCTGGTATTCAAGGTTGTCCTATCCGGATAGTGGGAACACAGATGTCCCCCAGCCTGTGTGAGCTTTGGGAATTGCTCAGCTTGCAACTCCAGTTTGCAGTTTCATTGCCTGGCTTCGTGGGGTTTCACCTAACACACGTGTAGGTTAGTATTCAGTAATGGACTAAAGGGATCCCCATGCGGAGGTCTCCCCTCTGGAGGTCTTTCTCTGCGCTGCAAATCTCAGCCACCTCAGTTTCCACAAATTCCAATCTCAGTCTACTCAATTCATCAAAAAAAGATATACTGTGGTCTGCAAAGCACTTTCAGGCAGAAAGCTGGAATGATCATCGGGCTCACCTTATTTGTTTCCCTTTTCTCAAGGATCACAATTCTTTACTGCCTATTGTCTGCTGTTTATATCAATTTTTTCATGTATCTTTGATCCAGTTTTCTAGTTGTATGTGGTGGAAGAGAAGATTCTGTACCAGTAATACATGTTGAAGTATGAATTTTACCTCCAGGATTTCTTTCTTCTTTTAACCACTTAAAGTACAACTTAGTTTCCAAATGTAAAAATGAAGTCAACTTTGAGTTAGAATAAATAACTTGGCTTCAAGTTTCAGGCCTACCTCTAACTTGCTGCATGAATATTGGCAAATCTTATTTGTTTTTTGGCAGACACAGCAAAATTGAATTGAATATAATCCTATTCGCCCTATTTCTCAGGCATTCTGTAACAAGCAACTAGAAATAAAAACAAATCACATTAAATAAGGATGAGGTTATATTTATAGTTAGTTGACAACTCACTTCTCAAACCTCTCTTGCCTATCTTCCAGTTCCATTCTCTAAAGAATAAAAGTGCCTGAGTTAAAAGTGTAGTGAGACTGGTGCTGTTTCACAGCTTCTCCTCTTAATATTAGCCAACTGCTACTGAATGTTTTCTATGTGCCAGGAACTGTGTAAGCCTTTTATGTGAATAAATTTACTAAATTTTCTTTTTTTTTTTGAGATGGAGTCTCACTCTGTCACCCAGGCTGGGGTGCAGTGGCGCAATCAAGGCTCACTGCAACCTCTGCCTCCCGAGTTCAAGTGATCCTTCAGCCTCCCAAGGAGCTGGGACTACAGGCGTTTGCCACCACGCCTGGCTAATTTTTATATTTTTAGTAGAGACAGGGTGGCATCATATTGGTCAGGCTAGTCTTAAACTACTGACCTGGTGATCCGCCTGCCTCGGCCTCCCAAAGTGTTGGGATTACAGGCATGAGCCCGGCCTTATTAAATTTTTATAACTGCCATAGGGATAGGTACTATTATTGTCCCCATTTGACACCTGAGAATGAGATTAAGCAACTTGGAGAAGGTCACATAGCAAAGTGGCAGTGGCAGAACTAGGACTGATTCTTGAGCCATGCTCTTAACCACCACTATGTGACTACTTAAAAACTACTGAAAATGCATCAACTGCTGCTGATGTAGAATCATTAATTATCCTTAAATATAAAAGAGCCTCATCTCTGCCATCCTGTTAACAAATCCTGTTTGTTTAGTCAGCCTGACTGATTTCCATGGGGAAGCAGAAAGATTGGGCTATCATTGGAATATGTGATTCCTGAGAAAAAGACCGTTAGGATGGCTGGAAATGGAAGATGATGTCCAGCACCAACTACCTTGAGAATAGGCTATAAGTGGAGTACAGAGGGTCTAGTGTGTTTCTCAGAGGGTCACTGGTGTGTACTGAATCTCTACTGTCTGTCTTTTAATATTAATAGGCTCATTATTCTTTTTTCTCTCCTTTCTCAGACACATTTAATCAAACCAGGCACCAAAATGCTAACACTCCTTCCTGGAGAAAGAAAGGCTAGTATTTATTTTACTCAAAGAAGAGCTCCATCTACAGGCATTCACCAGAGAAGCATTGCTTCCTTCTTCACCTTGCAGCCAGGTATGGTGACCCATATGGGAATACTTCATTATCCAGAGCAAAAAAGGAGTGTGTTCATTTGTCCATGTTAGAACATTTATGAGAAATGGTGAAACCAGTGCATTATGTTAAACTTAGCCTATTAGAAGAGGTTATAAAACATAAGAAGTCATTGCCTTTTGAAAAGCAATATATGTGTGCTTTTACAAACATACTTTTCTGGTTCTGTTTTGCTCAACTTAAATATTTGTATTCGCTGACAGAGCAGTCAGGAAAGGTGTACTTGGGAGTTGGAGGTGCACTGGGGAGTTGCCCTGCCAGTAGTTAGGAGGTATATATCTTGGGTTGGCCACAATGGGTACTCTGTCTAAGGTTAATTGATAATTGATATTTTTGTGTGAAGTTTCTCAAATTAGTGCAAGGTTCAAAGATGCTTGTTCTTAGAAAGCCTCACATAAAGTTAGTTTATGTCTCATCCTTTGGCAGTTCTTTGCTTCCAGGTCCCTGTTCAGGGGAGCAGCTGACTCAGAGCAGGCTGGGCCTTAAGCAGCAGGGTTCCTGCCACTTGGAGGGTGTTGGGAAGAGTGCTCTAATGCTGGGTGTGATTCTCAGGATTGCTTTGCTTAAACCTTCAAAATGCCCTCTCCCTCCTCCAAACAAAAACTTAGACTCTTTTGTTTTATGTAAGGGCAGATTTAAATTAAAAAAAAAAAAAATTTAACAAAAAAACTTTTTCCACTTATAAATTCTGGTGTATTTTATAATCTATATTGAATTCTAAGGAAAAGTTGAGAATTCTCACAAAACCTAGTTTCTGCAGTATAATTCTTATTGGAGTTATTCTGCTTTGTTTTTATAATTAGATCTTGATATAATTTGAGCCAAGTTGGGAATTCCATGTCCTCCATCCTTATCTTAAGGCAGAAGAGACTGCACTCTATGCCTGATAAAATTAACAGGCTGGACACTAGTAGTTGTTTCACTATTCTACGTACTGACTGACTTAGCATCCTAATTGTGTCTTCACTCCCTTTCCAATGAAATGCCTGGGGAGTGGAGGACCCGCATTTTTCACACTGTCACCAGAAGGTTTCTCAGAGTTGGATGGTTAATGTCATCTTTAAGACCTTACAAAACTTGTATGTGTTTAGCATGTTTCTTTTTTTTTTTTTTTTTGAGATGGAGTCTCGCTCTGTCGCCCAGGCTGGAGTGCAGTGGCCGGATCTCAGCTCACTGCAAGCTCCACCTGCCGGGTTTACGCCATTCTCCTGCCTCAGCCTCCCGAGTAGCTGGGACTACAGGCGCTCGCCACCTCGCCCGGCTAGTTTTTTTTTTATTTTTTTTTATTTTTTAGTAGAGACGGGGTTTCACCGTGTTAGCCAGGATGGTCTCGATCTCCTGACCTCGTGATCCACCCGTCTTGGCCTCCCAAAGTGCTGGGATTACAGGCTTGAGCCACCGCGCCCGGCCTAGCATGTTTCTTTAAGGATAATGTCCAGGAATGTATATTTGGCCAGGATCATCACTTAGTAAAAACCATATTAAATAAAAAACAAAAGCAAAACTGATGTGCCCTATGTTAAACAAACCTATAAATGAAAACTCAGCTGGTAAAGTAGGCTGTGGTCTGATTGTACGCGATGTTTGACTTTATTAGGTAGGTGATGGGAAGTCTCCGTGTATTTGAGTAGGGAATATAAGATCTGATGTTTTAGAGTTCATTCATGAGAGACTGGCAAGATTGAAAACAGGAAGATTGGCTACAAAGTTATGTGAAGAGGCTAAGACTCCTGCACTAGGTAGTAATAGTAGCTGATACTGATTTCAGAAAAAGCCAACTGAATCCTGCTTAGGGCAGTTTTTCTGCAGAATAGTATTTGTTCATTCCTGTTTTATTAGGAAAGACAAATGGTAGTGACCAGAAGAGTGTTTCATCTCATACAGAAAGTCAGCTCAACAAAGAGTCCAAGAAAAATGCGACCCAGCTAGACCATTTGATCCCAGGCTTAGCACATGATTGCATGGCATCCCCTTTAGCCACTTCAACCACTGCAGACATCCAGGAAGCTGGACTCTCTCCTCAGTCCCTCCAGACTTCTGGCCACCACAGAACTGAGCTATCTTTGCTCCAGCCTGATACTCTAGACTGTGCTGGAGAGAGTAATACCCCATTGGCTTTCTCCTTCACTGAGGACTTGGAAAGTTCTTGTTTGCTAGACCAAAAGGAAGAAAAAGGGGATTCTGCCAGGAAATGGGAATGGCTTCATGGGTCTAAGAAGAACTATCAGAGTATGGAGAAACACACCAAACTACCTGGGGACAAATGCTGTCAGCCCTTAGGCAAGACTAAATTGGAAAGAAAGATGTCTGCCAAAGAAAACAGGCAGGCCCCTGTCCTCCTTCAAACACACAGGGAATCCTGGAATGGAGAAAACATAGAATCAGTGAAACAAAGCTCTTGTCCGGTTTCTGTGTTTTCCTGGGACAATGAAAACAATGACAAGGACTCCTGGAGTCAGCTTTTCACTGAAGATTCTCAAGGTCAGCGGGTCATTGCCCACAACACTAGAGCTCCTTTTCAAGATGTAACGAATAACTGGAATTGTGACTTAGGGCCGTTTCCTGACAGTTCCCGGGCTCAGTGCCAGGAGGATGGGCCAACTCAAAATCTGAAGCCTGATTTGCTCTTTACCCAGGACTCTGAAGGTAATCAAGTTATCAGGCACCAATTCTAAATGTTTTGAAGCTTTGTTCCTAAAAGTGCCTTGAAATGACAGAGATGTAGGAAAATACAGTTGTGGGTGGAGAGACGAGTGAGTTTGTTTAGGTGGGAAGGTGGCATGGGATGAAGTTATCATTACTGAGCATCTTCCCTATGTAAATAAAGGGCAGTACCATTGTTAAGACAACTGGGTTTGGCATCATGGCTTTCCCTCAGGAAGATGGTGGCTGGTAAATTCCCTGAACAAGTCTATGATGAACACTGAGGCAGCACGGTGGGTATTTCTCTCTCCATGAAAGCGCCTTTTACTTAGCCTGCACAGAGCCCTCCAGATGTCTGACTGGGACCTTGCTTATGGATGTGTAGGTTGTTTTTTTTTTTTCTTTTTTTTTTTTTCAGATGGAGTCTCACTCTGTTGCCAGGCTGAAGTGCAGTGGTGCGATCTCAGCTCACTGCAACCTCTGCCTCCTGGATTCAAGCGATTCTCCTGCCTCAGCCTCCTGAGTAGTGGGACTACAGGTGCATGCCACCAAGCCCAGCTAATTTTTTTTTGCTATGTTTAGTAGAGACGAGGTTTCACCGTGTTAGCCACGATGGTCTCCATCTCCTGACCTCGTGATCTGCCCGCCTCGGCCTCCCAAAGTGCTGGGATTACAGGTGTAAGCCACCGTGCTGGGCCAGATGTGTGAGCTTTTAATCTCTGGCTGATCTAAGCTTGGGATGATTACTCTTGACCCTTTTTTTGAGTGATTAGCAAATCTCCCCACAACCCAGGTGTGGGCAGAAGAGAGGTAGAATGGTGCTAGTTTCTTATTTTATTTTTGTGGTAACTGTACAGCACTTTAAAGTTATATACTCTGTGTTTAAATATCCCCCTTAAGAAGCCTGAGCTCTATAACAATCAGGATGTGACTGTTACCCTTTTCCCACAAGATAGGAGGGAATCCCCTTTGTAAAACTATGAATCCAAATAAATGTTTATAAAGTGGCTCTTATGATAATTGGTAATTAAACCATTATCAATTTTATTTTTGAAAATGCAACTGTAATAGTATATGCTGTTATTGCCCTGAGTCTGATCTGAACCAGAGTCTAGTTTGACCTGTCGTCTACCCAAGGCATTATCCTTTGTTGTTGATATGGTACCTAAGAGGCTTAAACAATCTCTAGGGGACAAACTTGCAGGTTATAAGATAGAACTGCTTTTTTTTTTTTTAACTTAAATTTTAGTTTTTTGAGACATGGTCTTGCTGTGTTGCCCAGGCTGGAGTGCAGTGGCATGAACACAGTTCACTGCAGCCTGGACCTCCTGGGCACAAGTGATTTTCCCACCTCAGCCTCCTGAGTAGCTGAGACTACAGGCACATGCCACCATGCCCAGCTAATTTTAAAAATATTTTGTAGAGATGAGGTCTTGCTTTGCTGGCCAGGCTGATCTTGAACTCCCAAAGTACTGTGATTTAGAGGTGTGAGCCACTGTGCCTGGCCTAATTTAAATGTTCTACTTTTGTGTTCTATGTCATCTCTCCGGTCATTTTCCTGGAAGACCTGCTTTTTTAAGAATGTATGGGGCTTAGTGTGGTGGCTCATGTCTGTAATCTCAGTGCTCTGGGAGGCTGAGGTGGGAGGTTTGCTTGAGACCAGGAGTTCAAGACCAGCCTGGGCAACATACAAGACAGCATCTCTACAAAAAAATTAAAATATTTCCTGGGTGTGGTGGTGCATACCTGTAGTCCCAGCTGCTCAGGAGGTTAAGGTGGGAGGCTCACTTGAGCCCAGGAGTTTGGAGGCTGCAGTTAGCTAATGATCCCAACACTGCACTCCGGCCTGGGCATTACAGAGCTAGATACTGTTTCTAAAAAAAGAAAAAGAGTATAGGGCAAAATCTCGACAGAAAGGGGGAAGAAACCCCCTAGAAGGGCAGGACCTTATAAGGAAAGAGGAGAGGCCAATAGCCTGTTTAAGTTCATATACTTTAAAATGAATAGTAATCCTATCCCCTGAAGGATACTGGGTAATCACAACTCAAGAGATGGACACAGCAAATGCATTCTCTCTCCAAGTCCTTCTTTTAATGTCAGGTAGTGCTTCAACCCAAACACACACAGTAATACATACCACAGAGAAAGGGACCTGAGGGCATCTGAGTCATGCATGGTGTGGTAGGTACAAACCTTGGCCCAACCCAAAGGAGCAGTCAAGGGCCTGGAAGAAAGATGGTATGCTCTTTCCCCCTCCTCCTTTCTCTTTCCTACCGGGCTTAAAGTCCGTGAAAGAGAAAGTTTTTAATCAGTGGAACTGATAAGGCCTCAGGGCCATGGAGGGTAGATTTGGTTGTTCAGTATATAAAATGTGTTTAAGAAAAAAAACAGCCCAGGCTTCCCAGCAGTAGCCCACGTGTTGGCTGGTTCAGCAGCCTGACCTCTACATCTAGACAAGGAAATGAGAAGGGTGATTGCTGGGCATTGGTGTACGTTTATGATGGAGCAGCATAAGATTTTCCATGCCCTGTGAACATGTATACAAACATTTATAGCCCCTTCCCCTCAGCCCTGCTCTGCTGCAAGGAAGCTGCTGAGAGTGAGTGACAGCTGGGCACAAAGTGTCTTGTGAAACCAGTTATAGGGTCTAATGCAGTGAAGTCAGTCAGTCATTTCGGACCTGTTTTCACACAGGGGCAAGGAAAAACCAGAAACAATTTCTCTCTTACCCTTTAAACTGAGATACTTCATTCTACACAATTACCTGAAACAAATGTCTCGGGTCAAATCACAAGCCTTAGCTTCTGCTAGGGTTTGAAGTCTGGGAAACATATAATCCAGCTCTTCTCTTTCAGTCCAAGCTCTAGCTTGTCAGCAAGACTGTTGCAGAAGATTTCTCCTTTAGAGGCAGAAACATCTGTGGTGAGGAAGGCAGCTATTGAAGGTATTCCAGGAGCATGAGACTGAGTTTGCAGAGCTGAGGGTTGTCAGTTTCCTTTTCTACTGATATCTTCTTCCTTTAGAGCAAACTTCCTTCGTAGGACCTCAGAGATAAGCACAGCAGGGTCTTCCTCCTTCAGTGAACTCCGGTTCCTAGAGACACAATAATAGCTTGAGTACTTACTCTTTCCTGGGTAGTGTTGTATATATTTGAATACACTATCTCATGGAATCCTCACAACAATCTTACGAGGTAGGTGCTATTACAATTCCCTTTCACAGATAAGGAAATTGAAACACAGAGAGGTTATACAAGTTGCCCAAGGTCACTAGTCACTGAGCAAGTAAGCGGTGAATCCAGAGTTCAAAACCAAACTAGCTGGTTCCAGATCTCTTCTCTTAACTAGAATGCTTTACTATTTCCTGAAATAGCTATAAAGTGTGGGCAAAGTAAAGGACCATCAATCGGTCAGAGTTGGCCGCTGGTGGCTAAACTTCTGCTTCTGCCTTCTGGCCCTATGTTTTCTTAGTAGCATTTCCCCAGAGGGTCAGCAGGGGAAGTGACTGATGACTCTTGGCTATTCTGACCCTTAATAGTTCTGGGGAAAAGGTGTGCTTGGGATTTCCTACTTCCTGGTCTCCCCTTCAGGGGAGATGATTTTTTTTATGAGAACCAGAATTAGAGCAAAACTTGCACACAAGAAACGCATGGGAAGAAAACCAACTCCAGACTGAAGTAGGCCCAAGTTATCTGATACATCATATAAGAGGGTCCTAGATACCTGGAAAATAGTTGCTTGAAATCCTAGTGAACTTATATACATTCATCCTCAAGAAAGTGTTTTACTGGGGAGTAAGCTAAATATAAGAGCCAAGACTGATTATTCAACCTTCAAAGCAACAAGAGGGACTGCGTTTGGTTGGTGACATATCTGAACCTTTGCTGACTGGGGTACTTTCCCATTCTTATTCACTGACCCAGCTCCTTCTGATCTGAAGACACAAGTGGGAGGAGGGGGCTGGCAATAAGGGTCTTGAATCTAATTTGGTCCAAAAGGCAAGTAAGAGAAAGTTTGAGAGTCAACCTAAAAAACATTGTGTTCAGAAGAAAACAGCTCAGAGAAGACCAAAAGCAGCAGCAACTGAATTTGGGAACGTGGAAGACCAAAAAGATATGGGTGAGTATGACCAACCTGACTAGGGCCGGTGAAGGAAGGTTAAGAGTGACTTCCCTAAATGGGTCAACTGCCAGGAGGCAAGGAGGGAGTCACTTAGCCTGGTCTACTTTTCAGAGGGAAATGGATCCCAGGAGACAAAAAGGGATCCAGGGCAAGTAACTTTCCCTTTAATGGGAACTTAACATCAACTCAGGAGAAGACCTCACTTCCCTGTCCCCAAAACAGTTTTTCATCTGCATTAACAAACAGAGCTGCACAAGCTGGGTGCTGGCCATCAAGGTCTGGCTCTCAAATGCCCAGGAACCTACATTCAAACCAAGCTCCTCTGGTGAGTCCTGTGCAGCTGTTGAAACCACAACCCACAACTGGAGAAACACTATGCAATGGGGTGACTCCCTGAGGTTTCTTTGCCAGATAAAGTTTTTCAAGGTAGGTATTCCCCAAAGTCCCTCATACTCCATTGGAAAAACCTAGAGCTCCACTCCTTGGGGTTCTACTTTATTAAGTTAAAGGTGTATTTTTAACAAATCTGAGCAATTCTGATGGACAGCTAGGTTTCGGAACTACTGGCGAGTCTCAAAAGCCTTGTTCTCAAATCACTGAATATGTAGGGTTGGTTTGCACAATGGACCACTGTATTTTAAAGTAGAAATCTCCAACTTTATGAAATTCTCCTCCCACCAAAAAAGCCTACCAATTTGAGATAAGAAAACATAACAAAACATAATGTCATGCAACCCCTCACTTTGAAGGGTGGGGCATGAAGACATTGTCACTAGCAGTATGAGAACTGAAGTGGTAAAGCCACCTGAAGACAGAAGTTGGATTAGATGAGCTGTCTTGTAAAAATCCCTACTAGCCTCATATTTGGTTGGGGTGACCTAACCCAATAAATGTAAAGTGTTGCTCTTTCCTCAAACTGGGGCCCCAGGCACTGGCAAGCAGGTAGTCAGCAAGCTTTATGAATGACATAACAGACAGTACTACTAAGAACTTACTATGTAAGTATGTTGCATTAGATCATTGGCCATGGGCAACTCAGAGTAAATAGATACTAGAGCTCCTCATCAGATACTTACAGATCTTGGCTCTGTTTCATTCGGTGAAAGTCCTTCAGGATACCCATCATGTCTGCAAAGCTGCTGGCCTTGGACAAAGAGATGCAGTCATCCTCTTCAGACGAACTGCAGGTAGCTTTGTGTTCTGGTTTGCAACATTCAGGGCTGGCAGAACAAAGCAGGGGGACTGATGGAAGCTCAGGGACCTCCACCTCTGTCTCCTCGGTGATGTCACTAATGACAAAGGAAGTTGTAGAGTGGAATGAGGATCCAAAACAAGGTAAGGGAGAAGAGACATTTGAACTTCCTGGAGATAAGAAATCTGGCGTTAATGAAGCCGAAGCTGAAAGAGAAAACAATAGGCATGGATGGACATTGGGGCTAGAACACAGTAGGAATATCTTCTCCCCATAGCCCTGCCTACTGAACATTCATTTCCTGGGCTGACACCATGACAGTCTGGGAGAGCCAGGATGGTATCTGCAGCCACTGGAGGGTCATTCCACTATGCTTCTCACTCAGGGGCTCAGAAAGCTATAGAAACACTGGGCTTTTCCAGTGTTCCAGGAGGGCAGGAAAACCCAGCCCATAAAGGCCTTGGCATTTAAAACTCCCATTCCACAATAGGCTGTGGAGTGATAGCTCTGTCATAGGCCAAAGCAGCAGTGGCAGCTAAGGCCTGAATTTGTCCTTTTCTCTAACTAGGCTAGTGCTTTTGACTATGCTCCTTTGAATCTTGTTATCTGTGAACTAGAAGACATGTTCCGAGCAAAACAAGAATGGTGACAAACCTCCCAACCTTCCCAAATTTCAGTGGAGAGAATTTCCTTAATTTCTACATTTCTAAAAATACTTTGAAAACACTAAATACACTAAAAACTATGTTTCTAAAAAACATGTTACTTCAGTTTGTCTCTTGGATGACAAAAAAGTAGCCAAGAAATATAAATGGAGTTTCAGTGCAATTCTTCATAAAACTTCCATGTGAAGAAATTAAATACATGAAGATTTCAAAGAATACTATGATTTTCATGTGTCCTACCAACTGATAAATTTCGGAGCTATGACTCTGAATCAATGCAGAGTGAAAAAATGAGGATGGGAGGAATATGAAGAAAAGCCCTGAGCATCTTGGGAGAGATCCACCTGCTGGTTGTCCATGCCTCTGGTCAAGGCAGACTTCCCATCCGTTTCCAGTGGTTCTGCCTTAACTGTAGACAGAAAGCTGGAGGGGTGGGTTACAGGGCTTGTTTGCATAATGGACCTTTTTTTTTTTTTTTTGAGACAGAGTCTCACTCTGTTGCCCATGCTGGAGTGCAGTGGTGCAACTTTAGCTCACTGCAAGCTCCACCTCTGCCTCTGCCTCCGCCTCCCAGGTTCAAGTGAGTCTTGTGCCTCAGCCTCCCAAGTAGCTGGGATTACAGGCACATGCTGCCACGCCCGGCTAATTTTTGTATTTTTTGTAGAGAAAGGGTTTCACCATGTTGGCCAGGCTGGTCTTGAACTCCTGACCTCAGGTGATCCACCCGCTTCAGCCTTCCAAAGTGTTGGGATTACAGGCATGAGCCACAGTGCCCGGCCACTGTATTTTTAAGGCCAAAATCTCCAACTTTATGAAATTCTCCTTCCACCAAAAAAGTCCACTAATTTGAGATAAGAAAATGTAACATAATGTCATGCAACTCCCCACTTTGAAGGGTGGGGCATGGGGACAATGTCACTAGCAATATGAGAACTGAAGTGGTAAGCCACTTGTGATCCCTGGTAGAAACGACAAGGCAAGGGAAGATAGGTGCTTAAGAAGGGTACGTCTCAGTGGTGGTGGGGGATATGTTTACTTGTATTGAAAAGGAAAGCAGGGTGCGGTGGCTCATGGCTGTAATCCTAGCGTTTTGAGAGGCTGAGGCAGGCGGATTGCTTGAGCTCAGGAGTTTGATACCAGCCCGGGCAATGGCGAAACCCTATCTCTACTAAAAATACAAAAAATTAGCTGAGCATGGTAGTGTGCGCCTATAATCCCAGCTACTCGGGAGGCAGAGGCACGAGAATTGCTTGAACTTGGGAGGTGGAAGTTGCAGTGAGCCAAGACTACGCCACTGCACTCCAACCTGGGTGACAGAGTGAGACTGTTTCAAAAACAAAAAGAAAAGGAAAGCCAGCGGGCATGGTGGCTCACGCCTGTAATCTTAGCACTTCAGAAGGCCGAGCTGGGTGGATTACTTGAGGCCAGGAGTTCGAGACCAGCCTGACTAATATGGCAAAACCCCGTCTCTACTAAAAATACAAAAATTAGCCAGGCGTGGTGGTGCACACCTGTAATTCCAGCTATTCAGGAGGCTGAGGCATGAGAATTGCTTGAGCCTGGGAGGCAGAGGTTGCAGTGAGCCAAGATTGTGCCACTGCACTCCAGCCTGGGCAACAGAGCAAGACCCAGGATCCTGTCTCCAAAAAAAGGAAAGCTGGCCAGGCTCGGTGGCTCACGCCTATAATCCCAGCACTTTGACAGACTGAGGCGGGTGGGTCATCTGAGGTCAGGAATACAAGACCAGCCTGGCCAACATGGTGAAACTCTGTCTCTACTAAAAATATAAAAATTATGGCCGGGCACGGTGGCTCACGCCTGTTAATCCCAGCACTTTGGGAGGCCAAGGCAGGCGGATCACGAGGTCAGGAGATCGAGACCATCCTGGCTAACATGGTGAAACCGCGTCTCTACTAAAAATACAAAAAAATTAGCCGGGCATGGTGGCAGGCGCCTGTAGTCCCAGCTACTCAGGAGGCTGAGGCAGGAGAATGGCGTGAACCCAGGAGGCGGAGCTTGCAGTGAGCCGAGATCGTGCTACTGCACTCCAGCCTGGGTGACAGAGCGAGACTCCACCTCAAAAAAAAAAAATTAGCCAGGCCTGGTGGCCCATCCCTGTAGTCCCAGCTACTCAGGAGGCTGAGGCAGGAGAATCACTTGCACCCTGGGAGACAGAGGTTGCAGTGAGCCGAGATCGTGCCACTGCACTCCAGCCTGGGCGACAGAGCAAGACTGAGGGAGAAAAAAAAAAAGCTACTGTGGGCTTATGTAAGATGTGATCTTAAAGACACTTGGAAGAGGGTGTCAGTTTTGGGGCTAAGGGAGGGACTCTGCCTGGGGTCACAGGTTAAGTGAAGATTTTGTTCCTAACCAAACCATTCAGCCCAAAATGGCTGGTGGAAACCATCTAAGAGGCACTATAGGCTAGCCAGGTTTCAAGACAACTCCAGGGCCCGGAACCTAAGTACCTCCAAACCAAGGACTACCATTTTCTTTACCCCTATCCTGCCCAAAAGCCAGGGGAAAGGAACAGCCTGTTATGTTCTGGCCCTGGCACAGGGGCTCCTACCTGCATCAGCTGCCACTATCTTTGCAATCTGACTGCGCAAGTGGCTCAGCTCATCCTGCAGCTCAGTGGTGCGGCTTAGGGCTGGCAGGGCTGGCTTCTTCAGGGCCAGAAGCCTCTCCTCGGACCCACGCAGGTTGGGAACGGAGGCATTACGCTGCATGACAATCAGAGGGCTGGGTTTCCAGGTGTGCCTCAGGGGGCGCGTATCACTCCTGGACCAGGGAAAACCAAGTAGGTCAGTTAGAAATGGCAGGCCACTGTGCTCCTGAAGTTCCTTCCCCCACTCCTATAAGAGTAGCACATTAAGGTTCTGCTCCTCTCTGAGCCCCCACAGTTCTCATTCCTCTCTCCTTGCTGCCTGCCACCTCTTCTGGGAAGTTCTCCATTCCTCAGCAGACCAGCTACTGCCTCAGCTACCTGACCCGGGCATATGTCTCCTCTTCATCTGCAGCAATCCAGGCGATGTCAGCCAGGGTAGGGACTGGGGGCACATCTCTCAAACACAGGTCAGAGATGTTGGGCAGGGTCTATGGAGAAGCAAAATTCATCAACATTTACAGACGCCATGATAAGCCAATCCGAAACTGCAGAATACACAGGAGGGGTACCTAATCTGGCACTGGGAGTCAGGAAGGCTTCCTAGAGGGGGCAGAAGAAGGTTCCTGGTCGAAAACATTGAATAGAGGCCAGATGATAGTTAGGCATGGTGGCTCACACCTGTAATCCCAGCATTTGGGAGGCCGAGGCAGGCAGAATGCTTGAGACCAAGAGTTTGAGATCAGTCTGGGCAACATGGCAAAACCCTGCTCTACCAAAAAGAAAAATACAAAAATTATCTGGGTATGGTGGTATACGCCTGTAGTCCCAGCTATTCAGGAGGCCGAGGTGGGAGGATGGCTTGAACCTGGGAGGCAGAGGTTGCAGTGAGCCGAGATTGCACCACTGCACTCTAGCCTGGACAACAGAGCCAGACTCTGTCTCAAAATAAAAACAAAAAGAGGCCAGATGCATGAGAGTCCATGGGATTACAAACAGTTCTGTGTCTTCAGTGGGACAGGCCTGAATCACCTTTTAATAGAGACGGCTACTGTCTAAAACCACTGTGCCCTCTGGTGAAAATACAAGTACAAGGTCATCAACAACCTGTTACAGCAATAGGAAATTTTTCCTGACTAGCTCTTTATAATCCTGTATAGCTAACTGAGATCGACATTGTCACAGCAATGGTGTTTTAAACAAACCTGATAATTTGAATATATTTAGATTTAAATAAAAAGAAATTAATTATACAAAAGGAACCATAATAGGATTTCTTAAAATAGCTCCTCAACCCAAATGAGCAACAACCTAGAGATGTTGAGTAAAGTGAAAAATTAGGATTCAATCATGTTGACTGTGATTACAACAAAGTAAAAAACATCTATCTAGAAAAAGAGAGGACTACACTAAGACATTAATAGTTACTGTATTATTACTGTGTAATTATAGGTAATTTATTTTCCTTTTACTTTTCATAATTTTAATATTTTCATGTGCTTAAATTTTCAAAATAAATTGGTAAGAGTCCCTTAATATTTAAGGTAATTTAATAATAGTAATAAATGCATATCTAAATACAAGTAAAATTCAGCTGTTTCTGCTACAAATTATTTGGTATGGTGGATGGATCCAGGATTGATAGCTCCTGCATTCAGATAGGAAACCTGGGACTCACAGGAGTGAAGTGATACTCCAAGGTCACACAGAGAAGAACTTCCACTGACCCAGGAACTAGTGCTAAAACAGGCCATTCGGGGGAAGCCTCCATTTGTTTTCCTGATTAGCGCTGAATGCTCCTTTGCTCTTGGCAATTAAATGAGTAAACACAAAGTACTCAGCACAGTGCCTGACACATAGTATGTGCTCAGTAAATGTTATCTAGCATTACTAATACTACTCACATATATTCCTGCTCTGTGAGAGCCTGTGCCCTTGACTGTCTCTGCCAGCATCTGGCCAAAGGGTACAGCCAAGTGTGGGGGCAGCCTCCATGGAGTGAGCCATGCTCCCTAGCTGTCTCCCTTTTTTTTCCTGATGCTTCTGAGGCAGTTAGGACCAGTTCCTGCCCAGGACCTTTAGGCAATTCTGGACAGCTGGCAATCTGAATACTGGGACAGCTTTTCCTGGCCCCTACCCCTGCAACATATATACTTCCAACTCCATTCCTGACCTAATACCAACCCTGACACCTCGTCTAATTCCAGATCCAGTTCCTACAGACTCTGCTGCTTAGCATCTTTTATACAGATTTGGCTCCTTCGTTTCTATTTCTACCTGGGCCACATCCTTTTATGCACATATTTCTATTTCCTCTGTGTGGGTAGAAAGCAGAAGTATTTATTTTGTGTCCCAGCTCCCCAAATGCACAGAACTGAACCATATAGTTTGGGGCTGGTGCTTAACCATTAGTTCCTAGAGGGAGGCAGCTGGGACTAATAAATGCTACTTCGCTTTCTACCACAGAAGGGGTCTCAAGAAACCTGGGCCAGGCAGGAATCTCTGCTGCAGAGTGGATGCTAAAGGATCCCTAGACACAGAGGTAAGACCGAAGTACCCCAGTAAAGGATGCCCAGATTGGCCAAAAAGAGCAGGCTGAGGAATTATGGCCTCAGAGAAACACTAAAAATAGTGGAGCTGGGCATGGTGGCTTGTGCCTGTAATCCCAGCTACATGGGAAGCTGAGGCAGGAGGACTGCTTGAGCCCAGGAGTTTAAGGCTTAGCCTGGGCAACATAGGGAGACCTCATCTAAAAAATTAATAAAATAAATAAAAATACTGGCGACATAGCCAATTCTTAGGGCTGGTGAAGAAAAGCAGAGTTCAACTCAAAAATCACAACACTCACTGTCCCATGTGGAGACCTGTCAGGTTCCTTGTAGTCACAGGTTTGTATGCACTCAGGAAGGCACAGTGACCAGGACCTATTATAAGCATTTAACAATTTTTTTTTTTTTTTTTTTTTTTTTTTTTTTTTTTTTTGAGACGGAGTCTTGCTCTGCCGCCCAGGCTGGAGTGCTGTGGCCGGCTCTCAGCTCACTGCAAGCTCCGCCTCCCGGGTTCACGCCATTCTCCTGTCTCAGCCTCCCGAGTAGCTGGGACTATAGGCGCCCGCCTCGTCGCCCGGCTAGTTTTTTTTGTATTTTTTAGTAGAGACGGGGTTTCAGCGTATTAGCCAGGATGGTCTCGATCTCCTGACCTCGTGATCCGCCCGTCTCGGCCTCCCAAAGTGCTGGGATTACAGGCTTGAGCCACCGCGCCCGGCCAACAAATATTTCATAACAGAATGAAAAGTGACCAGGAAACAACCTACTTGGGCAGTACCAAGGGGTTTGGGGCACAGAAGCAGCACTCTGAGCCTCTACCCTCCTGCCCTTCCAACATACTCACCTCGAAGGACGCCCGGGGACACGGCTTCAAGGGTAGGTTGGTCCCAATTCTTCTTACTACACTTCGAGCAGCCCCATGCGGCTTGTTTTGCCAGATTGGTATGGTCTGGAGCAAAGAAAGAGAGACAGTCACAACCTCAGACTGAATCCAACTACTGTCCCTGTCCTCTCCTCTAGCAGGGAGACTGAATTCCACAAACCTAGGGACAGGGCACACTCTAGGGGCAAGTCAACTCTCAATTATAGTGAGGGCAGGTTCCCCAGTTGCCAGCCTACATACACCCTGGCCAGCCACCCAAGGGAATACCTGCTGCTGCTAAGGCAGTCAATGTTGGGAGGGTCAGTGAAGGGAAGAGGAAGTAGCTAAGTGTAGAGATTATCCAGGCTTTCCTTCCAGCCCTCTGTACAGAAAGGCAGACATACACTGACTCCTGAAGTGCCCCAGGATCATAGTTGGTTCTTCTTAGGGAGAGGGAGTGAAATGGTGGCCTTGCTCCAATTCCAGGCCTCTGGAGAAAGGAGTGCTCAACTGGAGAGTCTCAGAACCTTATACTGTACCTCAGCAGGCCCAGCACCCAACCTTCCCCCACCGTACCCCTGCCGTGGGAATGCCCCTTACCACACTGGCTTCCATTCCCGACAGGTGAACCAGCTCCTTCACTTGAAGGACAAGGCAGCCACAGGGCAGCTCCAGGAGGTGGGAGGCGTGACTCCTTCATATCAGGCCATCTGGAGGAGCACCAGATTTCCCTCTTGTGAAACAACCCCCCACAGTGGGGATTCAATGGTCACCACACAAGCCCCACAAAACCAGGCCCTGCAGAGCCACGACTAACACCAAGACTTCTCTGAAGATGCAAATAGAACCCTTTGGTAGCTAGAAAGCTCATCGAGCCAAGTTATAGGTACTATCCAAGCCCAGGATTTGTTCTTGAAGATGAGATATAAAAGCACTGCTGGGCCCTTGCAAGGGGAGAGATCAGAGAAAACAGGAGAACAAACACCAGCTCATGCCAATCTCAGTCTCCCGAGCTATAGAGGAAAAGAGCCAAAAAAGTTTATCCTGGCTCAGCCACCTTCTGGCTTTGTAGCTACAGGCAAGTTATTTGACTTTGCTGAACATTGGTTTTTCCATCTGGAAAAAGGGGACAGGAAAAGCTGCCACTGGAGGCTACCTTAAGGGTCAGTGAGTGAAATGGGGTTGAGTGCTTAATGAACTGTTAAAACATGACACAGATAGGTGAGGTGACATCTGACTGCTCTTCATAGCAGTTCTTGCATGGTGAGCAGATGCAGTGTGCTCGTTCATTCACTTGTTCATCAAACACCAACAGTACCCACTTGTGCCAGGCCTTGTGCTGGGCACTGTAGGGGCTATGGGGGGAGTAAGACACAGTCATGCTCTTGAGGAACTCGCTGTCCAGCAGAGTGATAGGACATGAATACGTACTTCTAGCAAAGGCTGAATATCACTAGGCAGGTGGCCAGATGAGGTCAGAGCTCTGGCCCTAGTGCCCTGTAGTGAGTTTTGAGGGAGTAGGAAATGAAGACAAAACAACAAGAGCACAGGTCCAGCACAGGAGGGTGAAGGATGTGGAAAGAGGAGCAGAGCATAATAAAGCTACTAAAGTAGGGGTCAAGTCATGAGGTCCCGGTAAGAAGTCACTGGGTAGCCCTGGACAGGCTCTGAACGGGGGACAGACTAGACTGACAAAGCAGCTCTAGACCTCCCGTGGAGGGTCCCCTCTTCTACCAGTAGGAGAGGAGGGGTCACTCACTTTACGATAGACATGGCGAAAGGAAGTGGGAGAGGGGAAGGCACTTGTCTAAGGTCACTCAGTGGTCATGCCAGTGGAAAGCACCCAAAGCCTGGTCCAGGTCCTGCCACCTCCTGCCTGGGCTCCATCTTCTCAGCCCAGTTCAAGCCTTTATTATCAGAGTCCCTCTGTGTGCCAGGCTCTGTGCTGAATGTCCGTGTTGGCCACGAATTGCACTAACAGTGCTTACTGCCACTTTCTCTCCGACCTTACCTCCAAAGACCCAGCTGGGCCTAACCCTCACACACAGCCAGAGGAATCCTTCCCAAACAGTTAATCACATCGCTCTTCCGTTTAAAACTGGCTTACTAAAGCCAACACAGGATAAAATCCACAATCAGTCCCAAACCCATCTTTCTCTGCCCTCTCTAGACCACACTCACCGAGTACCAAGGCCTGCACATTTCGCAGCCAGCCCTCCTGCTCTCCCCTTGCCCTCCAGTCACACTGGCCCTCAACCCCCAATACTGGGCCCACCTCTGAGCCCTGCATCAAACACCAGCACCCCCTTCGCCGAGCTCATTCTTCTTCATTCCTCAGAGCTCAGCTCAAGCATCACCTTCCTTCCCTGCGACAGGGTCAGGTCCTTTCCTGTGCGCTCCGCAGCACCCTGCCTGTCCCTCAGAGTCCTCGCGAGAAGAACTAGATAACCGTGATCCCCGCGCACAGCACGGTATCTGCCTAGGACACAGTGAGCGCTTCAACGCGCGGAACTAACTAAACGAATGAAGAACACCAACTCAGCTGTCACCCCCGCCCCCAAGTCTCACTGGCTAGAAGATCTTCCCCCGTTCTCTGGCAGCACCGGTGGGTCTTGTCACCGAGGCTGCCGTTGCTGTCTATTGACAGGCGTCCCCCTCAGGAGACCGGGAGCTCCTCCAGCGCAGGGCCCCGCTCAGCACCCCTGGTCCCGGGGGACCCCACGGCGGCCGCCGCGCTCCGTGAAACTTTGCCGCGCGCAGCAGCGCCCGGAGACCCACGTGGACCCTCTCCCTGCGGGGACAGGTCAGGGCGCGCCGCCCCTCCCCCGCGGCAGCCGCCCCGACCTGGGCCAAGGTCGGCCAAGTCCTCGCCGCCTGCCCAGCGGCCCTTGTACCCACAGGCCCTGGACCCGAGTGCGCGGAAGCCTCCGAGCCGCGGCCAGGTCTCAGAATGCGCGGCGGGACAGCCCGGCCCGTCAAGCAGCGAAGCCGAAACTAGAAGTCTCAGGTCTAGCTTGGTCACTGTTTGCTGGCGGACTCCGACGAGCAACTACCCTTCGGGGACTCAGTTTCCCCCGGGCCAAGTGAAACGGACACCAGCGGCTCCCGCGAGAACTCGCGCAGGAACAGGAGCCGCGAGCTCCGCACAGCGCCTGGCACGTAGACCCAGTCTACTAACGGGCTGGAAGGCCGCGCTCCCGTCTCCACACCGCCCTAGAACCTTTCTCACCTCAGTCTCGGGCTCCGGGACTCTCTCACCTCACTGCCCCTCCTTCCACCGTGGGCCGCCCAGCCTCTACCGCCCTCACTTCCGCTGACCCGCCCCCCGGAAGCGATCCTCCGCAGCTGCGCACCGAGCCGCACCTCCGCGCACCGTCGGGAGGCGGGTCCAGCCGGGTGGCAAGGGGAGGGCGGCCCCCGAGTGGGCGGGGCGCTCGCTCAGATCCCGCGGAGCACACGCCCCTCTGGCAGACCGTGTCCCCTCGGGGTCTGTGTCCCCGGGAGGAGTTGGCTGCGTTTGGAGATCCCTGAGCCTGATATTCGTCGCGTCTCCCTGCTTGTTACTCTCCACGTTTAGCCCCATACGACTTCTGGAAGCCGAGGGATGTGTCGCTAGTCCCCTAAAATATGCTCCTACCCCTAGGGCAAACTTCAGAATCCTCACCCTGGCCCCCTTTCCAGTTTATGGTTCCCAGGCAAGCCCCTCTGCAAAGCCTCTTTCCAGCAAGAATGGGCAGAATGGGCCTCTTTCACCTCTGACTCCTGCCCTCCAGCACTTTGCAGCTTTCTTCTCTTTTAGTCTCTCTCTCTCTGTCTGTCTCTGTCTCTCTCTCTCCTCTCTCTGTCTCACACACACACGGTATATTCAGTGAGTTTGCTCATTAGATGGGTACTTGATGCACAAGACCCCAGAGGCACTGTGGGAAGAGCCACATTCCTTCCAGGCTCACTAACCCACTCCCTCTTTGTCCTCTAGCCCTCACTGTCCTGGTCTGTGGCATGCAGTTCCTGGGTCACATTTCCTCCTCTGCTTTCAGCACAGCCTCAGGCTGTGCGTGGCTCCCAGGCTGGAGTTCCTTGGTCCCAAAGCCTGCAATCCCCTCTGCCAGAGACAGAGTTGGTTTCATGGGTGACCAGCCCATGCAGTCACAAAGGGCCCCATGCTCAGAACCCTGTACCTGGTTTAGTACTCTGCTGTTGCCGTCTCGAAATGATTAATTTTCTTTTTTTTTTTTTTTTTTTTTTTTTTTTTTTTTTTTTTTTTTTTTTTTGAGACGGAGTCTCGCTCTGTCACCCAGGCTGGAGTGCTGTGGCCGGATCTCAGCTCACTGCAAGCTCAGCCTCCCGGGTTCACGCCATTCTCCTGTCTCCGCCTTCCCGAGTAGCTGGGACTACAGGCGCCGCCACGTCGCCCGGCTAGTTTTTTGTAGTTTTTAGTAGAGACGGGGTTTCACCGTGTTAGCCAGGATGGTCTCGATCTCCTGACCTCGTGATCCGCCCGTCTCGGCCTCCCAAAGTGCTGGGATTACAGGCTTGAGCCACCGCGCCCGGCCGAAATGATTAATTTTCTAACAGGTGGTCTTGTGTTTTCATTTTGCACTGGGCTCTGCAAAATTATGTAACTGGTCCTGGCAAGAGACCTCAGAGGTTATCCACCCTATCTCCACCATATCTCAAATGCTGAAGACCGACTCCCAGGTCCAGCCCTCTTTCCAGGATGGCACATTGTATTTTAATCATTACTTTCCCCTCTTGTGCATGGCGGATCATGCAAGTTCACGCTGGCTGTCTGTCCTGGGTGTAGATGCTGATTTGCTGTCCCACTCAGATCCCCTTGCAGGAAGAATGGAGCCCCCTACCTGGGAATTTCCTTCACCTCCCAAGCCAACGACTGATACAAGGTCCAAAAGGCCAGTTCAACTCTGCAGTGTGGTTTATGCCTCACAGCTCTTCCACTGTGGGTCAGGCCAAGGCTGGGCTGAGACTGGTCCTGCTCAGCATTTTTCCTTTTCCTCTTCTGCTTCCCTCCTTCTTTTACAGGTTTTTCTGGAAGTACACTCCCCACCCCACCAAAAAAAAAAAAAAAAAAAAAAAAAAAAAATCACTTCATGCCTGTCTCAGGCTCCACTTCTAAGACAACTTCCAGATCTTTCTCAACAGAGAGCACCAGATTCTCAAAACAGTAAGTCCTACCACTTGTTCTATCACAAACTTATTTTGGGCAAGTCACTCAAGCCCTCGATAGGTAAGATAGTCCCTGAAAGCATTCCAGCCAAGTCCACCCCAGGAGGGAGCCACCGCTTGGAAGGACAGAGCTGAACATGCCACTCAAAGGAAAAGCACTTAGAACCACTCTAGTCAGTCTTTTCTAATTTTATTACAGGGCATGTTGGGGACAGGGGAGGGAAGTGGCAGAGGAAGGACAGGAGGGCAGCCAGGGGCCCTCTCCCACCCTGAGCCTCAAGGCCTGGTGGGGGACAGGAACTACAGAGGCATCAGACGAGGCCTCAGAAAGCCCAGGCCATCAGCATTTTCCACGGGACCAGGCTGGCTCAATGTGGAATTGACTCTCCCAGAGCAGCGGGAGAAGCGTTTGCATGGGCTCCCCTGCCCTCCCACCAGTGCCTGACAGGATGCAGGAGGCGCAGAGAACATCAGGTGCCCTCCCTCCCAGTAAAGGGCATGAGGGATGGGGGCACTTCCTCCCAGGACACAGGGAGCCTGGCTGAGCTGGCTGGCTCATGCCTGGCCTGGAGGTCAGAGGGGAGTGAGACACTCTGGTTTAAAAGGCCTTCCTTTCCATTTTGGGGAAAACAGGCAGGGAGAGAGGCGATGGTGCTGTGCCAAAAAACACCCCCAAATCCAGACGCAGGCTTTGGAGCCACATGTGGGTTTGAATCTGAACTCCACCTGGCTGAGTGACCCTGGGCAAGTCACTTCACCTCCCTGAGACTCAAG
The DNA here is from genome assembly GCF_007565055.1 of Rhinopithecus roxellana. Classification (NCBI taxonomy): domain Eukaryota; kingdom Metazoa; phylum Chordata; class Mammalia; order Primates; family Cercopithecidae; genus Rhinopithecus; species Rhinopithecus roxellana. The sequence continues at coordinate 14,828,217 of NC_044560.1, read as the reverse complement.
TTTCATCAAGATGGGAACAATGAGCATCTGCCTCACAAGCTTGTCGTGAGGATTAAGTGAGAAAGTGCATGTAACATTAGCAATGATTGGATAATACAAAATTAAGAACAAGGTTGGGCGTGTGGCTCATGCCTGTAATCCCAGCAATTTGGGAGGCTGAGGCGGATGGATCACCTGAGGTCAGGAGTTCCAGACCAGCCTGACCAATATGGTGAAACCCCATCTCTACTAAAAATACAAAAATTAGCTGGGTGTGGTGGCATGCACCTGTAATCCCAGCTACTCGGGAGGCTGAGACAGAATTGCTTGAACCGGGGCGGGCGGGGGGCGGGTTGCAGCGAGCCAAGATCACACCATAGCACTCCAGCCTGAGTGACAGAGCAAGACTCCATCTCAAAACAATACAAAACAAAATTGAGAACAAGACTGGCTGGGGAAGGTTCAGTGAACACGCCCAAGGCAAGCGGGGTAACTCGGCGAATAGAAGGCCCAGGAGTGGCTGCAGAGATGTCTGCCTTCCTTCTTCCGCTGCCAGGTTTAAGAGTGAGCCCCGGGTGGGGTGAGGGGGTGGGGGGAGAACTGGGGGCTGGGGAGGGGGAGCCTGACTTCAAGGTCTTCATGAAAGAGCGCGGGTGCGCCCGTGGGCCTGCGTGGAGAGGATGGGACAGTGCTGGGGGGTCGTGGGTCCTCTGAGGACTGTTTTTAAAAAGCTGAAGAGGAGAAGGAAGAGGGGACTATTTCTTCCCATAGGTGCAGCTGCAAAGACATCAAGCTGGACCCATCGAGGATTTCGGATTCAGCCATCATGGGGCTGCTGCCGGGGAAGCCACTGCCCCTCCTTTCTCCTCAGCACTGGGGTTATAAAAAAATACCTACAAACCATGAGAAAGTTTGTATAAAAACACTTTTCTGCACATATAAAAAGAAAGACTGGCCGTGGTCAGTGGCTCAGGACGTGGACCAAAGTCCCAAGAGTGGCCAAGGGGAGTCCGTGGTGCCCCAGTGGTAGAAGAGCTAGCCTGGGGCACCCCTGGTTGCCGGGACAGCGCCGGCTCTGGAGAAGGCTGTGGTCTTTGGCCGGGCTGTGCTTCTGTGGATGCGAGGTCTGAGGGGCAGGAGGGGCGGCAGAAGCGCTGGCTCCCGCAGTCCTGCGGAGACCCTATGCTAAGGTAGGTGGTGGGAGTGCTTTGGCTCTAGGCCTCGGGAACCCCCTTAGTGCGCCCCATTGCTAAAGGCAGAAGCCCCTTCACAGTAAACTTCCCCAGACATCTGGTCAGTGGCGTGGTCAGGGAAGCCGCAGGGGGTCCAGTCTGATTTCCACTTCGATGGAGGGTTCTGCCCAGAGGCTCCGAAGACTGGCTCCTACTGAGACCGACCCCAACTGGGGACATCAGGCACAGGAGGGCAGCCCAGGGTATGGCCGGGAACGAAGGCTCTAGGTAAACAGGAGAGCCGCCTTGGAAGCCTGGCCCCTCGCGGCTGGGGCTTCTTGATGTTTCCTGTGGGAAGGGCTGAAAGCAAGGAGAAGGTGGTGGCCCTGTCTTCCTAGCCTGCTCCTCCTTCCATTCTTCACCCAACAAGGGCCTAGACTGTGCGGCTCACTGGAAAAGGTCCAGAGAGTTCACCCAGGCCCTGATCTGGGGGTGCCAAGCAGCTTTCCAGAGCCAAATGGGTAGGGAGAGCGGAGAGTGACAGTCAGAGCTAGAGGTTCCTCTGCCCAGCCAGCCCAGACACCCCTTGTCTACCCGCCACCATGGAGCCAAGGCTGTGGTGGCCACCCTCAGTGGAGTTTGTACCCCCAAGGCAGCCTAGGAGTGGGGTGGGAGTGGGCGGCATCTGCAGTCTGAAATGGGCTGAGGAACACTCTGGCTCTGGGGTGCGGGGGCCTGTGCATCAGATCCCGTCTGGCCCCGCAGGCACTCTAGGGCTGGAGGAGGGGCAGGCCACGCCGGAGTCCCTCCTTCAGGAACTGCATGTAGGTGGCCGTGGATGGGTCTTCAAAGGTGGATGAGAAGCTGAAGAGATTGCTCTCAACTTCCTCGGGCTTCATGGAGGTGATGTCCAAGAAGTAGTTGGCATTGATGTGGTGGACCTGGGAGAAGGGCTGGGTGAGGAGAGTGGGACGGAGGGGGGCCCCCAGGCTCCCTGTGCCCTCTGCTGTATGGGGAGAAGCAGGGACGCTATCAGGCCTTGACTGTCCTTGTCTGAGGTGGATGGTGGGCAGGCAGTGCTGCCGGAAGCCCTCGCCAGCACCCGACACCACCTCATCACCCTGTGGCTGATGAGGGGGCACCTCCCTGCCTTGCCTACCAGGTGAAAACCCAACACTTTCCAACATCACCTCTTCACTAGCCCTCCACCTCCACCCCCCGAAATGACCTCTCTCCTCTGTTCCTGTGGCCCCAGACTCCATCCTGAACTCCGTGCTCACTTCTCTCACTGGGGCCTCACACACCACGGGCCTCTCGCTCCAGACAGTGAGCTCTTTCAGCACAGGGCCATGTCTTCATCTTTGTGCCTGGCACAGAGTAGGTGCCCAGCAGATGAACAGACGAATGAATCAGCATTCAACCAACATTCATATGAGTGGGAGGCCTGGTTCTCCCAAGCAGGCCCAGCCTCATCCAGTTCCCCAACACCATCTCATCACCCTGTGCCTGGGACAGCAGATGCCTTCTGCCTGGTTCCCTTTACTTTGCACTGAGCCCTCACTGGACACCTTGCCCGTGACAGCCCCTGCTCCTGAACTGCTCCCGTCCTAAGATCCTGAGGAAGCTGGCCTCCTCCTACAGTCCTGGATCCCACACTAACCATGCCTTGGGACTTAAAGTATAAGGGGTCGCTTTGATCAGAAGAGCTGGAGATCTGGGGCTCAAGGGCAGGCCTTGGTTCAAAGCCAGCTGCACTTAATTAACTGCAACATTTGTCCAGTCTCTGAACCTTTCTGGGCCTCTTTCCTTGTTTATAAAATGGGCATTCATGATCATCCGTCTCCCAAAGCTGCTGTGAGGCCCCCGTGAGAAGACTTGCTGAGTGCTAAGGGCCCTGAGGGAGACGTGGGGTCTTGCACCTTGGCTCAGGGCCCTCTTCTGGTCTTCTCTGTCACAAGGTCCGGCTACTCCCTCCCCTTCCATCCCAGGACTGGCTGCCATGGTCCAAGGCCAGCCTTCCCTTCCAGGCCGTGTTTCTAGCGAGGCGCTGACTCTGCCTCGGGACTATGCTCGCTGCTGCACAGCCCCCGATGACCAACACCTGCGTCACGATTCCTGTTTCTACATGGGGACAACAGAGGCTTAGACTGGGTAAGAGACCAGCTTGAGGCTTTGCAGCCAGGAAGTGGCAGGGCCAGACCCGAAACCGATGAAGCCTGCACATCCACGCCCCCTGCTGGTTGCTCCCTGGGCCCCGTGGGGTCTGGGTGGGCGTGCCTACCACGGTGCCATTGGGCAGGCAGATCATCATCTCCACTGGGAAGCTGTACTTCTCCAGGTGCAGGCCAGCCAGCTTCTGATGGGACGGGTTCTCCTGGTTGTTCTGTGGGGATAGTTGCATACTCCTGATGCCGCGGCCCCCACCACTGTTCAGGAGGCTCCTGTTCCTGCCCACCTGCTGGCTCACCTGCAGCTCCTCCAGCTCCTTCACCAGGGACCAGGTGCTGATGAAGCTCTCGTTGAGCAGGGTGAGGATGGGCGAACTTTCCAGGACAGTCTCCCGGAGAGTCCGCCCTGAACCTGTTCAGGAAGAGGAAAAAGCTGGAAGACAGAAGTGTGAGGCGCCCCCACATCTTGCTGCGGTGCAATCTTGCTTTGGGGAGACCTCACGGGCTGCAGAACAGTCTCTGCACCCAGGTGAAATAACAGATTCAAAAAGCCTGTGGCAGAGTAGGTACTGAATAAATGGAAGTTGGAATTAACATCCATAATACACCTGCATCCTGGGCTGAGATTAGGGTTAGGGGTTCTACCTGGCCCCGGGGACTTGCAGACAGTGACAGCTTCTTCAATAAACGTTCTATGTCCCAGGGCCTTTGCACAGGCTGTTCCTCTACCTGGAACACTCCATCTGGTCACTTGACAAACTCCTACTCATCCTTCAGAGTCTCAGCGGAAATATCACTGTCTTCACAAAGCCTTCCCTGACCCCCAGCTATACACTCTGGTGCCACTCTGGACTGTCCCCTGTAGAACACTCACCATGCTTGTACTGATTCACTCGGTGTCTGCCTTTGCACTGTGTCTCCCCCTTTGAGGGCAGGGACCTCTTCTGACTTCCTCCCTGCGGGACGCCAGCACCCAGTCCACTGCTACACTGATGGCTGACAGGGTGAGGGCGGGGCACTGTTTCATTCATCTTTGTGCCCACTGCCAGACACCCAAAGAACATTGCATCTAGGAGGTCTCTGGTGAATTTTCTGAATAAATTAACGCAAGACCAGCCTCTGGCCCGATTCTCCCTCTTACACGTATGTAAGTGTATGTACACTTAGACCTCACAGTGTATGCGGTCCTTTCACCCCCATGTCCGCAGCTCTGAGAGGTAAGTGTATTATCCCTTCTTACTATTGAGAACACTGAGGCTCGGGGAGGGGAAGACACTTGGTCAAGGTTACCAAGCTGACAATGGCTGAGTTTGAACCCAGTCTGCCAGGGCCCTTTCTTCAGCATCTGGTAGCTCCCACTGGGCTCAGCACAGAAACTCCCAGGCCCTCACCCCACGCCCCTACCCTGGGCAGTCCCCAGGGCCCTCATGACTCAACGGGAGAGTCCCATTGGTCTCAGAGTCTCCGGTACCCAACAAGGTGTGGACTTTTCCCCCTGCTCCCCCTAGATTCAGCCGGGCCCCTCACCTCAGCAGGACTGGTCGTCCAGGGCCCCCCACAGCAGGATCGAGTGCACCAGCTTGTTCTCAGCCTTGGCTCGGTCGAAGGCCTCAGTGAACGGCAAGTAGGAGACCTGGGGCCACGCCGAGACAGAGCGAAGCCATCATCAAAGCGGCCAGGGTCCCGCTCGGGCTGTGAGTCTGTAGTGTGTGCAAGTATGTGTGTGTGTGTACGTGTGAGTTTGTGTGTAGGCAAATATATTTGTGTGTGTACATGTTTGTGTATATGTACATTTGTATGTGTATGTATATGTTTGTATATATGTGTGTATATGTGTGTGTGTATGTATGTTAGTGTGTTTGTATGTGTGTGTGAAGGGGGTGCTGCTGAGCCAGGGGATGGATGTCTCCTCCAAGTTCTATTTATTATTATTATTTTCATTTATTTTTTCTTTGAGATGGAGTCTCACTCTGTTGCCCAGGCTGGAGTGCAGTGGTGCCATCATAGCTCACTGCAGCCTTGAACTCCTGGGCTCAAGCAGTCCTCCTGCCTCGGCCTCCCCAAAGGTTTAGTACTACAGGTGTGTGCTAACACCACCCCCAGGTAATTAAACAATTTTTTTGTAGATATGGGGTCTCGCTATGTTGCCCAGACTGCTCTTGAACTCCTGGCCACAAGTGATTCTCCGCCTCAGCCTCCCAAAGTTTTGGATGATAGGTATGAGCCATTGGACCTGGCCTCTTCCTCTAAGTTCTGAATGGCAGCAGGGAAGCCCCGCTGGCACACGCTGGGAGCAACAGTGAGACAGCCTCAGTAGCAAGCCCTGAACACACGCCAGCACCTGTGCCCAGCTGCTGCTCCACAGCTCCCAGCCTCTGCCCGTGCAGCCTGACCCTGGCCTTCACCCCTGCCCAGCCTCACCTTCTTGAAGGGGTACATGGCCACCTCCAGGCGCCGGGCAGCCTCCTCCCAGCTCAGCTCCTGCTGCCACTTGATCTCCTCAAACACAAACTGCAGGGACTCCCCCGAGGGCAGGTGGCTGTCGATCACGCTGCCATCCTCATCCAGGATCACCGAGGGCACTGAGGGGCCCATGGCCTCCAGCTCCATCTGGGCCAGAGGTCATTGGTGGGGGGAAGGCTCAGAGATGGGCAAGAATCCTCAGGGGCTCCCTGAGAGACCCTCCAAGATGCTCCACTCATTGCAGAGGAAGGGCGGGGCCCTACAGCGAGCCCACCTGGATGGGAGCCTCCTGTGCGCTCACCTGGGGTATGTAGCCGATGTCCACCTCCATGTTGCTGCTTTCACTGGCCCCATAAAGCCACTCCATGTCCACATTCAGAGACCTGGGGATGGCCAGGGCAGAGTGACACCATCATCAAAGCCCATTATCTGTGTCACACTTTATCTCACATAATACCTGCAATTGTCTCCATTTTCCAGATGAGGACACTGAGGCTTCTCAAGGTGAACACCTGCTCTCAGAGCCACTGGGATTCTGGCTGCAGAGTCCTGGCCCTCTCTCCACCAGGCTGCCCGTTCCTAAGGCACTGGAGCCACTTCACCGTCCGCCGGCCCTGCCCCTCACAATCCACAAAGGGCCTGCACAGCCATGGCCCATGTATTCTCCAGGACCCTTCGAGGCAGAGAGATGGCCAGTGCCTCACGGTGGGTCACAGGGTGGGGCAGGAATGAAAATGAGCACCGTGGTCCCTGCATAGGCCTCTGACGGGCAGCAGGATATCTGAGCCGAGCAGTGCAATCTGCAGGTCCGCCGCACGGGGGAGCCCCAGCACTGACAAACCACCACCTCCACAGCAGGTGGTGCAGAGGGCAGAGCTAGGTACCCCCCGGGGGCCAGCAGTCCCTGATGCCTGGTCCTCAGACATGAGCCCAGGAGCAGCTGGTCCTGGAGCTGGTCACTGCCTCTCTCCTTCTGTCCCATACAGTCCAGGTTGGGGCAGGTGTGCCTAGCCCAAGGGCTGGCACTTTGACTGGGAAGCCCCTGCTCTGCCCACCCTGGGGAGGGAGGGAAGCCATCCCCACTCCTGGGGCAATTTTCTCTTCCCATGTTATCCCAACCATCCTCTCACGCCTGCCCTGTGGGGGAAATATATCAGGAGTCAGTCTCCCATCTGGCAGATGAGGAAACAGGCCTACAGAGGGCCAGGGCCTTGCCCACAGCCACACAGCCAGTGGGTGCCACAGTTGAGACGTAACTGCAGACCTCCTGGCTCCCAGCCAGGTCTTGTCCCTGTAGAGCGGTCACTCAGGCCCACTAGGTGGCCACTTGCTATCAGTTAGGAATCTGGACAGACTTGAAGCCAGAGCCTCTTGGGTCCTCTACTCTGCTGACAGGTGGCCAGCCCTGAGGAGGTGAGGCAGGCAGGTGGCTGGTGCAGCACTGTCCCAGAAGCCTCTCCGGGGCTCTGCAGCAGTGGAGGGCCTGCCCTCGGCCTTTGCCTGTGCTGTTCCTCTACCTAGCGAAACCCTCAGAGCCCCTTGTCTCTGCTGAGATGACCTTCTTCTGAGAAGCCTTCCTGGACCCCACAGCTGGGTCCCTGCCTAGCTGCTGGCCTTCCCCTTGGTGGCACGCACAGGCTGCGATTACAGCTCTGATTAGGGCCTGTCAGCAGTGTCAAGGCAGGGAGGCCCAGCTTCAGGAAGAGTCTATGGGCTGCTGCACTGGGTCCCAGGCACAGAGGTGGAGGGCCAGGCCACGGGGTGCCTGGGAAGAGCTGGTGGGTGATCAGCTCATCCTCTTGCCTGCCTCATGCCGCCTCCTCCCACGCCAGCCCCACGAGATGGGCTCTGGGGAGCAAAGGAAGGGGCAGAGACAGAAGAGGTCCCTAGGCTTCTGGAGCTGGAGAGCAGGACAAGCTGTAGGAGGGAGCCAAGGCTGGGCCAAGGTCAAGCTCCCACCTGTGGTTGGGCACGAAGAGCCGGAAGTCGCGGACGTGGGTGGCGTCTTTCGAGAGGATGATGTGGCCGGTGAACTGACCAGGGGAGAACCAGAAGGGGAAGTCGGGCGGCTCACTGAGCTGGAACTCGGCATGGATCCTGTGTGAAGGGAATCTCCTGCAGCAGAGCTGCCCACCTTCTCCCCAGGAGCCCGGGAAGCCTTGGCCAGACTCATCAGGGAGAGGAGGCTGAGTGTGTAGGTGGAGGTGGATGGGCCAGGGGCAGCAGCAAGGCCCTCCAAATGCTGCTTGTCCTTCGAGGCCCAGGTCACATGTCCCTCCTCCAGAAGCCCTGCCTGGACCCCCTCCCTGAGCCCCCACAGCTTCTGGAGGGCATGTGTGACTGGATGTCCTTCCCACTTCTGTGTGGATGGCACAGCCATGGCTACCAGCCCCGTGCCAAGCAAGTTCCACAGCTTTTTCTTTCGGAACCCTCACATGCCCTACGAGGAAGTCAGCAGCACCCCGATCCACAGGTGAGAAAACTGAGGCTCAGAGAGCCAAAGCTGCTTGCCCGAGATGGCAGGGGGAGGAGAGACAGAGTTGGGGGGCTCAAGCCAGGCCCTCCCCTCTGGGCGCTAAACCGTCTGTGCCTCCCGGAAGCTCCAGGCTGGCTGTGTGGCCCACTCACCGGAACATCACGGTGTAGTAGAAGTCATTGATGGCAGTCAGGCAGGCCACGGCCCCCTGAGGGGCAAAGCGGGTCTTCACAAAGGGCCGAGGGTGGAACATGCTCAGGAGCCGGTGGATGATGACCTGGGGGCGGTGGGAGGCATGTGCTAGCTTGCCGGGTCCCGCTGAGCCTGGATCCGCTGGGGTGGGGGTCAGCCCAGACCCAAAGGCCCAGGGGCCCCATGGGGAGGGGGCAGGTCCAGAGGGAGGCAGAGAGCAGGTAGGGCAGGCCTGGCACTGGGGTCCAGGCGCAGACAGAGGGGTGGCCACTCCTGGGCTGGGGCAGAGGGCCTCAGGTCACACCCCGGCTGTCCTCACCTCCTTGCCCTTGGGCGGCGGCGGATAGAAGCGGTTGTTGGATAGGTAGCCAGTGAACACGCTCAGCTCACTGGGGATGATCCACCAGGGCTCGCCCAGCTCCTGGCCTGGCGGGGGAAGGAAGGGCTGGAAGTGGCGGGCAGAAAACACTGCACTTGGTGAGGCTGCGGCCGTCCAGTTTCGGAGGCCAGACAGGGCGAGGCGGGAGACCTGGGGCAGGGGAAAGCGAAGCTCCAGATATCTAAGAACCATGACTCCGGGGCCTCGTGTCCCACATGGGTGGAGGCCTCCCGCAAGCCCTGAGCCAGCCCACACCAAGGGAGCAGATGGACCCCAGGCAGTTTCCTGCCCCAGTGATGGCCACAAGCTTAGCAATATTCCACCAGAGAGAGGCTCCTCTCCCTGCTCCAGTGCCTCTGCAGCTCACCCAGGCACAGCCCAGGCCACAGCAGCTCGCTCAAAGGCAGGGTTGGAATGGGGGTGGTGGGGCTCTGTGCCTCACACCATCCCACCTCCCTCCTATGCATAAGCCCATGGGCCAGCCTTGGGAGCCACCACCCTGCCTGGCTTCCCCGGCCTTCCAGCAGCCCTGCTCTCCCTCCCCAGTCTCCTCTCCAAGTCTCTTCCCAGGGACTAATGTCCCACTGGTCAGCTCAGGATTTCGGTTTGGAGCTAAGTCCGATGAGGGTGGTGGCCAATCATGTTTGAGGTGAGAGCTCTAGGGTCAAGAGCAGGATGAGACCACAGGGAATGGGAAGGAAGGCCTCCCCCAAAAGGGCCCTGCCTTAAGTACAGACTGCCCCACCTTGGGCAAAAGGCCTTCCCTAAGCCGGAGTCCTCATCAGTGACCTGCCTCGCCTCTGACAAACTGATGGCTTGAAGAGGACACTCAGAGACCACAGAGCTGTCTACACATCAGCCAGCATTTGAGGAACAGCGGTTCCCTCTCCTGTCCCCACCTCTCTGGCAGCAGGAGCTCAGGCTTGGTGGGAGGTGGGAGGAAAGCCGTGTAGGGAGCTCCCGTGGAGAGAGATTTAACAGGCAGTTCTCAAGGCAGAGCTGGCTATGTGGGGCCAGGCTGAGCCCGCCCTGCTGGGTCCTGCTTGTAGGCTGGCCACCCCCTGCAGGGGACCTGCCAGAGATGGGTGCTGGGCTCAGTGGGGCTCTGCTCGGGGGCCAGGGCTGGGGGTGCTATTCCTGCCTCACCCCAGTTCTTGCTGTCTGTGGGGACTCATCTGCTCAGATCAGCCCATCACTGCCAGACCCGTAGAGATGGGTTCCCCACCTCCTTCTGTGGAAGGTCAGACCCGTTTCGACCACTTCCTGGACTCCTGCCTATCTGCTGCACTCTCTCTCCTTGGCTGAGAAGAACATGTTTATTCATTTGTTCATTCAACAAAATGTTTTATGCACCTAATGTATACGAAGTTTCTATCAGAGTACACTATGCAGCCTGTCTTCTTGGAACTTATAGTGGGAGACGGCAAGTAAACAGGAACCAAAATGGGCAGTGCCCTTCCCTGTGAGCTCCTCCTTGGAATTCCCTTCCCTGCCTGAACCTGCAGCGATGAAGTTAAGAAAGTGGCTCCCGGCCGGGCATGGTGGCTCAAGCCTGTAATCCCAGCACTTTGGGAGGCCGAGACGGGCGGATCACGAGGTCAGGAGATCGAGACCATCCTGGCCAACATGGTGAAACCCCGTCTCTACTAAAAATACAAAGAAATTAGCCGGGCGAGGTGACAGACACCTGTAGTCCCAGCTACTTGGGAGGCTGAGGCAGAATTGCTTGAACCCAGGAGGTGGAGCTTGCAGTGAGCTGAGATCGTGCCACTGCACTCTAGCCTGGGTGACAGAGTGACACTCCGTTTCCAAAAAAAAAAAGAAAGGAAGAAAGGGGCTCCCCAGCACTGCTTCCTTGGGCTGGGCCAGGTGGCAATTCCGCCACAGGCACCAGCCTCACGGTCATTCCCGAGTTTCTTTTGCCATGTGGCCGCCAGGCTCTAGAGTTGGGCACTGCCAAGGGGCTGCTGGGTGGCGGACATCCAACATCCCCTGGGGGCCTCAACTTCAACATGTGCAGACTGACCTCATTCTCTGCCCCCTTCTCCCTCCCCCGCTACAGTTCCCATCTGGGCGAGCAGCCCACCATGCCCCTGGTCACCAGCCAGAAGCTTAAGTCATCCAACTCCTGCCCACCCATTGTCCATGAGGAGCTGCTCCCTGCCCTTTCTTCCTTCCCCAGCATCCTCCAGGCTGCCCTTACTCTCCATCTCCTCTCCCTCGCCCATCCAGAACTGGTCTTCTTGCCTCCATTTCTCCCCATTCTTCCCATGCCCCGTCCCTGGCCTGGAAAGCCCAGATCTCATGAGCAGGCTGTCTTATTTAAAATCTGCTTGGTGTTCAGCCGCCACAGAATGAAGGCCAAAGGCAGGCAACAAGGCCCTTGGTGGGGTCTGGCACCTTCTCTCCTGGCCCCACTGACCGGGATGCCCCTGCGTGGGTCCTGCATGCCTCCTGGGCCCAGCCACACCAGCCGCCTGGCCTCGGTGACCAGCCTGGCACTCCTGCCTTCAGGCCTCTGTTCGTACTGAAGGGGCGTTGGCTGAGATGAAAAGGCTGGGTCGGTGTGGGCTGGGCACAGAGAGGCAGTGTTCCTGGCAGAGGGAACCGCGTGTGAGAAGGCTCCTAGTTGGAAGAAAGCCTGGGGATTTGGAAGGAAGGAAGTCTGGTGTGGTTGGAACAGAGGAAGCCCACAGAGGGGAGGAGAGAGTGGGAGACAGCGCAAAAGGGCAGGCAGGGGCTGAGGCAGCTTCATGCTGCAATGCGCTCAGGACCCTGTCCAAAGGGCCTCGGGCTGGGGAGGGGCTGGCAAGGAGAACATCTATCCACCTTCTACCTCCACCTTCTCAGGTGCCCTCCCCACCCCACAGCCCTCTGCTGGGGACCAAACCTCAGGTCTAGATCATCAGAGTTAACAGAGTACCTATCAGGAGCTGTACAGGCATCATGCTGTACCCTAGGGGGAAGAGATGGCTGTGTGGGAAGTAATCATCATAGTATGTGGGACAGCTGCACTGACAGGGTCTCTACTGCACTGCTGCTTCCTCCGAGACCCCCCACCTGCGCTCAGTCACCCTGCTGAGCCCTCCTCATCCTGCAGTCTACCAGATGTCACTTCCTCTAGGAAGTCATCCCAGATTCCCCCATCTAGGGTGGAGACTAATGCTTCTCTCTCCTGCTCCCCCAGCAGGCTGTATGCCTGGACAGCAGGGACAACATCACAGCCACATGGACCTCCAGGGCCTGGCATGGGGCCTGGCTCCAGTGGGCACACAGAGGGCAGAGGAAAGAAAGATAAATGGAGCAGAAACTCATCCTCAGGAGACGGATGCACACAGATGATCCCGCTGCGTGTGGTCCCCTACTCACCCCTAGGAAGCCATCTTTGCTCTTGGTCATGGTCTCCGGGAGCAGAGGCTGGAATCGGGCTTCTATGGTGAGTGTCTCCTCGCTAGGGTCAGGGGGCAACTCCTCCTCCTCGTAGCTGGCCGCAGGAGTTGACCCTGTGAGACACAGATCATCGGAGAGGCACTGCCCTTACGCTGCAGGGCTCAGCTCTCCCTGGTCATCCACACTAGCTGGTGATTAATGGAGCCAGGCAGCGGGTGGGGGTAGCTGGGGTGTTAACAGTTAACAATCACCAAAGTAACAACCAGTGTATCACATTTTAGTTTCAGGATAGCCCAGGGAGGCAGATAATAACATTACCAACTGCATTTGACAAATAAGAAAGTGAAGGTTCAGACAGGTAAAGTCACTTCCCCAGGTTACATAGCTAGATGATGGAGGAATCAGGATTGAAACCCAGGCCTGTTTTACTTGAAACCCATGACCAACCATGACCCTTTTCTGGGTCTTCTGGGACTGAGAGGAACTCAGTCAAGGGAACCAGAGTAATGAATGAAGCAAGAAACAGAAACAGGCTCTTTGGTGTCATAGGGAGGGCACTGGTTTGGGAGTGAGGAGACCCACTTTCCCCTGCTTTTTTGGAGGGAAGGGGAACTGCCCTGGCTGCAGGAGGGGCTGGACTGGCAGTGGCCGGAGTTTATTTCTTGGATCTTTTCCTGCTCAGAGATGTGGCAAGTCTGTAACCTTCCCAGTGTAGAAGGATTCATTTTGAAGGGCTAAGGGAGAAATGATGCCTATTTCAAAAGGGGTGAGTAATAGTCACCGGTAACAAAATGAAGCCGGTGGGGGGTGGGGGTGGGTCTTGTCCTGTCTGCCCTCTCAGGGCAGGGTAGTGGTACAGAGATGATGCCTGGCATTTGCTGACTGAATAGCTAGCAGGCTGAACGACGCATTAAACTTCTGGTTCTCAACCGGAAGTCCTCAAAATCACCCAGGATGCCTTTAAACTACAGATGCTCACAACCCACCTCAGACCTACTGAATCAGAATCTGCAGGGGTGAGAGTCTGGAAACTGCCCTTTTAACGAGCGCTCCCTGCTGCTCCTGATGCAAATCCCTATTCTGAAGAATCACTTATTTCTGTATTTGTAAGTCAACGCAATAAAACTTTCCAACACGCAATCTAGAAACCCAAGAAGAAGGGAGCAACAGGAATATGCAGGGTTATTAGTCGGCCTTGCTTATTCAATTATTTCACTGATATCCCAGATAAATAGTAATAATAATGATTCCTAAGGCAGCTCATGCCTGTAATCCCAGCACTTTGGGAAGCCGAAGCTGGCGGATCACCTGAGGTTAGGAGTTCGAGACCAGCTTGGCCAACATGATGAAACCCCATCTCTACTAAAAATACCAAAACTAGTTGGGCATGGTGGTGCACACCTATAATCCCAGCTTGCTCGGGGGGCTGAGACAGGAGAATCGCTTGAACCCAGGAGGCAGAGGTTGCAGTGAGAGTGAGCCGAGCACTCCAGCCTGGGAGACAGAGTAAGACTCCGTCTCAGAAAAACAACAACAACAACAACAAAAGCAACACAATAATAATAATGATTCCCCCACCACCTAGCTGTGTGATCTGGGGAAGGGGCTTCACCTCTCTGAGCCTTTACTTTCTCATTTGTCAAATGGAGTTGGTAATAATGTTATTTTTTTTTTTTTTTTTTTTTTTTTTTTTTTTTTTGTTGAGACGGAGTCTCGCTCTGTCGCCCAGGCTGGAGTGCAGTGACCGGATCTCAGCTCACTGCAAGCTCCGCCTCCCGGGTTTACGCCATTCTCCTGCCTCAGCCTCCCGAGTAGCTGGGACTACAGGCGCCCGCCACCTCGCCCGGCTAGTTTTTTTTTTTTTTTTTGTATTTTTAGTAGAGACGGGGTTTCACCGTGTTAGCCAGGATGGTCTCGATCTCCTGACCTCGTGATCCGCCCGTCTCGGCCTCCCAAAGTGCTGGGATTACAGGCTTGAGCCACCGCGCCCGGCCTAATGTTATTAATTATAATAATAATACACAGCATTTTACAGCCCTTTGGCTTTTTTGTTTTTTTTTTTGTTTTACTTTTTGTTGTTTTTTTTTTTTTGAGACGGAGTCTCACTCTGTTGCCCAGGCTGGAGTGCAGTGGCGCGATCTCGGCTCACTGCAAGCTCCGCCTCCCGGGTTCATGCCATTCTCCCGCCTCAGCCTCCAAGTAGCTGGAACTACAGGCGCCCGCCACCATGCCTGGCTAATTTTTGTATTTTTAGTAGAGACGGGGTTTCACCGTGTTAGCCAGGATGGTCTCGATCTCCTGACCTCGTGATCCGCCTGTCTTGGCCTCCCAAAGTGCTGGGATTACAGGCGTGAGCCACCGCGCCCAGCTGCCCTTTGGCTTTTTAATGAAAACTTTTATTTCCTGACTTATGAGTAACATTTGCCCATTATAGGCAATTTGTAAAAATTTTAAGGGATAAGGCAGAAAATTAAACACACTCATAACTCTACCAAATAGAACTAGTTGGCTCTATTTCCTGCTTGGATTTGATTTTCCCCCCTTTGATTTCTCAAAACTTGGTCCGTTTTTGCATTCACAGCCTAGAGGTAATGGGGGTTCACCCTGCTGGAGAAAAAGATTTCTGTGCAAAAAATTAAAAGTGCACCTCAAGCCCAGCAAGCTTTGCTAGCGTGTCATTATGAGAGAACTCTCTGGCCATAAAAAAGGACAAAGAGGTGGCTGTGCAAATGCTCATAAGTGTATGCAAAATAAGAGGTACAGGCAAGACCACAAGGAGACAACCTGCTTATCTGCCCATCTGCTTTCATGACAGAACTGCCTGCCACCGAGAGACATCCATACACATCCACTCCAGCTCATTAGCATTTTCCATCCAACCTTTCTCCTCTAGCAGCGATCACAGGTCACTGGGCCAGCATGGAGCCAACCTACCCAATACACCCCTGAAAAACAGCAGGCCCGTGACAGTGCTTTGGAGCTTATGCACCCGAAACAGCCAGCATGTCTCTTTTGCCTTTCCTATCGATGACTGATTTACACCAGGCAATCTGGGTAACAAGTAGGTGCCGAAGATCCCAAATTCAAGAAATGTCACAAGAAGTTGGAAGAAAATGGACACAGAGGCTGGGGTGATGGTGGGGGCAGCGAGAAAAGCATTTTATAATTCATTAGAATGTTTCAGCCCCTCATCTTTTTTTTTTTTTTTTTTTTTTTTTTTTTTTTTTTTTTTTTTTTTGAGACGTAGTCTCGCTCTGTCACCCAAGCTGGAGTGCAGTGGCGCGATCTTGGCTCAGTGCAAGCTCCGCCTCCTGGGTTCATGCCATTCTCCTGCCTCAGCCTTCAGCCCCTCATCTTTAACCAAATAAATAAATAAATAATCACTGACTGCACTAGGCAAAAATGATAGCAAGAATGGAATAGGAGACCAGACACAGTGGCTCATGCCTGTAATCCCAGCACTTTGGGAGGCTGAGGCGGGCAGATCACTTGAGGTTAGGAGTTCGAGACTAGCCTGGCTAACGTGGCAAAACCCCATCTCTACTAAAAATACAAAATCAGGACGGTGTTGTGGTAGGTGCCTGTAATCCCAGCTCCTAGGGCGGCTGAGGCAGGAGAATTGCTTGAACCAGGGAGGCAGAAGTTGCAGTGAGCTGAGATCGTACCACTGCACTCCAGCCTGGGTGACACAGCAAGACTCCAGCTCAACAACAACAACAACAAAAAGAATGGAATAGGAATCTGAAAACACCTAAGCAGAGTTTCAGATTTAGTAATAATAGTTACAGCTCCTGGCTGGGCGCGGTGGTTCACACCTGTAATTCCAGCACTTTAGGAGGCCAAGGTAGAAGGATCGTTTGAGCCCAGGAGTTTGAGACCAGCCTAGGCAACGTAGTGAGACTATATCTCTACAAAAATAGAAAAATCAGCTGAGCATGATAGCACATGCCTGTGTCCCAGTTACTCAGGAGACTGAGGCAGGAGGATCAACTGAGCCAGGGAAGTTGAGGCTGCAGTGAGCCGTGATTGCATCACTGCAATCATCCAGTCTGGGTGATAGAACAAGACCCTGTATATATTAAAAAAAAAAGTTGTAGCTGTTGTCTATTGGAAATCTGCATATTCGTCACTGTGCATTTCTTTTCTCTACTCCTGAAACCTGTGAGCTGGTACAGGACCCTGGAGCCAGATGGCCCCAGTTCTAGCCCTGGCTCCCCACCTTTCTAGCTTGGGAAACTGGGAAGCCTGCCTGTGTCTTAGTCTCTCAAACTATTAAACATGGGGATCATGACAGTGTCCATCTCCCAGGGCTACTGTGAGGTGTAAAGAGAGAACCCACATGAAGCACTTAAATGCCTGGCACGGAAGAGGTGGCCAAGGAATGGTTTTTTGGTTTTTTTGGTTTTGCTTTGTTTGTTTTGAGACAGGGTCTCACTCTGTCGCCCAAGCTGGAGTGTAGTGGTGTGATGTCAACTCACTGCAACCTCTGCCTCATGGCCTCAAGTGATCCTCCCACCTCAGCCTCCCAAGTAGCTGGGACTACAGGCATGCGCCACCACACCCGGCTAATTTCTGTATTTTTGTAGGGATGGGGTTTTGCCATGTTGGCCAGGCTGGTCTTGAACTCCTGGGCTCAGACAATCCTTCTGTCTCCCAAAGTGTTGGGATTATAGGCGTGAGCCACCTCACAGACCAAAGAATGTTAACTGTATTATGGTTCACAAGTCTGAGGAAAACAGGCTCAGGGTTGCTGGAGCAGCTCGTCCAAACCACCAGCTACAAAGTGTCAGAGCTGGGAGGAGTCCAGGGCCTCTGAGACCCCAGGGGCTTCCCTCCACTCCAGACAGCCCCTCCTGCTCAGTGAAGACACGGTGGCCAAGGCGCCCTCCTCCCCAGCCGCCAGCCTCTCCTGGTACCTGTTAGCTTCTCAGCAATGGGTTTGAACTCCTCAGGGCTGATGTACATATCCCCGTCAGTGTCCAAGGAGGAAAAGAGAAAAAGGCCATCTGTCCCCAGGGTCTTCAGTGCTGACTCCTGCTTGGGAGGAGAGACTGGGCTGGGCACCAGTTGGTGGCCTCATCTCCTGGTCCCCAACAAGCAGTCGCTTCCGGATGGTGGGAGCCCCTCCTCCCACCATTTTCCTGAGTCCTCCCAGGGCCTCCCGGTCCATCTGCAAATGTCGCCTCTGAACTGCCCCCAGAGCCTCCGGTCCCTCCTGGTCCCTGCTCATCCACTGTTTGTCCCCAGCCCGCCTTTGGCCTGGCCCTGGCTGCTTGGCCCTGTTCCTCCTGCACCTTCTGTCCTCTCCTGTGTCCACTCCTCACTCTCCCAGGGCTCCCCAGTGCCCCTTTCAGACTCTGTGGGTCCCAGCTTCACCGTGTCCAGGTCACCCCCTGGACAGACCCCTCCAGTCTGTCCCAGCTCCACAGTGACCTCCGTTCGCCTCCTCCCCATCAGTCCGGCCCCAGGCTCCCCCACCAGCCTACCGTGTCCCCTCCTTCCCGTGCTCCCCCCATCCGGTCCCCCTCCGTCCCCCGTCTCCCTCGACTCGTCCCTGCCCATGTTCCCCCTGCTGCCGAGGCTCGGGCCTTCAGTCCCGGCTCCCGCGCCCCCGCCCCGGCCTGCTCCGGCCCGGACCTGCCGCGCGGCCGCCTGGGCCTCGGCGTGGCGGGCGCAGACCCGGACAGCGGCGGCGGCGGCGGCGGCGGCCAGCAGGGCTCCGAGCAGCGCCAGGGAGCGGGCGCGGCGGCGCGGTGGCGCGGGAGGCTGCGCGGCGGGGCCGGGGCTGGGCGGCCCGCGTTGGCCCTGCCGGGCCCGGCCCATGGCTGCGGCTGGCGGCGGCTGCGGGCGGCCCCCGACGCGAAGGAGCGGGGCGGGGCCAGGGGCGGGGCTGCCGGGGCGGGGCGGGGCGGTGGCAGGGGCCGGGCAGGGGTCGCTGGGTCCCCGCTTCGCTGCACGGCCCGCGCCCAGGGCGGGGTCGGCTACACCGGAGCGCCCAGAGGGGCTGAGCGCGTCTATGCGGTAGGGTCTGTAGTCGCGACCACCCCAGCCTCCTCAGGCCGCTTCCTGCCTCTCCGCGCCCCTTCCTATGCTTCCGTTCCCAAAGCTAAGCCAGGCCTCTGCGGCCCACTTGCCTGGCTCAACCCGGAGATCGATTGCAGGCTGGGGACTGGGACAAAGAAGGAACTGGGGCCAGAGGCTGGGGAGAAGTCACACACCCTGTGCTCTCCGGGAGAAGGGGCGTCGAGGGCCACTGAGGCCTCGTGTCCACCTCTGCTGGCAGCCGTGTACGAGGCCAGAGACTGCTGAGGGGCATCCGTCCATCCTTATCCCACAAGTTTTCTAAAAGTTCCTCTGTCATCTAGAGCAAGACAAATTAAAAAGAAAGCCCAGCCCGTGTTCCCCTCATGTGCAGTTGGGGGACCACCTCCGCAGATGCATGGGTTATGGGGATTGGCCTTGTTCCAGGCACAGCAGGTGCTGCTCTGAACCTGCACTTCCCTGGGCGCAAATTTCCTCATCTCCAGCAAGGAGGTAAAAGAGCTCCCCGACCTCCACCCTCCGGGCTCTGGCCTGGTGAGGGGAAGGCGAGGCTGTAGCCCCTCAGCAGCTGGAGCTACCAGAGGCCCTGGCTTTTCTGGAGAACAGCACGTGGCATGCTTGGAGGAGAGCCTTGGAAATAGAGGTGGGTGGAGTTGAGGACATATTTTAATGCCTGTCAATCCCCAGGAACCTTGGTTCCTTGGGGCTCCCTTCCATTCTTTCAAAGCCCCCAGTTGCCACGGGGTGGCTCTACCTGCATTTTCTCAGGCAAGGGTGGCAGCTGCAGAAGCCTCTAGGCAAGAACTCTGAGCCCAGAGGTGAGCAGTGCCTGCCCTTGCGGAGCCCCGCCAACTCCCCAGCGCAGGCGCACTTGTTAGGCCTGAGGGATCCAAAGGATGCTGAGCTCCGCCCATGTGCTGGACTTGGGGCAGGGTGATTTACACACTCTCACTCTGTTCTCAAGCCACCTTGTGAGGCAGAGACTGCTTGCCTGGTTTTCAAATGAAGAAGCCTGAGCTCTGGCACCCAGGTCTACCTGGGTCCAAATCTGCCATCCTGCCTCCCGGGCTTCCCAGGGGATGGCCCAGTCGACTGAGTTGGGGGTGGGGTCCTGCCTCCACTGCCCATTCTGTTCTTTGGTAGCCAGCCATGGCAGCGCCAGGTGAGGCCTTCCCAGTGCCCATGCAGGGCGTGGCACATGGTGGGCGCTCCTCAGTGTCTGTCAGATGAATGACTCCCAGGGACCTTCCAGAGTTGTGGGCCCGACCCAACCCTTGCCCTGTGCTCTGGCCCCAGTGTCCTTAGAGGGGCCCACTGAGGGCCTGACATCTGGCGTTGGCTTCTGAAGGCTTCCAACTGTGCCACTTTCAACTCATTATTGCTACTATTTGGGGACACCCTGCATATGACAGATGCTACTAGAAAACCAAATTCCGTTCTATCAGAAGCAAAACTAGCCGAGCACAAAGCAGGTTAGGAGGGGAAGACTGATGAGCTAAAGCTTCTGGAAAATCAACAAAGGAAGTTTTCTTTCCCAAATAACTTTTATTTATTACGCTTGCTTTTTCTTAAAGATACAGATACCCTACTGGTCTCTGCTGCCCAGCGCTGAAGAAATGGGCTGCTGGGGCTTGCGGGACTTGGGGGATGATTCTAGAAGCTCAGGAAGGCATACAGTGGGGTTGGGTTCATGACACTCAGGTCAGATCAGTGTGCCTCTGGGAAAAGGGTCAATGTTGGGCCCAGCTCTGGGAGATGTCAGCTCTGGGACTGGC
Organism: Rhinopithecus roxellana; assembly: GCF_007565055.1. NCBI lineage: Eukaryota > Metazoa > Chordata > Mammalia > Primates > Cercopithecidae > Rhinopithecus > Rhinopithecus roxellana. Next base: position 14,808,181 of record NC_044560.1, on the reverse strand, counting down.
AGTGGAGCAGGGCTGGTTTCCCACTGGAATGCGCCCTTCCCAGAAGGGCTTGTCCCAAACCAAGATCCCGGGCAGGGCAAGGCCTTGAGAGATAGGGCCTAGTGGGTGGTTCTGGCTGGGGCAGCCCTGCAGGATCTCTTTGGCACCTCGCTGTTGCCTCCCAGTGGGCAAGGGTGGCACGTGCGAACTGGCAGCCAATGGCAACCACAGCGAGGTGAGTGACGCACCGGCCACATCCACGAGGGTCTCGGAGGTTAGTGGGCACTCGTTCATTCATCCTTTCAACACGTGTATTGAAGGACTACTATGCCGTGTCCTGGGGATTCAGTCTCCATCGAAAACAAAACAGTCTGTGCTCTTCCAGATGAGTCAATGGATACTGCAACCCACCTCTGGAGGGGGGCTCTGAAAGGGGTGTGCACAGAGGAGGGTCCCCCTGACTATCAGGAGAGCCCAGAAGAGACTTCCCAGAGCAGAGGTCTGGCCAGACCTTGACTTCAGGAGATCACCAGGCACAGCACCCAGGAAGATCATTCCAGAGGGTGAGAACAGCAGAGGCGAAGGCCCGGGGGTGTGAAACCCGATGGAGTATCCATAGCGTCTCGAGAACATAGTCCAGTGGATTTGAGCAGAGGGACCCGGAGGGGAGTGTGAAGAGGGAGGAGGAGGCAGGAAAGTTGGGCTGGAGCTCTGGTCCGCTTGTGAAAAGCCTGGACTTTACCACTGAGACAGTGTGGAGGCATCAGAAGAGAGGGACATTCGGCCACTGCAGCACCCTTCAGACTCCCTACTGCGTCCCAGCTTCTGCCTGGGGGCAGAGGACCACAGATTTCCACACCCACCTCCTGTGCAGAGGGTGTTGGTGTAAGCACTCCAGGCCACTCCATCCACCCACCAGAAGAGGAGGGAGCCTGACCTGCGTGCAGCCACACATTAAGCAGGGGCAGGGTCACTGCCTCGAACCCTGGTCTTTGTCTCTGTCTCTCTTTCTCTGTCTCATACACACACACACACACACACACACACACACACACCCTGCCGGCCTCCTAGTAGCATCCTCTCTTCTGCTTCCCTAAACTCACCAGGGTTTACTTCCTGCGGAGGGGGGGGTGGGGGGTGGGGTGCTGCTGCCCTCCAGGGAATCAGATCAAATTAGGATTTTCCACTCCAGTTTCACCAGGGACAATGAGCCAGGGAGAGGACCATTTGGCTCTGTTTTTTTTTTTTGTTTCTCCTTTTCATCTGGGACCCTAGAGAGGCAGGTGATTTCCCCCAAACCCAACCTTAACATCTTGGCAACCAATAATAGGACCAGCATTTGAGAACAAAGGATCACCTGGGGGAAACAGGCTTCTGGTGCCACTGTAGGCGTTGCTTAAGCATGCCTGGACCACGTGGCCCTCTCCGCAAACTAAGTACCTGCTGTGTGTGAGGGACTGTTCGCAGCCCTGGGAACACAGTAGGATAGAAGACGGGCAAGGCACTTCCTCTCTGGGGGCTGAATATTCTATTCAGAGGAAGGAAATGACAGACACACGAGGTAATTTCAGAGAAAGGCAAATGTGAAGGAGTGAGACAGGGCATTGTGGCACAGTGCCAAGGCAGGCATGAGCAGTGTAGCTGGGAGGTGACATGTACACTGGTCCTGGAATGTGAAGAAGCAGCCAGCTATGAGAAGAATTGAGGAAGGCGCATCCCAGGCACAGAGAAGAGGGGAGAGCCAGTGCAAAGGCCTGGGGTGGAAACAAGCTTGGCATGTCCAGGAGACACACAGAAGGCAGAGTGAGTCATGGGGAGAGAAAAGCTTGGTGACAGAGGCTGGTGCCGGACATCAGAATCTTGCAGGCCATGGCAACAAACTTCATTCAATTTATTGATTTATTGAGAGAGGGTCTCGCTCTGTCACCCAGGCTGCAGCACAGTGGCACGATCTCAGTTCACTGCAACCTTGAACTTCTGGGCTCAAGGCACCCTCCCACCCCAGTCTCTCCAGTAGCTGGGACCACAGGTGTGAGCCACAGCACTTGGCCAAACTTCATTCTAGATATGATGTGAAACCATTATAAGGTTTTTTTTTTTTTTTTTTTTTTTTTTTTTTTTTTTTTTTTGAGACAGAGTCTCACTCCATCACCCAGGATGGAATGCAGTGGCACGATCTTGGCTCACTGCAACCTCCACCTTCTGGGATCAAGCAATTCTCCTGCCTCAGCCTCCCGATTAGCTGGGATTACAGGCGTGTGCCACCATGCCTGGCTAATTTTTTTTGTATTTTTAATAGAGACAGGGTTTCACCGTGTTAGCCAGGATGGTCTCGATCTCTTGACCTCGCGATCCACCCGCCTCGGCCTCCCAAAGTGCTGGGATTACAGGCGTGAGCCACCGTGACTACCCCCATTATAAGGTTTTAAGCAGGGTGGTGACAATGTGTGACTTAGTTTTTTGTTTGTTTGTTTGTTTTAGAGATGGAGTCTTGCTCTTGTTACTCAGGGTGCAGTGCAGTGGCGTGATCTCGGCTCACTGCAACCTCCGCCTCCCGGATTCAAGCAGTTCTCCTGCCTCAGCCTCCAGAGTAGCTGGGATTATAGGTGTGCATCACCACGCCTGGCTACATTTTGTATTTTTAGTAGAGACGGAGTTTCACCATATTGGCCAAGCTGGTCTCAAACTCCTGACCTCAAGTGATCCGCCTACCTCGGCCTCCCAAAGTGCTGGGATTACAGGAGTGAGCCACCACACCCGGCTGGTGACTTGTTTTTTAAAAGCCCTTTCTGATAGCCCAGATGCAGAAGCAACCCAAATTCCCAGCAATGAATGGATAAGCAATGCGGTGTATCCATTTGACAGGTATTAGTTGGCAATAATAAACCTTATAAACCTGAAGCTGAGTGGAAAAAGCCAAACACAAAGACCACGGCTTGTGTGATTCATTCAGTGAAATGTCCAGAATCCACAGATGCAGAGAGACAGAAACTAGATTAGCAGTTGCCTGGGGCTACAGTGGGGGACGGGGAGGAGGAGGCTGGGGAGTGACTGCTAATGGGTACAGGGTTTCTTCTGGGGTGATAAAATGTTCTAAAATTAGATAATAATGATGCTTGCACAACTCTGTGCATATACTAAAAAAACATGAATTGTCCATCTTTGAAGTGGGTGGATTTTATGGCATGTAAATGATATCCCAGTAAAGCCGCTTGGTTTTGATGTTTGTTTAAAGACCTTTCTGGTTGCTGGGTAGAGAATAGAGTTAGGGGATGGACAGAGGAAGGAGGGAGACAGGAGGCTAATGCAGTCCCCCAGGCATAAGATGGCAGGGCTTGGGCAGGCGTGGATAAGATGTATGAGTGTAGAGGAGTCACAGACAGGATATGCGGATGGGTCAGACGTGGGCGGTGAGAGGAAAGACCAGCATCAGCCGTAGGTGGAGCTTGGGTAGCTGGTAGCACCATTCTGAGATGAGGCTGGAGGAGCCCTGACTTGGGAGAACCCTCGGTCCTGTCTGCCAGGTTAAGAAGCCTGAGAGCTGGCCGGGCGCGGTGGCTCACACCTGTAATCCCAGCACTTTGGGATGCTGGGGTGGGTGGATTATGAGGTCAAGAGATCAAGACCATCCTGGCTAACACAGTGAAACCCCGTCTCTACTAAAAATACAAAAAATTAGCTGGGCGTGGTGGCACGTGCCTGTAGTCCCAGCTGCTCGGGAGGCTGAGGCAGGAGAATCGCTTGAACCCGGAAGGCTGAGGTTGCAGCGAGCCAGGATCACGCCACTGCACTCCAGCCTGGGTGATAGAGGGAGACTCTGTCTCAAAAAAGAAAACAAAAAAAAAAAAGATGCCTGAGAGCCACCCTCACGGAGGTGTCAAGGAGGCAGTTGTGTGTGTGTGAGCATGGGGCTATGAACTGTAGGGAAGGGGGCATGGATTATAAATCTGGGAGTTGCCAGTCTAAACATGACATTTAAAGCCACAAGGTTCAATGAAATCATTGAAGAGAGAGAAGAGAAGAAGCCTTTGGCCTATGTGGCCGCAGATGCCACCGTGTCTTGGAATGTTGAATGGCTTTGGCTGGATTTACAGGCATGGGCTGTGGCTGTGATTAGCCAGAAAATAGATTAATGTTAGAGGTCATGACAGCCTTGGCTTGGCTCTCGTGCTGTCCAGGCTGGGAGAGAGATGTGTTTCCCGGGGTCAGTAAATGCCCCCGGGACTCTGCCAGACGGACAGCTTTACTGTCAGCATCACGAGTACAGAAGCTCTGGTTACCCAGCCTGGCTGCCCACTAGTCACCTGGGGCCTTTGAAGGAGACCAATGTTTAGGGCCAACCCCCAGTTCGTTGGGGGAAGGAGGGACATTTTTACCAGCTCTCCAGTGATTTTGATGCACAGCCAAGATGGAGAAAATATATAGACGGCAAAGTTCCACACACAAGCCACAAAAAAGAGTTTGACATTTGGGGCCTTTCCAACGGTGAGTGTCAGGCACAGGCAGATGGTGCCGGCTGATCTGCCCTGAATTCTGCTCTGCTTGTCTTGTGTGTTTTGAACTGGGTCCAGGGCCAAGGAGGGAACAGCGTTAGGGGGGTCAGCCACCCTGTTCTGCTCAGGACTGACACTGATGCAGCACCGAGGATGCATCGGTCCTATAAGCAGGAAAACCCAAACTGGGATGAGCTAGTCACCCAAACAAGGGAGAGGCATATCTCAGCTTGCATCTGAGAGGCTTTATTTCATCATCTCTGATCTTGGTTGTGCACTTCAGAGGTTTTTACCACAAATGGGTAGAAGAGGGCTTCATAATGATCAGACAAAAAAGTATGAGCGTCCTTATTAGATAGGAGCTAAGCGGTTATAAGTTGTATTGTATAAAGTAAGACAGAAAATGCAGAGGATTTTTTTTTTTTTTTTGAGACAAGGTTTCACTGTTACCCAGGCTGGAGTACAGTGGTGCAACTTCAGCTCACTGCAATCTCTGCCTCCCAGGCTCAAGTGATCCTCCTACCTCTGCCTCCTGGGCTCAAGAGAGCCTCCCACCTCAGCGTCTCGATTAGCTGGGATTACAGGCGCCTGCTACCACACCCAGCTAATTTTTGTATGTTTAGTAGAGACAGGGTTTCACCATGTTCACCAGGCTTGTCTCGAACTCCTGACCTCAGGTGATCCGCCCACCTCGGCCTCCCAAAGTGCTGGGATTATGGTTGTGAGCCACTATGCCCAGCCTATTTTATTTTATTTGAGACAGGGTCTTACTTTGTTGCCCAGGCTGGGCTTGCTATGGCACAATCACAGCTCACTGCAGCCTTGGACTCCTGGCCTCAAGCGAACTGCCTTGAAACACTGGTTTAAAACACTGGAGCCTTGGAAAATTACAGCATGATGAAGGCAGACATGCTGACTGGGCTGGAGGAAAGGAGTGATTTCTCAGGAGACAGGTGGGACATGTAGACACAGAGATGAAAGGGAAGAGGAGGCAGATAGTTCCTGACTGCTCCGAAGATAGGCTAAGGGGATCGGGAGATATTAGGGATCCAAATGGCTCCATGACCCCTGGGAGGACCCTGAGAGCTATGGTTGGTGGCACCAGTCAAGGCTTGGGGCGGTCCTTTGGTGATCAGGTGAGCTGTGGACAGGGAAGGTGTCCAGACCACATGGTGATCATAGGTGGGGAACCACGTGGAGTCAGGACCCTTCAGGAAGCACACGGAGAATGACACAGCAGAAAGGGACCCAGCCAGGCAGACTTAGGTAGAACCTGGGCAGGTGCAGAGCACTCGATGTCCTGCTTGGAGTTACCCATGGAGGAGCGGTGAAGGTAGACAATGTTATGTTTCAGCAATATGTGCGTTTGAGACACCCAGAACTCCCTGACTTCATACCTACCACAAATCCTGAAGGTTTCAAAGAAGAATGAAAAGAAGGCCCCAGGCGCCACAAACAGCCTCCGTTGCGCATGTGCGAGAGAAGGAGCAGGGCCATCTTGGGAAGCAGCTTCCATTTTTCAAAAGCGCAGCTGGGCCCGCTTGAAAGGAGTGGTGGAAACAGAGGGGGCAGCAGCCTGGAGGCTTGATCCGCAGCTACAGGGAAGAAGGGTCAGAGGAAAGGTTTCTGGTGCCCTTGAAGTCTCCCAGGCTCCTCAAAACCCGGACTACAAAAGCAGAGGAGAGGCCATGCACACGGGGCAGGGGGCACTCGGGCCTCGCAGCACTCCTGAGGCACAGGCTTCAGAAGCTTCCGCTTAGGAATCTGAGAATGTTTTCCACTGAGACAGATGTAAGAGGAAAAAGAATTCCTAGGTCTCTCCACTCAGAAGTCAGAGGAAACTTTCAGAAATGTAAAGTGGGTCATCTCATGCGCTGCTTTAAACTCTTCCTAGCTGCTTGCTGCTCTCAGATTAAAATTAAACTCTGTCTTAGTCCATTTTATGTTGCTATAACAGAAAACCACAGACTGGATAATTTATAAAGAAAAGGAATGTATTTCTAGAGGCTGGGAAATCCAAGGTTGGGGGCCTGCATCTGGCAAGGGCCTTCGTGCTGAGTCTGCTTGTGGCCAAAGGCAGAAGGGCAGGAGAGTGCCAGAGAGCAAGCAAGCAAGCAAGGGCTGAATCAGCTTTCAGAACAACCCACTTTCCTGATAATAACATTAATGCATTCACAAGGGCAGAGCCCTCATGGTCAAATTACGTCTTAACAAGCCAGGTTCCACTTCTTAATACCATCCAAAGGCAATCGCATTTCGACATGAGTTTTGGAGAGGACATTCAAAGCATAGCAAATACTTACCTGCCCACCAGGCACTGAGGGATGGAGCCTCTTCTGCCGACTTCCTTTGACCCCTAGATCAGCACCCTCCCACTTGCTCACTGCCTTTCTGTGCCTCAGATGCAACACTTCCTACCTCTGAGCCTCTGCATTTGCTGTTCCCTCTGCCTGGAATGCTTTTTGCACAGACTGTCACAAATGCCAGCTCCCCAGGGGCCATCCCTGACCTCTCCATCTCCAGTGATCTCCATGTGAACTCAATTCCTGGAGAAGGTGGTCCATGCAGGTCCTAAGACCTGGGAAAGCCACAGTTGAAATTCTGTAACTTGTATAAGACGATGGAATTATGCCTAAAGGTCTCTCTCTTTGAGAAGTGGCCCAGGGGGTATGGCGGAGGCCCACATCTTCTCCTTTCTGTGCTTTGTTTACTCTGTCCTTGCTCTGGTCCCTGGATGGGGAGGACATGGTGGGTCTGGATTATCTGGGTTCTGGAAGCATGATTTTGCTAGGATAACTGCCAGAGGAAAAGGAGTGTGCTGGTATTTTCTAACCTCGGGCAGCTGCTGGGAGTCTCATCTCTATTGAGTCAGACTTTGGAAGAGCAGATGCTCCGGAAATTTGGGCTAGGGTTAATTCAACAGTGGAGGAGGTGAAAGTACCACACCAGCGACGGAGGAAATGACCCAGGAGGTGGCTGGGGCTGCAGGGCCTGACCCTGGAGGGGTCCTGACATCTAAGGAGCCCTCCTGGTCAAGATTGAGCAGAATAAAAATTGAGGATGGAAGAATTTGGATGTTTCTTTGGATTTCAGTTTTCATAGAGAGGATTTCACTGTGAAGTTAAAACATTTTTTTTGGGTGGAAGATTACGTGATTAGAGGGTGTTCCTGTTGGTCGAAGATGGGACAGTTTTCTTTTTCTTACCTGGATCATTGCAGAATTATCTGCTGACCCACCAGGGGACAGAGAGGCTGTAGTAAGGGGGGTAACAGGCTCGGGGGGGGTTTGCTGTGGGGAACAGGGGACTTGGGAGATGACTCACACTGCAGCTGTATCAGAATCACCTAGAGGGCTTGCCAAAGACACTGACTGCTGGGCTGCCCCAGAGCTGCTGATTCAGCTCCTTGGGGCCTGAGAATCTGCATTCCCAACAAGCTCCCAGGTGCTGCTGGGGCTGGCTGCAGGCTCCACACTCTGAGAACCGCTGATGGAATTATTGCCTGGTTCTGGATCATTTTATGGGTGAAAGCAGAGCTTCCCACCCCAGGGCTCCAGGGAACTCCCAAGGGAGTAACAAGTGCCCAGCTGATGAGGGGCCTCCAAAGAGTCAGGACAGGACCATCTGGATATGCAGCCGGTGCCACCGAGAGACAGCCACCCCCAACCCCTGATGACTGCAAGCTTGGCCAGGAAATCCACAGGCTTAGAGGAAAGTCAAAGTGTGAATGTGTGTATGTGTGTGTGCAAATATGTGTGTGTGTGAATGTGCTTATATGTATGTGTGAACATGTGTATGAATGTGCATATGTGTGAATGTGTGTGTGAACATATGTATGTGAATGTACATGTGTGCATATGAACGTGAATATATAGGTGTGAATGTATAAAAGTGCGTGTGTGTGTGTGAATGTGTTTATGTGAATGTGTATGAAAGTGCATGTATGTGAACGTGTGTGTGTATGCATTGGTATGAACGCATGTGTATGAATGTGCATGTGTGTTTATGTAAACGCGCGTGTGTGTGAATGTGTACGTGTTTGAACTCATGTGAATGTGTGTATATGTGAATATATGTGTGTTTGAATATGCATGTGAGTGTATGTTAACGTGTGTGGGTGTGTGTGTGAATATGTGTTTGAACGTGTATGTGTGAATGTGTATGTGTGAATGTGTGTTTGTGTAAATGTGCATGTGTAAGTGTAAATGTGTTTATGTGAATGCACATGTGTGTTAATGTGTTTAAGTGAACATATGAGTGTGTGGGTGTGTGTGAATAGGTGTATGAATGTGCATGTGTGTGTATATGTTTATGTGAATGTGTGCATGTGTGTTTATGTGAACGTGTGTATGAATGCATGTGTGCATGTTTGTGTGAACGTATGAATGCATGTGTGTGTGCATGTTTGTGTGAACGTGTGTATGAATGCATGTGTGTGCATGTTTGTGAACGTGTGTATGTGTATAAATGTGCATGTTTTGCATGTGTTTATGTGAACGTGTGTATGAATGTGTGTGCGTGTGTATGTGAACGTGTATGAATGTGTGTGTGCATGTAAGTGAATGTGTGTGTATGAATGTGTGTGTGTGCATGTAAGTGAACATGGGGGGTATGCATGTTTGCATGAATGTGCATGTGTAAGTGAACGTGTGTATGGTTATGCATGTATGTATGAATGTGTGAGCGTGTGTGTGCATGTGTGTATGTGAATGTGTGTGTGAGTGTGGGTATGTGTGTGACCCCTTTTCCTCTACATTGCTGCTCAGTCCCTAGCCTGGGGACTTCTCCACTGGATAAATGGGCTTGGCCCATTTCCACACACTCTGTAGGATGGTGTGGGACTTGTGATTGGAAAACTGGGCAATTCCTGACAATCTCATTGCAATCACCAGTGGAAGGGGGGTCACTGCACTGAGAAAAGGGCACTTGACCAGCCATCTTGTACCCCATCTTTCTGGGACCTTCCTGTTAATGGAAAGAACTCTCCTCCCTTCCCACCTGGCTTTCTGGAATCTACAGTCGGTCCATGGACCATACCAGAATGACCCACAGAACCCCTGCAGTGAAACCGCTCATCGTTTTTCCTGCCTGGTTCAGTGGGTCCACTCTCAGCCAGCTGCAGCTGGGAGGGAGGCCGGGTGCATGGTTAATCCCCAAGTCTTCAGCACAGACCTTTATTTTCGTCTATAACATGCTGAGGACACAAAGGTGAGAAGACAAGAGTCCTGTGACCGGGGAGCGGTCAGTCTATGGTGGAGAGGCTCATGCATATCTGGATCTGCCCGAGGTGTGTAGGAGCCCAGGTCAAAGGAGTTTCTACGCCTATGTCAAAGGAGGGGCAGGGAGGAGTCAGGGAAGGCTTCCTGGAGGAGGTGACATTGAGGGCAACCAGGTGGACTGGAGAGGAGTTTAGTAGGCATACCTTGGGGGTGGAGTCCAGGCAGGAAGCAGCACGCAAGGAGACATGGAGGTGTGTGAGAAAATGGGGAGTTTCCAGCTTGGTTTCTAAAGGAAAGAATCTCTGGGATATTTGCATGTTTTTCCGGGCTGAGTTTTACCATTTCTCAGAGCACCGAAGGCTTCTGGGAAAAACACCTTAGTTATCATTGTTTTCACTTAGACCAGGGGGCCATAAAATTTACTGTCCAAGTTGGGGCACTTTTAAGAGCAAAGGGGGTACTCTTATGATGTTGGAACAACAGGTTAAAATCTGTCATAAGCAAATGTCATGAGTGGGATGGTCACCCTCGCCTTGGGGGTCATACACAAGGGTGGGGTGGAGGAAGGGTATGGGGAACAGTAGGGAGTGCAGAGTGGGCCTCTGTGGAGGCTGCCCAGAGGCCGGGAACAGCTGTTTGACCTGGGCAAGCCTGTTAGGGCCTCAGTTCCCTCCTCTATAAATGGGGGTGCCATCTTTTCCTGCCCACCTCCCTTCCAAAGTTTTGTAGACAGGATTTATCAGGTACTCCAAGAAGAGGAAAAACTAACTGGACCTCAAACATTCCTGGGCACGCTCTCGGCATCTTCCTCACCCCTGGGCCCCTGCCTGAGCATCCCCCACCACCAGACAGGTCCCTGGAAGACCTTGAACAGTCAACAAATCTTCATCCCGGTTTCCCGATTTCTGTAGATTCAGGGCTAATGGCAAAATGCTTGCTCAATGGGAAAAGCAGGAAACGTGCAGATTTATTGCTTTGAGATTTTGGTCTGTCTCCTGGGCCTGGTTGATACAGTTTCCTCCAAGTTTCAGAGCATTTTGTTTAAAAAGAAGAATTTTTGACAGCAGTGTTTTGCCTCAAATTTACACAAGGTTTTATAGTTTACAAAGAGGTTCACATCATAACAATCACTACTAGGATGCATTGAGTTCTTACAGGGGGTGGGGTGGGGAGGCTCGATTAACCCTTGAAACCACTTTCCTTTTCCATGGATGGAGAAGCAGAGGCTCAGAGGAGCTTAACTAAGGGGCTTGCCCAAGGTCATACAGCCCTGGAAAAGGGCAGGGCAGAGCTGAACACATGTCCACCAGTTTCAAAGGCTGTGCTTGTATGAAACCAACACGGGTTGTCCTCTTCTGTCGTGCCCCTGTGCCTCTCTTGCCTTCAGCTCACCCACTGCATTCCCTGCTGCAGACCGTAAGAAAACACAAAACCAAACCTAACCCAGAGGCTTGTGCAGAAAACAGAGGCTGGAATGAGTATAAAAATAACCAGGTATGTTCAAGGGAATCCTTGAGTCCCTAAACAATGTATTTTCTGCTAAGATGATTTATGTAGTGGTGCAGGTGATGGAGGTCTTCGCGGCATCAGCAGCGTAGTTGCTTTCTGAGTTCTAATTCTGCACTGTCCAAAACAGCAGCCAGCAGCAATGCACAACTCTTTACATTCAATTAAAATGAAATGAAATTAGCCAGGCGCGGTGGCTCACACCTGTAATCCCAGCACTTTGGGAGCCTGAGGTGGGTGGACTACGAGGTCAGGAGATCGAGACCATCCTGGCCAACAAGGTGAAACTAAAAATACAAAAATTAGCTGGGTGTAGTCTGGACGCGGTGGCTCACACTTGTAATCCCAGCACTTTGGGAGGCCAAGACGGGTGGATCACGAGGTCAGGAGTTCAAGACCAGCCTGGCCAAGATGCTGAAACCCTGTCTCTACTAAAAATACAAAAATTAGCCTGGCGTGGTGGCACACGCCTGTAATCCCAGCTACTTGGGCAGGAGAATCACTTGAACCCGGGTGCCAGAGGTTTGCAGTGAGCCGAGATCAAGCCACTGCGCTCCAGCCTGGGCAACAGAGCAAGACTGTTTCAAAAAAAAAAAAAAAAATTTAGCTGGGTGTGGTGGTGCATGCCTATAGTCCCAGCTACTCGGGAGGCTGAGGCAGGAGAATCGGTTGAACCCAGGAGGCAGAAGTTGCAGTAAGCCGAGATTGCACCACTGCACTCCAGCCTGGCGACAGAGCGAGACTCTGCTCAATAAAAAAAAAAAAAAGGAAATGAAATTAAAAGTTTAGTTCCTCCATTGCACTCGCCACATTTTAAGTATTCCAGATCCACATGGGGTGACCCTACTGGACGCCACTGTTTTAAGCCACCAGCAGCCTGCTCCTGTCTTATCCTGGCTGTCCTGAAGAAAGGAGAGCTGTTGACACAGGCGGTAGGCACACCTGTTTTAAGGTAGGTTGCTCTGCAGTCAAAGTATCTATAGATGCCATCCCAACAAATGAGCCCCTCTTCGCCACTCTGGAGCAGTTAAAGCTCCAGGAATGCAAAGAAAAGGCAGAAACCAAGGCAGTGGCCACCAACTGGGGTCTTGCTACTCAAAGTGTGGTCCAAGGACTGGCAGCATCAGCATCTCCCGGGAGCTTGTTAAAGAAAAGCAGAATCTGGCTGGGTACAGTGGCTCATGCCTGCCATCCTAGCACTTTGGGAGGCTAAGGCGGAAGGATTGCTTGAGCCCAGGAGTCTGAGACCAACTTGAGAAACATAGCAAGAAAAAAAAATTAGCTGGATGTGGTGGCACACACCTGTAGTTTCAGCTATTCGGGAGGCTAGGTGGAAGGACTGCTTGAGCCCCAGAGACGGAGGTTGCAGTGAGCTGTGATGGCCCCACTGCACTCCAGTCTGGGTGACAGAATAAGACCCTGTCTCAGGAAAAAAAAAAAAAAAAAAAAGGCAGAATCTCAGGCTCCATGCTAGAGCCACTGAACATGAACCTGGATCTTAACAAGCTCCCAGGTGATTCCTGTGCATTTTCAAGTTTGAGAAGCTCTGACTTAACAGGCTGAGCAGGAACAAAATAGTGCTCCAAATATAGGAAACCAAACTGATATTTTCAGATACGAAAAATAGAATCAGCACCCCCTCCTCCAGTAGGGTGTAATTAAGCATTAGTCACAGAGGGCCGAGCATCTCTCTGCCACATGACCAATGACCATACTTGCAAGGACAGGCCCCCAGGGGAAATGCTGGGGGAAGCCGGCCCATTCATCTCTGGCACTTTCTCAAACCACAGTGGGGTCACCTCCTCAAAGCCGAGGGGATGGAACTGAGAATCATATCTTGGATGCTGCCTTTAAATCAGATTTTCCATTTTTGCTTTTCTTCCCAATGCCTTTGGCCGGTCGGACCAAATGGCCAGTCATTTAAAGGGAGGCACCTAGAAAAGGACTGTGCCCCCCACTTCCCCCTTCCCGGGACCGTGTGGCTCTGCAGACCTCAGTGCCAGGAGCTCGTGTTGATGAAGCTTTCTGGGAAGGAGCCGACATCACGCCCTTCTATGAGGGAAGCAGGTGCAAATGGTACTTCCATCCTCAGTGAGGGCACAGACAAGGCTTAAAATGAGCCTGGCAGCTGCGCACTGACCCCCAGCTGGGGAAGGAGAGGGCTGCTTCAGGGAGAGGTTTGGGTGTTCAGATTCTGTGGCTTGTGAAGCTCTCTCCTACCTTCAGTGAGGATGAGTCATCCCTTAATTCCTCTTTCCTCTCGGCCTATCTTGAGTCGTACTTATTTTTATCCATGGAATGGAGTTAAGTTGCCAAAAGGATGATATTTCTCCACCTGCAAGGGCCCTCCTGGAGGATACATTTTAAAATATTCACTTTTACAATTTCCTCCCAGCAATACAGCAGAGGACAGGAGAGAAGAGGGAGACAGCCACATGGGCCTGGCGGGGGAGCCTGGGGCTTGGGGAACTGCAAAGTGGCTTTGAGACAGAGACATTCTAGAAGTTATTCTGAGCACATAATTGGACAAAAGTGAAAAGGAGGATGGTTAAGTATGCTCTTCATAACTCTCTGTATAATACTGAAGAAATCAAAGCAAACTGTCAACAGTCCTGCTGTTTTTGCCTTTGCAGCCTGCAGGTCCCTTATTTTGGTGATGAATCTCATGTTTTCCTCTAGGGAACAGCCCATCACCCATTGCACAGTCTCAGGGGGTCTGCCAAGTCAAGATGCCTGGCCCTGCCCTTGGCTAGGGGCGGGCATGTGACTCAGGCCAGGCCACATGGAAAGGAGCCACAGTAGGATCTGGAAACATTTGGATTCAGCCCTCCTGATGGCGGTGCCTAGAGAGGCTTCCCTGGTTCTTGAAGCGCCCCTGCCCAAGTCCTTTCTAGTCCTTATTGAGGTTTGGCTGCTTACTCCTTCCTAAGATTCCATAAGCCACCCCATGACATTTCAGTAAATCCCTTTCTGTGCTTAAGTTGACAGAATTGGTTTCTGTGATTTGTAACTAAAATCCCAGATGGACACAAACCCAAATGCCTGGCAACAGGGGCTTAGATCAGCAAAGTAGGCTACAGTACACAATGGAATACTCCACAAGCACGCACAGCGATGAGATAAACGTGTATTTGTTGACATGGAAAGAGGTTCACAATATATAGTTAAGTGCAAAAGCAGATTATAAGAAAACAGTGTGCATAGTAGGATACCACGTTGGCAAAATATATATTCTATATATTCATAGAAAAAGGCCTAGAAGGAAATATAACAGTATTCACCCCAGAGAGTGGGATGGCCAATGCGTCTTCTTTCTGCTTCTATTTTCTAATCGTTCTACAATGTTTGTATAGTCAGTTTTCCTGGTTTGCTTTTTTTTTTTTTTTTTGAGACGGAGTCTTGCTCTGTTGCCCAGGCTGGAGTGCAGTGGCCGGATCTCAGCTCACTGCAAGCTCCGCCTCCCGGGTTCCCGCCATTCTCCTGTCTCAGCCTCCCAAGTAGCTGGGACTACAGGCGCCCGCCACCTCGCCCGGCTAGTTTTTTGTATTTTTAGTAGAGACGGGGTTTCACCGTGTTAGCCAGGATGGTCTTGATCTCCTGACCTCGTGATCCGCCCGTCTCAGCCTCCCAAAGTGCTGGGATTACAGGCTTGAGCCACCGCGCCCGGCCTGCTTTTTTTTTTTTAAGTGAGCACAGGTGGGTCATGGGAGTCACGCTCTCATGCTGCCTGTCAAGAGCATGGTGACTTGCCATAGGAGCTACTCCCCAGCGGCTCTGCTTAAGGAGATTCTGGGAATGTCCTGAGTCTCCAGAACCAGGAACAAGCACTTCCTGTGCCCAGGGTACCAGCAGCTTCCCACTTCTCACAGCAACCTTGTGGGGTTGAGGTTTTCTGTCTGCTTGATGGAAGAGAGCCCAGAGAGAGGAGGTACCTGCCTAAGTTCACACAGCAGGGATTTAAAGCTAGGTCGCCTGGCTCAGAGCCCCAGGCAGGAGCTACTAAAGCTTATGAACAGAGTAAGCAGCTGAGCCCAGGGAAGGGCTCAAAATTCTCCCGTGACTTCCATTGTGTTGATAAGCTGCAAATGTGCCAGGAAAGGGCTGGGTGTGGTGGCTCATGCCTGAGGCTGAGGTGGGTGGATCACCTGAGCTCAGGGGTTCAAGACCAGCCTAGGCAACATGGCAAAACCTCGTCTCTACTAAAAATACAAAAAATTAGCCAGGTGTGGCGACGCATACCTGTAATCCCTGCTACTGGGGAAGCTGAGGCAGGAGAATTGCTTGAACCCAGGAGGTGGAGGTGGCAGTGAGCCAAGATCGCACCACTGCACTCTAGCCTAGGCAACAGAATGAGACTCTGGGTCTCAAAACAAAAACAAACAAACAAAAAAAGTGTCAGGGGAGGAAGCGCTGTCACTTCAGTGTTAGGACCTGAACTCTGCTCTGCACAACAGCCACAGTGTTTCAGGGCCCCTCCCAGGGAGGGCATCGGAGAGGGTGGGAAAGGGGGCTGGGTTATGGGAGGTTTGTTCTTCTGCCAGATAGTCTTTCTGCTGTTCCTTTGTATCTTCTGGGTCTTGGCTTGAAGGTCACCTGCCCAGAGAGGCCCTGCCTGACCCCGTAGGGTAGGTCCTCAGCTGTCCATCTGTCTCCTTTGTAGCATTTCCTATGGGTCACTTCACTTGCTTGTCAGTTTCCCTTACCATCGCCGTCTCCCCTCTTGACCCCTAGACTGCAGGGCTTATGACTGTCTCACTCCCAGCGGTGTCCCTGGCCTCTAGCCCGGTGTCTGGTCCGTTGCAGGCACTCACTAAGCATCTGCTGAATGATGGAACAGACACTCAACTGGGGTGGCCAGGAGACGGCAGGGGCGAGACTCTCCTCTGCCTTTTTTGGGCTGTGTGACCTCAGGCAAGTTGCTGCTCCTCCCTGGGCCTCTTCCCAATCTCAACCTGAGTGTAAATAAACAACAGCATCTGAAGGGCTGGCCCCACACTTCTTGAATATATCAGGACTGATTTCAGGGGAGGTAATAGAAGTTGGAATCATTTACTAAATTATACCTTAAATCAACTGCTGGCTGATTATTCTTTCTGATGGTAACATTGCAATGGTTTTTCTAGGAGTCACTGATGTGCAATAAGCCCAATCATATTTCTTATTCAATAAACTCTTTTATTCTAGTTCACAGATTTTTCCATTACAATAATAATGAAAAGAGCACTAGTGATTTGTAACACTGAGGCCCAATCAAAGGGAAACCCCTCCTCAAATTATAAGGTAAATGACACATAGTCAAATGCAGGGTCAGTGTTGGGCAAAAAGCATTTAAATATAGATAACAGGGTCAAGATTTTGTATGTGTGCAAACACTGGGTTTTGTTTATCAGGATGACACCATTTTAGAAAGCGCACAATTCTGAAAATTGTATGTATAATTGTGATAAAACTAAACCATAGAGAAAAGATAAATCAAGCAAAAACAAAAACCGAGAAACCAAAAGGAAGCAAATCAAATACATGGGGCAGATTGCAAACCTCCGGTCCTTTGGCCCTGGAATGGCAAGTGAGAGGGCTTCATAGAAATTCTCCTTAGAAAGGAATGTGTGGGCCAGTGTGGCCATGGCCCTGGCCTTACATTGCTGCGTCTCCAAGTCTTGTCTCCTCACAGAGGAAAAGAAGTTGCTTGTCTGACACATCTGCTGGGGGTCTGCCCGAGATGGGGCCTTTGTTCCCAGTCCCTTTGAAAACAGTCCCAAATCCTGAAAAGGCAAGGCATCCCTGCAGTGGCCCCAGGGCGGCGGCGGGGGATGAGGTCAGTGTCTGCCCCAGGCCCGGCCGGAGCTGTCTGAATGGTTCACAGGGAGCGGGTGGGCCTCGGTGTTGAACACCCAGTCTTCCAGGGAGAGCAAGTCATCTTCAGAGAACAGAAGATAGAGATACCTGTGCCCCAGGCAGGGCAGGGAAGCAAGACACATTCTGTCAGTGGCCTGGGGAAGAAGGGTGGGCCGGGGAACAAGTCTCAGGGCCTTCGTGATGGGCCTGTGACCAAGGTCAGGAAGCCTGAAACCTCAAAACTGTGGGCGGCAGCGTGGGGTTGCTAGTCCTGGGGAAGGAGGCTGTGAAAAGCAGAGAAAAGCCTTGAGCTTTGAGGTCAGAAGGACTTAGTTTACCCTGGCTCTGCCATCAGCCGGCTTCACCTGCCCGGCCCTGTATGTGAGCCCTTATGGCCCAGATCTCCTCTGCAGGGTGCCTGAGGGCTGCTCCAGTCCAGTCGGCTTTCATGTGCCCCACTGCTGCCCGCAGAGACTCTACATTCAGAGTACACATTAGGGCACTAAGACAAACGGGGTTGTGACTCTAGAACTCCAGCTTCCAGGTTGTGGGTTTTTTCCCCACTGGAAGGAACTGATCATTCTGACCCACCCTAAAGGGTTAAAGCACAAGGGGCTTGCTTTGGGGAACAGCGAGGAAGTGGGGTGGCCAACTTCCATGGCAAGAAATTGAGGGGGGCACAGCACCCACACTGCAGAGGCCACAGGAGGGAAAGTTAATGCCAGCAACCAGCACTGACATCATCCTCGTTAATCCTATCCCATTTTACACTCGAGTTCCCAGAATGGAAGCAAGCTGCAGAGATAGGTGGGAAACTGAAGGAACGTGCGGAGATAGGTGGGAAACTGAAGGAACGTGCGGAGATAGGTGGGAAACTGAAGGAACCTGCGGTATCACACGGTGCATCCCTAGGGAACTTGGATTCTAGCCTAGTCCCACTCTCCAAGAAAACGGCCTGGCCCAAGGCTCACCCCTGGGGTGCAGCCCTCTGGATCCCAAGCCCTTCACCCCTCTTGGGCTCCTGTCCTGTGACTACAGAACATGACTGTGGAAGGGAGGGACTGCAGATCCCCGCCCCCAACCGCCCACCTGTCCATCCCTAGGAAAAGCCCACGCTGCTCACTTTAGTGTCTCCGCGAGAAAGAAGCTCTGCTGCTTGTTGTCGTGGCTGGGGGTGCTACTGTACACATCTTGGATCCCGGAGAAACCGGCTTCTGTCCGACAGTATTTCTCCAAGGCCTGAGGAAGGGGAAGAGGAGGAGGAAAACAGCCTTAACACGGGACAGGAAAGGTCCCTCAAGACTTGTTCATGCCTGGCAGGCTGGAGCTAGAAAGCAGACAGCACCCCAACCCCTTGGTTGGGGACTCCTGGCATTTGTGGGAACAGAAGATCAAATTATTCTTTCAGGGTTTAGCCACCTGTCCCCAGGCTGGAGGGACCACACTCCCTCAACCCACACCTGAGAGCTCTGGCCCGACGAGCTGCCTGTCCTGAGCTCTTCACCTGGTTTGAACTTAGAGGAAGCTTCTCTTCGTGTTTCAGGGGACTAGGCTGGTCTCACAGATTCACCCATAGTGGTAAGCAGAGGTGAAGAGAGGCCACTGGTTGATGGTCATGGGCTGGGATCTGGGGATGGACTTGGCACCCCAGGGATTCTCAGGAGAGACGGCCCCTGGGCTGGAGGCAAGTGGGCCAAGCCATTCATCTTTCTATATAAATGCATTTTTTTTTTTTTTTTGAGACAAGATCTCATTTTGTCACCCAGGCTGGAGGGCAGTAGGGCGATCATAGCTCACTCTGCAGCTTCAACCTCTGGGGTTCGAACAATCCTCTTGCCTCAGCCCCTCAAGTAGCTGAGACTATAGGCGTGCATCACCATGCCTGGCTAATTTTTGTATTTTTTGGTATAGATGGGGTTTCACCATGTTGCCTATAGGCTGATAAATACAATTTCTACCCACTGAGGGGTCTGTGGACTGGACATAGGAGTACAAGATGCTTGAAGGCCAAGAGCAATGGTCCTGGGGAAGCAGGTGGACTTAACAGGGCCAGTGAACCTGAGCATGCCCCTGACCCCGTCTGAATGCAATGCTCGGAGTGGGCATGGGGGTGGTTGGGGAGATAGGGGCAGAGAAGGCTCAGCATCCACCAGGGAACCTTCTGGAATCCCCACACCTGCCTTTGACACCTCCCCCAAGACAGCCATTAAATTTCCACCTAGGTGTGGGGCTGGGGGCTGAGGGCAGGGTAGGCCTCGAGGGCCAGTAGAGACTAGGGTGGGGGCTCCCTGGGGCTGGGCTGCCTGTGGGAAGAGGAGGGAGGCGGAGGCGAGCTGCCCAGCTTTGGGATCCAGAAAGCGTCTGTTGGGACAGTGGTGGCCGCGTGGTGCTCTAGGCAGCTGCCTAGCCTCTGACCCTCTAAGTTTACTGAGGTCTGGTCCCAGGTCCCAAGGCCATGGGCACTCAGAACCCTCTTCACGTCTGCCCTGTCCTGTCTCAGGACAACTTTGCCTGGCTAGGAACTCTTGGCTCTGTAACCATCACCTTGACCCTTTGCACTCTGAACTGTGGCCAGAGGTCAATGTGGCTTGGACTTCCACTCCGTGCCCAAGCCAGGGCACCTAGCACCCAGCCTGTCTGTGAATTCTCAGGGGGCATCTGGCACCTGGCTGCCCATCCCTGGGGCCCACTCACCAGCACCACCTCCCAGCCCCACTCCCTGTAGATGGGGTTGTGGGTTTGTCGCCACAGGTACATGTAGCTCTCCACCACCTCTGGCCGGAGGATGTAGTAGCTCTCGCTCAGCTGGGTGGCCACGGCCTCTCTGCCGGAGTTAAACCAGAAGGCCTCGGGCCCGAGTTTGGTATCTGGGGAAACAGCCAAGCAGAGGGCCCAGGTCAGTCCTCCCACCTCCTGCTTTTCGGGATCCAGGAGGGATGTCAGTTGCCTCGAGCCCGCGGCCAGGGTGATGTCAGGGGTGTGTGGGTGTGAGGCGCCCCTGCCTGGACTGCTGCGTAAGGCTGCACCGGGCACATGCCCAGCTTCCCTCTTGGCCTGGACTGGATAAAACAAGACCCTCGGGGACTCGAAATGTGAGCAGCTTTGGTCCAAATGAGCTACTCAGCAGTCTGGGTAGGTGAAGGTTTGGGCGGGGTTCCACGACTGTGTACTTGGAGGCAATACCTCTGCAAGAGGTTAGCCAGACCTCAGCCAAGAGGGTTTCGGGTTTCAACACATCTGGGGAACCGAGGGTTAAACAAAGTGAGTCTCCCATCTGCAGGATTTATCAGATCCTTTAATATGTTAATATGCAATGAGGCATCTCCACGGGACCCTTTCTCTTAGAAAACTGCTTTTAACACCTCCCAGAACTTCTAGAGTTTGGGAACAGCTGAGGTGGAGATGGAGGGAAGATTGCCCAGGAATGCACCTACTTCCACAAAGGGAGCTGAGGAAGGAAAGCCCGAGGAAGCCTGGGTTCTGTTATTGTCACTGTTTTGTTCTGGGGCAATGTGCTGTCATTCTTGTTGTATGGCCATAATTGTAACCACCTCTGCAGTCACCGCTTATGATTTCAAAGGCTGTGCTGGGTGCTTTAATACACTATTTCAATTCTTAAAACATGGTTCTTTAGTAAGGTAATTGCTACTATCCCTCTCACGCAGGCGGAAACTGAGGATCAGAGAGGCTAAGTAATTTGCCCAAGGTAACACAGCGAGTTGTGGCTGAGCTGGGACTTGACCCTGGATGTGTCTGATGCCTCTCCTAGGGTGGTGCTCTTTCCCTCCTGGGTCTGACCCTCATAGGCCCAACATGTAGGGTATGAGGGCCAGATCCTTCAACCTTTAATGCCTCTCCCTCCTGTCCAGGTCACCCGAGTCCCCAGCTCCATTCCTAATGTGAACCCTCTTCCCTCCCACCAGGGTTCAAAACCCTGAGAGGCCCTGGGTTGCTTTGACTCTAGAGGCAGGGGCTACAGGTTTGCAGGACTTCCACTCTTCCACGGAGGGCTTCAGCGAAGAGGAATTAGCTAGACCCTAGCCTCTCGAATCTTTTCAAATGGCGTAGCAGCTTCTAGCCATCAGAAAACAGTCGTTTTGCCAAGTCGCTAGTGGGGTGAAGGCAGGAGCCACTGCTGCAGGCGTCCACGGGACAAGCCGAGGCTGGCTGGAACAATATGCTCTGTTAAGCGGCTGTCTTTTATGGTCTGGGCTGATTGTCTCAGACAAATAGCGAGCTTTTTATTATTCCTGAGATTTGTTATTTGTTTATGGCCCTGGCAGAGTGAGCTCTTTGAAGAGAATGGACGACCAGTTTTAAAGACCCATTGCGAATCTCTGACTTCCTGGAAACAGCTCCAGGAGACCCCATTCAGCTGGGGCGGGCACAGACACATCACAGTGGACCGTCAGCAAGTGGCTGCAGTGCTGTTGGCAGAAGGCGGCTGCCAAAGTACTTTCTCATGGGACCCTGTGCCTCACTCTGAAACCTGTGTCATTATTCCCATCGAACAGATAAGAAAACAGAGGCTGCCCAGCTGGCAGTGGCAGAGCGGCACTCGAGCCTGGAATTTTTACTGCAAATCTTGGCTCATCCCCTCCAGCCAACACTGGGATTACCACTTGGAGCAGCGGGCGTCTCCTGGGACCACATGGGGGCTGGGGATTTTTCTGAGGAGTGCAGTCTGCACACGGGGTGGAACCAGGCATCAGAAGGCCTGGGTTCCAGCCCAGGATCAATTCCTTATGTGTAGTGTGACTTTGGCTAAGTTACTTCCCCCTCTGGGCTGACTCTGCTTCTCTGTGTAAAATGAGGAGCCAGGCTCAGGCTCTTAAATGCGACCTCTGACTCTAGCATCTGACAATTCACTGGTGAGTGGTGGGTGGGGAGGACCCAGCTCTCAGGCTTTCCGGTGGTCACGGGTCAAAGAGGGCAACTAAACAGGTGGGAGCAGGAGGCAGTGAGACCCCCTCTAAGGAGGGTGCTGGGGGAAAGGCAGAAGCACATTCAAAGGCATGGGACTCAGGGTGGGACATGTGCTGGGCTCAGGAAGCTGCTGTTTCTGCCTCCAGAGCTGGAGGATCCTTTATTCCGTGCCCCTCTCAAGGAACCTTGGCCAAGTAATTTCTGAGCCTGTTTCCTCACCTGTGTGGTGAGGTTCAGTGATGATGTGTGTCAAGGGCGGAAGAGCATCGGGTACACGCAAAGTACTTCCTGCGTCGGGTAGGCGCAAAGTACTTCCTGCGTCGGGTACACGCAAAGTACTTCCTGCGTCTGTACTAGTTTCCTTTTCATTCAGGGTACAGTCTCAGAGCCTGGACAGCACATCTCTCAAATTCTACCTAAGTTCCAGCGGGAGGCTTCCCTAAGGCCATGTGCTCCCTTCACTCACTGCTGCTGGTCTTTCCAGTTCTTCCTGGTGTCTAGCCTCAGTCTCTCCTGCTGCCCCTTCCCCTTGCAGGGTTACCTGAGCGGGCGTATGACTCGTGGCACGTCTTGGTGATCTGGGCTGCGAGCTCTCGGTAGTGGACCCTCTTTTCTTCCTTGGCATCCTCGGCGCCAAGGGCGATCATGCCCCCGGAGAAACAGGCCAGGTGCCCCATCTTGTGGTCCAGAATCCCCCCTCGCCACTCGGCGATGTAGGTCAGCCCCCCGGGAGAGACATTCAGCAAGTAGGTCTCTATCGCCTGGGAGCAAGGTGGGGATTGGGCAGGGAGAAGGGGCATGGGAGGGCACAGAGAAGAGGGGGAAAGGATGGAAAATAAACATTTTGGAGACAGTAGCAAGGGCAGCTCTGCCAAGCCCTCCATCCCAGGTAAAGGAGGCCCACTGATTTCTGCTGGTCAAGATGCCTGCCAGGGCACAGGAGGGGCTGCTATTCACTGGGAGGCTCAGACACACGGCAGCTCCCCAGGGCAAGTCTCTTAGTCTTTACAATCTTCCACGTTTTAAAAAACATTAAAAAATATTTTAAGGTGATCCTCCTCCTCCATTACGTCCTCTGTTTGATCTTAACCAGAAACCCAGCTGGCCTGTGGACAGGCTTCAGGGGTCCAGGCCCTTAAAACTGCACCCAACGCTTTTTAGTGGATGTGCATCTTTATGGGAAGAGTGTCCATCTATTCTTCTCAGTTTCTCAAAAAGAACCTGCAGAAAATTAAGAGCTGCTCTCTATGGTATTTTGTCACACGTTTCCTCATTTAATGCCTACAGCAAGCCAGGCACCTGGGCTGTGGCGCCCTACACAGACAAATGGGAGGGGCAGCTTGTCCCAGGCCATGCAGCCACACCAGCCTAGAAACAAGATCCCACATTGTCCAGAGCTCTGCTTCTTCCTCTACCCGATGGCCACACCTTTTGGTGGGAAGGGAGGTGATGCTGTTGTAAAGACTCTGGGATGTCGGGGACATGAGGGGGTCACACTGCTGTCAGTCCCAGGAGCCCTGGGGACCCAGGGGAGGAAGGAAGCTGCTCACACAGCCTTGAGGCCAGACTTCATGGGCTGGTGGGGCCTGGCCCATGGCTGGGGTCCTCTGGGGCCCTTGCCAGGCCTCTGCCTCCACTCTCACCCCTCCAATCTACTCTCCAGGGGGTCTCTGTACTCTGCAATTAACACACCGGATCATATCATTTGCCTGCTTAGAACCTGTAGTGGTTTCCAAGTGCCCTTATGTGAAAAGACCAGAGAGGCCGCCAAGACTCCACGATCTGGACTCCGAGGGTGGACCTGATACTATGGACATGGCTCTGGGGCACAGACTCGTCAGGTTCAAATCCCATCTCCACCAGTTCCACGCTGTGTGACACTGGGCAGGTTGTATGTTCTCTCTGTGCCTCAGTTTCCTAACGTGTAAACTGGGGATAAGAGCATTAACTGCCTCAAAGGGTTGTGAGAATTAAATGAGATACGCCTGCAGGGCTTGGCCTATTTCCCAGCACAGAGCGAGTCCCCAGTAATTACTGGCCCCTATGATTCCTCTCCAGTCTGTCTCCTGCCCCTCCCTTCTCACACCCTACCTCACCCACACTGGAATCTTTTCACTCATGTACCCTCCTGGCTTCCAATATTTCAGGAGCCATGTAATATTTCCTTGGTGTCAGTGCTGTGCTAGGTACTGGGGCTACAGGTGTGCTGGAGAGGAGCCTGGACTCTGCCTCAGGGAGCTCACCCATTAGTGCAGGGAATTCCCAACAAAACCAAATGTACACGAGAGGTGCAATTTGTTTTGTTTTGAAACACTGTCTTAGACTGTCACCCAGGCTGAAGTGCAGTGGCACCATCTTGGCTCACTGCAACCTCCGCCTCCCAGGTTCAAACCATTCTCGTGCCTCAGCCTCCCAAGTGTTAGCTGGGATTATAGGCATGTGCCACCACCCCCAGCGATTTTTTGTATTTTTAGTAAAGACAGGGTTTCACTATGTTGCCAGGCTGGTCTTGAACTCCTGACCTCAGGGGATCCACCCACCTAGGCCTCCCAAAGTGTTGGGATTACAGGTGTGAGTCACCACAACTGGCCCAGAGGTACAATTTGTGATCAGCATTTTGAATAAAACAAAGTGAGGGTAAGATTAAAAAATGCAGGGGGAGGCGGAGAGGGGCTGGACACAGTGGCTTATGCCTGTAATCCCAACACTTTGGGAGGCTGAGGTAGATGGATCACTTGAGCCCAGTAGCTTGAAACCAGCCTGGGCAACATGGCAAAAACCTATCTCTACTAACTGCACTCCATCCTGGGAAACAGAGTGAGACTCTGTCTCAAAAACAAAAACAAAACCAAAACAAAACAAAAAGCTGGGGTGGGGGCAGTGCTGTACTTTGCAGAGTGAGGTCTGGGAAAGTCTCTTTGCAAAGGTGACATTCTTGAAGGCTGCATTTTTCTTCCTGCTTCGGGGCTTGGCTGGTGCTGGGCCTCCTCCCTGCATGCTCCAGCCCTGACTCTACTAACTCCACTTCCTCCAGAATGTCACTTCCTTGGAGAGAATGCTGCAATTTAAACCAGCACTGCCACTGCCATTACTATGGGCCCGTCACCCTTCTACATGGTGCCATTCCTACTTGGCGTATGTTTCTGTTGTATATCTGTCCCTCTCTCAGACTCGGAGTACCGTGTGACAGCAGAAGCCACCACCAGCAGCCTCCAGCCAGTGCCCGACACACAGGAGATGCTCAAGGAACATTTGCTCACTCCTGGGTCTGTTTTTTCCTTTTTTCTCTACTGTCAGGGCCCAGGGCTGGTGGGCTGGCTGCAGGACCCACACTGAGTGGCAGATAGAGAAGCGCTGACAATGTGACATGCCAGGGCACCTGCTCCACATGGGGAAGTGCTGAGGACACCTGCAGAGCAGCCGGGCTGCAGGCGGGGGTCTGCTCTGGGCCCGGCCTGGCTCCCGAGCAGAGCCACAGGCCCGGCAGCTGCTCGGCGTCACTAAGCGTGTGGCGCAAGGGAGGAGTGTCAGGGCTCAGAAACCTGGGTCAGAGTCACCAGTTGTCAACACTTTGGAGAGAACACAGATATCTGAGGGAGACCTCAGGATGCCACACACCAGAGCTGGCATCTGCACCTTCCAGACCGCCTCCCACAGGTTATTTCCACTGCGGGTTGGCCCCAAGCTAAGTAATTGCGGTCAAGAGGAAATTATAAACCAGTGCCTCTTTGAAGACACAACTGAGACACGCAGATGCAAAGATTAAAAAACAAGGCTTTTTAAAACAAAACACAAGACAGCGCAGGCTGGCAGACGACTGGTAAAAGGTTTAAATCACAGCAAGCAGAGGTGCAAGGAGCTAACTGGGGTGCAAGACCAGGGTTTATTTAAAGTATTAACAAAAATATTTGTACTGTTCCTTGCAGAGCACGGCTAACCCATAGGCAGTGAGCCCAGAGTGGCGAGAGGCCTGGGTTTGCATCTCAGCTCTGCGATTTAGGAGCTAGATGACTGTGGGCAAGTTATTTCACTTTACTGAAGACTCACTTTGCTCATCTATAAAATGGGAATAATGATTCCTGGATCGGTTGTGAGGATTAAAGGAGAGGATATTCGAAGCCTGGCTCCGTGCCTGGCACTGGCTGTTGCTTCCTTTGCCGCCTGCAGGAGCCCCATCTGAGCACTCGTGGGAGGGGTTTCAGGCAAGCCAGGCCCCTCTGTGACTTGGCCGCTGGTAAGCAGAGGCCAGTCCACTGGATCTGGAGTTGGACCCGTATTTGTGTCCTCGCTCTGACACCTGCTGCTATATGGACCTTGGGCCTTTCTGACCCTCAGTTTCATCATCTGTAAGATGGGGGCTAAAGAAGATGAGGTACTTAGAGCACTGGCCCGGAGGAGGCCAAAGTGACCAAAGCTCTCCCTCTTCTTCTTGTCTCCTGCCGTGACACTCAGAGGTGTGCCCAGTCTGAACTGTCTGACCTTGCCAGGCCCACCCCAGCTGGACACTGGTCTAACCTGGTGCTTTTCTGACCCCAGGTGCACAACAGAATTGTGGAAGGAATTTTTTTTTTTTTTTTTTTTTTTTTTTGAGACGGAGTCTCGCTCTGTCGCCCAGGCTGGAGTGCGGTGGTGCGGTCTCGGCTCACTGCAAGCTCTGCCTCCCGGGTTCACGCCATTCTCCTGCCTCAGCCACCCGAGTAGCTGGGACTACAGGCGCCTGCCACCTCGCCTGGCTAGTTTTTTGTATTTTTTAGTAGAGACGGGGTTTCACCGTGTTAGCCAGGATGGTCTCGATCTCCTGACCTCGTGATCCGCCCATCTCGGCCTCCCAAAGTGCTGGGATTACAGGCTTGAGCCACCGCGCCCGGTCTCTTTTTTTTTTTGAGACGGAGTCTCGCTCTGTCGCCCAGGCTGGAGTGCAGTGGAGCAATCTGGGCTCCCTGCAAGCTCCGCCTCCTGGGTTCACGCCATTCTCCTGCCTCAGCCTCCCGAGTAGCTGGAACTACAGGTGCCCGCCACCACGCCCGGCTAATTTTTTGTATTTTTAGTACAGACAGGGTTTCACTGTGTTCGCCAGGATGGTCTCGATGTCCTGACCTCATGATCTGCCCGCCTCGGCCTCCCAAAGAGCTGGGACTACAGGTGTGAGCCACCGCGCCCGGCCGTGGAAGGAACTTTTTAAAAAGCTCAGATTGGGATTTAATTGGCCTGGGGTGAGGCTAGACATGGGATTTTTAAAGCTCTCCAGGTGTTCCTAAGGTACAGGCAGGGGTGAAGGTCTTTGGTCAGTGATTCCCAACCCTGACTACACACGGAAATCCCAAGGAGGTTCATGTGTGGCCCGGGCCACATGCCCAGAGGTTCTGAGTCAGGGGTGCAGTCTGAACATCAGGACTTTGCAGCTCCCTAGGTGATTTTAACATGCCAACAAGGTTGAGAACCACCAGAAGATTCTTCAAAACCCCAAACTTGCCAGAGGCCCAGCCTTCACCCAGGGTCAAAGATGCTCCAGGCTCTTCACTGGGAAGATCAAATGCAGAGAGCAAAGCCTCTTCTATTCAAAGTTCTCTCCTACAAAATCAAGTGCTCCGAGTTGCCTTAAATAATTCATGGCCATTTCTTCCCATGAAGCCTCAACTATAGTGTGCCCTGAGGGCAGGGAGCCTGGCTGCTCATTAACTTTATGTTTACTCTGCAAGAGAAGCCATAAAGGGCCTCTGGGCAGCACACTCTGGCCACCACCAGCTGCACACTAATTCTCTGACCAGGGCTCTGGTCTGAGCTCAGCCAAAGACCGGAGTGAACAAGGCTGGGACTCAGACTGAGATGAGACTATAATCCCAGAAGCTGCTTCATGATTGAGGTCTTGTGCCAGGGAGCTGGACAGGGAAAACTCATTGCTGAGCCTACGGTTTAAAGGGTCCAGGGCTCTAGCAGTCTGTTTCAATGTGTGTCTTTTAAGCACCACCATTCCTGGCCAGATTCCTGTGATCAGAGGGTACTCAGAGACCATCTATCCATCCATCCAACTGCTCACACCCACCCACCCATCGATCTACTCACCCATCCATCCTTCCCTCCATCCATCCTTCCCTCCATCCCTCCATCCTTCCCTCCATCCATCCTTGCCTTCATCTATCCTTCCATCCATTCATCCTTCCCTCTATCCATCCTTCCCTCTATCCATCCATCCTTCCCTCCATCCATCCTTCCCTCCATCCATCCATCCTTCCCTCCATCCCTCCATCCTTCCCTCCATCCTTCCCTCCATCCATCCATCCTTCATCCATCCATCCCTCCCTCCATCCATCCTTCCCTCCATCCACCCATCCTTCCCTCCATCCATCCATCCTTCCCTCCATCCTTCCCTCCATCCTTCCCTCCATCCTTCTCTCCATCCATCCTTCCCTCCATCCATCCATTCTTCCCTCCATCCATCCTTCCCTCCATCCATCCATCCTTCCCTCCATCCATCCTTGCCTCCATCCATCCATCCTTCCCTCCATCCCTCCATCCTTCCCTCCATCCATCCATCCTTCATCCATCCATCCCTCCCTCCATCCATCCTTCCCTCCATCCACCCATCCTTCCCTCCATCCATCCATCCTTCCCTCCATCCTTCCCTCCATCCTTCCCTCCATCCATCCTTCCCTCCATCCATCCATCCTTCCCTCCATCCATCCTTTCAGCATTCATGCATGCATGCATTCATTCATTTGTTTACAAAACAGTTACCATGTGCCTGCTATGTGCCAGGTACTGTTTTAGGAGCAGACAAGATCTCTGATCCCGGATAACTGACATTCTATTTGGAGAAGATAGAGAATGAGCAAGTAAACAAATACATGCCTGTGATAATTGTAGAGGATGATGAAGGTGAAGAGAATAAGCCTGGGTATGTGACAGGCTGGGAATGGTAGTTTCAGTGGCATCTGAATTGACAGTTGACTAGTGAGTGGGACCTAGCAACTGGAATGATATTCCAGGCAGAGGGGACAGCAAGTGCAAAGGCCCTGAGGTGGGAATTGCCTGGGGTGTCTGAGGAAGAGCAGGAAGACTGGTGCCAGGGCCCAGAAAGCACAGGGCAGAGAGGCAGGCGTGAAGTCAGGGTGATCAGCAGGGCCCAGGGAAGGCGGACTTGATGGGTAAAGGAGAGGAGTTGGATTTATTCCAGGTGCTAAGGGAAGCCAGAGAAGAGAGGGATGTGCATGTCCAGCTTTTCTGGCTTCTGTTCCCCACACAGCATTCAGAGAGCAGGGCAGAGGGGAAGCCAGTTTAGAGGAAATAAGGAGGTAGTGTAGACCAAGGTGGTGGCAGAGTAGATCCAACTTGCTCAACTTGCTTTATGGGGAAACTGAGGCCGAGAGAAGGCCCAGTGCCTTTTCCTTAGTTGGGCTCCAAGGTATCTGTTGAGTCGTGGGATTCCCTAGCCCTCTTCCCAATGGCTCAGGCTAACTGCTTCCCTCTTCTGTCCTGGTCTCTCCTCTTTGGAGGGACTCACCTCAGCCTTCCAGCCCTCGTTCATTCCACACCCCATGGACAGACCACCAGTGGTGTCAGCTTGGCCAGCTCTGTGCTGTGTGGCCTTGGGCAAGTGCCTTCCCTTCTCTAGGCCTTGGTTTCCATCCACATAAAGAGAAGGAGCAAAACTGGATGCTCCACTGAAGGAGGCCTCCTCCAGCTTGGACATACTTCTCCTGTCACCTCTGTTGTCCAAGGAAGACACGACTGAGGGTCTCACTCTGGCAGCCACCCTTGGGGGTGCCAGCCCCCAGTCTGGCTGCATTCTAGGCTCTGACACATCAGCCGAAGCACAGACACTGAGCAGGTGGCAGTTTCTGAATCAGACTGACGGTCACTTCCGATGAGACCTCAGACACATGACTTCACCTCCCCGAGCTTGGGTTTTGCATCTAACACAGCCCCAGTCTTAGAGCATGTGGGAGGGTCACAGGGGTGTACAATGCCTGGCTGCGAGGGGGCTGTCCTGTCAATCTTCTCACCAGTTCACTGCAGGGGGTGGGAGCAAGCCTCAGCCCATCTGGCCCCACAGCCCCCAGCACTCAGGGGCCTGTGAGAGAGCCGGAGGCTGGTGACCAGCGGCCTGTGAATAATCCAGTGCTTGTCTTACCTCCAAGGCTTCGTAGTACATATTTTTAGCCTCCATATCTGTCTTGCCCGACATCAACCAGGATTTGATCAAATATTCATAAAAACTGTCCCCGAGTCCTCCAACTGAGACGTGGTCTGTGAGGGGAAAGAGGACAAGAACATTATCTCCATCTGCTGTCGGCTCTCCTGGGGCAGAGCCTCGCACACCCGCCTGGCCTCAGGGGCCTGGTGCCTGTACGGGTAGGAAGTGGGCATCTTGCCAGCAGCCACCGAACCTGGAACGGGGACTGCAAAGCAGACACAGCCTGTGACTCGGAGGAAATCCGGGCTGTCTAGAGCGCGCTCGTCCTGCACAAAAATGCATGGGCTCATCCGGCGGGTGCTATAAATCACCTCGCCTTAGCAGGCTGGGGACGGCAGGGCCTCTGGTTATTAACTGTAAGTGAGTTGCATTTCTTTACAAAGATAATCTGGTGGCAGGGAGTTCAGAGGTTTTTATTACCCAGTGACAAACATGATAATTAATGCTGGGTAGCTTCATAAAAGGCCATGGGAAAGAGGAGGAAAAACCTTAATTTAGCTGGCCAAGCCCTCAAGTAGAGCCTCTCTGGAAAAACTGAGTTTAAGTTTAGCAAATTGGGATAAATGGAGTTTAAAGGAGCAGGAAAGAGAAGAATTGAGTCGCAACACGCCCTCTCTGCCCTGGTGGCCTCTGCCTGCTGGACAGTGGGCCAGCCAAGGAGCAGGGCCTCACAGGCTGTGGCTGAGCCCAGAGGTCTCTCCACCCAGGGCCGACCCAGGAGGAAGGCGGGTTGCCTGAGGAACACTTCACCGCAGATGCAAGACAGAAAACGCTTCATTCCTAGGCTTTGACAATTGACAACGGGGAAACGTAAAGGCATTTGATAGATTTAACAAAGAACAAACCAGTTCTGTGTTCTGATTCACTTAAGCAGAGAAACAGAGAGAAGAAAGAAAATGGGGGTGGACCGAAGGCGGGGTGGGGGAATGGGCAGAGTGTTTTCAACTCCTCAGCAGAAGAAGGGGGCCAAGAGAGAGGGGAGAGGTAAAGTGGGTGGAGGGAGGAGGGACAGAAAGAGAGAGAGAACACACCAACAGCTACCATTTACTGTGGGCCAGGAGCCTCACTGTATTATTTATAACTTAATCTTCCAGGGCACCCTGCAAGGTAGGTGCTATCGACCCCATTTCCCAGGTGGGAGAACGGCAACTGGGCCTAAATGGCTCATCCAAGACCATCAAGCGGGTGAAGGGCAGAGCCTCACCTTCCGCAGCTGCACACAGTCAACCAGAGAGTGAAGACAGAGACACGCAGAGAAAGAAAGACAAGTGTGGGGACCAAGGGACCAAAAGGGCGAAGACAGATGGGACCCAGGAATGGGGGTCGAGAGGAGGCCAGCCACACGGTACACCCGCCCTTCCGGCCCCCTCCAGCCCTGATCCATAAATAAGTCCTGGCCCACCAAGGGTTCCAGATGGACCAGCATCTGCAAAAATTGGAACAGACAAGATGAAGCATGTGCTTTGGGGAGGAGCTGGAAGGGGCCGGGCTGGGCTGGACTGTGCTCTGGTGTGGAGGGAAGACAGAAGTGGCACCTCTCTTCTTCCTACATACCCCACGGAAGGAAGGGCTGGGCCAGGCCTGGCATGTTGAGGAGGGGCAAGTCTGTTGCAGAGGAGGGGTCAGGCTCAGGCTGGAAGTCATGGGTCGGCCTCTGCTCAGAGCCCTTCTCCAGCCCCATCATGGGCACGGCAGCTACAAGCACTGTCACCTCTCGGTGTGGTGCACCCTCCCCACCTCATCCCCTACTCTGGGGCTCAAGCGTTCTCACAACCCTGCTCATGGTCCCTCCCCATAGGGTGGCCACGGGAATTAAGTGAAACAAGGCCAGCCACCATCAGAAGCCCTCAGTGGCCGCACTCTCCTTGGGTGGTGGGCCCACCTTGCCATCAGGTGCCCGCCGGCTATGTGATGAGTGCCTGTGCACGGGTCTGCCTCCCTCACTAGCCCGTGGGCTCTTTGTGGGGAGGGATTGCATGCGACTCCCGCTTGATGCCCAGTAACTATACGGCGCGCAGAGATGCCCATGGAGTGCTGAGCGGGGGAATGCAAGGGAGGCTTGGGCTCTGTCGGGATGCGAGGCTTGAGCTGTGCCAGGAAGGGCCTCGAATGCCAAGCCAAGGAGTTTAGACACAATCATGCGGTGACGGAGTGTGCGCGTGACAAGGTCCAGGCTTCCTCTGGAGGGACATGCAGGGGAGGGAGCCAGGTCATTAGGGTCCGCAGTGTTGAGATGTGGCTGCCTCTCAGGGGCACTTATGTGGGCGTCTCACATGTGAGGGTCCCACTGCTTTACAGCTTATGTGTGTGGGGTGTGTGGGGAGTGTGTGTGTGTGGATGGGGTGTGGGGAGTGTGTGTGTATGGATGGGGTGTGGGGAGTGTGTGTGTGGATGGGGTGTGGGGAGTGTGTGTGTATGGATGGGGTGTGGGGAGTGTGTGTGTATGGATGGGGTGTGGGGAGTATGTGTGTATGGATGGTGTGTGGGGAGTGTGTGTGTATGGATGGGGTGTGGGGAGTGTGTGTGTATGGATGGGGTGTGGGGTGGGTGTGTATGTGTGGTGAATTAATGTGTGTGTGTATGTAGGTGAATGGGGGTATGTGTGTGTGCTGAGGGGTAGGGGTGTGTGGATGTGTGTAGGGAGAGTGTGTGTGTGTCAAGGAGTGTGGTGTGCAGTGTGTGTGAGGGGACTAATGTGTAGTGTGTGGGGTGTGTGCGTGAGGGGAGTGTGTGTAACGTGTGGGGGGTGTGTGGAATGTGTGTGTGAGGGGAGTGTGTAGTGTGTGAGGGGAGTGTGTGTGTGTGTGTGTGGGAGTGCCGGTGGTGTGTAGTGTGTGGGAGTGTGGGTGGTAGGTGTGTGTGTGGGAGTGTGGGTGGTGTGTAGTGTGTGGGAGTGTGGGTGGTAGGTGTGCGTGTGGGAGTGTGGGTGGTGTGTAGCGTGTGGGAGTGTGGGTGGTGTGTAGTGTGTGGGAGTGTGGGTGGTGTGTATGTGTGGGAGTGTGGGAGTGTGGGTGTAGTGTGTGTGGGAGTGTGGGTGGTGTAGTGTGTGTGGGTGGTGTGTAGTGTGTGTGGGAGTGAGTGTGAGTGGTGTGTAGTGTGTGTGGGAGTGAGTGTGGGTGGTGTGTAGTGTGTGCATGAGGGGAGTGTGTAGTGTATGTATATGTGAGAGGAGTGTGTCTAGTGTGGGTGTGTAGGGGAAGTGTGTGTAATGTGTGTGGGGTGTGTGCATAGTGTGTAAGGGGAGTGTGTGCAGGGGAAGTGTATGTAATGTGTGTGTGTGGTGTGTGTGAGGGGAGTGTGGATGTGAGGGGAGTGTGGATGTGAGGGGAGTGTGGGTGTGTGGGTCTGTGTGTGGGGGGAGTGTATGTAGTGTGTGTGGGGGGAGTGTTATGTAGTGTGTGTGTGTGGGAGGGAGTGTATGTAGTGTGTGTGTGGGGGAGTGTATGTAGTGTGTGTGTGTGGGGGAGTGTATGTATTGTGTGTGTGTGGGAGGCAGTGTATGTAGTGTGTGTGTGGGGGGAGTGTATGTAGTGTGTGTGTGGGGGGAGTGTATGTAGTGTGTGTGTGTGGGAGGGAGTGTATGTAGTGTGTGTGTGGGGGAGTGTATGTAGTTGTGTGTGGGAGGGAGTGTATGTAGTGTGTGTGTGGGGGGGAGTGTATGTAGTGTGTGTGGGAGTGTATGTAGTGTGTGTGTGTGGGGGAGTGTATGTAGTGTGTGTGTGTGGGAGGGAGTGTATGTAGTGTGGGGGGGAGTGTATGTAGTGTGTGTGTGTGGGAGTGTATGTAGTGTGTGTGTGTGAGGGGTGTATTAGTGTGTGGGGGGTGTCTGTATGTGTGTGGGGGAGTGTATTGTTGTGTGTGTGTGGGGGAGTGTATGTAGTTGTGTGTGGGAGGGAGTGTATGTAGTGTGTGTGTGTGTGGGGGAGTGTATGTAGTGTGTGTGTGGGGGGGAGTGTATGTAGTGTGTGTGTGGGGGGAGTGTATGTAGTGTGTGTGTGGGGAGTGTGAATGTATGTGAGGGGAGTGTGGGTGTGTGGGGGAGTGTGTAATGTGTGTGTGTCTGGGAGGGATGGTGGGTGGCGTGGTAGGGGTGTGTGTGTGTGTGTGTGTGTATGAGTGTGGTCTTCCCCAACACTGTGAGGCGGGCTAGAAGTACAGGCATAGTAATGAGAAGACATGGCTCTACATTAGCTCAAGGTGCACCCCCGCCCACTCTGGGCCTCGGTCTCCCCATCTCTAGATGTGTGAAGGGGGCATAAGCTGGTGTCCCTGAGCCCCAGAACAGAGGCAGGCTCTGCTGCTTCCTGACTGTGCCAATGCGCTCATCACACCTGGCAGGAGGCTGCGCCACAAGCCTGGAAATCAGCCGATCTAATGCCAGGGAAGCTGCCAGGCTGAAGCTCACACTCCTGGACCTGCCAAGGAGGTCTGGACTTGCCACTTCCCTCCCACAGAAGAAAGTGTGGGATTCAGGCAGCGGACAAGTTACTCAGGTGCCACACTGAGGGGCTGGTGATCCCTTCTCGGCAGCTCTCAGCAATCAGCAGGTCGGCCTCAGGGTCATCTCATTTGTGTTGGGCGCCACTGGGAGCCTGGTGGGTTTCTCCTGGGTTTAAGTCTTAGCAGTAGGACTGTCTTGGGGCTCCCCTGTTGCCCCTGAAGCTCGGTTTCCAGGAGGAGTGGGAAGCCAACAAGAGCAGAGGCCTAGGTAACTGAGAGGCAGTCCTAATTCCTTCTTTGTCTCTCTAGGCTGCAATTTCTGTGGTTGCAAATGGGCTACACAGTCCCTGCCTGTCCTGCCTTTAGGCTTGCTCTGAAGATTTAAGAAGAGAAAACGATGTGCATGCACTTAAGCTTATGCAAGGTGGTAATGCTATCATGTGCTAAAAGAATGTGTGCACCAGAAAAAAAAAAAAAAAGAACACACACACAGGAAAACTGAGATGACCCCAGGCACCAAGGCCAGTGGAGGAAGAAGGCAGATGTTTGGGCGAGCTGGACGTTATAATCCCCTCTGCTCTTTAGCAGGCCAAGGGCTCAGATTTTATTAAGAGGAAACAATTTCCCATATGCGACTGGCTTTGCCCAGACCTGCAGCCCCCGGCACAGCCTGAGAAGAAAATGAGGCTTCCCAGCAGGGGCTTCCTTATAATTTGCCAAGGTGACTGTTGAGCTGGGAAGCCCACACCCCTCTCGGCCCTTTTCATGGGTTCTGCTGCCTTGCCCTGGAGCAGCTCAGCCCAGCAGAGGGGTTTATCTCCTTACCCAGTCAGGCCTTGCAATTAAAACCAGCAACTGTTATTGAACTGCCTTTTCCTGTGGCCATAATCTGCAATTCAAGCTTCATTTTCTCCCCATACTTTTGGATTTGCCAGTGTGTTCTGGTTAAAAATACTTTCCATTTCTGTAAGTGGTTTTTACAGGAGGCCACCTGGGGTGAGGTCATCACTGGGGGAAACTCCTGGGTGGAGTTTTCTGGGGGAGACTCGGGTTGGAAGGAAAGGCCTCAGCTGCTTCGCCACAGTGTCCCCAGTGCCGCCTCTCTAGGCCCCACTTGCATTGTTCCCTTTTGGGACAACTTGGATCATCTTTGGAAGATGGAAGTGAAATCTGTTTCCTGCAGCCTTTGACCATTCTTCCTACGCCTCTCCATGGCACACAAAGAATGCATCTCACTCTCTTCTTTCATTTTGCAGGACAGGAAACCGAGGTTCAAAGAGATACAGTGAATTCCCCCCAAGCCATGTAGTCATTAGACTCATATCCACTTTGCCCCCGAGCCCTCACTGATGTCACAAAAATTGGGTTGGAGGCAGGGGAAAGGGAAGGGGGTCCTTGTTTGCACAGAGACAGTGGGGATGGGTGCTCTGCCAGGTCTTGGGAGGCCCTAGAGGCAGTGCCCATGGAACCTATCACTGCCAATTCTGGCTGACCATGACCATGTGACCAGGGCCCGCCTCTGCTTCCCAGAGCTGGGCTTCTCAACAGGCATGCGCATTCCAGAGGCCTGGGGGACTTGTCCACACTCTCACACCTAAGCGACCCCAAACCCCATTCTGTTGCAGTGGGTGGGGCTGGGGGCTTGTGAATGATGTTCCATGGGTGACTGGCTATTATCTGGCTGAGAAACAAGTCTCTGAACAGAGAACAACTGAAAACTCTGGGATTGATTCTTTCTTGTAGGTCTAAGATGCACAGATGAATTCATGATGTCTTTTTTTTTTGGGGATGGAGTCTCTTTTTTTTTGCAAACAAAAAAAGAGTGGAGTGGAATTTTTCTTTTTTTTATTTTTGAGCCAGACTCTCACTCTGTCGCCCAGGCTGGAGTACGGTGGCGCGGTCTCAGCTCACTGCAACCTCCGCCTCCCGGGTTCAAGCAATTTTCCTGCCTCAGCCTCCTGAGTAGCTGAGACTAGAGACATGTGCCACCACATCCAGCTAATTTTTGTATTTTTAGTAGAGACCAGGTTTCGCCACGTTGGCCAGGCTGGTCTTGAACTCCTGACCTCGTGATGCACCTGCCTCGGCCTCCCGTCATGCGCCTGGATGAATTCATGATTTCTACATTGTTGTATAGTTTTTTTTGTTTGTTTTTTGATTAAAGTTAGGGCCAGGTGTGGTGGCTCATGCCTGTAATCCCAGTACTTTGGGAGGCCGAGGCAAGTGGATCATT
The DNA here is from genome assembly GCF_007565055.1 of Rhinopithecus roxellana. Taxonomy (NCBI): domain Eukaryota; kingdom Metazoa; phylum Chordata; class Mammalia; order Primates; family Cercopithecidae; genus Rhinopithecus; species Rhinopithecus roxellana. The sequence goes on along the minus strand of NC_044560.1, from coordinate 14,771,357 downwards.
TGAGGTCAGGAGTTCAAGACCAGCCTGGCTAATGTGGTGAAACCCTGTCTCTATTAAAAATACAAAAAAGTAGCCAGACATGCTGGCACATGGCTGTAGTCCCAGCTACTCGAGAGGGTGAGTCAGGAGAATCACTGAACCTGGGAGGCAGAGGTTGCAGTGAGCCGAGATCCCGCCACTGCACTCCGGCCTGGGCGACAGGGCGAGGCTCTGTCTCAAAAACAAGACAAAACAAAACAAAACAAATTGAAGTTGGAAGTGGGGAACCTGATCAAAGGGGCTGGGAAAGGATGCCTGGCCTCTCTTGGAGCCACTTCTAGGATGGATGACTCCACTTGGGACCCTCCCGAGAGCCTGGGGTAAAATGCAGGAGGCTCCTGCAGCAGGATAGGAGATGGAAAGCTGCAGCATTGACGGCACCAGATAAGGTAGGTAGGATGTGGAAAACACAGGGCAGGCCTTCAGTAAACAGCAGCCATCACACCCGGCACTGCAGCAGCGGACAACCACGGGCAAGCCCCCAGGATGCGTGGGAAGGCAGGTGGTGTCCAGGAGCACCGAGAGAATGCCTTGCTGGCTGCACGGCTCTGACAAACACATCCTCACTCAGCCCAGGGGCCTGGCAGGGTCTTCCTAGGAAGCCTGGGCAGGAACCTGCTGAATGAGGGGCAGTGGTGTCTCTGTACTCACGTTGCACCCAGTTCCCACTCACTGGGCTGAGGAAGTTGGGGTAGAGGCCAAAGGGCTTTTCGATCTTCCTGAGGACCTTGCGGATGTTCCTGACCTGCCGAGAGACAGACACCAAGTGAGCCTTCATGCTTCCGAAGAAGCCAACTGCACCCAGCCGGCTGAGGATGGGAGGCAGCTGGTTCAGAGGCACGTAGGAAACCTTACGAGGAGGCAGGAAGGGAGAGCTGCCCAACGGACTGCAGACTCTAACCTGGGGGTGGTGACATGGCCTTGCCCTGGTGCCACGTGCAGGGTGTGGCAGGGCCTGATCCATAAGCCTCTCCACTGACTGCTCTGCCTGGTGCCTGGACAGTCTCACCCCAAAACCACTGCCTGGCCAACTCCTACCCCACCCCACTCTCAACACATCCTCATTGTTGGCTGCTTTAGGGGTCCTTTTTGAAGGGTTCTTTCGGGGAGGGTTTTTTTTTTTGTTTTTTTTTTTGAGACAGAGTCGCACTCTGTCACTCGGGCTGGAGTGCAGTGGCATGATCTCGGCTCACTGCAACCTCTGCCTCCCAGGTTTAAGCAATGTTCACGCCTCAGCCTCCTGAGTAGCTGAGATTACAGGTCTGTGCCACCACACCCGGCTAATTTTTATATTTTTAGTAGAGACAGGGTTTCACCATGTCGGTCAAGCTGATCTCAAACTCCTGACCTTTTTTTTTTTTGAGACAGAGTCTCACTCCATCACCCAGGCTGGAGTGCGGTGGCGCAATCTCAGCTCACTGCAACCTCCGCCTCCTGGGTTCAAGTGATTCTCCCGTCTCAGCCTCCTCAGTAGCTAAGACTACAGGCATGCACCACCACGCCTGGCTAATTTTTGTATTCTTAGTAGAGATGGAGTTTCGCTATGTTGGCCAGGCTGGTCCTGAACTCTTGACCTCAAGTGATCCACCAGCCTCAGCCTCCCTCCCAAAGTGCTGGGACTATAGGTGTGAGCCACTGTGCCTGGCCTACGGAGGGTTCTTTTAAAGGTGGGGTTAAGTGACAGTAGCTCATTTGTTAGCTTTAGGTAAAATTGCCTTGCTAATAGGTCAAAAATGGTCAAATCCAGCAATCCCACTATTGGGTATATATCCAAAGGAAATGACAACAGTATGTTGAAGAGATTACCTATATTCCTGTGTTCATTGCAGCATTATTCAAATAGGCAAGATATGGAATCAACCTAAGTGTCCATCAACAGATGAATGAATAAAGAAAATGTGGTATAGCCAGGCATGGTGGCTGACGCCTGCAATCCCAGCACTTTGGGAGGCCAAGGGAGGTGGATCACTTGAGGCCAGGAGTTTAAGACCAATCGTGGCAACATGGTGAAATCCCATCTCTACTAAAAATACAAAAATTAGCCAGGCATGGTGGCACAGGCCTGTAATCTCAGCTACTTGGGAGGTGGAGGCAGGAGCACTGCTTGAACCTGGGAGGCAGAGGTTGCAGTAAGCAGAGATGACGCTATTGCACTCCAGCCTGGACGCTGTTTCAAAAAAAAAAAAAGAAAGAAAGAAAAGAAAATGTGATACAGTATAGGCTAGGGGTGGTGGCTCACTCCTATAATCCCAGCACTTTGGGAGGCTGAGTTGGACAGATTGTCTGAGCCCAGGAGTTTGAGACCAGCCTGGGTAATATGGCGAAACCGTCTCTACAAAATATACAAAAATTAGCTGGGTGTGATGGCACATTCTTGTAGTCCCAGCTACTCAAGAGGCTGAGGTGGGAGGATCGTTTAAGCCCAGGAGATTGAGGCTGGAGTGAGCTATAATCATGCCAGTCCACTTCAGCCTGGGCAACAGAGTGAGACCCTACCTCAAAAAAAAAAAAAAAAGAAAAAAGAAAAGAAAATGTGGTATACACAATGGAATATAATTCAATCTTAAAACAGAAAGAAATTCTGTCATTTGCAACATGTATGAACCCAGAGGATATTGTGTTAAGTGAAATATACCAGGCTAGAAAGACAAATACTTGATCTCACTTATATGTGGAATGTAATAAAGTTGAACTCATCGAAGTAGAGAGGACAGGCCGGGTGGCATGGCTCAAGCCTGTAATCCCAGCACTTTGGGAGGCTGAGGTAGGCAGATCACTTGAGGTCAGGAGTTCGAGACCAGCCTGAACAACATGGTGAAACTCCGTCTCTACTAAAAATACAAAAATTATCTGGGCATGGTGGCGGGCGCCTGTAATCCCAGTTACTCAGGAGGCTGAGGTGGGAGGATTGTTTAAGCCCAGGAGATTGAGGCTGGAGTGAGCTATAATCATGCCAGTCCACTTCAGCCTGGGCAACAAGAGTGAGACCCTACCTCAAAAAAAAAAAAAAAAAAAAAAGAAAAGAAAAGAAAATGTGGTATACACAATGGAATATAATTCAATCTTAAAACAGAAAGAAATTCTGTCATTTGCAACATGTATGAACCCAGAGGATATTGTGTTAAGTGAAATACGCCAGGCCAGAAAGACAAATACTTGATCTCACTTATATGTGGAATGTAATAAAGTTGAACTCATCGAAGTAGAGAGGATGGGCCGGGTGGCATGGCTCAAGCCTGTAATCCCAGCACTTTGGGAGGCTGAGGTAGGCAGATCACTTGAGGTTAGGAGTTCGAGACCAGCCTGAACAACATGGTGAAACTCCGTCTCTACTAAAAATACAAAAATTACCTGGGCATGGTGGCGGGCACCTGTAATCCCAGCTACTTGGGAGGCTGAGGCAGGAGAATCGCTTGAACCTGGGAGGTGGAGGTTGCAGTGAGCTGAGGTCATGCCACTGCACTCCAGCCTGGGCGACAGAGAGACTCCGTCTCAAAAAAAAAAAAAAAAAAGTAGATGTAGAGAGTAGAATGGTGGTTACCAAGGGGTGGGGAAGACGCTGATCAAAGGATATAAAATTTCAGTTAGGAGGAATTAAGTTTAAGAGATCTATGCTATAAGACATGATGACTGTAGTTCATAACAATGTATTATATTCTTGAAAACTGCTTAGTGCTAAGTGTTGCTAACTTAAGTATTCTGGCCACTTAAAAAACAATAAATATATAAGGCAATCAAAAAAAGGCCAATATTGGCAGTTTCATATGGCCCAGTCTAGTATTATGCTATTTTATCTGATATCCTGGAATCATTTCAGGGGAGAGGCTTGGGCTCCTGAATAACCCATGCCCTAACAGGCATTTCAGGGTTTTAATAAAAAGAATAATAATTATAAAAAGCAATGACAGCTGTTAACCTTTCTCAGTTCCTTTGAGCCAGATCCGTTATATACATTATCGCCAACCCTCATAACCGACAAGAGATTATCTCAGTGTAACAGACAAGAAACCTGAATCTCAGATAGGTTTGGTGACTTGCTGATGGCCACCTGGTCCTTAAGTGGCAGAGCCAGGACATGAATGAATTCTGACAACATAAACCATACATATTCCTGCCCGACACAGGGCAGCACTGGGCCAACACAGATCAGGGTGGTGACCACGGAGCAGAGGCTGCCCCAGCTGGAGCAGGAAGAGGCTGGGTTTGCAACCTTTGGGACTCTGAAGGTGAGAAGTGGAATCCAGGAGGGCTTTATCCATACTGCCTGCTCTCCGACAGTGGTTAAATCCTACTCAGCACATCCTAGCCAGCACAAGACCCCTTGGGAGAGAAAGGCCCTTGGGACCACACTGTCTCATGTTGATAGAGTTATATGTGTACAGGGCCGGGAGTGCGGGACAGCCACCTTTCTGCAGTCAGACTTTCCTTTCCAGGCGACAGCACTTGGCTTTGCCACGTCAGACTTCATATCCATTTATGTTAACGAAGTCCATTACGGGGACAGGAATGTGCTTGTACCTGAGTTACTCTCGACTGTCCTGGTGGTGAGCAGTGAAGCAGGCTAAATTAGCTCCCCTAAGAGTGCGGGCGCTTCTAGAATTTGGGCCAATTTGTTGACTGCCAATAATTGCCTCTGTGGGAGGCATGATTGGGGGATGAAAATAGCCAGAGTATGTAAATGTAGAGGAGACAGAGACAGACGGATGGACTCTAGAGCAAAAGCCTGCAGCCTGCTCTATCAATCTGGTCTGGAAGGAGCCAGCACGTCCTGGACTTCAATCACGGCTTTATCACTGACCAGCTGGATGGCCCAGGGCAAGTGACTTGACCTCTCTTAGTTTCCTCCTCTGTAAATATGGGAACACCAGGAAGACCCACCTCACAGGGTTGTCGGGAGGAGCGGAGCTATTATAATGTGCCTAGCACATAGTGGGTGCTCAGGCAGGGGTAGCTATTACTCCAGAATAAGCAGGGACTGGAGTGAGTTCCCTGTCCCACTCCATTCTGAGCTGGTCAGAACCTTCCTAGAGGAGTCTGATTTAAGAGCAATGGAAACAGGGAGGTTGGGGGATGGGACTTGGAGGTGGGGAAGGATTAGAAAATAAGAGCTACCGGGAAGTGAGGTTAAACTCACTGCACGAGCTTTCAAATGGGGGAGTTCCAGGGAGGCAAAATCCCTCTCAATGTAAGGAAAACACTTTTGAAGGAAGGGCTGCCAGGAGGATGAGCTGTTTAAGGGTGGCAGTGAGCTCCTTGTCAGAGAAAGTAATCAAGAAGAGGCTGAACAGCTCTTCTTGAGCTTCTAAGGACACTCAGGTGGACTCCTACATTGAGTAAGTAGTGCTCCCAAACCATGCGTCAAAAAGCACATGAATGCGTATTAAAAATGTAGATGCCTGGCCCTGGAGTGAAGCCCAGAAATCTGTTTCCTCACAGCTGAGCCAGGTGATACTTTGAGGCTGGATGGCGACATGATACTGGGAGCCATGGGGTAGCTGTGGGAATCGATCATCTCCCAGCCGCCAAGCTGGGAGCCGTGGTGTAGAGGTGGGAATCTATCAGTCATCTCCCAGCTCCCATACTGGTCTAAGAGGTGGGCATTCCAGGGGGAAGACAAGGCTTTAGGAGTGGCGCCGCCACAAAGTTCTCCTTCGGGGGCTCTAGAGGATGGGCAGGGCTTCCATCTCCCCAGGCAGCCCTCAGGGAGGGACCGTAGCTGCTGGAGCCTGAGTGCCATCTGAGGGAGGTGTGAGCACTTCCCTTCTTTGGATTTAAGGTCAGACCTACAGCGACCCTTCCAGGTAGTGGGGGCTGCCCAAGGCCAGTTATGGGCAGCTGTCAGGGCTGACTGGTGCTCTCAGCTTCCCGTGTGGCCTTGAACAGCAGGAATGAACAGTTGGGGCATCTGCCATGGCAAGGTATTGCCATGCCAGCCTATTGACGGCATGAGCTAAACAGGCACAGGGAAGAAGGCAGTCAGATCTCACATGGAAAAGCTAAACGTCTCTGGAAAGGGGACTTCCTGCCAATGCAAGGTGGTGCCTAGATTTCAGTTGCACTTTCTCCAGACTTCACATATGGGTGGTTGCCACTGAGCTGACGCAGACCAGTGAGAACCTTTTCCCCAGAAGAATCTTGTCTCTCCCTTTCCCTCTGTAGAATCTTACTGACTCTGCGTGCTCACCTTCCCTGCCACCTGCCGTTAGGGCACAGGTAGATGCTATTTGCTATCTTAGCGGTAGCTTGGGCTCCCGGGCTCCCCACTGCCCTCCTGCTGATCCACGAGGGAGGACACATTCGCCTCTGAAAACCCCGTAGGCAGCTGCATGCTCATCCCTCTGCTCGGCAGGAAGAAGGTGGGAGCTGTTTGGGAGGGAGTGGGGAGGAGACTTGCCTTTTCAGCGAAGACTTGGTTGCCAGAGAGCTCGGTGAGGTGTAAGAATTCCAAGTGCAGGGATCCAAACTCCGCCAAGATGCTGCTGCTGCCGGCCGTGGCCCAGCCCCAGCTCCCGCTGAAAAGACAGAAGCAGCCCCCGTCATCCCCCTGCTGGCCAGGACGGCTCCTCTGCTGGGAGTAACGGCAGCTGCTCGGTGGGGCACCTACTACGTGCCAGGCACGGAACCAGGAGCTTTTGCCGTACAATTCCAGTGAATCCTCCTGATGAGGACACTGAGATAAAGTAACTCACTGAAGGTCATTTGAACCCAGGCCTGACTTGGAATATTCTCTGTTCCATCATCAAGCAACCCCTGTAAGAGTTGGGAACTCGAGACCTGGTACAAGAATTATGTTGAGTTTACAGATGATGTGGTTAATGCCGTCGGGGACCACAAAGACCCCACAGAACACCCAGTTGCTGTCCTCTGGCTGAAGGCACCGGATGGCTCACAACCATTGGTGGTTCTGCATGTGGAGGATAAACAGTGCTGTGATTCGGGTGCAAATGGGGCCGATGAAAAGCAGTGCCCCGCCTAGCTCTTTCCCTCTCCCAGCACACTGTCAGTGCTGCCCATGGACACGAAACGGCCCTGGCCTGGAATTTCATGGAACCTACATGAGACAGGCAGGGAGTTCTGGTGTGACCACACATCTGGAGCTGTGTGCTTTCAAAGACAAAGAATGCAGAGGCTGGATCCTGGTTAATCCTCACAGCTTCCCCTTTTGCAAATGGGGTAAACAAGGCACAGGACAGTGATGTCCCCCGCCTGAGATCACACAGTAATTCGAAGAGCTGGGATCCAGCACTGGCTCTGATGCCAGAGCCTGTGCTAACTGCTGTGCAGCTTGCTTCTCTTTTGATCATAGGATAGGGAACAAGGACACTGCCTTTCCGGGAGCATTCATTTACAGTCTCCCTGAGATCTGGAGCCAGAAGGTGCAGGTTCAAGTGTCGCTCAGCTGAAGACCTCGGGCAAGCCACTTAATCCTTGCTTGCCTCAGTGCCTGCCTCCGTAAGACACGGCAAAGGTGATGCCTCCATCTCCTAGGTTCATGCCTCCTCCTTCCTGGGCTTTTGTGGGGATAAAGAGGAAAAGAGGGTACAGAATGGGGGTGGTTCTGGGCAAGCTGCTCCCCCTCCCTGCACCTCAGTCTCCTCTATGTATCATGATTATTTTTCCTGTGGGACATTTAGGACAACCAGGGGCACACAGTCTCTGCAGGAAGGCTGTGGTGGATAGAGGTGGGGCAGAGCAGGGTGGAGTGACGTCCTCCCATTTGTAGAGTCTCTGAGGTGCAGTTAGTGTGGAACAGGTTGAGGGACTGGCTCTGCCAGGGGCACTCTGCTTCCTTGCTGCTGGTCACACTGCCCTCCCAGGAACTGGCCCGTCTGCCCCTCTATCTCCATGGACGGACTTAGGAAGGCAGGCGTGGGGGTGTGGAGGTCACTGTTTGCCACTTGAGGGGTGCTGCTTTTCCTGGGGTAGGGCTGGGGCTCCCCTGATGCTGCTGTTCTCTCTTAACTCCATTCTTGGGGCTGGATGTGGTTTCTGGGAAAGTAGGGACACTTATCAGCCTCCCAGCTTCTGGGAACAGATGGAGGACTCAGGTTTTGAGATCTTTGGGGTCAGGTGACCTCAACACATGTAGAGACAGACACCCCCTTCATCCTGGCTTGGGGCAGGGGACAGTGGGGGAGGGATGGGTTACACAGGAGGGGAAACTTGGCTCCTGATCTGAATAAACAAAAGAACTTCCATTTATTGAGTCACTATAATGTGCCAGGCACTGAGACAAGCAGTTTACATCATTACTTCATTGAAAGCCCATAACGTAAAGCATCATTCATACCCCTATGCAAAGGAGGAAACTGAGGCTCACACAGGGAAGTGAAGCGTTCGAAGTCAGAGGCAGAAGATGATGGAGACAGGATTCAAACAGGTCTGCTGGGCCTCCCACCCTAAGACGGCCCTGCACTCACCCAGAGGGAAAGAGGGAGCTGCCATCCTGCCCCCTCTCTTGTCCCTCTTCTCCAAGGCTAGCTGAGACTTCTCTCTCCAGCTTGTGATCTCAGTGAGTCTCAGAGAGCTTCCTGAATAATTGATTCTTCCTGCATTTTCAGGGAAGTTTAAAGTAGGAAAAAGCCACCAGCCCTCCAGCTGTCTTTTGTTCTCATTTTCCCCCACATGGGCCTCTCCTTCCTCTCTCCCACTCCCACACGTTCACCCTCCCAAGTGGGCTTCCTGTGGTGGAGACGCCCTGGCAGACAAGTGAGCCGGCCTGGGCAGAGGCAGGCAGGTGGCTGGGTGCCTTTCCTCTCCTGCCCAGCTTCCAATGCTGGCTTCTCCGGGTCCCAGCAAGGTGACCTCGGGCAGGTTGGTTAACTTCCCTAGAACTCAGTTTCCTCATCCCTTAAGTGACAGCACCCACACTTCATAGAGTTATTGCGAGGTATAAATTATGCATGTAAGTATTGTCATTTTTATCATTATGTAATTATGCACATGTAAATGTTGTTGTTACTAAGTTTCTAATCTGTGCCAGGTGGTTCTGGTGGTTCTGATTTTACCTTCACAGTAACTTCACAGGGTAACTTCGGAGGTAGATACCCTTATCTTTATTTCATAGAATGAGGGCGAGGCCACACAGTAAGTGGTAAAACTGAATCCAATTCCAAATCCTAGGTGTTCTGTGCCCCAAATGCATCTGCTCTGGGCAGCATCCCAGAGACCAGGAGGTCCTCTGCTCAGCCCTGTGAGCCAATGGGTCAGCAGGAAGCTCTGCCCTCCTCTCCCAGCCTTTCAAGTGCAAGTGGGCGCATAGCCTGTGTTCTCTCTCCTGGCAGGAGGGGCTGCTCCACAATGCCCCTCCCCACCCTGGCTATAGCTTCTAGGCAGGTACACTCACGAGTATGGTGTAATCATCAACTTTGGAGGCAGGCAGACCGGGATTCTAATTAAGTTTGCTTTGCTGCTGTGTGACCTCAGGTAAGTGACCTCACCTCTCTGAGCCTCAGTTTCTTTACTGGTAAAATGGAGTCCCTGTGATTGCTGTAAGGTTGAAAAGACAATCCATGTCACGTGCTCACGTGATGCCTGACGCACAGTGACTTCTCACCAGACATTTGCGACTGTGAAGACATGTCTATTTGTGTGTGGCGGAAGCACGCACGTGTAAACGGATATTCGTTTGTGAATGCGTGTGCCTGTGTATGGATGCCAGCATGTTTGTGACAAAGGCCAGCTGGTGTATCCGGGCCTTTACGATCTATAAGGGTGGCAGGAGAGTGTTTCCATGTTTGTGAGAGCATGAGTGAAAGAGACCGACTTGGCTGCAGAGGTCCTTGCACAGGCCGTCGTCACTCTCCCAGGCAGTCCAGTGTCCCTGAAGGTCCCAGGTCAGGCTGGCCCTGCTCAGTCTCCCAGGCCGGTCTGTGCAGACACCAGGGAGGAGGTGCAACAAACCTGCTGGGGAACGGCCTCCCCTCAGGGTCCTTCCCACCCTGACGTGTAGGGCAGGGCTGGTTACCTACTCTCCTGGAGGGCCCACGTTCTTGCCCCTCCTGTCGGGGCTGCCCACAGTGAACCCTGCCGGGGGCAGGTGCAACAACAGTAGCCCAGCTCCTGCCAGGAGGCCCCCTCCGAAGAGCAAACTCAGTGCCACATGGGCCCATACAGCCCTGCCACTCTCTGAGGCAGGCATTTTTAGCAACAGCCTCTCTTACCAAGAACAAAAAGGGGGATGTTGCCAGGAAATACACATGAACGCACATGGCATGGAGAACACACAAACAGCCTAAAAGCAAACGCGCTTCCTTAATCAGAAATGTCAGGATTCATGTCCGATCAGGTCCCTGCTCTGAGAGACCTAGGGAAGGGCTAGGGACAGAAGAGGAAGGGATGCCCCCAACGAGGTCCTACCCCAGACCCGGGGAAGGGGAGCCAGAGGACAGTGTGTGTGTGTCTGGGCTTCATGACAGCTGGCCGTGTCTCTCCAGGATCAGTGTTTGGAAGAGGGATCTGAGCAGAGATCCAAGAGTCCAGCTCTGAGGAGTCAACCCTGGCATCGAGACTGGGATTTCTACAGCCCCCGAGAGCACCCCCCTCCCTGGCCTATGGTGAGATTCCAGTGAGCTCACACCCTGGGAATTCTTCCCAACCACAGGGAGGACAGTTGATGAAGATGCTGAACATGCCAAGCCCTCTTTTTGCAAGACCAGAGAAAGGTGGTGAAGCCCTTGAGGCTGACACGAAGAGTGTAACCTCCCCAGGACAGTGATCGGAGCTACAGGACCTCCAACCAGAGCCCAGGGCCCCTGCCTCTCCTCCTGGACAGCTGGCTGAAGCTTCTGTTGGGCTGAGAGCCCTGAGATGAGAAATCACTTCAGGAGATGGGATGGGAAGTCTGGTACAGTGGAACATCACAGCCTTCCTAGGGTCGGGGTTGTTGGAGGGCCTCGAGGATGGCCCCAGAGAGCTGCTGGGTGACTGGAGATGTGGCTTCTACTAAGTAGCTCCATGCAGCACAGGGACAGTGGCTAGGGCTCCTTGAGAGCTAGGCTCCTGTCCGGGAGGGCTGGGATCCTGAGATCTCCTAGCAGCTTCGGGGACCTCCTCATTGGGAGAGGAGGAGGGTGTGATGTGCCTGCTGGGTCTGGAACCCCAATGGGGGAAGAGAGTGTTTGGGGCCATTGTGGAGGGCTCTTAAGACAGCACTGTGGGATGTCCAGAGGAACTGCCCCTGCCCACCCCAGGAGGTTCAGGCTTATGTGGACTAAACTCTGAGACCCAGGTTTGGTGACAAACACCTGTCCGGGAAAGTCGTTGGCACTTTTACCGTGCCACTGACTCACTCCCAAGTGGCTCCCAAGGCAGGTATGGTCCTCTCCCTGAGCCTCAGTTTCTACATCATAAAAGAACGAGCTTGACAAAGGTGGTTCCAAGGGTCCTCCCTCCTGCTTGCCTGCCCACTGCCCCTGGAGCCTCCTCACCAGCCCCACCCAGAGAAGACACACAAATGGTGGGCATGGTTGCAGCAAAGCCCCAGTGGGGAACGAGATGGCATCCTACCTTTTGAAGCTCACCACGCCCTTTGGGATTCCCGTGGGGGTGTTGAACGCCGGCAGGAGCTTCTCTCCCAGCCTGATGGCCTTTATTCGGAACACCTGTAAAGGAGGGGGGTCAAAGGGCTTTCGACTCCAGGCTGGGTGAGGGAAGATCAACCCCAGAACTGCTGCAGGCAGGATGAACCACCCAGGGCTGCAGCCCACCAGCCCGGCCCTTCCAACTGCTGGCCACGTGGGCTTGGGCAAGGTACTTCTGAGCCTCGGCTTTTGTCCATAAAATAGGATAATATTGGCCTTCTTAGAGAGTTGTTGGGAGAAATGAAAATTAGATAACTGTGGCAAAGCATCTACCATAGTGTCAGGACTCTGGTGGCAAAGGCTGGATGTTGCTCATTGGGACAGGGTGGCTACTGGGAAGATGAGGGAGAAAGCAGTGATGTGCCGGGGGTGGGGGGACACCTCCAAGTCCAGATGAAGACCTGGCAGAGACGGGCTGGTCTCCAAAGGTCCGTGCCTGCCCACACTGCAGGACGATACCACAGGCAGAGGGCATGGGAACGGGTGGTGCCATTCGGACAGACTGTCAAAAGCACTGGACTGGGAGCCAAGACCACCCTCAGGTTCCAGAGACCACTTCCTCCTGGGCGACTGTTTCCCTCTTCCTGTGTAAGGGCAGTGGACAGGCCTGTCCCGATTTGACATCCTGATCCTGCCCACCGTTCCCATTTCACAGACAGGGAATGAAGGGAGAGGGTGGTGGCTTATCCTCAACCACCCACAGGATAGCAAGGGAGCCACAGGGAGATCCCAAGCGTCACAGCCTCTGCCTGAGGCTTGGACCCCTTCAAACTATTTTGAGATGTCTGATTAATTCAAAAGGACCTGTGACCTTCTGACCCAGCCGTTTCCCGCCTGGGAATTTATTCTGAGGAAATAATCGAGAATGTTGTAAAGATTTATTTATTCCAGCACTGTTTAGAATAATGGGAAAAACTGGAAGTGTTCTAAATATCAAACAATAGGAAAGTGGTTAGATAATGGCTCCATGCAACAAAATCCCATGCAGCTATTGAAACGATGCTGTGGGCCGCATGCGGTGGCTCACACCTGTAATCCCAGCACTTTGGGAGGCCGAGGCGGGCGGATCACCTGAGGTCAGGAGTCGAGACCAGCCTGGCCAACATGGCGACACCCCATCTCTACTAAAAATACAAAAAAATAGCCGAGCGTGGTGGCGGGCGCCTGTAATCCCAGCTACTCGGGAGGCTGAGGCAGGAGAATCGCCTGAACCTGGGAAGCAGAAGTTGCAGTGAGCTGAGCAAGACTCCATCTCAAAAATAAAATAAAACAAAATAAAATGATGCTGTAGAAGAATATTAACAGCAAAGAAAGGGTTTATAATTTATTAAGAGAAATACATTTCAAAACGGAGTAATTCAACTTTGGTAAAGATCCTGTGGACATGGAAGAAAGGAAAGAAATACAACAAAATATTAATAATGGCCTTCTAGGGGGTTAAGCATATGGATCATTTTTATTTTCTTTTGGCTCATCTCTATTTCCTGTGTGATTTTTATAATAAAAGAACACCCACAATAAATGTTATTTATTTTTAAAAGATGAGACACAAGCCCCTAGGAAACCACTCAGAGTGGGGAATACACAGGTCTTTTCACTTTTGGAGCTTGAGGGGGCCCAGTTTGCTGACCTCCTGTGGTCCTTGCAAAACAAAGCCTTCTTGAGTCCTGCCCCGGCTCCCCGACAATTAGAAATTGCTGAGGCAGCTGTGTAGGGAATGCAGGGGGAGGAGAATTTCAGGACACTTTAAACAGGATGTGGACTTGAGGTCTCTGAGGTGGGGGTGGTTTTCTTCTCGTGGGAGGGAGGGGCTGCGCTGCGTCTGGCAGTGATGGGTCAGAGAAGATGAGAATGTCTAGTGCCAGACAGAGGGGCCCAGAAGCGGGCACAGGGACCAGCCCCATCAGATTCCTTGGGGAGCTGGTCTAGGATTCAGATTCCAAAGCCCAGAATGACAGACAGATCTGCTCTCTGGGATTCTGGTGCACAGCCAGGCTTAGTAACAACAAAGGGCTCTCAAGGCCCTTGGTCACACTGAGGCTCTTTACATCTTCATTTGCCCCCAGGGAGGCTGCCCAAGGTGAACAAACGAACCCACCAGAACCAGAGCCCAGATGCTGAGGCTCCACGCAGCCAGCCGTCTGGCTGCCCTCAGCCCTGGGGACGCTGAACTAACACTTCTTAGATGCTCTTCTCTGCCAGCAAACCACAGCCCCTCCTCTGAAGGCCCTGCTGCTGGCTGGCACTGCAGGTCTCAGCTGTCCCTGGAAGGATGCTGAGTGAATGTGTGTGGACAGGCGTGCCCAGCCTCAGCCCTTGCAACCGCCTGTGGGGAAGGCGCTGACCCACTGTGAGGATGAGAAAACTGAGTCTCAGAGGAGCAACTTGCCCAAGGTTGTGGAGCTGTTAAGGGGCTCTTTTCCAGGACACCAAGCTGTCTCTCCAACGCAGAGATACAGCCTAGTGGCCACAATTCCAGAACAGGGGTGAGAGAAACCAGTAGGAATTGCATTCTGCGAGGTGGGAAGGGCGCAGGGCTGGGAGTCAGGGCCCAAGTGCGGATCCTTCCACTTTGCAGTTGTGTGGCTATAGTGCGCCCCTTGGAATAGTGGGAAAAACTGCAAGTATTCTAAATATCAAACAATAGGAAAGTGGTTAGATAATGGCTCCATGCAACAAAATACCATGCAGCTATTGAAACGATGCTGTAGGTCAGAAGCGGTGGCTCACGCCTATAATCCCAGCATTCTGGGAGGCTGAGGTGGGTGGATCACCTGAGGTCAGGAGTTTGAGACCATCCTGGCCAACAAAGTGAAACCCCGTCTCTACTAAAAATACAAAAAATAGCCAGGTGGAGGAGAAGGGAGGGGGAAGGAAACCTCACTGCACCTTGGTTTCCTCATCTGCACAACACAATGGTGGCACGTGCCCCGCTGCTGCAGGGGTCTTTGTGGAAATCAAATGAGAGGATGTAGAGAAATGAATGTGCTTTGTAAACTGTGAAGTGCCGTGCCAACATCACGTGTGTAGCTGTGGTTATGCAAGTTATTCCCATGGGCACTGGCTCTCAGTAGGACTGGCCTACCCAGCAGGGGGTCTCCCTCTGACGCTTCATCTTAAGCAAAGAAAGGCCTTAGCCTAGGAAAAGTGTGGGGTCTCCTTCACCCTTCATTCCACAAACCTTTGTGGGAAATTTTAAGAATGGAAAGACCCACCCGACAGGCACCCACTGCGTGTGAGCTGAAGGACTAAGGGAAGAGCGAGGCCTCAGTCTAGTGTGGCTGAGCCCGGGTGACAAGCAGTGATGCCAAGCCAGGCTGTGACCCAGGCCCATAGCACAAAGGCCACAGGGTCAGGAGTCAGGCCCAACACAACCCTCAGAGACTGTGCGACCCGGAGCCAGTTACTGCTTCTAAGTCTCAGTTTCCTCATCTGCAAATTGGTGATAACATGCACCTGATGGGGCCATCCGAGGCTCCAGTGAGAAAGCACACGAGGAACACAGCATGGCATCTGGTTCAGGGAGGTGTTCGGGGGACAAATCAGTAAGGTGTGGCCAGATGGCAGGTGCTGCACTGACTGGCACAGGAGCCTGCCTGGCCACCCAGGGGTTCTGGCCACGTTGGCCTCTCCTTGAGCCTTTTGAGCTGTTTTTCAAGTCACAGGTGCTCCTGTCCACACCCCACTATCTGGTCTATGTTCTGGAAAGCTGAGTTGCTGGTGCCTTCTAGGAAGTTGAGGCCTCAAAGCAAGTTCTCAGAACCACAGATGCCCTTGAAGAGGGAAAGGAGGAAGGGAAGAAAAATGCAGGGAAGATGCATGATGGATGGAAGGAGAAAAGGACAGAGGAAAAGATGGATGGAAGGAGAAGGAAGGAAGGAAGACAAGACAGAAGGAAAGATAAATGGAAGGAAGGATGAAAGGAAAGATGAACGAAGGGAAGGAACGATGGAAGAAAAGATGGATGGAAGGAAGGACAGAAGGAAAGATGAACGACGGAAAGGCAAAATGGAAGGAAAGATGGAAGGAAGGAAAAAATAGATGGAAGGAGGGAAGGAAAGATGAATGGAAGGATGGAAGAAAAGATGGATGGAAGGATGGAAGGAAAGTGGGGAAGGAAGGGAGGAAAGATGGACAGAAAGAAGGAAGAATGGAAGGAAAGATGGAGTGAAGGGAGGAAAGATGGATGGAAGAAAGGGAAGAAAGGAAGAGGCAATGTGTCTCAACAGCCACCAACTCTTTCCTGAATTGCTCACCCCCAAACCACCCCGGGAGTCCTCAGTTGTGTCCTCCCCTCTTCCTTCCTGCAGGCCATCTCCACTGACCACGGCCAAGCAGGGAGGCTGGGCACATGCCCTGAAGAACACGGATGCTCTTTCTGCTCCTTCTGTCATTTTCCTGTCCTGGAGTTTTCAAATGGAATTCGGGCTCCAGGTGGCTCAAAGCCGAGAGCTTCCATCTACAATTATTTGGGGACAAATTGGTACAAGCGCTAATCTCTGCTGAGGAGATTATGCTCGATGGAGAGAGGCCTGGAGCAACTGGAGAGATAAGGCGCCCGCCTGTTGCCTCGAAACCCTTGACTTCAGCCCCTGGCACCTTCACAGACGAAGGAAAGTGGAAATGACTTTCCAGACAGCAGCGGTGGAGGTGAAGAGGGATTATTCTGTGGCTTGCCCACCTCACCTCCATGGCTCCTTGGGTGGCGGGGGGCAGGCATCATTATTTGTCTCTGGGTGGTCAGAGCAGGGGGGCGTCCAGCCTCACGGCAGTCCATCTGAGTAATGGGGAACAGAACTGACCAATGACTGATGTTTTGGGGACTCAGCCAACCTCGCCACCAGATATCTGGGCTGTGCTTTTACTGGAGCTCAGGATGAGGGATGAAGAAGCCTCCCATTTCTATAGAGCTCTGTGGTTTTCAAAATTCTTTTGCAGGGAGGAGAATATGGGCTTTGGAGCCGTCAGCCTTGGGGCCCCACCCTTTCCTTCCTATCCCATGTCCTAAGAGCTCTTTGAGTGAAGGGGTATCAGAACCATCCATGCTGGGGAAGGAGGTGAGGCCCATGGTGGGACAAGGAGCTCGCTAAGCCCATGAGTAGGTGAGGGTGGTGTGGAGTGAGGGCCAGGTTTCCTGACTGCACCAGCTCTGCCTTCCTGCAGCGTGCACTTCCCAGCCCTCCTTGTGGAAGCCAACACAGCCCACCTGGGGGCAAGGCCTGACACTGGCAGATAGAGCAGTGGCTGCACCACTTCACCTGCTGCCCCTGTGAGACCTGGAGCAGGTGTCTAGCTGGTGGTTGGCCCAGGAGGGGAGGGCAAGGGGTGGCTGTGGAGGACAAGGCCTGGGGGTCTTGGTCTTGGCTGTATGAGTCCTGAGAACAAACACCCGTGCAAAGCAGCCCAGGTGTCTGCTGGATGCTGGGTGGGATCCGAGTGGATGATGTGTGGACCCAGCTGCTGCTCTCAGAGAATGTACAAGCACCCGTGGGAGCCAGTTGGGTTCACCTGGGCAGCAGAATGGAGGCATCAGAGTAAAGGAGGAAGAGCCATTCCCCTCTTGCTGCCGCTGCTTTGTGTGATAGATTCAGCCTTGGGGGGCCGTCCGGGGTGGGAGCAACATGCCCACCATAAGCAATGACTGATTAAGCAGGGAGGGGAGGGATGGTCGCAGGGAAAACAGGCCCTCAGGGGTGGACTTGGGCGGCCCCAGGCCCATCCCTGCCCCCTTAAGTCTCTTTTCCCATGGGTGGCATGAGGGGGAAGGACTGGATGTTTTCCAAAGCCCTTTCCAGCGTGGACAGTCCAGGGGTCGTGAAGGGCCAACCCACCTCTTCTCCCGTCAGGTAGAAGGCTGAGAGGAGTCCCCCGATGTAGCGGATGTTCACCTCAAACAAGGATGCTTCTCCGCTCTGCAGGACAGAAAGGAGGGGGACAGTGGGGACACTTGTAAGATTCAGACCCTTCAGACAGGTCACCCTGGTCACTGATATTCCTCCCGTACCTGTGCCCGGCTCTGGTGAGCCAGGCAAGGTGGTGGTGGTTTTCATAACAAAAGTTGAGAGGAATCAGCACCTGCCTGGCAGAGCTCCTGCAATTTCCAGCATTCCAAATAAATACTGGGCTTGGTTTCCTTCCCCAGCCCTTGCCAAGGCGATGGCAGCAAAGTGATGCCTGGCTGTGCTCCAAGGAGCGCCAGAACCTGCCTGGAGAGCTGCTGGCTAGAGCTTAGACTGAGGGGAGGCGAATCCCACTCTGGTCACGCTACTTCCCCTTCCCGGGGAGACCCCAAGGCTTAGCAGGAAGACAGCGAGGCCCTTCCCTGGTTCTCTGAGGCTGTGGGGCAGACAGGGACAGGCTGGGGCTAAGAAGGAGGGGCCAGGCAGTTGCATATTCAGTGAGCAGCAGTTTCTTGGGCCCTCAGTTCAGAGTGCACAGGGCACGCCCATACTTGCCTTAACCATTTCTATTTTCTTTCCTAAGCTGGGATTGCAAATCAGGGGTGCTGGAGCATCATACCAGGACCAGATCTGGGGTAAATCCCACCTGAACCACTGACCTGGCTTTGGCACCTCTGGAAAGATGTGCAGCCTTTCCCTGCCCCATTTCCTCAGCTGCAGAAAAGGGCTGCCAACCCCTCCCATGCAGGGTGGACATGGGACACAGGGGCGCTGCAGAGAGAGGCCTGCCCATAGCCAGACATGCCTGTTGTCACCCTCCTTGCCCCAGAGGGTTCCCCCAGCATGCTTTGCACACCACTGTCTTTATTACTGAGAACAGCAGTGCTCACCTGTTAACCTGGGGGAACTCTTCCACCCACAGAGCACATCCAAAACCGCTCCCTTTCAGCCTCCCAGGGCTCAGCGAGGTCAGAGTGTGGCAAGGGTCATCATTCCCACTTCTCAGATGAGAAAGTCAAGGTTCGAGGTCGAGTGACCCCACCTTGCTTTCTTCCAGGGATATTTCCTCACCTACCCCACCTGCCTGAGTGTCCCCCGGTTCCTAGGGCACTGTGGGTGGCTGCTTGAGCCCATTCTGTATCCCAAAGAGCCACTGTCTACACAGGGGACAAGGAAGGCCTAGGGGGACACTCCTTCCTTCTCCTTCCTCCACCTTTCTCCAACCCAAAGACGGGGGTAATGGAGGATTCTCAGCTTCCTTGGCCTCACACAAACAACCAGAAGTGTTAACAAGCCTCAAAGTCATCCTAATAATGACAAGGGTGACCTCACTTTACATCAGCATCAGACTTCACAGTGTTATAAAATGTGGTTACAACTCTCCACTGTATTTAATTCTCATGATAAGCCTATGAGTTAGGCATTATTAATATCGTTGCTGTTGTCATCATTCTCATTGTATAGTTGAGGAATCTAAGGCTCAGGGAGGGTCAATGACTTTTCCAAGAGGTGCAGGGCAGCCAGGACTCCAGAGGCCTCTGTCTCCAGGGAAGCTCCCCTAAAGTGTTGCATTCCCAGGCTCTCCCAGACTCTCCGCCCTGCTCTGTGCTGGCAAACTGTCTCTCAAAGAGGCAGGGGCCTCACTGCTGCCAGGAGCTGGAGGAGCCGGTCCCAGACCTGTCTGCAGCAGGACCTGGCACTCCTGGAGCCCACATGGAGGCTGGTGTGTGCTTGGATGCAGCCCCTCCTCCCCTCGATCTCCACTGCTTACTCCCCAAGTCCATGTAAATAGCCTCTCTCCGGGGGAGCTCACCTCTGGGATGCATGCCTTGCTTTAGTCTGGGCTGAGAGATCAACATGGTGGGGTCTGGTGTTCAAGGCTGTTGTGCCATCCAGACACATGACCATCCCCTCTGTAAGGCCCTGGTCCCTGACCAAGTGTGCCTGCAAGACTGGAGACCAAGAGGTCCCAGGCCTGGTTGTGGGCCTGCAAAGGGATGTGTACCACCCACTCCACGCCCACCCCACCCAGCCATCTCAACAGGCCAGTGCAGGGCAGGCTCAAGGCTGGAGCAGCTCTGAGCAGATGAGCCACTTCCCTCCTCCACAGAGCCATTCCCCACTTGCTGCCGCTGCTTTGTGTGACAGATCCAGCCCTGGGGGGCCGTCCAGGCTGGGAGCAATGTGCCCCAGATGAGCAATGACTGACCTTGCAGGGAGGGGACAGATGGTTGTGGTGGTGTCCCCTCCCTAGGGAGGATGCTAGACTGGGGAGGATGTCCCCACTTCAAGGCTGTCTTAAGGGAGGGGCTCAGCACAGAGTGCACGACAGCCCTGGTTCTGAGACTGCTGGGCTGTGCAGCCTTGGGCGAGACCCTCAACACCTCTGGGTCTCAGAGATGACAGGGTGAAGCTGGCTGTTGGGCCTCTTCTGACCCCCACCCCCCGAGGGCCTCTGACTCACCACATTCAGGTGGAAGTTCTCTTCCACCCAGGCCTTGGCCTCCTGGAACTCCTCTTTCAGCTCCATGAGGTAGAGGGTGTCGAGGGAGTCAATGACTGTCGCCCCACTGAGGCCTCCTGCAGGCACAGAGCATTGAGGGTGTGACCCAGGGCCATCCTTCTCTTTTCCCCAAGCCACCGTCCCCAGGGCCCCTCCAATGCCAGCGCAGGCTCGGCGGCAAAGGCTGACCTCAGGCAGCATCCAGGCGGGCTCCAGTGCCACCATCAAAGGTGAGGCCGAGACCCAGAGTCCCCACCATGGGCTGCTTCCTCCTCAGGGCAGAAAACAGTGGCCAGAAACCGAGGGCTCAGGCTGAGCCACTTCCCAGACCTCGGTCCACTCTTCTATTGGTCAGCGGGTCAACTATCAGTGCCAGTCAGCCACCCACTTTTCTCTACTTTGGCATACAAAACTCTTTTTTCTTTTTTTTGAGACAGGGTCTAACTCTGTCATCCAGTCTAGAGTGTAATGGTGCGATCTTGGCTCACTCCAACCTCCGCCTCCCAGGTTCAAGTGATTCTCCAACCTCAGCCTCCCGAGTAGCTGGGACCACAGGTGCTCACCACCATGCCCAACTAATTTTTGTATTTTTAGTAGAGACGAGGTTTTGCCATGTTGGCCAGGCTGGTCTGGAACTCCTGGCCTCAAGTGATCCACCCACTTTGGCCTCACAAAGTGCTGGATTACAGGCGTGAGCCACCACACCCAGCCTGGCATACAAAAAATGTTTTTTTTTATTTGTTTGTTTGTTTTTTTTTGTTTGTTTTGTTTTTTGTTTTTTTTTTAGACAGTCTCATTCTGTCACCTAGACCAGAGTATAATGGTGCTATCTCAGCTCACTGCAACCTGCAACCTTCACCTCCTGGATTCAAGTGATTCTCGTGCCTCAGCCTCCCAAGTAGCTGGGATTACAGATGCACGCCACCACACCCAGCTATTTTTTGTATTTTTAGTAGAAATAGCGTTTCACCATGTTGGCGAAGGCTGGTCTCGAATGCCTGGCCTCAAGTGATCTGCCCACTTCAGCCTCCCAAAGTGCTGGGATTACAGGCATGAGCCACCGCATCTGGCCCAAAAACCATAACTGTGCCAATCCTCTATCTCTTCAAGATTAGTTGTAGCCAATAGAGGGTGAACTGAGGCTCAAATAGAAAATAGGATACCATGCAGTCATCCACACAGGTGGGGTCAACCTGTGCCTATTTACCTGGGGAGACATCCATCGGATCTGTTTTTTTTTCCTTTTTTTAAAGTAAATTGCAAAGAAGAAAAAAAATAGTATAATTCTTATTGTACATCAAAGTATAAGTGTACAGAACTAAGTCTGGATAGAATGACCCAGTGGCTACCTCTGAGTGCCGGGATTACAGGTGCTTTTTGATTTCTTCAGCTCATAGGTTACCTTTTTATAACCAGAAACTTATTTCCATAAAAAAAAAAAAAAGGAAAGAAAATTTGGGCAAAGAAATCAAACGAATGCACAAAGCAAAAATTTGTGGCCATTCTCATTCTAGTGCATGAACGAACTACGAGGCCTGGCCCCTACCACTGGGCATCAGGCACCTGTCCTGGGAGTAAAGGCTGACATAAGTGCAAAATGATAGTTTTCCATCCCATGAACCAGAGAGAAAAGTAATGAGGAAGACACCCTCGGGCACAACCAGAGCCTTCTGCACTCAGTGCAGGAAACTGTGAAGGTGAAGGGGAGGGAGAAAGAGACATGCCGGGTACTATCTGAAGGGCTTCCTGAAAGAGGTGGCGTCTCTCATCAACTCCTTACAACTATGGAGTCATTGCAGGCAGCAGCAATTTCCTTTAGGGACCAGAGTGCAACCCTAAGAGGAGTGATTGTTCCTTCAGTGTCCTCCCTGCAGAGGCTGAAAACATTGAGAGTCATAGGCTCCACCTTTCGCAGTGGAAACTCTGGAGTCTGTTGAGCCCACTTGAGTCTGCAGTGTGTGCTTTACGGCACCTCCTGAATTCAGTTAGCCTCTAATCTCCTTAATGAGGGCTTCCTAACTGCTAACTTGTGTTGACTGAAGGAGGAGAATCCTGAAATTGACACACTTAACCACCTCTCTAGGCTGGGCAAGGTCTGAAAAAAGACTCGGCCCAGAAAAGGAACGGAAGTGAGAGAGGGAGGGAGAAGTTAGGAGGAAGATGAGGCTGGAGTTGGAAGAATCTATTACCAGAAGGGAGAGCTCGCCAAGGAGGGAGGAGAGGGCTGGAGGGACCCAGCCCTGTGTCCTGGGATGGGCTGGAAGTCGGAGAATTTATTACCAGAAGGGAGTTCGCCAAGGAGGGAGGAGAAGGCTGGAGGGACGCAGCACTGCATCCTGGGATGGCTTCCCTGTTTGGGCTGAAGTGCATTTCCAGAATGTCCGCCCTCCCACGCTTAAGGAGTGGTAGGAAAACATATCCCAAAGCCAGACAGACTTATCCTTTGCTGGTTCATCCCAGCTGCTTCCCCTGTAGGTGGCAGGGCTGAACGGAGTTCCTAGGCCTTATTCACCCTCTCGAGGTGCTCAAGCAGGGAGGCACTGAGGAGCCCAGGCGGACTGAGCAACGCACACAGGGTGCAGGCCTGGTGTCCACACTCCTGGCTGCAGCTCAGGCCCCTTCCTGTTCTATCACAGGACCTCAAACCAGATGTTTGAAGGGCCTGGAGGAATTTGGGGGATCCTGCTGCCCCTACCCCTTCATTGTCATAGATGAAGACCTCAGAGAGGGGATGGGACACACTCAAGTCTAGACCAAGGGGGGACTGGCCTGGCCCCAGGCCAAGTGGAATGTTTTCCACACATGGGGCATGGTGGGGCCGCTCAGTTCTCTGTGAAAACAGTTGCAGATCTGATTACCCAACCCACCCCACCCACTCGGATCAGTTACGGATCAAGAGAGGCCCAGGCCGTGTGTCCTTCAAGTCCAGGGGACAGGCAGCCACAGTGTCTGATTTCTGAATCCTGCCCTGGGCTCCCTGGTGTTTTCACCCCATGCGCCCTTCTTCCTCTAGATCAGGCTGGGAGGGCAGCCAGGGCTCCTC
Source organism: Rhinopithecus roxellana (assembly GCF_007565055.1). NCBI lineage: Eukaryota > Metazoa > Chordata > Mammalia > Primates > Cercopithecidae > Rhinopithecus > Rhinopithecus roxellana. Next base: position 14,748,290 of record NC_044560.1, on the reverse strand, counting down.
GTGACCAGCTCTGCCCCGTCCCTGGGGACGCTCTATGCGGCCAGCTGAGAAAGCAGCTTGCTAAGAGATTTGTTGGCAAGTTCCTGCCTCTGCTCTCAGGCTCCTGAATCCTTCTCTTGGTTGGTCTCCCATCCCCATTCCCACCTGGCACATGGCTGAGCTGCAGTCCAGCAAGGCACTTACTGGAAAGCCTTTCATTCCAGGCCAGAGGTTACCCAGCGGTCAGGCTGGGCAGGAGAGAAGGCCCTATCCTGAATTCAACCCTATTTACACCTGCAGCCACCCTGGGGCAGCTCCCCAGGAGGAAAGACACACTCCCTGTTCAGCAAACAGACCATGATTTATATACAAAGAGCCAGCTTGGACGCTTCCCTAGGGCTGCGGCTGGGGCGGGCTCCATGTTGGTCCACTCTCCTGTTCCAGTTCTGAAGCCATGGGGTTCACCCCTTCCTGCCAATGCAGAAGGCAGTGAGGTGTCTTAGAAATAATACAGACCCAGGAATCAGCAGCCCGGTGTTCAAATCCCGTTACGGGCAACACATCTGCTCTAAGCATCAAAGTTCTCATCTGTGAAATGAGGTTAAGACCACTGGACCAGGGCACTGGGGAGCCACTGCAGGTTCCTGAGCCAGGATAAATACATCATATACACACCTGGCCTAGATACATCTGATAAATACATTCTATATGCTTGGCACAGACTAAGTGCTTGATAAATCAGTTCATTGATCTTATTTCTGGGGTCCCTTAGTTCACCTTGAAATAGCAGCCTGGCCAGGGAGTGAGGAAGGGCAACGAGGTCGGGGAGACCCTCTTGATCCTTTCCTTTGGGAGGGTTCGGACCTTTGGCTACTGAATAAAGCCTTTGCAAGGCAATCTCACACATAGCTAAGAGGCTGGCTTTGGTGTCAGGGAGATGCATGTTCAAATCCTGGCCTCTTACACCCTAGCTGTGCAATAGCACAAGCCATTCTACCTCTTTGTGCCTCATTTCCCTCATCTGCAAAATGGGGATGACACTAGGACCTGCCCCATAAGGCTGCTGGGAGGGTTAAAGGGCAGGTTGATGGACAGGGGCTAGCATGATAGTGAGTACACGTGGTCCTCCTTGCCCCCACTGGCCCTGGGCAGCCTCTCCACAAAAATCTTCCTGGGTCAGTGAGGCCTTGGGTTGTAACTGCATTCCTGGCCCTCTCCCTCACCCCTGCAGGGCAATGTGAGTATGAGATTGCAGCTTGCAAAAATCCTTGGCCCAACTTAGAGGAAAACCACCCCATAGGTCCCATATGTATCTGCTGCCGAGGCCATCACTACCTCATCTCGTTGTGTAGCTGCCTCCAAAAGGGTGCTCCTACCTCCAAGACCCCTTCCCTTTACCTCTTATCCACCCTAAATCCAGATCCAACTTGGGTCTCTCCCCCAGCTCAGGAACTGCCAATGGCTCCCCAGTACCCATGCAGGAAGGGGTGCAAGCTCCTGCTTCCATACCTTTTGCACGTGTGGTCTTCTCTGCCAAGAAATCTTCTCTGTGCATCTTGGCATGTTCAACACCAACATGTTCTTCAAGGTCTGCCTCCCAGGAGCAGCCTGACCTGGTTCCACTAGCTAACCTCTACCTTGCCCTAAGAGTGCCCACAGCACTTTCTTGGACACCCACCACCATCTCCCTGCACTGTGGGGCTTTGCCTCTCTAACTAGACTGTGAGCCTCTTGAGGTTAAGGGTTTCCACTGCCTCTCTCATACCCCTCCCCACCTTCCAGCCTTGTCTCTAAGCATCCCAAAGGTCAGAACCCCCAAACCCAAATGGGCTACTTGCCATTCCCTGCAGCCTCTTCACACACCGCTACTTTTATGACTTTTCTACAAACTCTGCCAGGAACTGCCTTTCCCCATCCCATCTTCTCCTGTGGAAATCTAGGGCCCACCTCAAATGCCTCATTACCCACAAAGCCATGCATGTGATCTCACCTTCTGATGTCCGGCTTAGAGCCCTTTCTCTGCGAGAGGGTCTTCCCCAGCTCCCCATGTCTACATTCTAGGCCCCTACACTGTGCACCTCCACCTTCCCCCATTCTCATCTCATGCTAATGGACTCTTGCGTTTCCCTGTCCCTGTCACTTTATAACAGTGGGGACTATAGTCTGCATCTGTGTCTTCCCCACAGTGGGACGGCAGGTGGGCAGGAGCCAGGCTGGTCTCCCGGTGTCACGGATCCTGGCTCCTTACTGGATCTTGGCCTTCAGGCTGCCAATCTTCCTCTTGCTTCTCCTTCTGCCCTGGGATGGCTTCTTCCCAGTCTCCTGTGCTGGTTCCTCCTCATCTCCTGACCTCTAAAGACTGGGGTGCCCTGGGGCTCTGCCTTTGGGCTTCTTTTCTGTCCTCCCTCATTCTCTTAGTGATTTCAAATCTAAAAATCCATCAGCCAGGCACAGTGGCTCACGCCTGTAATCCCAGCACTTTGGGAGGCCAAGGCAGGCGGATCATGAGGTCAGGAGTTTGAGACTAGCCTGGCCAACAAAGTGAAACCCTGTCTCTACTAAAAATACAAAAAATTAGCTGGGCATGGTGGCAGCCAACTGTAATCCCAGCTCCTTGGGAGGCTGAGGCAGGAGAATCGCTTGAACTCAGGAGGTGGAGGTTGCAGTGGAGCTGAGACCGTGCCACTGCACTCCAGCCCGGATGACAAGAGCGAAACTCCGTCTCAAAAAAAAGAAAAAGAAAAAAATCTATCTACATGTTGATGACCCCCAGATTTAAGTGTCCTGCCAAGACCTTGTCCTGAAACCCCAGACTCACATATCTAACTCTGCATGCACGTCTCCACTTGAAGGTCTTCGGGCATCTCATGTTTCACTGTCTGAAAGCCAATCCCATGCCTTCCTCCAGACCTGTTCCTTCCAGTCTTCCTCATCTTGATTAATGCCAATGTCCTCCTCCCAAGAGCTGTGGCCCCCAACCCTTGACGCTGTCTCGCACCCCCTCATCCAGTCCTGCAGCAAATCCTGCTGGCTCTGTCTCTGCAACATTTCCAGACACTGCCCACATCTCACCTCCTCCGTGCTACTGCCCTAACCCAGCTACCTCCTCTCTCTTGCATTTATTTCACTGGCTTTATTATTTCCCTGCCCCCCGGCATCTACCCTTGTCCTTCCCTCTCCCCCCCCCACCCCCCGCCACCCATCTGTCCTCAGTATGGCAATCAGAGAGATTTTTTTAAAAATTCAAGTCGGCCGGGCGCGGTGGCTCACGCCTGTAATCCCAGCACTTTGAGAGGCCGAGACGGGCGGATCACAAGGTCAGGAGATCGAGACCATCCTGGCTAACACAGTGAAAACCCGTCTCTACTAAAAATACAAAAAATTAGCTGGGCGTGGTGGCGGGCGCCTGTAGTCCCAGCTGCTTGGGAGGCTGAGGCAGGAGAATGGCGTGAACCCAGGAGGCAGAGCTTGCAGTGAGCCGAGATCGTGCCTGCACTCCAGCCTGGGCGACAGAGCGAGACTCTGTCTCAACAACAACAAAATTCAAGTCATATCATGCCACTCCTCTGCTCGAACCCCCCATGGCTCCCATCTGACTGAGAGTTGAAAGCCTTAGTCCTTCGCATCCCTGGGGCCCTGTGATCTGCCCTGGCTCCCTCACTGCCTCTCCTCCTCCACTTTGACTGCACACTGTCCCTTCAGCCTCCACTTCAGCCTCCAAATCCTGCTCCTCGCCTAGGCCCTGGCAGCTGCAGGCCACTCTGCTGAAACTGTTCCTGCCACTTGCTGTCCCCTTGTCCTCTCTGGTTTTCCCCAGCCTTCATCACCATGGGCACCATGCATGGATCTGCTCTCCCAGACACCCCGTCTTCTCCTGAGGGGTTGGCTCCTACGGGGGAGAACTCAGTTCACCATCACCTTCCTCTGCCCAGAACACTTTCCAGCCCCCACAGGGGCACGTAAGTATTTAGGAATGGAAGACCCCCTCCCCAAGGGGGGCTGTGGCGCATTCACAACCCCCAGTGCCTGGCTACAGTTGGACCCTAGGAGGTATTAAAGGTAAGGGGCTGGGCTAAACAAAATGAGCCCACAGCACGGGCATCTGTGGTGACCACGTCCAGAGCAGGGTCGTCTACTCCAGGGGCTGCCACCACTATAAAAAGACCCTCCCACCAGGCTGCCCAGGGTGACAACATGTGCCCAAAGCCTCGCCCTGCACAAAGCTTTCTGTGAGGAGCGTGTCAGTCTCCACAAGGAAATGAACCTCCAGTTCCCAGAACCTCCTCCCGAGAAGCTGCTGAGCCAGGAACCAGCCTGCCTCCCTGGATCGTGGTCTGTATCCCACCCTGCTGACTCTGCCATATTAATGATGATGAGGTTTTTATGTGATATCATATTAGCAAAGAGAAATGGTCAGGCTGGCAACACAAACTCCAGGAAGAACATTTAGAAGAAAAAAAATCACCCAAGGCATAGCCTATTCCCACAATATCCCCAGAGTCACATACTAATGGCTGCATTTAATTTAATGAGATAATCCACAGAGATTTTTCCTAATGTGTAAAGAAACAACACACATGTTTTTCTCAGCATCCACAGAAACCCATGTGGCTGTGTGGCAGGCCACCTTTTCAAAGGCGGCTGCTGTGGTGTATCTTATCCCACAAGAAGAACAAAGCTTTTCTTGTGACACTGACACATCTCCCATGGCTTCTCCCCTTGAACCTGGGCAGACCATTGTGATCACATGGATCAACAGAATGAAGCAGAAAGGATGAGGTGCTCTTTTCTTTATTTTTTTGAGATAGGGTCTCTTGCTCTGTCATCCAGGCTGGAGTGCAGTGGTGTGATCATAGTTTATCGTATCCTTGAATTCTGGGGCTCAAGCCATCCTCCCAAGAGGCAGGGACTATAGGAGTGCACCACTATGCCTGAATAATTTTCAAAATTTTTTTGTAGAGATGGGGGTCTCACTATGTTGTCCAGGCTGGTCTCAAACTCCTGGCCTCAAGCGATCCTCCCATCTCAGTCTTCCAAAGCACTGGGATTATAGGGGTGAGCCACTGTGCCTGGCTTGACCTTAAGGCCCAGACCTTAAGAAACTGGCAGCTTCCACCTCCTGCCTCTCAGAATGCTGGATCTTGAAACCAGCCACCATATTGTAAGGAAGCCCAAGATAGCTATCTCTCAAGGAGAAAACACGTAGAGAGCCACGTGTTGGTTTTCTGACTGACAGTCCCATCTGAGGTTCTAGCCAACAGCCAGCATCAATTGCAATGCATGACTCAAAAGCTTCCAGATAATATCAGCACCCAGCTATCGAGTCAGCCTCAGCCTTCAAGCCTTCCCAGCTGAGAGCCTATACATGACTGCACAGAGACAAGCTGTCCCCTGTTGTGCCCTTTCTGAATTACTGACCCACGCAATCTGTGCGCATAATAAAATAATTGTTTTAAGCCCCCAAGTTTTGGAGTAATTTGCAATATAGCAATAGCAACTGGAATGTTTTTGCCGCATGGGTTTTTAGGAAGATTAATTAAAGTGACATCCCCATTACCCAAAGTTTATTGTTTAAAACCAGATCGTCTAGTATGATGAGGTCTTCTGGCTGCATAAAACCCATTTATGGATTGGGACCTCTCCATTTCTATCTGGTCTGTTTTTCGTGTGTTGTGTTTTAATTTTATTTTCCTTGAGCAGGAATATTTTCCTTGAATTTTCCCATGATGGCTATTTCCTGGGTCACATAGCACTGTGCTCTGAAGCTGAATATTTCCAGGCAAAGGTTTCTTGAAGCCTCTGGAAGGAAAGATATTTTTTAGGGACTCTTCCTGGAACCCAACAGAATGCTCTTACTGGAGGCTGATGCATGAGAGATGAACACATAACGATCACATCGTTGCCCTGTTTAACTGCCCTCAACCTCACCCCTGCCTTGGTCCTCCAAGTTCAAATTCCTGGGCACAGCGTGCAGAGCCCATAGTCCCAGCCGTGGCAAGCTCTCCAGCCTCACCTCTTGTCCTGCTCTCTTTGCATGTGATGCTTGACCCACATCAGACCACCAGCAGCTCCTCAGACTCCCTGGTGTGCCTGCTGCTATGGGTCCCTCTGCCTGGGATGCCTTCCCTTGCAGTTGGCTTGGTAAACACCTACTCATCTTTCTGGCCTTGGCTCATACATTAAGCCTTTTCCCAAGACATTCCTGAGCTGCCAAACAGAACTGACCATGCCCTCCTTTGGTGCCCACCCACTCCACTGCACGTGACTTTGTCCCAGCACCGTGTGCACCATATTGTATGTCTCTGCGTAGATGCCTGTGAATCCTAGGGTGCAGTGGCTGGGTCTAACACTTCCCAGTGGCCCCGGCATCCATCCTCAGGCTGGGCACAAAGAAGGCAGAAACGAGTGGTTGTTGAATGAATGAATGAATGAATGGCGACTGGAAACACGAACAGCTCTTTCTTGGGGGTTGCCAACACTTTACCAGGCCCCTGGGCCTCGGAGAAGACACAGCACACACAGTACAGTAGTGGCCAGCTACCAAGGAAATCCCTGTTGAAGGGGTGAAATGGGCAGCCACAGATGTCAGGGCCCTGGCGGAACTAATGGCTTCCTCCACCTTTCCCCAGCAGATGCCACGCTTTGCTGCCACAGCTGACTGAAGAATGGTTACCGCAGCCAACGGCTGGAGGAGGTTCCCTGTGACAAGTGGCTGGACACAGTTCACTGAAGCAGTCCGCTGGACACAGCTCCTCATTGGAAAACAGGGTGTGTTTGTAAAATGTTAATGTTTGTTTTTAAACAAGAGTGGAGGGTGCTGTCTGATCTGGAAACCTGTGTTTAAAAGCTCCCTCTGACAGTGCTGTAGAGCAAGCTCTGAACTGCTTTCATCTCAAAACTGGAGCTCAGAATTCTGGAGTGGTATCTCCAAAGTCACAAAACTCAGGGCAGAGCTGTGACCAGAAGCCACCTTCTAGCCATGTGACCTTTACATTTCCTGTGAGGCCTTGATAGGGAAGAGAACATGGGCTTTGGAGCCAAACAGACCCGGTTCTGATCTCAGCCTCAATCATCCTTGCTGTGTGAGCTTGGGCAACTGACTTGACCTCTTGTACCCTCAGTGAAATGGAATAATGAGCCGGGGTGCAGTGGCTCATGCCTATAATCACAACACTTTGGGAGGCTTAGGCAGGTGGATTGCTTGAGCCCAGGAGTTCAAGACCAGCTTGGGCGAGATGGCAAAATCCTGTCTCTACAAAAAATGCAAGGGGCATGTGCCTGTGGTCCCAGCTACTTGGGAGGCTGAGGTAAGGAAGATTGCTTGAGCCCAGGAGGTAGAGGCTGCAGTGAGCTGTGATGGCGCCACTGCACTCCAGCCTGGGCAACAGAGCAAGATCCTGCCACAAAAACAAAAGTTAAACAAAGTAAAATGGGACAATGAGGTCTCCCTTTTAGGGTGGTATGGTGATGAGTTTGGATGAATACATATAAAGAACCCCCATACACTGTCCAGCACTCAGCAGGCACTCACTACAAGAGAAAATGACACCCAGCATACAGCAGGTACTCAATGCATGGGGCTGTTATCACAAGATTCAGTTCCAACAGAGAAAGTCACCCTCAGGCTTGGCAAAGCTACGAGCCCTGGCAGATGCTTGGCCCAGCAGAGAAGGTACTGCCTTTGTGCCAGGCAAGCAGAAAGCGTGAGTCACAGGGAAGACAGGACTGAGCTGGGCAGGGACTGGGGCATTTTAACTACCCAATAGGACTGCAGTACTCTTTTTGCCTCAGCGGGGAGAAGGGCAAAAATCAGAGCCCTTTGCCACTCATCCCACCAGACATCAAAGTCCAGCTACTGTTCTGGTGAGCTCCTGACAGCAGACACAGAGACCCTTCACGCTCTGGCCTCTACTTGCCTGAGGAAATTAGATGGTTGTTCAACAAATCTTCACTCCCTCCCTCTCCCTCCTTGGGAGGAGTAAATATCCCTATCCCATTAACCCTGGGCTTTTCCATGTAACTTGCTTTGGCTTCATGGTGGCTGGGGAATTAAACTCTGCCCTTGATCTTAGGTTTGGCTATGAGACCTGCCACAGGGATTCGTGGACATGATCTGAAACATGCTTGTACGGCTGGGCTTGCTCTCTTAGGCTCCCACGCTTCACCATAAGGAGAATGAACCTCAAATGGCCACTGGTCAGGAAGGATGAGATATGTGCAGAGCAGACTTGGACACAGCTAGATGCAGCCTAGATAAACCAAATTCCAGCCTATCTGCAGTAACAAAAAACACTCACTGTGGTCTGCCTCTCACTGTGGAATACTTTGTTATAATACAACCCTGTTATGGAAATAGTTGACTGATACAATGCTCTTATAGTCCTATGTCATATATATACATATATATACACACACACACATATATATACATATATACACACACACATATACATACATACACATTTTGAGACACAGTCTCGCTCTGTCGCCCACGATAGAGTGCAGTGGTGCGATCTCTGCTCACTGCAACCTCCACCTCCCGGGTTCAAGTGATTCTCATTGCTTCAGTCTCCTGAGTAGCTGGGATCACAGGCATGTGTCACCATGCCTGGCTAATTTCTGTATTTTTGGCAGATGTGGGGATTCGCCATGTTGGCCAGGCTTGTTTCAAATTCCTGGCCTCAAGTGGTCCACCTGTCTCTGTCTCCCAAAGTGCTGGGATAACAGGCGTGAGCCACCGAGACTGGCCCCCTGTGTCTTAATCGTCTTTTCATGTGTTCCACATTCTAGGCAAACTACTACTTCCATGTGGCCCATTCTCTCCAGCTTCCAGCCCTTTCTTCAAGCTGTTTCCTCTTCCTGGCATGCCCTCTTCTAACCCACAATGTCCCCACACGCCTCAATCCAATGTCTACTTCAACTTCTAGATACAATGTTTCTTCCTCCGTGAAGACATCCCTGATTCTCCCATGTGGACCTCAGGTTTTTCTCCTCTGAGCATTTTTATCAAAGGCACTGTTTATCAACTTCTGTTACAGTAATTTGTGTCCTTTTCTCAAATCCATTCCAGGCAAGGAGTGTCTTCATGGCTAGATCTAAGCCTGGTTAATTTAAGCCTACACAGACCCCGCAGAGTCAAGGTATCTTTGGGATCTGCGGAGTGAAGGACTGGATACCCTCCCTGCACTGCCTCTATGTGAGGAGGCCTCCTTGATAGCCAGTGCCCTGGCCAGAGGCAATTCCTCTGTGGTGTGAGGTTCTGGGAGCCCGACACTGACTCCATAAGGCTCTGAGATCCTGGCCCAGGGTAGACACCCCCAAAAAAGTTTCTTGTGGAATGTGGAATGCTAAATGCCAGCCAACCCTTCCTTATCAGAAGTTAAGAACAATCCTTTTGTGCCTGGCACGGTGCTGTTTGTTTCACATCCATCTTTTAAAAACTCTATCATTGGGCCAGGAGCGGTGGCCCATGCCAGTAATCCCAGGACTTTGGGAGGCTGAGGCGGGTGGATCACTTGAGGCCAGGAGTTCAAGACCAGCCTGGCCAACATGGGGAAACCCCATCTCTACTAAAAATACAAAAGTTAGCCGGGCGAGATGGTGCACGCCTCTAGTCCTAGCTACTCGGGAGGGTGTGGCACAAGAATCGCTTGAACCTAGGAGGTGGAGGTTGCAGTGAGCCATGATTGTGTTGCCAGGCACTCCAGCCTGGGCAACAGAGACAGACTCTGTCTCAAAAATAAATAAATTAATTCATTAAAATAAATTAAAAATAAAAAAATAAAAACTCATTGTCCCTCTTACAGACAAAGATTGAGGCTTAGAGGAATTAAGTCATTTGGTCAAATTCATTCATTCATTCATCCCAAATATATTTTTTGGGTGCTTGGGGTATGCCTGGCACTGGAGTCTAGTGGAGTGAGGGGAAGTACCCGCAGAGACACATCTAAATGTAACACATGTGATGCAGAAAAACAGAGTGGCCACGGAGGAGCTCCATTTAGGTGGAGGTGGGGGACGCAGCCAGGAGATGGGCAGCATTTGGGCAGAGGCTTGAAGGAGGCCCAGGAGGAAAGGGGCCAAGGGCACGGCAGGCAGAATGCATAGCACACTGAAAATCCCGAGGTAAGGGCTGTGTACAGTGGGAAAGTGGGAAAGCAGTGGGCAGTGAGGGGGTGGGGGCCAGACCACACGTGGCCCTGGGGCTTCAGGAAAGGGGGTCTGGATGACTTAGGAACTGGATCTGACTGGCTGCTGTATGATGAGTGGCTGGGCCCATCTTGGGTAGACTCCAGAGTTACCCATCTTGGTTTGAATTGTCCTCTAGGCATTTATGGATGAAGAGGACGGGGGCAGGAGCACCTGGGTCTGCGCTTTGAGACCCTGTGAAGGCAGCTGGAGATGCTCCCCAGTGGTGGTGGGCAGCTGTTTACCAGTCCAGGAACAAGAAGAATTCAACAAGACCATGGGGCATGTGAGCCAGGTGCCTCACCTCAACTCCTGGGGGAGGCTCCAGCTGTCTTTGACAGTGCCAGAGCCTCCTGGGCCCACGGGCACAAGGTTGCAGTGCTGTCTTGGGTATACATTGTGGCCACACAGAGCTATGCATTGATCATGGCAAACACAGCCTGTGGACCACAGCCAAGAGGCGCAGATGCATGGTTCTGATAACAGGATAAATGATGATTATTGGAAAGGGGAAAAGAAAGGAAATCAAAGAGGTTCCATTCACCCTTGCAAAACATTAAGAGATAGCAGAGGCAGTACCAGGAGGGCCTGGTAGGGAGCTGAGCCCCAGGGAGGGTCTTTGTAGTTGCTGGGATGGCTTAGCTGCAGGCAGTGGGCCAGCAGAATGGATTGAGTCCTGGAAACCCATGGTTGGATCCACCACTTACTAGCTGCCTCAGTTTCCTCATCCTCCACAGTGGGAGCAAGACCTCCACCTTGCAAACCATCCTGAGGGCTAGGGATCACGCAAAATGCCGGACACCACAGACGCAAACCTGCGTGGAGGCCAACACCGTGTTGCTGAGTGCACCACAGGCAGCACCTCTTTTAAGTCTCACAACACGCGAGGAGGAGGGTGCAATTCCTGCCCCTCTTTTACAGATGGGGAAACTGAGGCTTAGAAAATCATCTCAACCTCCCAGTGCTGATGAACAGGGAGCCAGGACTCAACTCCGGCTATCTGCCTTGGTGGCTCTGCCCTTCACTGCTGTGCCATTCCATTCCTGCACAACCTAGGAGACTGGGCCTGGTTTGGAGGGCCCAAGAAGGTCCCAGGGAAGTACTCTTGGCTTTGAGACTGCAGGCTACCTCCTGCGGGCCTGTGGCTCAGCCTGACCCTATCTCTCACCTCTGGGCTGGAGCAAGGCCCCGCTGCAGCAGGCACTACCTTGCAGAGAGCTGCTGCCTCTCCCTGGGAGCCGGGGCACCCTCTGCAGGAGCCTGCCCACATGCCCTCGAGGGGTGGCTCTTCTTACCTACACTGTTCTGGGACCCACCACTGATCCCCTGGCCCAGGCTCACTCATAGGAGGGTCTGAGTTGGTCTTTTTCTCTGACAGATGGGAGCCTTGGAAGGAAGAGATCCTGCCAGATGCATCTGTGGAACCACCAAAGAGCCTAGTGTGATGCCAGGTGCATGGTAGGTTTGGAGTAAATATATAGTAAATTAACCCTGAGATAGAACAGAGCAGGAGCCCAGAGCACGCATGACCACAGGCCGGACAGGTGGCCCTCTCTCCATCACGCCATGACGAATCCACCTGATTTACTCCCAGCATCAGTAAAGAGAAGGGGACCAGCCTATACTCCTATAGACCAAGAGCCTTCCTTTTCTTTGGTCCACAGGCCCCTTCCAGAACCTCACAGAAGCCACTCAGGCTTCCCCTTGCCAGACTTACCTGTGTCTAACAGAGAGGGAGGCAGGGGCCTGAGACAGATTCCTACAAAGGACAGAGTAGGGCAGAAACTTTGCAATCAGGTAGACTTAGAATAAAATCATAATTGGCCTATGACTAGCTGTGTGACTTTTGGTTAGCCACCTTATCCCACGAGCCTCAACACCCTCCTCTGTGAAATGCAGATAATGTAGATTACTGAAGTCACTGGTGCTAGTGGATACACAATGAGGTTTGTTTGTTTTCCTTAAATGTAAATAGACTACAGAGGATACCTATGAGCTGCCTCTCATTTGATTATTATTATTATTGTTATTATTATTTTTTGAGACAGGGTCTCACTCTGTTGCCCAAGCTGGAGTGCAGTGGCATGATCACAGCTCACTGCAGCCTTGACCTCCCCGGGCTCAGGTGATCCTCCTACCTCAGCCCCCCGAGTAGCTGGACTACATGAGCATATGCTACCACGCCTGACTAATTGTTTTGTACAGACGGGGTTTCACCATGTTGTCCAGGCTGGTCTCAACCTCCTGGGCTCCGATGGTCTGTCCACCTCAGCCTTCCAAAGTGCTGGGCTTACAGGCATGAGCCACCAGGCCTGGCCTCATTTGATTTTTTAAAGGCAGCAACAATTGTGGGGGAAGCACAGGTTTCTGGTCAAACCATGTGCCTTGGCTCTGTGGCTTACCAGGCTGTAACCACAGCCAAGTGACTTAACCTCTCTGAGCCAGCAGTGAGTCTGCATCTGTCTAAGGTACCAGCAATAACCCTGTCACAGATGTGGGTGGCTTGGATTAGGTGAAGGGTGCAGGACTCCACACATAGAGTCTGGCAGGAGAGTGAAAAGGAGGAGGAAGTGCCCACACAGGGAGAGGCCCGCCCCTCCCCACCGCTTGCCCTGTCCACCCACCCACAGTCAAGCCAGGCCTCATCCAGTCGTGACAGCCCTGAGCATGCTTCCAGGGCAAGAGCTGCCTCTGTTTCAGACCTCAGTGCCCAAACAATTCACAAATGCAGCAAACGTGCTACGGCCCAGGAGATAGCTCTCCGCTTCAGAGAAAACACACAGTTCAATTTCCTAAAGATCGAACCCCAGGAGCGTCTCAAGGCTTTCCCAGCAAGAGCAGTTCTCGGAACTCAGGAGGCACCACCCTCATGTGACTGAACAATTAAAGCCCTGAGTGTTTGTCATTCTCGGCTAAGGTTTTCAAGGACAGCTGAGAAAACTAAAAAAAAAAAAAATCTGATTTTGGCAGTGTGGTTTTCAGAAATATATGGTAATCCATTTTTGTCAATCCACAGAAGGCACAGCTCAAATCATTAAAAAGCCATCGTACTTAATCATGCATGGAGAAGACCAGTCTGCCTCTGAGATCATTTTCAAACGGTTTCAGGGTAACTTTCAAAAACTCACAGGCAAGCAGGGAGGGGATTATGACAGACCGTAATCTGAGGAATTTCTCTTTCTGGTTCTCAGAGGGTAAGGGATTTATTTGAGAGGAAATCACCACCCAGACCTTGGCCTTGGTAGTGGTGACAGTGGTAAGGAAGATTCTAGGATGGATCAGGCCTGACCTCTGTCCTTACAGAGGCTGCAGCTGCTTTCGCAGAAAGACAGTAAGCAATTTCCCAGCAAAACAGCAAGTAAATGAATGATTATGAAGCCTGTGACAGGTGCTAAGAATAGGTGGAAGTTTATGCAGCTGTTAAGGCCGGGCTGTGAGCCACAGGGACCTGGGTTTGGAATTTGACTTTGCCACTCTGCAGCTGTGTGACCTTACACACACTCCTCACAGACCTGGGTTCCTCATCTAGAAAATGGGATGCCTGGCCGGGCGCAGTGGCTCACGCCTGTAATCCCAGCACTTTGGGAGGCCGAGGTGGGCAGATCATGAGGTCAAGAGATCGAGACTATCCTGGCCAACGTGGTGAAACCCTGTCTCTATTTTTTTTTTTTTTTTTTTTGAGATGGAGTCTCGCTCTGTGGCCCAGGCTGGAGTGCAGTGGCCGGATCTCAGCTCACTGCAAGCTCCGCCTCCCGGGTTCACGCCATTCTCCTGCCTCAGCCTCCCGAGTAGCTGGGACTACAGGCGCCCGCCACCTCGCCCGGCTAGTTTTTTGTATTTTTTAGTAGAGACGGGGGTTTCACCGTGTTAGCCAGGATGGTCTCAATCTCCTGACCTCATGATCCACCCGTTTCGGCCTCCCAAAGTGCTGGGATTATAGGCTTGAGCCACCGCACCCGGCCTGTTAAAAAAATAAAAATTAGCTGGGCATGGTGGCAGGTGCCTGTAGTCCCAGCTACTCGGGAAGCTAAGGCAGGAGAATCACTTGAACCTGGGAGGTGGAGGTTGCAGTGAGCCGAGATCACTCCATTGCATTCCAGCCTGGGTGACAGAGCAAGACATCGTCTCAAAAAAAAAAAAAAAAAAAAAAAAAAAAAAAAAAAAAAAAAAAAAAAAAAAAAAAAAAAAAGAAAACGGGATGCCTGCCTTGTAGGCTTGGGAGATCAATGAGTTAATTCCTGGGAAGCTTTTACTGCAGTGCTTGATACACAGTAAGCTCTCAATAAATGCTGGCCAAGTGGCTAACTCTGCTCAGGAAGACTTGTGGACCTGTGATGGATCGGGAAGAACGAGCAGGAACCTGCAGGGTGGAGAGCAGCAGGGGGGACATTCCAGGCAGAGAGCACAGCATGTGCAAAGGCCCTGAGGTAGGAAGCTGGTCAGAGAGGAGCACAGGTTTAGGTGGAGGGGAATGAGGGGAGCAATGTGGCCAGTCAGCTGGAGCCATCCTGGGAAAGACTTCAAATGCAGGCCAAGGGGTTTGGTCTCTATGTTGAGGGCCATGAGGAGCCACAACGGGGTGTCTCAGGGCTGGGCCATGAGCAGCCGTGTACATTAGAAGCTAACGAAGGGGCAAGAGGCTGCCGAGAAGGCTGGAACAGCATTTGGAGATCCAGAATCCTTCTGGGGTCAGAGCCACACAGCGAGTTTTCTTTCAGGTCTCAGACTACGCTGGGCGCTTGTTGACTCCTAGGCGACCAAACTCTCACTAGGGGACCCCAGCCTTTGTTTGAGGGTAATACCCTCTACTGTGCCAGGAAAGATTCTGCTCCCGTTTCCCTTCCTTAGGCAGAGCCGGTGAAGGGAAATAGCCGTCCAGGCAGGAACTGCATTTCCCAGCCCTTCTACATCTAGGTGGGGCCGCAGGACCCAATGGGGTGTGGGCATAGGCTCCATACACCACTTTGAGGCTGGCCCATAAAAACCATTCGTGGATCTTCCAAGGCTGAGGCAACCTTGGGGGTTACAACCTGAAGACAATGGCGTCTCCATCACCCTGAGTGCCTGAGTCATCAGAGGGAACAGAGCTCTCCCCACCATCAATTTGACTTTTCATGAGCAAGAAAGAAAAGTCTGTTGTCTCCAACCACTGAAGTCTCTGGATTTATCTGTCACAGCAGCCAGCATTGCCCTCAACAGACCCACCAGGCAGAATGACATTGGGCACTTTACCTCCCTGAGCCTGTTTCTCTCACACAGATTGTTGTGAGTGCCTCATAAGATGACAAGCGTGAGTGCTTTGCAAGCAGCGAGGAACCACAGAGATCTGTCTGTCACGGGGTTATTGGCTTTGGTCCCTCTGAGAGCCCAAGGTTGCAGAAGGGAGGGGACTCTGGCCAGTCCCTGCTGAGGCAGGGGAGTGCAGCAGCTAAGGCCTGGAGAAGCTCCCGGCAGGGGCTCAAGATCCACCAGCAGGTCCTGGCCTAGGCTGGGGCCTCTTACTCCAGGCTTTAGTTCAGCCCTTTGAGAGATGCTCCTCAAATAGCTGAGCTCCCCGAAGGGAGGAGGCTGGGGCCTGGCTTCCATCTCCTGGCAGCTGCCCTGGGAAGCAGTCGGCCCAGCCTCCCTCTGATAACTTGTTCCAACCTCTCACAACTCATTAACAGGAAATTGCATTCCCTGCCAGGAAGACGCACGCCTGATTTTTCAGACATGGCAGGTAGACTGTGTTATCAAAGCCTTGTCATGTGTCTGCACGGCCCCCACGCTCTCCTGCTCTCTGCTGTCCTCGGCCAGGCTCTGTGCTCAGAGCACACATTGCCTTTGGATGTGGCTGGGCAATCTGCCAGCTTGTCTGGCCAGGGCCAGGGGCCCAGGATGGATTCCCGCAAGGGTGCCTGAGGCTCAGCCTGTACCCCTCTCCTAAGCATCCCACACTCCCTGTCCAGGACTGGGGCTGAGACCCCGCAGGGGGACAGGGTGGGGAAGGCCTGAGTGACACAGGATGTAAAGAGCTGTCTCTGGCCTCAGCGACTTTCACACAGAATCCGCGTCCTTTTGCTGCTGGGTTCCTCCGCCACAGCTTCAGAGTGGGGGTAGAGAATGCTCACCCCCAGCCTCTGGAGCCTGAAGTAGGGTGCAAGGCCACTTTGTCCTGCACGTATCCCCCACTGTCCCGTTCTCGGGCAGGGTGGGTGCAGACGCCAACCTCCTCCACCTCCCATGCTATCTCATCCCTTCACACAGTCACTCTCCGCCTCTCACTGGGGACCTGTGAGGAGTTCTCAAATCACCTGGCAGAGGAAACACTATCAGTGCCCTGGACTACGACAAGGACATGAAGCATCCATTTCCAAAGTCTATCCACAGGCAGGACTTAGCCTGTTTGTTCCTCATCCCCACCCTGAGCGGTGTCATTAAACCTGGTTTACAGAGAAGGAATTTACATGACTGGTGCCTAAGATCATCCAGCTAGTCCGCTGGGCAGTAATCTGAGCTGGGTCTAGCAGCCTCCATGATCATCATGGCTATGTGTTTAATACATCCTTCATGCCAACAACTAAACTGAGAATTTTACTTTTTTTTTTTTTGAAACAGGGTCTTGCTCTGTCAACCAAGCTGGAATGCAGTGGCACGATCTCGGCTCACTGCAACCTCCACTTCCCAGGTTCAAGCCATCCTCACACCTCAACCTCTTGAGCAGCTAGGAGTACAGACACATGGCTTTTTTTTTTTTTTTTTTTTTTTAAATAGAGATGAGGTCTCACTGTATTGCCCAGGTTGGTCTCACACTCCTGAACTTAAGTGATCCTCCCGCCTTGGCCTCCCACAGTGATGGGATTACAGACGTGAGCCACCATGCCTGGCTGAGAATTTTATACTCTTAATCTTCATAATTATACTGCAGTGTAGGTGGTTATATTATCTCCATATCTAGATGACAAAACTGAGGCTCAGAGAAGCTAAGAAGCTTGTCCAAAGCTGCACAGCAAATAAGCAGGAACCACGGCCCAAATGCCTACCGTACTTGTGCTCTCTCCCTACATCAGCGGCCTCACAGGTGAGATGGGGCCCACCTGGGGAAGGCAGATGATGAGGCTTCAAGTCCTACCAAGCAAAAAAGCAGGGTATAAAATTGCACACATGCTGGTGACCACACCCCATTACAAAATGTGTGTACATGGATGACATGGGATGGGGTCTGGTAGTCAGTGGCTGTGTGTCTCAGAGGGAGGCAGGGCCTGGCAGCTTCTGTTAGTGCCTGGCCACCGTTGGCTGAATTCTTCCTTGTAAGGATGGCTAAGAGTTAAGAAGGTAAATAGGAACCAGGTGGGCACGGGTGTGGTGGGTCCACCTTGCTGTGGCCCTGGAGATAGTGGTCGTGGTGGTCCTCCCTCTCATTCCCTTTCCCCAGGTGTAGGAGCCACCTGGTCAGATAACTTCTCCACCTCACTGCATTCCAGACAAGCTTCTGCCTTGGGCAGAGATCCAAGCAAACCAGAGACCACTGCTCTGAGCACTGACTGCTTTTGAAGAAGTGAAGACTTGCAAGAGAGGGGCTATAGTCGGAGCAGTGTTAAGAGAGTCCCCCACCATAGAGGCCAAGGCCAAGGAGCCAGTCTGCAATGGCCTGTAAAAGGCCCTTTGCGATCCAGCCCCTGCCCAGCTGGGCAGGCCACTCAAATGAAAGCCTCACCTTTCATTTCATGCCACAGCCACACTCAGCTCAGCATGCTGTACCGCCGAGCCTCAGCCCAGGCTGGACCTTCTGCCCTGAGCACCTTCTCATTCTTCAGCTCTACCATGTGCATCTGTTGTTCTCAGATGCCTTGAACACCATCCCCCGGTTTTTAGATGGTGCAGTCTCCCTCAAATGCCACATGCCTTCGACTTCCATTAAAACAAACACCGGGAGAGAATCCTTAATAATGCCGTCTAGAGGGCAAAGTGGGAGGCGAGGCAGGATCCCGAGGCACTGAAAAGTGAGGTGGGATGGCCCAAGGACACGCTGCACACTTTATTCTAGGAGGAGCTAGGATAACCCATGAAGCCCTCAGCAGGCTTGCTCTAGTGGGCCCCTAATAAGCACTCCGGTACTCTCATGCCGTCATGCCCTTGCACGTGCTGTGCCCTTTACCTAGAATGTCCTTCTCGCCTGGGAGACTCCAGCTTATTCTTCAAAGCCCAGCTCAACGTTACCTGCTCTGTCAAGTTCCCAGAGGCAGAATCAGTGGCTCCTTCCTCTGTATTCCCGTAGCACTTTGACCTCATAATTATGCATGAATCCCTCCTCTAAGAAGAGAACTCTTTCGAGGCAACGGACTTGGCCAGTGCACCTTTGCATCTCTAGCATCCATCCCAGAGCTGGCCTAGAAATGCCTCTGAATGAATGAATTAATGAGCTTCCTTTTGCTAAGATCCCAAGATACCTATTTTCCCACCTCCTGCTGGGCCTTCCCCTCTCCAGTCACAAGAGGAGCAAACTGAGCCTTTTGTCTTCACACCACATTGGTATTGACCAGGGTTGGGTTTTAATGGTGCTTTGACAAAAGGCAGCTCCCACATTCATTTTCCTTGGCTAATTACATTTCCCAATTGAAACGCTTATCTCTGGACTGGTGTTAAAGACATAATCAGTTTCCAGAATGGATTCAAAAGAGGTGAGAGCAAGAAAATAATTAAGCCAACTTCTGATTGAATCAAATATTTAAGCAGATTTAATCGGTTGCCTGTGATCTACAGCTCCAGCCTGGGCCTGGGGAGTGTACTGTTCTATCAGAGAGATCATGTCTGATTGTTTTAGAGATGGACGGCATTTCTTCCAGTAGCAAGTAAAGGATTGGCTCTTTTAACTGAATGCAAATCAGGGTGGCAGAACCCCAGGTTCCTTGTTTAGGCAAAATATTCTGTGTTTGCAGGAAAATAATAGAGGCTGGGGGGTGCTCTGTTCGTGAGCCATGCCTAGCCACTCACAGTAGAGTTTGTACCAGTGGTCCCAATTCCTTATCCCTTCCTGTATTCATGTCCTTTGCCACTGAGTAGGATGTCTCTCCCCATCCTCTTCCTCTGGGCTCAGACACATGTGGCTAACTTCAGCCAATGAGAGCAAATGTGACACACGCAGAGGCTTGAAAAAGCACGTGCATGTTTCTGCTTGTTTTCTTGTCCTTTTGCCACCTCCATGGGAACACATCTGAATGAGAGCTGAGATGCAGAGATGCGTGGAGCAGCACTGAGTTGGCCCAGTTGTCCAAGCCAAGGATCTCTTAGATCAGCCAACAGTCAGCTGCCCTCGGGCACAAGGGTGAGCCCAGTCAAGACCTGCAGTCTTAGGCCGGGCACGGTGGCTAATGCCTGTAATCCCAGCACTTTGGGAGGCCAGGTGGGTGGATCACAAGGTCAGGGGATCGAGAACATCTTGGCCAACATGATGAAACCCCATCTCTATTAAAAATACAAAAATTAGCCGGGCGTGGTCACGTGCTCCTGTAGTCCCAGCTACTTTGGAGGCTGAGGCAGGAGAATTGATTGAACCCGGGAGGCAGAGGTTGCAGTGAGCCGAGATGGCGCCACTGCCCTCCAGCCTGGGCAACAAGAGCAAAACTCTGTCTCAAAAAAAAAAAAAAAAAAAAAAAGGTAGGCAGTCATTTGGCCTGCCCAGCCTGGGTCAGCTGAACTCTGAAGATTCCTGAGTTACCTAAACACTTATCACTGCATGCCAGTGAGGTCTGTGGTTGTTTGTAACTGACCTTTTCTCCAGTCCTGGAGGTGGCGGGCGCCTGTAGTCCCAGCTACTCGGGAGGCTGAGGCAGGAGAATGGCGTAAACCCGGGAGGCGGAGCTTGCAGTGAGTTGAGATCCGGCCATTGCACTCCAGCCTGGGCGACAGAGCGAGACTCCGTCTCAAAAAGTCAGTCCAGGCTGACCTTTTCTCCAGTCCCAGCCTCTAGAGGGTACCCCTCAGTCCTTTAGTCCAAGCACCACTTAGAACGGAGAGTCATACATCCTGCTGTTTGAATGATAAATCTTTATGCAAAAACCCATCTGATCTTCACAAAGCCTCCTGGGTAGACATCAGGAAAGGGATCTTTTGTCCCACTCTACAGATGATGATGTTGAAGCTCAGGGAACCCAACAGAAGAGCCAGAGACTGTGGTTAAAGATTGTGAGTTCAATGAATGCACTAGCCTCTATTTCCACCCAGAAACTCCACTAAGACAATGGTATAATTTTTTAAAAAATGCATCAATCCACAAAGATAGAGCAACCAGGGAAGAAGACGATAGTAACAAAGTTTGGCAGCTGGGAAAGAGATGTGGAGTGCTGACTCAGCAAAGCCAAGAAAGCAGAACCCTAAGCCATGACAATGCAAGCAAACAGGCACTCAGGTTTGTGCTAGAAAACTCCAAAGGCTCTGGGGTTGGTGGCAACACCAAGTGTCTCTGGAAGTGAAATAAGAGGAGGGTTTGTTGCAAGTCGGCTTAAAGGCAGTAAGATCCCTAGATCCTCTTCCTACTTCTCCCAAGAAAATGTTCCCTCTCATCCCAGCAGAAAACCAGAGGCAGAGTCTCAGAAAGGAGTAAGACAGAGGGCCCCTGGATGTCTGGCTGAGGCACCGTGTGCCATCCTGGGAGCAGAGGGGGTAAGTGAAGATTTTTGGGCTGCCCACCTTTACCCTTCTTGCCCACATGGATCTCAGAAGGTCCATTCATTTACCAGCACAATGAATGAAAAGAGACCTATACTGAGGTATATCGTCGTGAAATTTCAGAACATTGAAGACAAACAGTAGGCCCTATAAGCTTCCAGAGAAAAGATAGGTCACAATCAGAAGGCTGTGATCATGAGTCCATTCGCTAGGCAGGAGAATGAAAACATCTTCTATGCAGAACCAGACTAGCTAGCGCTAGAGAACAAACAACTATATTGAGTTCTCACTGGATTTTCCTACTGGGAGGCATCAGTCAGCAGAGCCCACTCACCACACAGAGCCCCAACCATCTTCTTTTCTGCCCCACATTTAACTTGAAGACACAGCCAAGGAGCCACAAACATTTTTAAGGGAAACTTAACACGAGAGATGGACATATACACAAACAGGAAAGGTAACTGGGAAGACACAGAGACTGCAGGAAGAAGAAAACTTTAAAAACAAAATATCATCAGAGATGAAAGAAAATGGCGTGTCTGTGAGACAAGAACAGAATGCTCAACAGAAGAACATTCACAAAATAAAATGGAGCTCTTGGAAATAAATACACAGTCTGACAGCAGAAATGCACACTCAATAAAAGAGTTGGAAGACAAACTTGAGGAAATTTTCTAGAGTAGAACCAAAACTAAAGAGACAGATAGAAAATAGAAGAGAAATTGGAGGATCAGCTCAGGGGTCTAACATACAAAATGTAGGAATTGGCCGGGCGCGGTGGCTCAAGCCTGTAATCCCAGCACTTTGGGAGGCCGAGATGGGCGGATCACGAGGTCAGGAGATCGAGACCATCCTGGCTAACACCATGAAACCCCGTCTCTACTAAAAAATACAAAAAACTAGCCAGGCAAGGTGGCGGGCGCCTGTAGTCCCAGCTACTCGGGAGGCTGAGGCAGGAGAATGGCGTAAACCCGGGAGGCGGAGCTTGCAGTGAGCTGAGATCCGGCCACTGCACTCCAGCCCGGGCGACAGAGCGAGACTCCGTCTCAAAAAAAAAAAAAAAAAAAAAAAAAAAAGTAGGAATTCCAGAAACAGAAAAATCGGTAGAAGGAAATAATCAAAGAAATCATTCAAGGTGTCCCAGAACTGAAGACACGGATTTTTAGACTGAGAAGGTCCATTCATTTCCCAGCACAGTGAATGAAAAGAGACCTACACTGAGGTATATCGTCTCGAAATTTCAGAACATTGAGGACAAAGAGTAGGCACTATAAGCTTCCAGGGAAAAGACAGGTCACATACAAATGACGAGATATCAAAGTGGCATCAGGTTTCTCATCTGGAATGTCAGAAGCTAGAAGCAATGGATCAATTTCAAAATTCAGAGGGAAAATGACTTCCATCCTATAATTCTTTATTCAGCCTAATTATCGATTAAGCATGAGAGCAGAATAGAGTTTCAGACTTCCAAAAAATCTCAAATATTTCATCCCTCCCCTATGCACACTTTTCCAGGAAGCTACTGGATGGCGCTGACCAAGAAAGAGACAAAGGAACCAGCAAATGGGGGATGGAAAATGAGAGAGATTCACAGCTCACATCACTTACGGTGAAAGGCCAAAAGCCTTCCCCCTAGGATCGGGAATAAACAAGGATGTCCACTTCTAGTTAACATTGTAATGGAGGTTCTAAACAGGGCAACTGGGCAAGAGAGAGAAATAAAAGGCATCCATATGAGAAAGAAGGAAGTAAAATGATCTCTGTTTGCAGATGACACATCTTGTATATAAAAAATCCTACGGAATCTACTAAAACACCATTAGAACTAATGAATGAGTTCAGCAAGGGTATAGGATACATCAATTGTAATTTTATATACTGGCAATAAACATTCCAAAATGTAAATTAAGAAGACAATTCCATTTACAACAGCATCAAAAAGGAATAAAATACTTAGGCATAAATTTAACAAAATAATTGCAAAATTTGTACACTTTAAACTATAAAATATTGTTGAAGGAAATTAAAGAAGATCTAAATAAATGGAAAAGCATTTCATATTCATGAACTGGAAAACTTAACATTATTAAAATGGCAATAGTCCTCAAATGGATCTATAAATGCAGTGTAATCCCTATCAAAATCCCAATTGGCTTTTTCACAGAAGTTGACAAGCTGATCCCAAAATTAATATGGAAACTGAGATTACACCAATCCTAGCACTCTGAGGGGCTAAAAATGAAGGATTGCTTGAGGCTAGGCAGCACAGCAACACCCTTGTAAAAAAAAAAATCCATATGGAAATAAATACAAGGGACCCAGAAGAGGCAAAACAACCTGAAAAAGAACAAAGCTGGAGTACTCACATTTCGTGTTTCAAAAACTACAAAGCTGCAATAATCAAGACAGTGAGATACTGGCATAAAAACAGACATAGATGGGCTGGGAGCGGTGGCTCAGTCTGTAATCCCAGCACTTTGGGAGGCCGAGGTGGGTGGATCATGAGGTCAGGAGATCGAGACCATCCTGGCTAACACAGTGAAACCCCGTCTCTGCTAAAAAAAATACAAAAAAAATTTAGCTGGGCATGGTGGCGGGCGCCTGTAGTCCCAACTGCTCGGGAGACTGAGGCGGGAGAATGGCGTAAACCCGGGAGGTGGAGCTTGCAGTGAGCCAAGATTACGCCACTGCACTCCAGCCTGGGCAACAGAGCAAGACTCCGTCTCAAAAAAAAAAAAAAAAGAAAAAAGAAAAAACAGACATAGATCAATGAAATTGAGAGTTCAGAAATAATACCTGATATTATGCTCAACTAAGTTTTGACAAGGATGCTAAGACAACCCAATCAGAAAAGAATAGTCTTTTCAAAAAATTATGCTGGAACAATTGGATATCCACATGCAAAAGAGTGAAGCTGGAGTCCCACCTCACACCACAACCCCAAATAAACTCAAAATGAGTCATGGCCTAAAAGTAATAGCTAAAACTATAACACTTCTAGAAGAAAACACAGGAATTATGTTCATGACCTTGGGTTAGGCAACGGATTCTTAGACGTTAAAAGCACAAGTAACAAAAGAAAAAAATCGGTACACTGGACTACATCAAAATAAAAACTTTGGTGCTGAAAACTATTCCATCAAGAAAGAGAAAAGATAACCCACAGAATGGAAGAGAATACTTGCAAATCATATGTCCCATAGAGAACTGGTATCCAGAACGAAGAACTTCTACAGCTCAACAATGAACTACCCAATTAAACTATGAGCAGCAGCTAGGCTCGGTGGCTCACACCTGTAATCCCAGCACTTTGGGAGGCCGAGGTGGGCGGATCACCTGAGGTGAGAAGTTCGAGACCAGCCTGGCCAATATGGTGAAACCCCATCTCTACTAAAAATACAAACATTAGCCGGGCATGGTGGTGCGTGCCTGTAATCCTGGCTACTTGGAGGCTGAGGCAGGAGAATCACTTGACCTCGGGAGGTGGAGGTTGCAGTGAGCTGAGAATGCACCACTGTACTCCAGCCTAGGCAAGGGTGAGACTTTGTCTCAAAAAAGATTACACACACAAAAAAAAGGATTTGAATATATATTTGAATATACATTTCTCTAAAGAAAACACACAAAGGATGAAAAAACACATGAAAAGATGTTTAACATCATTAGACATTAGGGAAATGCAAACAAAAACCACTATGAGGCCGGGCACCGTGGCTCACGCCTGTAATCCCAGCACTCTGGGAGGCTGAGGCAGGTGGATCACTTGAGGTCAGGAGTTTGAGATCAGCCTGGCCAACATGGCAAAACCCTGTCTCCACTAAAAATAAAAAATTAGCCAGGCAGGGTGGTGGGCGCCTGTAATACCAGCTACTCAGGAGGCTGGGGCAGGAGAATCGCTTGAACCTGGGAAGTGGAGGTCACACACAGTGAGCCAAGATTGCGCCACTGTATTCCAGCCTGGGCAACAGAGTGAAACTGTCTCAAACAAACAAAATAACAATGAGATATCACTTTCCACTCACTAGAATGGCAATAATAAAAATGTAGGTCAGGTGTAGTGACTGACACCTATAATCCCAGCACTTTGGGAGGCCAAGGCAGGAGGATCACTTGAGGCAAGGAGTTCAAGACCAGCCTGGGTAACACTGTGAAACCCCATCTCTGTAAAAAACTTAAAAATAACTAACTGGGCAAGGTGGCATGTGCCTGTAGTTCTAGCTACTCAGGAGGCTGAGGTGGGAGGATTGTTTGAAACCAGAAGTTCGAGGCTGCAGTGAGCTAAAATGATGCTACTGCACTCCAGCCTGAGCACAGAGTGAGACCCTATCCCCACCCCCCCCCCCAAAAAAAAGATAAAAAACAGTAAGTGTTGGGGCTGGGCGCAGTGGCTCACGTCTGTAATCCCAGCACTTTGGGAGGCTGAGGCAGGCAGATTACCTGAGTTCAGGAGTTTGAGACCAGCCTGGCCAACATGGCTAAGCCCCCTCTCTACCAAAAACACACAAAAAAGCCAGGCATGGTGGCATGTGCCTGTAGTCCCAGCTACTCGGGAGGCTGAAGCAGAAGAATCACTTGAACCCAGGAGGCAGAGGTGGTGGTGAGCTGAGATCGCGCCACTGCAGTCCAGCCTGGGCGACAAGAGCGAAACTCCGTCTCAAAAAAAACAATAAGTGTTGGAAAGATATAGAGAAATTGGAACCCTCATATATTACTAACAGGAATATAAAATGGTGCAGCCTCTTTAGAAAACAATTTGGCAGTTCTTCAGAAAATTCAATGTAGAGGTCCCAAGAGAAATAAAAACATGTTCATAGAAAAGTCTGTACACAATGTTCATAGCAGCATTATTCAGAGTAGCCAAAAAGTGGAAACAACCCAAATGTCCATCAACTGATAAATGAATAAATAAGATGTGGTAGATTTATAATGAATTATTCATCAATGTAAAGAAATGAAATACTGATGCATGCTACAACGTGGATGAACCTTAAAAAACTTATGCTCAGTGAAAGAAGCCAGATACAAAAGACCTTCCATTTCTATGAAACATCCAAAAAAGGCAAATGTATAGAGACCGAGTGAGGATTACTGGCTGCCTGGGGACGGCAGTGGAAATAGGAAGTGACTGTGATGGGCACAAGGTTTCTTTTTGGTGATGGAAACATTCTGATGATGTTTATACAATGCTGTAAATATACTGAAACCCACTGAATAGTACATTACAACGGGGGACCTTTTATGGTAATGTAAATTATATGTCAACAAAACTATTTAAAAACAAAACAAATAAAAGAGAGGTAAAAAGATCCCAGGGACAGCAGCTGTGCAGCAGGCAGAGGGTCAACTGTCCAGAACAGGGCAGGTCAGAAGCCTCCAGGACAGACGTCTTCAAGAGGATGAAACTGGCATACCACCTAATGCACTGGAACACACTTCGAGGAGGTTTACACAGTGAGGGGAGATCGTGGAGTTAAGAAGTGATAAACATATGACAAACTAAGCATCAAACAAAGAGGACGATTATTAACTCTGCAGAAAACAAATAGTTACGTAGGAAAGGGAAGGAAATCATACTATATGAGAATCAGCCATGAAGAATGTGTACACAGCCATAGGAAGTTACACCCTGAACAACCAATATTTTGATGTAACTATAATGGGAAGAATGGGGGAATGGCTGTGTGTGTGTGTGTGTGTGTAAATAACACTATAGTGTGATATCAACACACATCTACTAGAACAGCTTTAAAAAGAAAAAGACTGATTTTGCCAAGTGTTGGTGAGGAAATGGAACAACTGCTGGTAAGAATGGAAAACGGGGCCAAGCGCGGTGGCTCATGCCTGTAATCCCAGTATTTTGGGAGACCGAGGCGGGTGGATTACCTGAGGTCAGGAGTTCAAGACCAGCCTGACCAACATGGAGAAACCCCATCTCTACTAAAAATACAAAATTAGCCAGGGTGGTGGCATATGTCTGTAATCCCAGCTACTTGGGAGGCTGAGGCAGGAGAATCACTTGAACCCGGGAGGCAGAGGTTGCAGTGAGCCGAGATTGCACCATTTGCACTCCAGCCTGGGCAACAAGAGTGAAACTCCATCTCAAAAAAATAAAAAGATGGAAAATGGTACATCTGCTTTGAAAAAGATAATTTGGCAAATTCTCTGTTTTTGAAACAGGGTCTCACTCTGTTGCTTAGGTTGGACTGCAGTAGTGTGATCACAGATCACGGCAGCCTCGACCTCTCTGGGCTCAGGTAATCCTCCTGCCTCAGCTTACTGAGTAGCTGGGGCTACAGGCATGTACCACAATGCCCAGCTATATATATATAATTTTTTCTTTTTTTTGTAAAGACAGGGTTTTGCCATGTTGCCCAAGCTGCTCTTGAACTGCTGGGCTCAAGTGATCCACCCACCTCAGCCTCCCAAAGTGCTGGGATTACAGGTGTTGAGCCACTGTGCCCAATCAGCAAATTCTTACAAAGTTAATAAATGTAACATATGGCCCAACAATTCCACTTTTGGGTATATACCTAAGAAAAATGAACACACACATCCACATGAAAACTGCTTGTGAATGTTCAAAGCAGCATTATTTTTAATAGCCTCAAACTGGAAACAAATCAATTGCCAAATGGAAAAAATAAACCACAGCATATCCATACAATGGAATACTACTCAGCAATACACAGGAGCAACTATGGACAGACAAAAAACCCCAAAAACATGCTGAGTGAAGGAACCAGACACAAGAATACACACCGTGTGATTCTAAGGAACTCCAGAAGGCTCAGGTTAATTTAGAGTGACAGCAGATCAGTGATTGCCTAGGCCAGAAGCTGAGGAAGGATGAATGGCAAAGGGACCTGAGGAAACTTTCAGATGTAAAAATGTTCAGTGCCTTGATTTTAGTGGTGTTGAAATACATTTTATTGAGTTAAATTAAACTGTAATATAGTGAATTTGAAAATTTAGAAAGGGTAAAGCTATAGATTCCAATTGGGATTAAAATCCAGGAGGTTCCATAAAGGAGACAGTCTGTAAGCCTGGTCTTTAAAACTGAATTTGAGGGCTGGGCACAGTGGCTTATGCCTGTAATTCCAACACATTGGGAGGCCAAGGTGGGCGGATTGCTTGAGCTTAGGAATTCAAGAATAGTCTGGGCAACATGGTGAAACCCTGTGTCTACTAAAAATACAAAAACAATTAGCCAGGTTGTGCCTGTGGTCCCAGCTGCTCAGAAGGCTGAGGTGGGAGGATGGCTTAAGCCTGGGAGGCAGAGGTTGCAGTAAGCCAAGATCACGCTACCATACTCCAACCTGGGTGACAGAGTGAGACCCCATCTCAAAAAGAACAAAACTGAATTTAAGAGACACATAGAAGAAAGAGCATGGACCTGTCAGGCAGATCTGAATGTGGCCAAGTATGCTAGTTGCCCCTAATATCTATTCTCCTTCAATTTCCATAGAAACAGAAGCAACAATTTTAGCTGAACACATGGCCATGAGAATAAAAACTACATCTCCCAGCCTCCCTTGCAGCTATGTGTAGGCATATGACTGAGTTCTGGCCAACAGGATTCAGTTGAAGTGCTGCATGTGACTTCTGGAAAATACATTTAAAGGGAAGTGACATTCTCTTCTCTTCCTCTGTTTCTATTCCTGCTGGCTGGAATGTGGACACGATGACTAGAGCCACAGCAGCCATTTTGGACTGTAAGGTGGAAGCCAGTACTGAGGGTAAACAGTGGAACCCAAGTCCTTGATGATGGTGGGGTCACTACTCCAGTCCTAGACTAACTACCTGGACCTATAAATGAAAAAGAAATAAACTATTTGGTTAAGGCTTGCTATTTTGGGTTTCCTGAGTTCCAGCAGAATCCAGTCCTAACAGATAAAATGAACAGAAGCAGAGAAAGATGTGAAGTGCTAGCGTCCCTAGTGCCACAGCCTCTCCTGAAACCACCATCGTTCTTCTGCTCTATACTGCTCAAGGGAGAGGCCCTGGCTTTCCTCATCTTTCTGTTTCCAGGGCTTGGCATGTAGCAGGTACTCAGTAAAGATATCTAGTCAGCTGAAAGACCACGGCATGGTTCAAGCCCTGGCACAAGACCAGCTAGATGCTCTCTTAGGGCAGAGCCTGGACCTTTCTGTTCACCACAGTAACTGTCACACCTAAGTCCACAAGGTCTGTTGTGAGTGCTTAGGTATTTGTTGAGAGAAGGACTGAAAGGCTGATGTGGCAGAAATCTAGGGTTTCACAGCCCAGCATCCACTTATACTTTCTCTAGTTGATGGGTCCTTGAATCACCTTCTACACCTCCCCTCCTTCCCAACTACTAGTTCATGTTCTGCTTGAGGTAGAACTGCCTTGACCCCAACAATGGGCATGATCATGTGACCTAGGCCTTGGCCGGTCCAGCCCTTTCATCCTTCTGGACATGAGGATGAGTTAGGGATAGGCAGAGCCATGGGCCCAATTAAAGCTCACCAGCACTAATTTTGGGCTTAAACTGAAACAGAGTTGGCACTAGCTCTTCTGCACCAGATACAGGATGGGCAGGCTAAAGTTGCTGTACCAGCTTGTTCACATCAAGGAAGACGAACCTGAGAATGAAGACAGTGAAAACAGGCCACAGGAAAGAGAAAGAAACAGAGTGTCCGTCTTCATTCGAGACTTGGATCAAGCTGTGCCTGAAGTCTAATCCTAGTGACTTTCAATCAAGTAATCTAGTAAATTGAACTTAAATCGGCTTCAGTTTTTTTGTGTCTTGCAACCTGGAGAGTGCAAACTAACAGAGTTGACCTTGAGGGTCAATGTCACCCTTAAAATATGTCATCCTAGGTGTAGTGCTAGCACTTAATACAGGTGGGAGCCAGGGTACCACCAGCTTGTGGCATTAACTCTACTTCCTTTAGAGTGTAGCTGACTCTGAGAGCTCGAACAAAGCTTCATTGATTCTACCTGGTATGTGACATTGTAAACCAATCTCACATTATCAGCATTGCAAAAATTCCCCTATAAAAACACAGGAGTCTAAAATGTTAATCTGAGAATTAGCGGACATTTATCTTCTTTTGGATCGGTATAATTTCCTCCCATTTTTTAAATCTGCTTTCTGAGCCACCTCATTTATCTAAGCTTTCAAAAAGCTCATGCAAAACACATAATGCACTTCAGTTACAAAAATCAATGCTTGAGGATGCATTTTTACCAGGGTTGGTGCAGAAATTCTTCTACTGCTTCTCAGAGGCCTTACTGCAAACATTTTTGTCCATGAATAAGAGCCAGAATAGTTTTACTTATAAACAAATCTTTTCCCTAATTATCAAATCAAGGAAGTAATGTCACTTAGAAATATATTCTTTTTTATTTTTGAAGGGATAAAAATTTGTATTAGTTTGTGCTTCAAACCACTCTCCTCCCCTAACCATCCAAGACAACTGACTGACTTTAATTAAAGACCATTTACCCTGGGAATGGATTGCTTGCTGCAATTTGTACCGAAGAGACACATTTGCAGACAAATGAATCACAGTCCTCAGATTTTGCCCATATGACAAAAGAAGTGATTATGTTCCCTCATCACTTCCTCACTCTGAAGAACTCTATTAAGAGAATAATTTGAACTGACTCTCTGCTACGCTGCATTTTAAAGTGTGATCTATTTCAACGCCACCAACATTTTTTTCCCCTTTTAAAAATGAGTGGTATTTAAGGAAAAATGCCAGCTGGTGTCTATTTGAGGAGGGGTTGCAGGAAACACGAAGGTTGATTTAACTCCCTCTGAAGTTCCAGTCACTTGCAAGTGCATGAGGAACCTGGAGCCTTGGCTCCTGGCAGCAAAGAGCAGACACTGGGCCCAAGGAAGTCCAAACGCTGGTCCTGTGTTAAACTGAGCCCCAGGAATGCCTTCTCCATGGCCCTCTGATCACCTGTGCAGGCTGCATTACAATGATTTATGTGTCTGCACCCTACAGTCTGAACAAAGGCCAGTGATGAGGCAGATCCATGAGCCTCTTTTCAGACCTCATACAAATCAGGAAGGCTTAGGGCCCAACTGTCCCATATAAACTCCAAGTCTCTGGGGTTAGACAGCAGCATCCAAACGCCTCTAGCAAAATAGTTCCAGCCTCCAGAGAGCTGCTTTCAAGAGCCAGTGCCTGGATTGTGCACTGTCACGTCCTGCGTATCTGTTTCACCCTCTAGACTGGACCCTAATAAACTCTGTTTCTAGAAAGGAGGTCTCTGCCTGCTACTGTGGAGACTCAAAACCTGGGTATGAATTTTGCTTTGCTATTTGTTACGCTTATGCTGGGCAAATCGCTCAGTTTACCTGGGTCTGTTTCCTCATCTGTAAAGTGAGTATGGCGCCATCTCGCCTGATCGTGATGAGGGTGCAATGTGGTAACACAAAAGCACCCAATACATCCCTCCATCTCTCTGCTCCCTACCCCCACCTCATTATGAGAGGACATGACGTATAGCAGAAAGAGCACTGGACTGAGAGGCAGGCAGGAGGCCTGTGTGATCCCAGGCAAGTTATTTACCTCATCTGTAATGACCTCAGTGTCCCCATCTGTAAAATGGGAAGACTAGTTCCTAATTCCGACCAGCCTCAAAGGGTTAAAGTTAGAAAGATTACGCGAGACTCATATCAAAGTATTTCTAAAATATAAAACATTGGACAACTGCATATATGATCTTAGTATCTGAGGCAGTGGGAGTTTATTCCCAAGTCAATATCAAAAGGCCACTGGCTTGGAAAGTATCTGAGAAAGTCCCTGGTAAATTTCATTCCACTCCAGCTGGGGTCTTGGCACTTGCATTTTCCCGAGACCAGCCCCAGGGCCCGTGGGAATCCACAGATCTGCAGGGATGAGACATAGCCGATGCCCACCGCCATGCAGGCGCCTAAGACCTACTAGGCTGAAAGTCACCCTAGGGCACTAAGCTGAGGAGGGTTGAAGCGGGTGGAAGAGCATCAAGGGAGAGAGTAGGTTTTCCTATTTGAGAAGTGGAAGGCGGTATGGATGGCTGTCCTCCATGCCTTGGATTGTAGGTGGCATTTCCTGCTCAAGGAGAAGGGACTCAAGACAGGTAAGCAGTTTCACAAAGACCTCTAAACATGCTAGAACCATCAGGATAGCTCACCTTTCTGCCACCTTTACAAACCCTCCCAACAGGCCAAGACCCCTTCTCCCAGGAAGCTGCCCCAGATTACCAGCATGAGCCCATGTGCTCTCTCACTTCCTCTGCTAGGCTGGGGCTGCTGTGGAAAGCTCCACAAGTAGCCCATCTCCTCTCCAGACCCTCCCTGAGAGCAGCCCACCCAGGGGCTTCCCCAGGGACTTTACAGCAAGTGAAATCAACAAGGTGCCTAATGGGCACGTCAATATGTGCAAACCACCCAAAAATGTCTTTTATAACTGGAGGTTAGACATGGGGAGCCAGACAAAAGAGCTCCCCTGCCAAGACGCTGGCTTCTGCAGACATTTATTTAGCACCTACTTTATGCCAACATGGAGGGCCTGGAGCTGCTGTTGTTACGACTGCAAGATAAGTAGGTGGCCCTGTTGGACTTTCCTAAACTCACCCAGCTTAGCTGGTCTTGTCGCCTCCTCCGTGTTCTGCATCAGGATGAGCAGGGCCTGGGCACAAGGATGGCACTCCCTGACACACACTGTGAGTCCGTTTAAACAAACATTCCTGAAAGCTGTTTACACATCTGTTCTTAAAGACCAAATTTTTAAATTTCCCAATTCTGTCTCATGATCTGAATGAAAGGAATCTTTTAGTAAAATACAGAAAGTATCCTCTTTCACACACAGGACAGCACAGCTTGCAAAGACTGACCACTTCCTTCCATCAAGACAAGCAGTAGCCTGGGCTGAGCAGGCACAGGGGGAGGAGGCAGAGACGGGGCGGCTTGCAGCACGCACGGGAGGGGCGGGGCCACAAGGAGCAGAGCCCGGCACACAGTGGTGCTCAATACATGCAGAATGAGTGCTTCAATAAAAATATGTACTTTAGTTCTGTACATTTGATCAAATGGAGCTAAGCTCAGCACCAACAGGGATCAGGATCTTTCTCCTACACTGACCCATCCATGAGCAATTTGATTTTAGAGATGTCTGAGTGGGAAGGAGTCTGGTGTGACAGACAGAATGCAAAAATGTTCCTGGTTTCCTACTTCTCCCTGTAGCCCTGACTTTGGCCATGAGACTTTAGCAGTTGTTCCTATCAAGAAATGGAGTCTCTCTCTTCACTCCTTGTGTCCAGGCTAGCCTATTAACTTACTCTGACCAACAGCATGCAGAGGAAGTGACTGTGTGCCAGTTCTGAGCCTAGGTCTTAAGAGACTGCGTGCTTCTGTTTGTTCTTTTGGACCCTATCTCTGCCATGAGAGAAGTCCAGGTCCATGTGGAACAGAGCTGAGTCATCTAACCAAGGCCATCCTAGACCAACCAGCTCCAGGGGACATATGAGTTAGCCCAGCCAAGACCCACAGACTCAAGAAATAATAAATGGTCTTTGTTTAAGCCATTCAGTTTCAGGGTGGTTTGTTACACAGCAACTGCTAGCTGATACACTGAATTCAGCATTCCAAACAAGTGGGGATCCTGAGGCCTAGAGAGGGGAGAGACCTTCCCTAAGATCACATCTGCCAATGCAAGAGTCCAAGTAAGAAACCACTCATCCAGGATCCCATCAACTATACCCAACCTTGACCTTTCTTTAAGAATCCATTGTTTTCATCTTTACTAAGTCATCAGCCTTCAGGTTCTGAACAAAAGGCAGCAGCAGGTACTTGAAGGTCATTGAACAGTCATGAAAAGGGAAAGTGTATCTCACTATTTCCTATCTTGCTACCTCTGAGGTTCTAGAATCATGTCTCCAGAAAGACACTGGGTCCCCACAATTTACAACCAAGTGTTTCCATGAAAATCAAACCATAGTAGCCTTTCCCCACTCTGTAAAAAATTACAGAGATCAATAAGATTTTTAATATTAATAGTAATCTATAAAAGGTACTTAGAATAGCACTTGGCACACAGTACATGTTCAATAAATGTTAGCTACTATTATTATTAAGTTCTGTTCTGACACAGCTTCTTAACCCTTTGATGCCTGTTACCATTTGTCAGCCAGCAGGCAAAATGAACGAATAACAAGCACAGTGAACATTCACTGAAAGCCTGGGCAGGCCAGGCTTTTACATACAACATTGCAGTTCATCTTCATAACATTTGTTTGAGGTACCAACCCCATCTTACAGATGTGGAAACAGAGGCTCAGTGAGATTAATTTACCCAAGGTCAATACATCTAGGAAGTGGCAGAGCAGGATTCCCAACCCAGCTGTCCAACCCATGCCAGTGGGAGAACAGGCAATGATTACCCACCTGTTTTCTCTAGTGCTTAGCAGAGTATGGATTGAACAAAAATGCAGAATGAGTACATAAATAAACTTCCAGGGGCTCAACAAGAACATAGTGTTTCCGACTGGGCGCAGTGGTTCGTGCTTGTAATCCCAGCACTTTGGGAGGCCAAGGTGGGCTGATCACCTGAGGTCAGGAGTTCGAGACCAGCCTGGCCAACATAGTGAAACCCCGTCTCTACTAAAAATACAAAAAATTAGCTGGGCATGGTTGTGGGCACCTGTAATCCCAGCTACTCGGGAGGCTAAGGCAGAAGAATCGCTTGAACCTGGGAGGCAGAGGTTGCAATGAGCTGAGATTGTGCCACTGCATTCCAGTGTGGGCGACAAGAGAGACACTCTATCTCAAAAAAAAAAAAAAAAAAAAAAAAAAAAAATATATATATATATACACACACACACACACACACACACACACACACACACACACACACACACACACAGTCTTTCCTTCTGCTAGAAAGGCTAACGTTAAGAAGACTGACAGTATCGGGCATTGGTGAGGATGTAGAGCACTGGAATCTTCATGCACTCCCCTACCCCTGCCACCCCAGGCCCTTGCAACTTAAAGTACATTTACTGTAACCAAGAGGGTGGGGAGGCGATGCAGCCACATCTGATTAACACAACAGAATAGGGCTCACAGAGCCCTGGGTAAGAGCATGGGCTTTGGAGCTGGAGAGTTAGGGTGGACAAGAAATATCTGTGTGCCTGCCTCCCAGAACACTGGTGTGATTCAGTGCTGTTACTTTTCACAGGACTCATTCATTGCTTCTGCAGACATTTATTGAGTACCTACTACATGCCAGCATTGAGGGCCTGGAGCTGCTGTTGTTATGACTGCAAAATAAGTAGATGGCCCTGCTGGACTTTCCTAAGCTCATCTAGCTTAGCTGGTCTTACTGCCTCCTCTGTGTTCTGCATCAGGTCTCTGAGTGTCCCTTCTTCTTGAGCAGGAAATGCCACCTACAATCCAAGGCATGGAGGACAGCCCTCCACAGTGCCTTTCACTTCTCAAACAGGAAAACCCACTCTCTCCCTGATGATCTTCCACCCGCTTCAACCCTCCCCAGCTTAGTGCCTTGGGGTGACTTTCAGTCTAGTAGGTCTTAGGATCCTGTATGGCGGTGGGCATCGGCTATGTCTCATCCCTGCAGATCTGTGGATTCTCACGGCCCCTGGTCTTGGGAAAATGCAAGTACCAAGACCCCAGCTGGGGTGGAATGAAATTTACCAGGGACTTTTTCAGATACTTTCCAAGCCAGTGGCTTTTTTTTTTTTTTGAGACAGAGTTTTGCTCTTGCTGCCCAGGCTGGAGTACAGTGGTGTGATCTCAGCTCACTGCAACCCCCACCTCCCAGGTTCAAGTGATTCTCTTGCCTCAGTCTCCCAAGTAGCTGGGAGCGCAGCAATTGCCCAACTAATTTTTGTATTTTTAGTAGAGACAGGATTTCTCCATGTTGCCCAGGCTGGTCTCAAACTCCTGACCTCAGGTGATCCTCCTGCCTCAGCCTCCCAAAGTGCTGGGGTAACAGGCATGAGCAACTGTGCCTGGCTGCAACTCCATCTTGAATAGGGACTGGGTAAAATGAAGCTGAGACCTACTGGGCTGCATTCCCAGGAGGTTAGGCATTCTTAGTCACAGGATGAGATAGGGAGAGCAGCACAAGATACAGGTCACAAAGACCTTGCTGATAAAACAGGCTGTGGTAAAGAAGCTGGCCAAAGCCCCACAAAAACCAAGATGGTGATGAAAGTGACTTCCCATTGTCCTCATTGCTCATTATGCACTAATTATAATATATTAGCATGCTAAAAGACACTCCCATCAGTGCTATGACTGTTTCTAAATGCCATGGCAACGTCAGGAAGTTACCCAATATGGTCTAAAAAGGGCAGGAACCCTCAGTTCAGGGAATTGCCCACCCCTTCCCCAGAAAACTCATGAATAATCCATCCCTTGTTTAGCATATGGTCAAGAAATAACTGTAAGTATATTCAGTTAAGCAGCCCATGCTGCTGTTCTGCCTATGGAGTAGCCATTCTTTATTCCTTTACTTTCTCAATAAACTTGCTTTCGCTTTATGGACTCGCCCCAAATTCTTTCTTGTGTAAGGTCCAATGAACCCTCTCTTGGGATCTGGATTGGAACCCCTTTCTGGGAACAAAATGAGCAAACAGCTGCTCTCCTACAGCCAGTTCATGACTCCTGACAGGGTCTATCCTGGGGGTCCATCCCAGCCTCCCCCAGATAGGAACAGAAGCCACAATCCTTGTCCCAGGCAGTTTCTCACAGAGTGGCTAAACAGAGGCTACAGGCCCTTCCTTTCTACTTCCAATATTTGTTTCCCACCCCTGCATTTTGACTCTTTGCAGCGGTCTTCCATGTGACATTACAAGCAATGTAAGTGCAGATCCAGGTCGGGTTTATCTCTGAAATCTCCAGGGCCTAATCCACTACTTGGATTTCTGTAGCAGTTCAACAGTGGCTTGTTGAATGAACAAATGAATAAATGAATGGTAAGTCCTGTGGAGGGGATGGTTCACTGTACCAGGGATCCAGCTGGTGGTGAGGGCTGTGATGATGATAGGGAGGAAGAGGGGAAGTTGTTGTTCAAGGTTACAGCAAAGCTCAGAGCAGAACAGAAGCTGACCTTCCCAACCTGAAGGCCTGCAGTAGCTTTTCCCAGTTGGTCTGCACCCTTTAAAAGCCCTCAAATGCATTTTCTCCTCCAGATCAAGTTACTTCAGAGGCAAACCAATTCTCTTGTTAAGTAAAAAGAATGTGAAAAGATTATGTATTGATTGCCTTCCTCCCCTGGTTTCACAGATAAAGCCCCCCTACCTGGGTTCTGCACAGAGCACTGATGGGCCAAGTGGCAGCTTGACGGGAAGTCCAGGGGCCAGCACTTTGAATGGTCTGATTTTAGTGCTTTGGAAATCTCTGCCTCATGCTGATGGCTTTATATGTTGGCATTTCCGCTCCCTGGGTTTTAAAGAATAAGAAATCTGTGGCTGATCACATATTCAGCAACCAAGTGTACTTATTTGAAGACCCAAATTGCAGAAATAACTCATGTGATTAGTTGAATGAATATGAGTCTGGATCATCAAGCTCAATCTATGGATAAATCGGGAGGAGATAACTGGGCCAAGTGGAGGGCAAGCCCTCCCCATTCTGTCTCTTCTGCTGGGCCAAGACATTCCCTGCAAGGCAACTAAGGTGGGAATCCTACAGTCCCTGCTGCTTGGAGATGGTATGCCTTATTCTGCCTGTGTACTGGAACCAGCCACACCCACACCCTGTTCCCCATGGCAGAGGCAGCTGGAACTCTGGTTATCCCCAAAGGGCAGAGCCACTGACAAAGAGCCAGGCCTACCAGGGTCATGAGAGGAGGGCTCTGCTCTTACCCCTGAGCCACAAGCCTGTCTTACTGCTTGCAGGTGAGTATTCTGTGCAAAACAGGTGGCCCGCTTCAGAGCCCTGGCCTTAGATTTGCCCGATCTAGGGGCATTCTCACCAAGTAAATCACCCACAGGCCCTGTCTAGCATTGTATCTCATTCAGCATCCTTCTTTTCCCAGCACACTCTCTGTTGAGGACTCAGACTCCCAGGCTGCCCTGCGCATGTCCAACTCTCCCTAGAATGGCCTGCAAGGATTCCCCCCAGCCAGAGTCCTGTTGCTGCAAAGAACCTGGTCTAGGGAGAACACAGATTCTTCCAGCACAACTTGGTCCAGCCCTGACCGACACGCCCACAACTCTCCTAAGGCAGGTTTCCAGTGGCCACATCTTCCTGTCTCTGGATGGTTCCCTAGAAGGTACCTCCCAGGGACTGAGAATCCAGGAAGCGGTGCTAGATGCACATCTGGGTCATGTGGGACAATGCTTTCCCATCCTTCGGGCATGGCACAAACACTGCCGATTCTTCCTTCCCTGTTCCTGTTATGCAAGTGCGGGTGTGAGGGGACTCCAGGAGACCACAGGGTAAAGATCTGGAGAAGAGGAAGCCAGGGACAGGCATCCTTATACCGTGCAGTAAGGCTAAACACCAGAAGCTGCTGGGGTCAGAGAGCTTGGGCTCCAATACTGGCTCTGCAGTGTGCCAGCTGTGTGACCCCAAACAAGGTACCCAACCTTTCCGTGACTCAGTTTCCTTATCTATAAAATGTGGATGTTTCTGTATAGAATCATGTGCAAGATTCAATAGATTATTTATTTATTTATTTATTTATTTGACACAGGGTCTTGCTCTGTCACCGAGGCTGGAGTGCAGTGATGCTGCTCACTGGAGCCTCAAACTCCTGGGCTCAAGTGATCCTCCCACCTCAGTCTCTTGAATACCTAGGACTACTGGCATGTCCCACCACACTCAGCTAATTTTTAAATTTTTTGTAGAGACAGGGTCTCCCTAAGTCGTAGACTTTCAAGGTCTCCTGGCCTCAAATGATCCTCCTGCTTTGGCCTCCAAAAGTGTTGGTATTACAGGCGTAAGCCACCATGCCTGACTGATAATATATTTAAAGCACTTAGCAGAGTGGCACACGGTAAATGCTTGAAAATGTTAGCTAATCCTGTTCTAAAAACTTATCCTAAGAAAACACTAAGACAAATGTGTAAAGATTAGTGAATCAAATTAGGACATTCATCTCACCATTGCTTAGATTGGCCAAAAATCAGAAATAACCGAAATGTCCAGTCTATGTAATATAATAGATTATATAACAGCAGTCCATCCATTTGATAGAATACTGGATGGCCATCGACTATAACACTTCAGGTGTTTACTGTCTGACAGCTTCAGAAGATCCCAAAATACTGATAAGTGAAACCGCAGGTCACAAGACAGCATTTATCAAATGATTCTGTATATGTAGAAATACATATCTCTCTTTCCTTTCTTCCTTTTTTCAAAATACAGATTTGTATCAGCTCATCTGTATGGGAACATATCTACAAGGATACACGGTGGTGGACACTTCAGCAACTTATCCTTCTGGTTCTTGTTTGTAATTTCTAATTTCACTATAATGGGCATGTATTAAATTGATCATTTAAAAAACAGAAAAAAAAGGATCAAGTATTTTAAGGGTAGAAAAGGATTTTCACACTCAGATACTTCCAACACAAATAAAGGGATTTGTTCAAAATTTATCACTCTCCAACTGAGAAGAGGCATGAAGACTGCAGCCTTGACAAGAGGGAAAATCCCACGCATTTAAAGACTGCATTGGAGGAGAGGAGCTTAAAAATCCAAGTGTTTCCAGCTATCCTTCTCCACGGCTCCATCCCACGGAAACCAACTTAAAATCAGCAACAAACTGGATAGGAAACATGCCTTCCTCTCAGATAATGCTAAATCATCAGAGTATCTGGATGACAACAGATTTCTCTTTTTCCTGGAGAAGAGACCCCGCCTGCTGAGATGAGAAAATTTGGGGGCACAAATCAGCTCTCTGGAAGGAGAGACATTTTAACAGGATCAGCCGGAGGTCGGGGAAAACTGCAAAGTCTAAGCATTCTTAGTGTCATAACTTTGTCAGCTGTGTTAAAGTGGACAAGATGCTTACCCAGCACCTCTAGACATGTGCCAAAGGGAAGTGGTTAAACGTGTAAGCCATAACAGCCATCAGGGATTCTTTAGCAAGCAAGCGCGTGCTGAGCGGCCAATGCCACGCTGCCAAGTGATGCCCAGATGTCGTTACTGCTTCCCTCTTATCTCCACATTGGGAGGCACGTGGTCCTGCTGTCTGGGATTGGGTCTAAGGATGGGATATGGCTTCGTTCTGTCAGGCGCCCATTCCCCGCATCTGTACTGCAGGCCCCAGGCTGGCTTAGGGACAGCTCAGAGGCAGCTCTTGCCTTCAGGAAGCTATTTCGACTGTAGAGCTGTTCTCCAAACACAAACACAAGTTCAACTTACCTCACAAAGGCAGCAGCAGGACTGGGGGCAGGAAGGAAGATAAAGGGGCTGAATGGCTGGAGAGAGGCTGTTCTCAGCCTCGGGAGAGATTAAAGGAGTGAGCCTGAAGCACTGCGGGACTGCTTTCCTGACTGGTTGCTATTGATCAGGGAGAGGAGCAGAGACAGGAGCCGGGATGAAGGGACAGGTAGCCAGGCGCATGTGGCAGGGGCGTCTGTTGGCAAGCTGGATGATGGGATGGGCTTGGGCAACCAGGAACTGGGCAGACAGACCTAGCCAGTGCCCAGGGAGGTGGGCCCTTTGTGACCCTAAAGCTCCTTGGAGGTTTGTCCTACCCAAAGCATCCCAAAGCTTCTGGGTGGCCATGCAGGAAACTGGGACTGGCATCCATCCACACCTCAGCCCCTTTCAACCGCACTTCAGAAGCAGTGCAGAGAGTCTCCCATGATACCCCAAGGGTAGGATTAGCCCCCAGGTCACATGGCCAGGGGACACCTCATTTTCACAGTTGTTCTGCTCCCATCTGCAGATCCCACTTTCTTTTTTTGTTTTTTAGACAGTTTCACTCTTGTTGCCCAGGCTGGAGTGCAATGGCAAGATCTCAGCTCACTACAACCTCTGCCTCCCGAGTTCAAGTGATTCTTTTGCCTCAGTCTCCCAAGTGGCTGGGATTACAGGCATGCGTCACCACGCCTGGCTAATTTTATATTTTTAGTAGAGACGGGATTTCTCCATGTTGGTCAGGCTGGTCTCGAACTCCTGACCTTAAGTGATCTGCCTGCCTTGGCCTCCCAAAGTGCTGGGATTACAGGTATGAGCCACCGTGCCCGGCCTACAGATCCCACTTTCACCAAACATCTGCTGAATGAAAACTCCTAAATGTGCCGGCTCCACTCATGCCTCAGGACTGTTCTCCAGTCACCACTGCTTCCTGTGGAACTGGTGATCTGCCACACCTAGTAAAGCGGGACCCCCACCCAGGCGACAGCCTCAGCACCCACAGAGAGGGCAGAAGCTTCCGCTTTGCTAAAACACCACCTGAGCTCATGGGAGTGAGGGAAGGGGATCAATCACTTCAGGATCCTAACCTGGTTAACTGTGGCTCCCAACCTGGGTTGTGCATCAGAACCATCAACGGAGATGCTATTTTTAATGCAGATCCCTGGGCCAGCTCCAGACCCAACCAACGAACCAGAATTTCTGGAGACGGAACATGGAAGTCTATGTTTGCAAAAGCCCTGCAGGCAATTCTGATGCTTTCTCCTGGCGAAGAGCACAAATTCATCCAAACTGTTCATTTCACAGACAGAGTCTGAGTCCCAGGGAAGGGTGAGGAAAGCGATTTGTCCAACGTTACATAGGCAGTCACTGGCACGGCAAAGATGCCGCCCAACTCTCCTGCTTCCCTGGGCAGCTTTGACAATACTAATGATAAAGATAATGATAATCATGATGACAGCAGCTATTTATTGGTACTACTCTAAGCCCTTCACAATGCATTAACTAATTGGATTTTCACAACTACCCTATGAGGCAGGTACTATAATTTCGATTTTTCCAGGAGAAGAAACTGAGGCACAGAAAGGTGGATTCACTTGCCCAAGGTCATACAGTCAGAAAATGGTGAACCAGGCCCCCTGATGCCAAAGCCTGTGCTTCTGTTTAACTGCTTCAAATCCCTGAGATCCTCCCTCCAAGGTTTTGCTTCCTCCCCATTTCAGTGGGTTGAGCTGTAGACTCTGGGATGTTTTGTGGGGATGGGCCCTGAGGAGCTGCCTAGATTTGCTCCTTGGAGGAGGAGGAAGAGCTGCAGCGCCGACCCTCAGAGCCTGAGGGAGCCCAGGAAGCACGCCTCTCCACTGACTGCAGGACCCACTTTTGTGCTTACATCTGGATCTGGGTGAGTTTCATGTCCCGGGAAATCAAGGCCCTTTGGATGAAGCCACACTTCCAGGGGCAATGTGGGCCCCACTGTTAGCTCTGGCTAAGAATGAGAAGCGGCTCAAGTTCTTTCTAAGCAGCTCCACGGGGACATCCTCTTAGGCCGGTGATCATCATGCATTAGCTTCCTCTCGGGGGTTCGGGATTTTATCCTCCTTGGTTTGGGGAATGTAACTAACTAATTTGGCTTTATTTTAAATTACTTATTTATTTTTTGAGACAGCATCTAGCTCTGTCGCCCAGGCTGGAGTGCAGTGGCGAGATCTAGACTCACTGCAACATCCATCTCCCAGGTTCAAGCGATTCTCCTGCCTCAGCCTCCAAAGTAGCTGGGATTACAGGTGTGCACCACCACGCTGGCTAATTTTTGTATTTTTAGCAGAGTTAAGGTTTCTCTATGTTGGCCAGGCTGGTCGTGAACTCCTGACCTCAAGTGATTCACCCTCCTGGGCCTCCCAAAGTGCCGGGATTACAGGCGTGAGCCACTGTTCCAAATCATGGCTTTATTTTTAAAGCCTAACACAGGGAAGAGGGACACAAGGAATTAAGGTGAACAGAGTCAACAGAGGCACACCACATGCCCTTTGAATCAATGGCACACACAGACCCTGTTTTGCCATTTATCATCTCCAGATACCCCAAAAAGCGCCAGCTGGGCTGATACCATGTGTCACTGCACAAGGTAAGCTGAATGGGAGGTCCTGCCTGTTGGGTAGTTCCCAGTCCCTGAGGCAGAGGAAACAGGGAACGTGGGCGTTGGAGGCAGATGAGCCTGGTTGTGACCTGCTGCACGCCTCTTTGCCAGGTGTGCAGGCCTGGGCAAGTCGCCTCCCTCTCAGCCTCAGTTTCCTCAAGAGAACGACACCCACTTCAAAGTTACTGTAAGCAACACATGAAACTCACAGGAAGGGGTCTGCACTAGCCGGTGGGCACCCATGGCTATGCCCTTCCTGCCCAGCACTAGAACCCGAATTCTCAGTGGGTTTATTTGCCAGCTTTTGGGACAACAATGCAAAGGGACCCTTCCCATGGAGTCTGAGCAGACGCAGGCTTTCAGGCCCCTGGGCTGGCGAAGAAGCCAAGGACCAAAACCAGGACTGCACGATGACTCCCCTGGCCCTGGCAATGGTGCCTTTGCAGCCCCTTCCTCCATAAAATATATTAAAA
This sequence comes from Rhinopithecus roxellana, assembly GCF_007565055.1. Lineage (NCBI taxonomy): Eukaryota > Metazoa > Chordata > Mammalia > Primates > Cercopithecidae > Rhinopithecus > Rhinopithecus roxellana. The sequence goes on along the minus strand of NC_044560.1, from coordinate 14,705,008 downwards.
ATGATTGTTGACAATTGCACTGGTATAAAGATGGATATAATCCAGGCTGGCTTCATTATTATATGCACTTTTTCTCCTTGGATTTTAAAAGAAATTAAAATGGAAACATTTTTGTGGGCCCTAGGTGCCAAGCCTAATGGAGAAGTAAGCCCTGTCCAGACAGCCGTCTAGGGGGTGCCCGGCTGGTGCTGGATGCCCCAAGAGGCCTCTTCCCTTCAAGCCTGCACTCCCCGCCTCCCACCCCAACCCCATCTGCAGAACCAACACTGCCCAGCAGGGCTTCCTACGCTTGGCCTGGCCTGTACCCCGACCTGTCACAGAGAAATTTACCAATGTCTGTCAAAACCTACCACCCCAGTCCACCTCCTCCCAGCCTCCATTCAAATTCTAATATCTGTGTGATTCCCCGACAGTGAACTGTGGGGAGCTTTATGAAGACACTTAAAGAGTCCCAAGAGTATGACAAGCCTCTCTTCTTAAATGCCCACTTTCTCGTAGATGTGTTCCTTAGGCCGGCCTCATGTCTGGTAGCACGGGGGATGGCCTGTGTCTTCTCTCTGAGGAGCCCACTGTGTTCTACTCATTTTCACATCCTCTGCTCCACTCCACTCCCAGCTCCCAGCCTGGCAGAGAGAAGGTCCTCAGGACAAACTTGCAGAATTGAATGGAAACTAAAGAAATTACTCAAATTCTCCATGTCCCCATGCACTGTCAGTTTCTTGTTGCAAAACAATCTCCAGATGCATTTCTAGGCAACTGCTATTTCAGGAGGAGCATGATCTGGGAGCCACGCCCTGCGTGCTGGAAGGAAGGCAGGGAGCCAGGGTGACTCCTCTGCTCCCGGTCCTAATCCTTTGCGCAGCCATTGGAGGGATTAGACAGCAGCAGTTATCCCCACGTGGTCTATTCCCAGAATTCAAAGTTATTGGGGGAGAAAATGCAATTGTGTTTTATCCAGTCATTAAAAACAAAAACAACAACAAAAAAAACAAGGGCAGTGGATTTCCAACTGCCTTTCAGACTTGATGAAAAGAAAAACAAACTTGAGTATTAGCACCAAATTGTGCTGACAACATACTTCCGGGGCTCTTTGTCTTCCTCCAGGCTCTCTTTTCAGAATTTTTCAACAATTCCTATTGATCCCTGCATAGTTCTCATGCTGACCATTTATGCTTGGGAGAACAGCCGTCTGTGGAGCTTGGAAACAGATCTGCCTGCCTCAGAGGCCCTGAGTAGCAGCGGGAAGTGAAGCCCTGGCTCACACCTTCCAGAGAGGTGGCTGTGGCTCAGTCTCCACTGGCTGTGGGGCCAGCGTGGGGCCACTGTGATCCATGAAGCACCTCTGTCTCCAGGGCTGACCTTGCTGTCTGCCTGGCTGCACCAGGCTGTCATCAGCCAGGATGAAACACGCCCAGCAGTGGCCCAATCACCTGCTATTTTAGGACCTAGAAGTAACCCAAGAGACCATATGTCAGACACCCACACTCTGTGATGGGGATCAGGCCTCATCTGGGTGGCCGAGTCGATTGATGGCTGAAAAACAATTAGAAGGCAGGTATCCTGGCTCTTGGGGCCTGGAGTGGGGAGGAAATACCAGGAGCTGCATTTATGACCCGATTTATATGCCAGCACCACTCACAGATGGAGTCTTACCATGGTCCCCACCCAGTACAGCCACACTGAACATATTTTAGACCTCAAGGGGCCAAGGTCTTGCCACATCTCCCGTCTAGGCCTTTGTCCATGTGTTTCTGTGCCATAATCCCTCTCTCATGTTTCTTTTTTTTTTTTTTTTTTTTTTTTTTTTGAGATGGAGTTTCGCTCTTGTTGCCCAGGTGATCTCGGCTCTCGGCTCACTGCAATCTCCACCTCTCCGGTTCAAGCGATTCTCCTGCTTCAGCCTCCTGAGTAGCTGGGATTACAGGCATGTACCAACAAGCTCAACTACTTTTGTATTTTTAGTAGAGACGGGGTTTCTCCATGTTGGCTAGGCTGGTCTCGAACTCCCAATCTCAGGTGATCCGCCCGCCTTGGCCTCCCAAAGTGCTGGGATTATAGGCATAAGCCACTGCGCCCAGCCCTTCATGTTTCTTCATTCATGCTTCCAGTCTCAGTTTGGAGGTCAGCTTCCCCAAGAAGCTTTTATTTATTTTTTTCCAAGACAGAGTCTTGCTCTGTCTCCCAGGCTGGAGTGCAGTGGTGCGATCTCCGCTCATTGCAAACTCCGCCTCCAAGGTTCAAGCAATTCTCCTGCCTCAGTCTCCCAAGTAGCTGGGATTACAGATGCATGCCACCATGTCTGGCTAATTTTTGTATTTTTAGTAGCGACAGGGTTTTAACATGTTGGCCAGGCTGGTCTCAAATTCCTGACCTTGTGTTGTGATCTGCCTGCCTCCACCTCCCAAAGTGCTGGGATTACAGATGTGAGCCACTGCACCCAGTCCCAGTAAGCTTGTTTGAAGCTCATCCCTCCAAGAATGAGTTGAATAGCCCTTGGTGTGAGCCTGTACCTCACAGTACTCACACAGACAGTCTTCACTGGAAGTACGTTTCATGCGTCCGTCTCCTCACTGGCCGGGGAGGGACACAGAGCGTCTATCTTGCTCTCTGCTACTTGTCTTGTGCCTAAACAGTGTGTGGCACACGGCAGGCACTGAACAATCACCCACAAGGAGGAATGGTCTCATGAGATCCCAACACCAATCCTGTAAGAGGGCATTATCATCCCTACTCTACAGGACAGAAAACTGAGGCTAAGAAAAGAAACGTGATCCCTGCCCAGTGAGTTAGTGGTGGGGCCAGAATTTGAAGAACCCAGCCTCCTGACTCCCACGTCAACACTTTCTTCATTAATACCCCTATCCTGGTACCAGACTGGAGAAGCTCTACTTCAGGAGAAGCTTAAGCCTGTCACACCAGAGCTGCAGTGGAATGGGAAACAGAGACCACCCCATGGCACCAGGGAGTGTGAAGAGAAGAGGGTGAAGGAAGACTTCGCCGTGAAGGAAGAAAAGTAAAACAAGAACAGCAGCTACCCTTGGGGAGCTACAGACTAGGAAGGGCCTGAAAGAACCTTTTAGGGTGATGGAAACGCTTTTAATCTTGACCTGCATGGCAGTTACACAGAGGTATCTATGTAACTTGCTCCTTCTGCTGCAAGAAGCACTCGAGGCAGCTGGTGTGGGAGCCCCAAATCACAAGTAAGTGAAGGCAGGAAGAGCAGGGACCATCTCTAGACCAGCGCTTAGCAGGCAGTGTAGGAGAGCTCTGGGCCAGGAAGCTGGGGCTTTGAACATTATGGGGTTTGATGAGGAGAGAGGCAGCATTCAGCAGGAGGCAAAAGTGAAGCATACTGACAATAGCAAGCATTGGCAAGGATAATGCGGCAACTAGAATTCTCACACACAGCTGGCAAAACTACGAACTGGTTTAACTACTTTGGAAATCTGGCAGCCTCCAACTAAAACTTAACATACTGATACAGTCTGACCCAGCAATTCAAATCCTGGGTGTATTCCAACATAAACGACTCCTTATTTCCACCAAAAAACATGCACAGAAGTATTCATAACCCTTAAACACCCCTGGTGGGAATTTAAAATGGTGCAGCCGCTATAGAACAGTCTGGCAGTTCCTCAAAAAGTTACATGTAGAGCTACCAAAAGAATCAGCAATTCCACTCCTAGGCATGTACCCAAGAGAAATGAAAACCTATGTCCATGTAAAAGCTTATACATGAATGTTTGTATCAGCATTATTCATAACAGCAAACAAACATAGAAACAATCCATAGCCGGGCGAGGTAGCGGGCGCCTGTAGTCCCAGCTACTCAGGAGGCTGAGGCAGGAGAATGGCGTAAACCCGGGAGGCGGAGCTTGCAGTGAGCTGAGATCCGGCCACTGCACTCCAGCCTGGGCGACAGAGCGAGACTCCGTCTCACAAAAAAAAAAAAAAAAAAAAAAAAAAGAAACAATCCAAATGTCTATCAACTGCTGAACGGACAAATAAAATGTGGTATATCCATATAGAGGAATGTTTCTAGGCAATTCCAAATAATACTAGGAATGAAGTACTGATGATACATGCTACAATGTGGATGAACCTTGAAACCTTATGCTTAGTGAAAGCAGTTAGTCACAAAAGACCAGATACGGTATGATAGCATTTATATGAAGTGTTCAGAACAGGCAAGTCTATACAGAGACAGAGAGTAGATTAGTGGTTGCCTAGGGCTGGGAAATGGGGAAAAGAGGATGAGAAATGAGGAGTTACTGTCATTGAGTACAGGGTTTCTTTTGGTATGATACAACCAAATCCCGAAAACAAAAATGTCCAGGAACAGAATGGAAAGAAAAACAGGAAAAACAAACTAGTGTTCATGATACAATAATGAGGAAAAAGGCACACCATAAAAGAGTGCATGCAGTATAATACAAAATTTTAAAGCAGACAAAACTAATCTATGGTGATAGAAGTCAGAATAGTGGCTACTCAGGCATGGTGGCTCACGCCTGTAATCCCAACACTGTGGGAGACTGAGGCAGGAGGACTCCTTGAGGCCAGGAGTTTGACACCAGCCTGGGCAACATAGCAAGACCTCATCTCTACAAAAAATAAAAAAATTAGCCAGGTGTGGTGTCCTGTGCTTGCAGTCCTAGCTACCCAGAGGCTGAGGTGGGAGGATTGCTTGAGCCCAGGAGTTAGAGGCTGCAGTGAGCTATGGTCATACCACTGCACTCCAGTTTGGACAACAGATCTAGACCCTGTCTATATTTTAAAAAAGAAGAAAGAAAAAGTAAAACAAGAACAGCAGCTACCCTTGGGGAGCTACAGACTAGGAAGGGCCTGAAAGAACCTTTTAGGGTGATGGAAACGCTTTTAATCTTGACCTGCATGGCAGTTACACAGAGGTATCTATACGTAAAATCCATTAGACTGTGCACTTAAGATTGGTGCATTTTAATGTGGACATGTTATAAGCTATACCCCAATTTTTAAAAGGTAATTTTAAAACAAAAAAGTAGAGGCTCAAGTTAGAAGACTAGGGTTTGATCCCAGCTGTCTGACCTCAGGGAGTCCCGGCCCTCTCAGGACCTGCCTCCCGGTCCTCAGACACTGGACCGCAGGCTACAAAGGATCCAAGTGGCCTGGCAGTCTGAGATTCTGGGAATGCACATACCTATTTGTCACAGGGTTTGCTGGGAAACTTGGCAAGTGCTTGCCATCAATGCGGTGAGAAGAAAAGGAGGCTGTTGCTGTAGGCTCAGCCTTGTTTCTAAGGAAGGAAAGGTCTTCGCAAAGTGGGCGGAACACGCTGCCACCAGGAGAGAATGTCAATTTCAATATGAATCATCTCCTACATCCCCAGCAACTTGCTCTGGGAATAGACACCCTGACTCACTCCTCTCCTGACAGGAACAAGACTTGTTGCTCAAATTTCAGATTCCAAGAGGACCAGCCCAAATACCCACTTCGAAATGAAAAAGAAAGAAAGAAATCAACCTAGTAAGCAACCAGCAGTCACAGAACCCTGGGCAGAGACAAAGCAAACTGCTTTGTACTGATGAAGAGACGAGGCCCGGAGGACGCCGGCTCACACGGCCACTGGCGCCAGAGCAGGGACACGAACCCAAGGCTCTTAACCTCCAATTTTCTTTTGACAACAACTTGCTACTATATTTTCTAGAGAAATAAATTATGCTCTGTGCTAGTGGAAAGCCTTTTAAAGAACAAGAAAATGGCCAAGATGCATCTTAATTAGAAACTGCTCGGCAAAAAACTCTTTGAAGAAGGAAAGGGCAGAGCATGGAGCGGCGAGTGGTCGGTCGGTGGTGTGAGTGCACGACACTGCGGCAGGCTAATTTCGAGGCATGCTTTGCTCTGATGATCACCCCTTGCGCCCCAAGAATATTCTAATCATCAGAAGGTGGCCAAGGAATTGTGCACATGTCACTCAAGGCCACAAGGAGACCACCATGGGGCCGCGGCATCTGTCTAACAGCAGGTTCTCTTAACTTCCTTGGGCTAAGGGCCTGGCTGTCAGTGACCAGTGCTCCTAAGTCGTTTCCTCTGACTTTTATAGCCTCTGGCCTCCAGATGGAGCTTTCAGGGCTCTCAAAGCATGTGACTACCAGGAAGGTTTGCTTGCTGCCCTTAAGCCTGACCCATTCTATCCAAGGAATTGCAACATCACCACTTACAAAGCTGATGACAGCTTTTTCTCAAAACAAACTCAAAGCCTGGGTCAGGAATGTGCACCATGGCCTGCCAGAATCAGTGAGCAACATAGCCCGAGTTTCTGAGTTTCCAGGAACTATGGATTTTTTTTCTCCAGAGAAAAACCTGCAAAAAACAAAACTCATCAAGTAGTTATGGTATTTTCAGTCAGATAAGTAAAATGTACACACCAGGAAGGGTGTGTACACCTTCAGGGAAGGAAAAAAATGTAATGTTTGGTGAAGGCTTACTGTGTGCCAACCCCCCATTTCACAGGTGAGTAGACTGAGGTTCAGAGAAGTTTGTGACTTGCCCAATTTCACTCAGCTGGTAAGTGCTAGGGATGGGATTTAAACCCAGGCATATCTCTGAAGTCAAAGCTGCTATCTCCCAGAAACATACGTGGAGATCTACGGAAAACTAGTGAAGCAGCTGGTTTTCACAAACTATCTATCTGGCAACATCTGCAGTTCCCAAGGCAGCCACACTGGTGGAGTAACTCTCACCCCCACAAAAAGACCCACCAAGGCTGGTGTGTGTGTGGAGGGGGAGAGTGTGAACAGTTTGCAGAAGGCACTACTAAGTCACACGCCAAAAAGCAATTGTAAAAATGACATCTTGGGGCCTGGATTTATTCCCTCTTCAACATCATATTTGCTCCGTTTACAAGGCAAAGATGATTTTTCTCTCTGCCAAGGCTGAACATTCCCAGCCTGTGATCTGAAAATCATGCTGTGTTCATTTTGCCTCTTAACTCACCCAAGGCCATAAATCATCCCTCGAAATGGGGATTTGGCTGGCAGTTCTATTGGGGATTTGCGAGGCAGAGGCGGGATCCAATTTGGGGCTCCTCATGGTCATCCTGGGGCTGGTTCAGAGCAGGGAGACGTTACTTTTGGCCACGCAAGCACAGAGAAGATGCCTGAACATCAGATCTGCCGACTAAAGGGAACTGCTACTTTTTACAGGGTCTGTCTGCTGATTCTGAGTGTACCCTGTGACAAGAGGTCAAGGCAGCTGCAGGGGATGAGAGGAATAGAGAACACAGCAAGACCCAGCCCTTACCCAGCCAAACCCAGGCCGAAGGGCATGAGGGAAAATAGGGCACGCAGAGACTGCACTAGGCAATTTATTTATTCTACAAAATGTACTGAAAGCCTACTCTGCGCCAGGCACTGTTTCTTTCCTTGGACTATAATTATTCTCATTATTACTTTTTACCAAACATAATAATGACAGCAGCTTACATTTTATGACTGCGTTATCGGCAGGTACTATATACCAGGTGTTTTACACACATCAACTTTATTTAATCCTTACAGCTTTTGAGTGTAGTAGTTGTTATCCCCATTGTACAGATGGGGAAACTGAGGTGCAGCAAAGTTAAGAAACTCACCCAAAGTTATATGACTACAAAGTAGCAGAGACAGGATTCAAACTTAGGCCGGTCTGGTTCTCAAATCCATTCTCCTCTCTGTCCATCACACTGACAGCCAATGGTATGTTTTGCAAGTACATTTGGCCTTGATCAACATGAATTTGTAATGTGTGGGTCCACTTAATCGCAGATTTTCTCTCTTTCTTTTTTTGAGATGGAGTCTCACTCTGTCGCCCAGGCTAGAGTGCAGTGGGGCGACCTCGGCTCACTGCAATCTCCACCTCCCAGGTTTAAGCAATTCACCTGCCTCAGCCTCCCAAGTAGCTGGGACTACAGGTGGGTGGCACCACGCCCAGCTAATTTTTTGGTATTTTTAGTAGAGACAGGGTTTCACTATGTTGGCCGGGCTGGTTTTGAACTCCTGACCTCAGGTGATCCGCCCACTTTGGCCTCCTAAAGCGCTGGGATTACAGGTGTGAGCCACCAGGCCCAGCCAATGCAGATTTTCTTCTGCCTCTGCCATTCCTAAGACAGAAGACCGACCCCCACTTCCTCCTCCTCAGCCTGATCAACATGAAAATGATGAGGAAAATGATGAGGACCTTTATGATGATCCACTTTCATTTAATGGACAGTAAATATATTTTCTCTTCCTTGATTTTCTTCATGACACTTACTTTTCTCTAGCTTATATTATTGTAATACAGTATATAATACACAGAACATACAAAATATGTATTAACTTTTCATTGGTAAAGCTTCCAGTCAACAGTAGGCTAATAAGCAGTTACATTTCCGGGAAGTCAAAAGTTAGACTCAGATTTTCACCCGTGCAGGGGGTTGGCGCCTCTAACCCCTGTGTTGTTCAAGGGTGAACTGTAGATGTTTTTAGGTTATGAGGCACAGACAAAAGATGTTCCTATGGTGGAAGAAAAGAGGGAAATCTAAGTCTTCTGTTCAAGCCCTGAGTACTCAGCTGATGTCTAATAAATGATGATGCCTACAGATGGGAGGCTGCAGACCCTGACCACGAATCACAGGCCTTGCCTGGCTTTCCACTGGGGCAGTGGTGTGTAGAATGTGGCATACACCAACCCCGAGCCCATTCCTCTACCCCACTGTGTTCTTGACGGCCACTGTATGTGGTCACTGGGAGATACAGCAGCATGGTAGTTAATGGCTTGGGTTTTGAAGTCCAGAGGAACTGGGATTAAGACTTTGCAAGTCCTCAAACTTGCCAAATCCCAGTCTCCTCATCTGTGCAATGGGGATAAGATGGGTAATTTAGATGTTATAAGGGCTGTGAGGTAGAAAAAGGAAATACAGCTATGGGCTGGACATACTGGCTCCCGCCTGTAATCCTAGCACTTTGAGAGGATCGCTTGAGCACAGGAGTTCAAGATCAGCCCAGGAAACATAGCAAAACCCCGTCTGAATTAATTAAAAAATATATATATTTTAAGAAGAGAATGAATACAGCTATGGTGCCTGGCATGATGTATGTGCAAGGAATGGGTTCTTGGACCTGAAATCAGACACCTCCTAAGAGACAGTTTCCCCCTGCTAACGCTCTGAGGATTTCTAGTTGTTGTTGGTGACTTGGCCATGATGGGCAGGGCTGTGTTTTCGCAGCACGGCCTTGAACGATCTAGCTGATCTCAGAGTGTGTGGCACAAAGAGCACTGCACTGAGACTCAGGCCACAAGAGTTCCAGTCCCGGTCCCCCAGTTAACATTCTGGATCATACCAGGCAAGCCCTTTCCCCTCTGAGCCTTAGTTTCCTTAACTCTAAATGAGGGGGTTGGACTCAAGATTAAAGAACCCCTCCAGTGGTGACATTCCAGGACTCTGTGCCCCCTGACAATTTCCCCTGCTGCCAAGGGAGGATGAATTTCTCACGGACTACACAGATTTATTGGAAAGATGGATATCTGTTAAGTACTTTCAAGGTTGGCCAGCTGACCCCCAATGGCCATTGGCAGGAGGCCTTTATTCCAAGGTCGTGAACCCTAACCTTCCCTACCTCCTCCTGTTACAAGTTCCAGTGTAAGCTGCTTACATGAAGGTGTGAGAGGTACAGAGCCTACCAATGATCTGCCCGCCAAGACTTCTGCCATGGGCATTTGAGGGCTGGGGGAACAAACAGAGGGAATCAGGGCTGGGAAAGCCCTGAAGTCCTCATGTGGCTTCCTGGGTCCAGGGGACCTGGACACCCACCCCAGTCAAAATGGGAGCAGCACACACTGTTCTAAGGGCTTTGCAGCATCCTCATCACAGCTGATGCTTGATGAATGCTTCCTATGTGCTGTGCATGAATATAAGCACTTCATGTGTGTGAACTCATTTCGTTCTCAAAACAATCTTGTGAAGGAGGTACTATTATTGTTCCCACTTTATAGATGGGAAAACTGAGGCCCAGAGAGGTTAAGAAACTTGCCCAAGGTCACGCAGCTAGTAAGTGGCAAAGCAGCATGCACATGCAAGCCATCTGGCCCCAGAGTCTAAGTCCTTTTTTGTTGTTGTTGTTTTTGAGACGGAGTCTCTGTTGCCCAGGCTGGAGGGCAGTGGCACGATCTCAGCTCACTGCAACCTCTGCCTCCTGGGTTCCTGAGATTCTCCTGCCTCAGCCTCCCGAGTAGCTGGGATTACAGGCGCCTGTCACCACGCCCAGCTGCTTTTTGTATTTTTAGTAGAGATGGACTTTCACCATGTTGGCCAGGCTTTGTCTCGAACTCCTGACCTCAAGTGATCCACTCGCCTCGGCCTCCCAAAGGGCTGGGATTACAGGCGTGAGCCACCACACCCGGCTGAGTCCATGTTCTTTAGCTAGCTTATTTAATATTCCCCCAAAGCCTAGCAGCAGGTGTAACATCTGCACCCTTTACAGGCAAGGAAGCTGGGCCTCAGGGTACAGAGCCACTTTATGGTTGGTTCCTCCCTTGACTCTGCCATGCATTCTTCAAGCTGCAAATTCACCTCTGTGACATAATGGCAAGAACAGCACCCCCCGATCAAGTGACTGCTCTGTGCCTAGCATGGGGCTAAGCCTTTGCAGGTCTCTCTAATCCTCACCACAGACTGGAGGCAGGGCCCCTGCTCCACTCCACAGCCCCTAAGCAGTAACCCAGAGTTTCCACCCAGGCCTGTCTGGATTCAAAGCCCATGCTCTTTCTGCCACCCAGCCAGACACTAACTGCCCTATCTGGCCACCTCTCAGCAGAGGAGAAAGAGGCAGAGATAAGCCAGGCGTGGTGGCTCACGCCTGTAATCCCAGCACTTTGGGAAGCCAAGGAGGGAAGATCATGAGGTCAGGAGTTCGAGACCAGCCTGACCAACATGGAGAAACCCCGTCTCTACTAAAAATACAAAAATTAGCCAGACATGGTGGTGCACACCTGTAATCTCAGCTACTCAGGAGGCTGAGGCAGGAGAATCGCTTGAACCCGGGAGGCAGAGGTTGAAGTGAGCTGAGGTTGCGCCACTGCACTTCAGCCTAGGCCACAAAGCAAGACTCCGTCTCAAAAAAAAAAAAAAAAAAAAAAAAAAGAGGCAGAGATCAGCCTTGGCCTGAGCCACAAGGTGAGGAACAGGCTGCATCCTCTTTGTTGGTGGCCACTGGGGTTTGGGGAACATCTTCTGACAGGGCCTGCTGAGCCGGATGTGGGTAAAAAGAAAGCCACTTTGACACTGACTTGTTTAGGACACAGAAACTTGCTTCAGAGACACCTGACCCAGAGATCTTGTCCTTAAAGTAAGAATAGATTCAAGGAAGGGCAAGTGGGCAGCTGGGAGGGGGATTTGTTTGGTGAAGTGCCACACCGGGAGACCAGGCTCGGGTATCCCACTGCCCCCCGCTGCAGCTCCTGTAAATCTCAGCAAAACGAGGCACCCGTGTGAACTCATTACCCTTCCATTACACAGCCCTGCCAGCCCTGCCAGCCCTGCAGGCCAGGGACGAGGCTGCAGGAGCCTGTGTCCAAGCCGAGCACCAGGAGGCGGGGCGCTGCTCAGGGTCTCCTTGTATACCCTACTCAGCCAGCACAGCAGACTGGGCACAGCCTGCCACCTGACTGCACCCAGCAGCCCCCATGAGTCCAGAAAAGAAGTGGTGGGTGACTAGCTGCTTCATTCAGGCCAGTTCATCTCCTATCTTCGGGAATAGTCTAGCTTTAGTGCCCATCACGGGATCACCCCAACTAGAACCCCTCTCAGGCCCCAAGAATGCCCCTCAGCCCTCATCCTTTGGGTGTGTTCCCATAAGCCTCTGTATCCTGAGACTCATTTGTGGTGACAGTGATCTGAGCTACCACTATTAACAGGGTCTATTTGTCAGGCAGTCCCTAGGCCGGGATTTAAGTTTCTCATTAGCTCCAATTTACAGAAAAACTCAGCCTCAGAGAGAAATGACTTGTTCAAGGTCACACAACCACGAAGTAGTAAAGTCTGAATTTAAATGAGGTCTGCCGGAAGTTCCAGCCCGTAAGGACTGTCCATGTCAGTACCTGTGGTCACCCGCACTTGTCTCTCTCTCCGAGAGCACCTAGACAGACCTCCAAGAGACTCCAGGAAGGGTTGCCAGTGCATGTCTTGGCAGAGTTGGTAGAACTTTCACTGTTCCATTTATCCCTGTATCCCCAGCAGTCAGCACGAGGCACTGCCACCTAACAAGTTATATATGAAGAGAAGGAGTCAATCAAGACTGGCTCTCCCCACCCAGCGCCAGGTCCCCATGCATCTCCCTTTCCCAGGCGCCAGCTGCCCACTGCGGCTCATCTGCTGGCTGCAGAGAGAAGGCTCTGCCTCACTGCTAGGAATGCTACAGGTACTGGATGACAGGGCTCCCTGGGCCCTGCCAAGGCCGCTCCTGAGACAGACAACCCAAGGGACCTCAGAGCCTGCCATGGGCTCACTGGGACAACTGCCAACCTCATTTATTACAACAGAAATCATAAATCACTCATGTAGACATGGCCCTTTGCTTGTTCGTACACACTCATTTATATCCTTCTAGCAGTCCCAGTATGAATGATGAATGTACAGGGGCCCAGAGAGGTTAAGTGCCTTGAATTTGGCCACACAGCTCAGGACGGAGTGAGGACTTGCGCTCAGGTTATCCGATTCTAACTCCGGGCTCTTTCCATCATTCCAGATGGCTCAAGCATGCGCCACCAGGCTGGGTGACTAGAAAGGGGCCGGAGGGTTGAGATTTACATCCTAGGCCCTGAGGAATTTTACAAAATGGAACCTCTCTCAGAAGTGTTTCCTGTGATGGTCTGAGCCATACCTGTGCCCATGTTATGTGCAGTTTCAGAAGTCAACAGCCCCTCCCACCCCACCACCAATTCCCTGAATATTTGCAAACTGTGTTTAGAGAGAAAGAGGAAGCTTTCTTGATAACTTCCCTGTTTATACGAACAGCAAAAGCTCCAACAACTTTGATGGGATCTGCACCAGCAATCTTTCCCTAGGGCTGATGCAGGATATTTAGGGAAGCTCTGTGTTCTAGGCAGGTAAGATAGCCAGGTTCCTAACAGGAATCAACATAGCTCTTTAATTCATATTTGAAGTAAAAGAAACATCTCTCTTCCTTCCTCCCATTTGGCTCAGGAATTCATCTCTAAAAATCTATCCCGAGACAAAATTTTATGCCCAAAGATAACTCATGCATTATTTTGAATAGCAAAAAAATGGAAACAATCTTTGCCCAACATTAGCGAGATGGTTAAATGAATTATGGCATATCCATACAATCACAGACACCATTAAAACATTCTTTATGAAAACATTTAGATGACTTCAGGAAACACTTACGATGTAACATGAAGCCAAAAAAAAAAAAGAGCAGAAAGGACATAAAATGGTATATAAAAGGAAAAAAAAAAGCAGAAAGAAGAAAAGATTGAGAGGAAATAAGCAAAGATATCAATGGAGGCTGCATCTACAGAGCAGAACAGATTATTATTATTATTTTTTGCCTGATTTGCACTTTTTTGATACTTTCCTTTTCCCCCATACACTCCTAGGATAATGAGAAAAATAAATACATAAAGCTGCCCCAGTTCACACCCCATTTCCCAGAAGGGGAGTGAAATGTCTGAATAGCCAGACAGGTGACAATCTGCCTGGTGAAGGGGAGGAGGGTAGATTCCTGTCACTTTTTCCATAACATGGACACCTCTGATAGGGCCGCACACGATGGGGGTGATGATATCCCTTGTAAATTTGCCTTTAAGATTTTCCTGGGAACTTCCATCTCCGACTCAGTTATTTGGTTCCTGACTTCAGGAAACTGTATCTGTAAGGGGTGAGGAATCCAGGTACAGGACTGCCCCTCTCCAGCCCCACACCACTCCTGTCCCTCAGGGGAGATGAAGGCCAGGCTGCAGACAAGGGGGATGGCAACTTGCATGGGTGTTACTATTGGAATCTGAGGCCATGCCCACAAGAAGGCAACTTGCAGACCCTCGGAGCCACAGAGAGAGGCTCCCAAGGCTCGGGGTTAGGAGAATCCTGTGGCTGGGCGAGGACAAAGACACCAGCAAGTGGGGCTGCAGATAAAACACAATGAGTTGCCAGGCAGCAGCAGGACCCATGCCACTGCTCCTGATATGCAGCTGCTCCATTTGGCTTCCAAGTAGCTTGTGAGCCATGACTCTATACCCCTTTGTTTTTGCTGCTGTTGTCGTTTTGAGATGGGGTCTCAATATGTTGCCCAGGCTGGACCTGAACTCCCAGGCTCAAGGGATCCTCCCACCTCATCCTCCCAAGTGACTGGGAGTACAGGTGAAGGCTACCATGCCCGGCCCCCAACGACTCTGAAAAGCACGTACCCAACCCCATCAGATACGTGTTCAGCAATCTACGAAAACATCCAAGACCATTTCATGGCGACACTCCAGAGGATTGGATTTAAACCTGGTCCTCTGTGTTCTTTAGGTCTCCAAACCTCCACGGGAACAAATCTCCATCCCTCACTATCTCTACTCCCATTTCCAAGTTTCTCCACTCTAAAAAATAAATGATAATTTCATACAAAGCAGTCTGTAAGGCTAGAGAGAAGCATATAGGATTTCCCCTAAATCTAGGAGGACTCAGAAGCCTGAACAGCCCAGAGGAAACAAAGACTTGGAAGACCCCAGATCTGAAGAACTGAGGAGTCCCCACAACTCAGGAGGTGAAAAGGCAAAAGTAAAATTCCACTCAGTCACCAGGGGGGCAGTGGGTCCCTCCCCATATCAAAGTGGTTCCAATCGACTCACCGAACATGTTACCCTCGTAGCCGTCTTTCGTTAGTGGACGGAGTTCGTTTTTCCCCATTGCATAACGTTTATAGCTCTGCCAAGCAAACTGCATCATCTGCAAGAAAAAGCAGCAAAGAGAGAAGCTCAGTGTGACGATTCCTGGCAGTGCGCACTGGCCGCCTGGCTTTGCCCTTTGCAACAGGATTTTAAACTACGTCTAAAAAATAATGTTCCAAATTTTCCAAATTGAAGAAAGTGACGTCCCCTCAACATGATTTTATTTGTACAGTTATAGCAGCTGGGAAGGTCATTCTTCTTAGACAACGCCACGTGTCTAGGGCCTACCCACAGAATTCTTAGAGAAGACAGAAAAAGCACTAAATTCTAGACATCCTTCAGTGCCAAAGTGAAAAGTCACCTCTTCCAGGAAGCCTTCCCTGTTTTGCTCGCTTAAAGTCATCCTCCGAAGGGAAGGAAAACGAGCGCTTGCTGTAACGGAACACTCCCCTGAGCTAGGTATCGTTAACCCATTTTATAGCTAAGGAGACAGGTTGTAGACATGAGGTAACTCATCCGAGATCACTCAGTCAGTGAGCATGTTGGGAATTGAGCCATCCCCTCTGGCTCCAAAGCCTTAGGTCTGTCCCCAAAGCCTTGGTTTTGTCCCCTAAAATCACCATTCGAGCTCTTTGAACTCCTTTGACCTACCCTGGCCTCCCACGCACTCCAGCTCACCCCAGTTACTTGTTCCTCTGGCTCTGGACCATAAACTCCTTGAGGGTAGAAACAACACTTGCCTTGCCTCAGTTTCTCCCACAGCAACCAGCACAGGGCTTGGCACAGGTAGGCATCAAACCCAGAGTATGCACGAGTTCTTACGATGCAAGGCAGCTACGTCAGCTCTCAGGAGCATCACACCAGCACCTTGCTCCCCAGCTGCCCCAGGATCTTCAGGCTGAAGCAGATGCAAAGTGACAGTCCACCCCCAACCCTGTGCTGCAGCCCCCAAGGTCTCCCTCATTTGCCTTTATGGTGTGCCCCTTTTCCCTTGGCATGGCTGACTGCAGAGGGAGCACAACACAGCAGAGTTCTGGAGTGACCTGTGGAGCAGAGGAGGAGCCAGGGGCCCGCAGTGGCAGCAGAGCTGAGACACAGGTGGATGGGGAGGCAGCCTAGTGTGCCGGGAAATACTCAGGCTCCCAGATCAGAGATGCCTAGGTCCTAATCCCATCTCTGCCGTGATCTCTGTGACTTTGGCATGAAATCAGTTGCATCAGCTGAGATCTGCTTTAGCAAGGGACAAGGCCAGCCTTGCCACCATCCTGATAGGTTGAAATGAAAGAAAGTAGTGGGAATGCCCAGTTTTCGACTAGACACAGCAAGGGATTGACAAACACTATCTCTATTTCCTCCTTGACCTTTAAATTACTGGTTCTCCAAGCCTCGTCTATCCACCCCTCCTTTCATCCAGTCTCTTAGCTCTCAAATGTTAGCTGGCATCAGAATCACTGGGGGGCTTGTTAAAACAGGTTGTTGGGCCCCACCCTGAGTTTCTGATCCAGCAGGTCTGGGGTGGGGCCCAAGAATCTGCTTTTCTACCAGTTCCCATGTGCTGCTGCTGGCCCATGGGCCACATCTGAGAAGCACCAATCTGTTACATTGTATCGCTCACTTCCAGACACTATCCTGCATCCATTGGCTTTACCCTCCTCTCTCCCAGCCTGTGTTTCCCGCCTTAGCGGCCCACTTTCTAGGATATCATCACCTGTATTCTCCATGCTCAGCCACTCCTGGTGCCCACGCTTAGAAGACATCTCTTCCAGGCACACCGGGACAGTAAACAGCTGCTCTCACTGCTGCAGCCCAAATGTACAGACCAGGAGGGCAGGCAGACCTGACAGGTGCATGGCCTGGACTCTCCGTGAAATGGCAGAATAATCTAGCACCACTGCCCCATTCCACAGATGATGAAACTGAGGTCCAGAGATGAGAAGTGGTCAGGGCAGCACAGCAGCCAGGTCAGAACCTGGCTCACTCATCTCCCAGAGCAGCAGACACCCCCCAGGCTTGGCCAGACATGTGGCTTCCCATGTGACACACATGCAAACGTCATAGTAACACAGTCAAGCACTTGGCACGGGCTTTGAGTCCTGGTTCCATTCCTCTGTTATTTTCTACTTATCTTGAATCGGCAATAACAACAAATAATTGCCAGGCATGAGTGCTTGAGAGAGAACGGCCTCCTCCCTCAGTCTCATCTGGGGGCTCTCTCTATTAAGTCAGTGTTGGGGGAGAGAGGGCAGGTGGCTGGGGGGCTGGGGTGGAGAGCAGCAAGCTGTTAAAGCATAAATGACAGCAGAAAAGGAGGAGGAGAGGTCTAAGTGGGGGGCCACACCCCACCCTGAAAATTCCCCCACCTAGAGAGAGAGAAGTGGGTGTTCGGGAGTAATTACGAGAATCACAGGTATCTACGTGGTCTCAAAGAAGCTGTCACTGCAGGAATGTGAGGTTTGGAATGTGGCCCATTTTCACAGTCATCCACACCAAGGGAGGGAATGAAGGCACAAAACATCTCAGCATCACTGGGGACTGAATTCACAAGGCAATCAAAGCTGACTCTTCGTGCTTTCGTTCCTTCAATGCACACGTGCCTCCTGACTCAGGCCACGGGTGGCTCAGCCTAGGTGCTGGGTGAGCAGGGGACAGGGGATGAAGAGGACAGCCTCCCAGAAAGGTGGTCCTTCTCTCTCTCCCTAACACACCCTAAGCAAGCCCCTACTAGGTGTCCTGCTCTGTGTCTGGGCTATAGCCGTGGTGGGAATGCACTCCCAGCTCCTACCCTCTGACCCCCTGCCAACTGCCCATCTTCCTTCAGGTCCCAGCTGAAAGGGCACCTTTGCAGGGAGGCCGTCTTCCCAGCCCGAAGTCAGACACCATCCCACATTCCTGATGCAGACCTATGGTGGCCTGCAGTCAAGCTTTTACACCTGCAACTATTGGGTCAGGCCCCCCACCCCGATTCACCGTTACATGCCCCACAATGCATCCAAGGGCTGGCACAAAGAAGGTGCTTGTTAAGTATTTGCTGAATTGGCTCTGGAGCTTAACACATGGCTGGAAGACTCAATGTGGACCACACGCCTCACAGGCAAGACATGTAACAGGCAAACAAGCCAGAGAGGAGGGGCTGCTGGACAACAGGTGTTCAGAAGAGGGCAAGTGTGTGTCTCAAGGGAAGCTTCGTGGATGGATGAACAAGAGCTCTGATGGACAGGTAGAGCTGTGAGGGGCACAAGAAAGGGTGACCCACAGAAAGGCTAATGTTTTCACTCTGGAACTGGTGATGTGTGCCACGGGTAATATCTGGACTGTAGAGACAGACAGTTCCTGACATCATGCTTAGGCAGTTCTGAGACCTCAAAGGTCACCTGGGGAAGTTCCTTAATAGTAGTCTCTCTCTCTTTTTTTTTTTTTTTTTTTTGAGATGGAGTCTTGCTCTGTTGTCCAGGCTGGAGTGCAGTAGTGAAATCTCAGCTCACCACAACCTCCGCCTCCCAGGCTCAAGCGATTCTCCTGCCTCAGCCTCCCGGGTAGCTGGGATTACAGGCGTGCGCCACCACGCTCAGCTAATTTTTGTATTTTTAGTAGAGATGAGGTTTCACCATGTTGGCCAGGTTGGTCTCAAACTCCTGACCTCAAGTGATCCACCTGCCTCGGCCTCCCAAAGTGCTGGGATTACAGGTGTGAGCCACCATGCCTGGCCAGCGGTCTCTTTTTGAACACTCTCAGTGATGGGCTGCTCTCCACCTTCCCAGGCAGCCCATTCGATTGTGGAGTTTCACAAAGTTCTTCCTTAATCAACTGAAATCTGTTTTCCCTTATGGGCCACAGGGGAGACAATTCTTCCTGCTTCCATACCACAGACCTTCAGCCACGGGGAGCCAGCTCTTGAAGTGCACTCACCTATTGAGCCCTCTGAAACTGCAGACCCACATGACCTAGCGTTCTTCCAGGTGCCCCATGCCTCTGTCACTCACTTGCTGTGGCTGGTCATTCTTTTGGAAATGAGCAGAAACCGAAGTGCCCACTTGCTCTGGTCACCTCTGTGCCAGACTGTGTAGGTGTGGACTTGTCATTTGTCCCTAATAACTTCCATCTCCTTTGACTCTGCCTATCATTCCATGCTGTAAGGATCTCTCTGGTTCCAGATCCAACCTTTCTGGAACCAGGTCTTATTCAACACATGTGTCTGCCTCCTTTGGGTAATCGGCAGACTTGATGGGACTGCTATCTGCATCTATCCTCAGGTTTTGAACCGAAACATAAACAGCCAGCTGAGGACTAAGTCAGGAAAACAGCCTCAGGAGTCTCTCTCCTGGACCCAGCTCCGTTCTTTTTTTGTTTGTTTGTTTTGTTTTGTTTTTCTTTGATGTCATTCATCAGCAAGTAAGAAATATGCCAAGCAATCCGTACAACCCCCGATTCTCCATTTTTGTACACCAAGATATTGTGAAAGACAGGCTAAAATATAAAAACACTCTGCCCTAGTACAGCTAGTACAGAAAAATAAATTGCTTTTTTTTTATTAAGGAAAATAAGGGTTAGACTGGCATGATTGTTCTTAGAGAACCTATTTTGGCTTCTACAGATCATCATTTTTTATCCTAAATGCTTGCAAATCACTAACTTAAAAATCTATTAGTCCCACTAGGATGGCCATACTAAATAAGATGGACGATGAAAAGTGTTGGCCAGGATATGCTGACATCAGAAGCCTCATACATGGCTGGCTGCAATGAAAATGGTGCGGCCACTTTGGAGAACAGTTTGGCAAAAAAAGTTAAATACGGAGTTACCATATGACCTAACAATTCTAATTCTAGGTACGTATTTGTGCAGAAAAGTTAATGCAGCAGGTCTTAGACGTCTGTCCTCAGAAAGGCCTGCTTGTGAGGTGGGTCCTCAGCTGGTGTCTAGGAACCTGGGTTTTGCGAGTGCTCCTATCAGTCTCTAACTGATAAAGGTGGTTTCCTGTGTCTGGACTGTTTGTACAATGTGGCTTATGCTAAACAGCTACTTTCCTTCTGGAGTCTGGAATGCTGGTACTTGTTAGGAAGGGGGTAGCTACCTTGGGCACTGAGTCTCTAAAGAGCTTCCCTGGTCTATAACACCTTACACATCTTCACTGGGAGAGAACTCTTGGAAGCCTGCACCTGGTTTCCTCTGGATTTGTCCCCATCCACTGTTTCCTTTGCTAATTTTGCTCTGTAAAGTTTCTTTTTTTCTTTTCTTTTCTTTTTTTTTTTTTGAGATGGAGTTTCGCTCTTATTGCCCAGGATGGAGTGCAATGGAACAATCTCAGTTCACCGCAACCTCCACCTCCCAGGTTCAAGCGATTCTCCTGCCTCAGCCTCCTGAGTAGCTGGGATTACAGGCATGTACCACCACACCCAGCTAATTTTTTTTGTATTTTTAGTAGAGACAGGGGTTCCCCATGTTGGTCAGGCTGGTCTCGAACTCCTGACCTCAGGAGATCCGGCCGCCTTGCCTCCCAAAGTGCTGGGATTACAGGCGTGAGGCACCGCGCTCGGCTGCTCTGAAACCTTCCACTGTGATAAATCATCGCCATCACAAGAACAATGGGCTGAGTCCTACGAGTCTTCCTAGTACATCACTGAATCCAGGGGTGGTGTCTTGGGGACCCCTGATACATACCCCAGAAAGATAACAACATGTAGCCACACAAAAACCTGGACACAGGTGTTCACAGTGGCACTATCTGTAATAACCAAAAAGTGGAAACAGCCCAAATGTCCACGGATTGAATGGATCAACAGAATGTGGTATACCATGCAGTGGAATATTATTCAGATGGAAAAAGGAATGAAGCACTGTCATGGGCTACAGTATGGATGAAACTTGAGATACTTGAGATTAGTGAAAGATGCCAGATGCACAAATGCTACCTGGAGTATGATTCCATTTGTAGGAAATGTCCAGAATAAGCAAATCCACCCAAGCAGAAAGCAGATTAGTGGTTGCCCAGGACTAGAGGAAGGGAGAAATGGGGAGTGACTGTTCATGGGCATGGGGTCTTTTCAGAGTAATGAAATTTTTCTACAATTGATTGTGGTGATGATTCACAATTCTGTGAATATATTAAAATGACTGAGGCTGGTCGTGGTGGCTCACGCCTGTAATCCCAGCACTTTGGGAGGCCGAGGTGAGTGGATCATCTGAGGCCGGGAGTTCAAAACCGGCCTGGCCAACATGGTGAAACCCTGTCTCTACTAAAAACACAAAAATTAGCCGGGCGTGGTGGCAGGTGCCTGTAATCCCAGGTACTCAGGAGGCTGGGGCAGGAGAATTTCTTGAACCCGGGAGGCAGAGGTTGCAGTGAGCCGAAATCGCGCCACTGCATTCCAGCCTGAGTCACAGAGCAAGACTCCGTCTCGCGGTGGCTCAAGCCTGTAATCCCAGCACTTTGGGAGGCCGAGACGGGCGGATCACGAGGTCAGGAGATCGAGGCCATCCTGGCTAACATGGTGAAACCCCGTCTCTACTTAAAAAAAATATATAAAAAACTAGCCGGGCGAGGTGGTGGGTGCCTGTAGTCCCAGCTACTTGTGAGGCTGAGGCAGGAGAATGGCATAAACCTGGGAGGCGGAGCTTGCAGTGAGCTGAGATCCGGCCACTGCACTCCAGCCTGGGCAACAGAGCGAGACTCCGTCTCAAAAAAAAAAAAAAAAAAAAAAAGACTCCATCTCGAAAATAAAATAAAATGACTAAAATGTATACTTTAAAAGTCAGATTTTATGGTATGTGAATTCTCTCTCTCTCTCTCTATATATATATATATATACACACACACACACACATATATATTTTTTGAGATAGAGGTCTTGCTGTGTCACCCAGGCCTCTATCCAGAGGTAGGCTCTGTCTCAAAAAAAAAAAAAAAAAAAAAAAAAAGAAAGAAAAGAAAAAAAGAAAAACGTCATTCTTTTTGGAAATACACAATGAAGTATTTAAGGGTAGAGGACATTATATTTGCAACTTTCAAATTGGTTCGCAAGACAATATGTAGGTACATGCGTATATGTATATTATGCATACAGTTTCATATATATTATATATATGTAAAGCAAATGAGTGAAAAACAGAGAGAGAAAGCAAACAGGGTAAAATGTTAACATTTGTGGAGTCTGGGTGAAGGTAAATGTAAAATCTTTGTTAGATTTTTATAACTTTTCTGTAAGTCTGAAATTTTTTTTTTTTTAACTCATTTACGAAATTTTACTGGAGGCTGCCATTTTCACCCAAATTTATACATTACAGAATTCTATTTTCCTTCACTTTTTATAAATTACAACAGAATGTGGCCATTGTCAGTCTCCCTGAAGTTCTTCTTAGCCCCCAGTTCCTCAATGGCCTGGATGGTCTCACCAAGCCTGTTCCCCACGCTGGTCAGAGGAGGAAGAAGTCTGGTGAACAAATTAGGAACTAGCTATTTTGGTTTCTCCTTTTATAATTATATTAGCATGCTCAAAGGAGGTGCCTGTTTTCTTCCTACTCCAAAAAAATTAAAAGGCTCCTTTGGTGGTTCTGAGAATTTTCTACAAGTCTCAGCTCAATTCAGGCTTCAGCCCTCATGCCCGCTTCTCCCACTTCTGGGTCACTCCCTTCTCCTGAACTCAGGTCTGTGCCCCTTCCTTCCCTCTTCTGCATAAATCCTTTCAGGAAATCTTAAAAACAAGGTTCACCTCACGCTCTCTTTTCTCGTCTCTCTCTTGTCTTATCTCTCTCTGTTTCTCTACCTTTTAATGTATTGAAGGCACATAAGCTCACTGAAGAAAAGCAGATTACAAGAGAAGGAAAACAACTGCCCGTTATTTAACTCCGACCACCATTCCCATTTTGGTGTCTTTCTCTCCACTCTTTTCCCTCTCATATTGTACCTTTGTTTCTTCCCATAATTATGACATATTCCAATTTTATTACAAAGGTTTTGTAAACATCACTTTTAACAGCTATATAATAGCCTAGAAAGTAGGTTCATCATCATTTACTTCACCTCCTTCCCATATAATTAGACATTTTGGTGATTTCTAGTTTGGGGCTATTGTAAATAATGCCACAGTGAACATCTCTGTGCACATAACATTTTGAATAATTTCCTTAGACCAGAGTTTCTAAGAAATTGCTAAGAAAAAACTTTTAAAGCTATTAATATGTAATGCCCTTTTAAGATATTACAGTCAGATACCATGTTTTGCCCACCACTGTGCAAAACTTGGTGAACAGGAAACTGTATAACGATTTTGTGACGATACAGTAAAGTAGTTCAGTTGGGGAGATAAAACGAACAAAATGAACAACCATCACTCACATCTGTGCAGCTCTTTGCATATTTTAACTCATTTGATTTGGCCAGTTCAGTGGGCTTGACAGGATAGATATTTTTTCCATGTGGAAATAATTATGCAAGGGCTAAAGTAGGAGATGTAAAGTAGTAAACAGGTATTCAAAATTATGTTTACAAATGTTTCATGATAGGGAAAAACGCTCATTATGTATTATTAGGTGGAAAAGTAGAACACAAAATTACATAGCATGAAATTCATTGGCCTATGTATGTTTGCAAAAAAAGACTGAAAGAAAATACACCAAATTCTTAACAGTGGTTATGTCCGATACAAGTGTAGTGATTTCCTTTTCTTCTCATTGACCTATATTTTCTGAATTTTCTACAATGAATATCTAGAAATGTTTTGTGATGTGAAAAATACAGGTTGTTAAAATGAAAAACAAAAAGAAGACATCATATGGCGCTACCCTTAAGTCAGAAGAAAGTGCTTGGGTGGTCAGCCGTGGGGTAGGTGGGACCAAGTTAGGTTTTGATTTAAAAAAAAAAAAAGGAGGTCTTTACAGCAGGGAGTCAGAGAGAAGGTCACCCAGCAAGAGAAACAACATCAAACAGAAGCACAGATCCAGAACTCCAGAGTCAAAGAGAATTTTAGGACCAGAGACATCATCTATTCTCAAAGCCACATTTTATAAGAACTATATGAGACTCAGAAAGGGAAGGGACTTGCCTCGGTTAGGACTCAGACACTAATAGCACAGAGATAATCATGTCTCTAAGAACATGGGCCAGGGCGGTGCCATAGCTGACTGGGGAAAGGGCCAGAGCTACAGCAAGAGATACTCAGGACAGGTGCAAGAACATGATAGTCGGAACCAATCAATGTGAGAAGTATATACCAAAAGAAACTGTATCCCTGTCCCCACTGGGTTCTAGAAACATACAACAGACAGTCATTGTGTGTGTGTGTGCGTGTGTGTATGTGCATGTGTGTGTGTCCATGCTAGAGATACAGGGTGGCTCTAGATGGTCTCTGGAAGCCCCTCCCTTCCTGTAGCCTGTGATTTATAGATTCAAAGAGCACCTAACAATAGACCACAAAGCCTTCCCTTCACTCAAGTCTTGCAAAGGCGGAAAACAAAGCTCCAAAGATAGAGAGACACAGGCAGAGCCATCGGAGCTGAATCCTAAGAAATCTCTTCAGTTCTTCCTCAAACAAAAGATGTTCTTGTCTACCTGAACAAATCAAAATGACATGGAATTTTTTAATGCAAAATATTTACTAGTGTGAGGCAGGATATTATTATTTGGTTTAAGATTTTCTTTCTACTTGTGTCAGAGCTCAAGGGTTCTCTCCTGCAGAAAAGAGACTAGAATCGATCACCCAGGCACAGATGCCCACTCAGCTGAGGACCCCAGAACAATGCCATCAAGAGAGAAAGGATGCATTCGAGGAGGGGAGGACATGTGGGTGCCGGCAGACCACTCCCAGAGTGGAAGACTCTAAAGTTTGTGTTGGACAGTTATTTGGGGGGGACAACTTGGAAGGAAGGGGGTGAGCACTGAATACTGAGACATTCTCCCCTACTTTAAAAAATCACACACATACACACAAGGCCAGCTCTGGCAGTGACCCAGAACCACAGTTGCTACATTCAAAGCTGCCAAGAAGGGAAATGGATTTTCCTACTCATTAAAGACAAGTGCTCACACCATGACATGCAGCCTTATTGGCGTCTCCCAGTAGTGACACCTGGCCCCATTTGCAGGGGCCAAGTGGGAAGAGATTTGGTCTCTAATGATTCTGGGATCTAATGACTATGCAGACAGAGAGCTTAGAACATTGTTTTTTTTTTTTTCTCTCTCTCTCACTTTCAGCACAGTCCAAGGAAAGAGCTGACAGCTTGGTACCTAAACACTGTCCACGTTAGATTTTCTGATCCAGTCCCATTTATTGGCACAACACAACATGACCTGGTTGGTGATTCCAACGAGGCTCTTGCAAGTACACAGCCCAGGTCTATCGCTCAGAAGCTGGGCACAGGAGGGGGTGTGGTTGCCCTGGGAGGTGGAGCTGGGGAGTAGAAGGGGAGATGCTGCCTCCAACCCTCTCAGTTTCGGGTTTATTCGAGCTATTGAAAGGCCAATGTGGGGAATGAGCATGTGATACAACTCCCATACACCTGAGGTCCAGACAGCTCACCCACATCCTGCCCACAGGGATTCAGGTTTGAGCAGTCTCAGGAATCGCATCCTGTCTGCAGCTGTTTTTAAGGCATCAGGGTCGAGAGTGTGCAGGCACTCTCAGGCAGAGACCCTTGCTGCTCAAAATGCTCCAGGAACCAGGGGCAGGGCCACCCAGGGAGCACGTCAGAAACAGAGTACTTCAGCTCCACCCTCCCACCTGCTTAATCTGAAGCAGCAGTTTAACAAGAGCCCCAGGTGATTCAAATGCACATTAAAACTTGAGAGGCTGCTCCAGGGCTCTGCCGCCTTACTGGCTGTGTGGCCTTGAGCGAGTGCCTTAACCTCTAAGAGTCTCAGTTTCCTCATCTGTGAAAGGACAGAAATACTTAATCCTTAGAATAACCCTGGGAGTAAATAACATATGTAAAGTGTTGAGCACAATGGCTGGTATACAATATGTGTGCAATAAAAAGCAGCCATGGCATGGATGTGGTGAAAAGGGAACACTCTTACACTGCTGGTGGGAATATAAGTTATACAACTGCTACGGAAAACAGTATGGCGATTCCTTAAAGAACTAAAAGTACAACTATCATTTGATCCAGCAGTCCCACTACTGGGTATCCACCCGCCCCAAATAAGTCATTACATGAAAAAGACACATGCATACACATGTTTATAGCAGCACAATTCGCAATTGCAAAGATACGGAACCAACCCAAGTGCCCATCGACCAATGAGTGGATAAAGAAAATGTGGTACATATACACCATGGAATACTACTCAGCCACAGAAAGGGATGAAATCATGTCCTTTGCAGCAACTTAGAAGGAGCTGAAGGCCCTTATTCTAAGTGAAATAACTCAGGAATGGAAAACTAAATATTGTATATTCTCACTTATAAGTGGAAGCCAAGCTATGAGAACACAAAGGCATAAGAATGATATAAGGGACTTTGGGGACTCAGAGTTGGGGAAAGATTGCAGGGGTTGAGGGATAAAAGTCTACATATTGGATACAGTATAAACTGCTCAGGTGACAGGTGCACAAAAATCTCAGAAATCACCACTAAAGAACTTAAATATGTAACCAAAAACTACCTGTACCCCAAAAACTATTGAAATAAAAAAATTAATCAATCAATAAAAAGCAGCCACTGGATACTGCTATCCTATTAACGTATCCACTAAAAGAGAAATATCTTTCCATCCACTTATCTTCATACCACCACCGTGAGCACCACCCTAATCCAAACCACTCCCATCTCTCCATGGAACTCCTGCGACTGCCTCAACTGGCCTAGACCGGTCCTCCCTGGCTTCCTACACTGCTCTCCACATTGTAGCCAGGGTGGTTATTTGAAGTGCAAATTTATTCATCTCTCTCTGCTTCATCCCAAACACACACTTAAATAAACTCCTTCTTGAGGCCCATCAGGCCCCAGGAAGTCACCCACTCATGCCTTCAGTCAGCTTGTCCTCCCCATCTCTGCCCCAGCCACACTAGCTTTCTCTCTCCGTTCCTCAACGAACCATGCCTCCCCCTGCCACACAGCCTTTGCGCACAACAGTCCCGCTCCTTGGACCACTCCTCCCTCCTCTTTTTGCCTGCTGAATTCCAGTCATCTTTCAGCGCCCAGGCTTGGCTGACACTTCCAAGAGAGTTCTTCCCTTCAGGTTGAATCACCCTATTATGGAGGATTATTAAAGTCAAAATTTTACATCAGTTGTGTGACTGATTAATTAGTATCTATTTCCCCCACGAGAATGCAGGCTCCACGAGGCTCTGTTGGCTCCATTGCTCATTATTGCTCCCTGGCACCTAGGAGAGTACCCAGCACATAGAGACTTTCCATAGAAATATGTTGATTAAATGACTAAGGATGGTGACAACACAGGAGGCACCCTCTAGGGCTGCTCATGTCAAAGGATTAAGGGGGATGCCTGCGACAGAAGCACTCACTGCCCAGGGGCCTTGACTCAACAAGGATTTATCAAGGGCCCAACAAGAGGACAGCTCCGATTGTGAGGCCACAACAGCAAGAGCAGGTGAGACCCTTCCCGGCGAGACTTTGGTCCTGGAGCAGCATGCAGACAAACAAAAGTAGCTGTGCAGAGAAGGCCACCAGACCTGGAAGCCGCTGCAATGGGACGGGTCCCCATCCGCTCTGTTCTATCACAGATTGGGTGTTAGGTGGGGGCAGGGAGACAGCGTGTGGGGGACACAGATGAGTGACAGTGGAAAAGATCTTAGGGCACCCACAGTGAAATTCCAATGCGAAATGGTTCAACAAAACCTGCCCATGTGCAGGTGTCTCCACCATTTCCAAAATGCTTTGCCTTTTTCATTTGAGCCTTACAGTCACCTGTGAGTTAGGCAGGGTAGGGGTCATCACCCCCATTTTACAGCAAAAGAAATCGCACTTCCACATACAGACATTTATGGGACGTATTGTGTCATGTACACTGCTAAGTGCTTTTGTATGCACGTGCACATGCTGTTTTCACCACACCTCCGTGAGGTGGTCCTGGGGAGGAGGTAAGGCATAGCAGTTCGGAGCCTGGCTTTGGATCCTGGCTTTACCCAGCTGTGTGTCCTTGGACAAGATAGTTAACCTCTCTGTGCCTCAATCTGTTCATCTGTTTAAAAATAATGATACTGTTATCTAGTGTTTTCCATGAGTCATCAGTGCTTTACATATAAACAATTTTAACCTTCACACTAATCTTATAGGATTGGTACAACATCACTCTCATTTTCAGGTAAGGAAACTGAGGTACTTGCCCAAGTATCATACCAAGTAAGCAGCAGAGCCAGGATAGGAATGCAGGTGGTCTGTGCTCACAGCCACAATACTCCACTGCCTCACAGAATGGAGCAGTAACCGTGCCTGCCTTCCCTGGGTGCTGCAAGGATTAGTTACAATGCCAAGGCCCTGGGCACAGCACCTGGGCACAGCACACTCCGCTAAGTGTTCGCAGGTGCTCCACCTGCCCCGGGCTTCCCATTCATTGTCTTCCCTGCATCGGGAGACAGCACCGTCATCCTGCTGCTGGCTCACATCAGAAACCAAGTCCCCTCAAGTCTCCTTTTCTCCCCCACCCAAATCCATTCAACAGGATTTCTGGCGACGACATCTCTGACTCACCTCCTTTCCCCCTCCCCGTCCACCTCTGGCTGGCATCTGATCATCTGTAATGGTTTCCGGCTGCCCTCTCTCCCCCCATGTCACTCCCATCCTTTCTCCAAAGAGCTACCAGGGCCACCCTTTGAAAATGCAAACCATTAAATGCCATTCCTCTCTGTAAGAGTCTCCAACCACCAGCCCCATGGCACTGAGCCTCAAAACACCTACCTGCCTCTTGGACCTTTCCCCACCACGCTTCAGCCGCAGGGCCTTTGCCCATCACCTCAAACACACACAGCCCCTCTTGCCTAGGGCAGGAAGATCAATGGCCCCCAAAGGTTCTAATCCTCAGAGCCTGTGAATGTTGGGTTACAAGGTAAGATGGAATTAAGGTTTCAGATGGAATTACAGTTGCTAATCAGCAGACTTGGGGAGAGGGAGATTAGCCTGATTATCGAGGTGGGCCCAGTATAATCAGAAGGGTCCTTATAAGTAGGACAGAGAGGCAGGACAGTCACTGTCAAAGTGACGAGATGTGAAAAAGACTCCACCACTGCTGGCTTTGAAGATGGAAGAAGGTGGCCATGAGCCAAGGAATGCAGAGATGCAGGCGGCCTCTCGAAGGGATTCTCCCTGTGATGGTTCATGGTAGATATCAACTTGACTGCACTAAGGGATACCCAGATAGCTGGGAAAGTATTCTTTCCAGGATACTGGAAAGGGTATGTCTATGAGGGTGTTTCTGGAAGAGACTACATTTGAGTTGGTGGGTTGAGTTAAGAAAGCCCACCCTCACCATCCCATCAGCTGAGAGCCTGCACATAAAAGGTAGAGGAAAGGCAAATACTCCCTCTCTCTCTCTCTCTTCTGGAGCTAAGATACCTTCCTCTCCTGCCCTTGGAATCAGAACAAGTTCTCTGGCCTTTGGACTCTGGGACTTGCACCAACTGCCCCTCCACCCCCAGGTTCTGAAGCTTTCAGCCTTGAGCTGAGAGTTACGCTGCTGGCTGCCCTGGTTCCCAGGCCGTTGGGCTTGGACTGAGCCATGCTGACTTCTCTGCTTCTCCAGTTTACAGATGCCCTGTTGTGGAACTTCCCAGCCTCCATAATCATGTGAGCCAATTCCCCTATTAAGTCCCGCCCCTACCATCTCCTATTGGTTCTATTTCTCCACAGAATCCTAATTAATGCACTCCCCTAGAACCTCCAGAAAGGAATGCAGCATGGCCTGGCCAACACCTGCGTTTAGCCCAGTGAGACCCGTTTCAGATCCCTGACCTACTAAACTGTAAGAGAATGAATTTGTGTTCTAAATCACTGAGTTTTTGTGATTTGTTACTGCAGCAAGATAAAACTAATACACTACCTCAGGGCCTTCATACATGCCAATGAATAACCAAATGAACAAACCAACCCACCAAATCTCCAGTGCATTTTCCATTCCACTACGGCACGTTCCTACATGAGGAGTTCTGATGTTCTGGGGCACGGGCACCAGCATTCTGAATTCACTATCCTCCTATGGCCCCCTATTGTCCATCAGTGACAATACCTAACACCTCTGTGGGATAATCATTTATTTCATGTCTGTCTCCTTTGCCCTTGAATGCTGGAACCTACTCCCCTCTGTATCCCCAAGCCCTAGCACAGAGCTTGGCCATAAAGAGGGAGTCAACATAGCACATCAGTACTAACAATGGACATGCATTACCTCTATTATCCAGTAGTGGGCATCTACTGAGCACTTACTGTGTGCCACCCACTGGGTTAGGCCCTTCACAAGCATTTAATCCTACGCCAGCCCCTCAAGGTAGGTTATTATTAGCCCTATTTTACAAGATGAAACAATGAGTCCTGGAGGGCGAAATAACTTGCCCACGGACATGGAACAAACAGCGGCAGCGACCATGTGCTGTGGCTCAAGCCTATAATCCCAGCACTTCCAGAGGCCAAGGCAGGTGGATCGCTTGAGCCCAGGAGTTTGAGACCAGCATGGGCAACATGATGAAACCCCATCTCTACTGAAAATACGAAAAATTAACTAGGCATGGTGGCACGCACCTGTGGTCCCAG
The DNA here is from genome assembly GCF_007565055.1 of Rhinopithecus roxellana. Taxonomy (NCBI): domain Eukaryota; kingdom Metazoa; phylum Chordata; class Mammalia; order Primates; family Cercopithecidae; genus Rhinopithecus; species Rhinopithecus roxellana. The sequence continues at coordinate 14,674,421 of NC_044560.1, read as the reverse complement.
CTACTTGGGAGGCTTAGGTGAGGGGAATGCTTGAACCCACGAGGTGGAGGTTGCAGCGAGCCAAGATCACGCCACTGCACTCCAGCCTGGGTGACACAGTAAGACCCCATCTCAAAAAAAGTAGTGGCAGAGGCAGGCAATGGATGCAAGAGGCTAACTCAGAGCTGCAGTCTTAACCATGACAGCAAATTGCTTCCTACCCAACCACCCTCAGAGGTAAGATCAGCCTCTCCTTTTGCCAACATTTGGGCTCTGTAGCTGGCAGGTGGCAGAGCCAGTGTTTGAAGCTGTGGTCTGGCTGATTCAAAAAGCGTTCTCTTCCATCTCACCAGGCTGCTCTACTGTCTAATGAATGAACCAACACAACATGGACCCAGCACCTCTGGACGGCACGTGGCACAGAGAATCAAACGAGGGCCGGCTGCTGCCCTGTGCCTGGCTCAAGTGGCCCATCCTTATGTCTGTTTCTCTTTGAAAATGAGAAGTGTCCAAATTCCTGCCCCCTGAAGGCTCAGTCTGCTAGAAGGAACGGACCACCCGCTTTAAAGCTGCCCCAGCAGAGCCTGGAGCCTTTGGAAACATGAAAGAGGCGGAACCAGTTATTTTACCCAAACTTTAAGAATTATTTTTTTAAAGAAACAGGTTTAAGTGAAAACAAAGAAAATACCAATGCGAGTGGTACAGAGATCCTGCAGGGCACATGGAACACAGGAATCTCCATGTGCTGGTTTCCCAGGGAGGTGATGTTATTTGAAATCTGGAAGTTCAGCCTTGATAAATGCCGTCTAAAGGCTGCTTAGTGGCGTCTCCGCGTCCACAAGGGGATTTGGGTGATGGGTTTCAGAGCCTTTGGGGCTTATAGGGAGGCCCTGGGACAAGCACAAGAACAAAGGCTGCAGGAGGGCAGGAGTCTTGTTTTTCAGGCAGTGTTGTCATTTCTGGAGAAACCAGTTGTGGGCATAGACCACTTGGGAAATCCATTTAGAATCATGTGAAACCATCTACATTTTCTGGTAGTTCCACATTTTCTGGTAGTTCTTGGAACCAAAAGAGGATCAGCAAGATTCTTCTGACAGATTCCTTTCCTGGACTCAAGAAGGGGGCCTGAGAACGACTGACATTCATGGGCAGTAAAGAGACTTGTTTTTTGTCCTGTGAAAGCATTTCAGTTAAGAACTGGAGAATAAGCCAGTATTTGTATGTATGTATTTTTAGAGACAAAGTCTTGCTCTGTCGTCCAGATGGGAGTGCAGTACAGTGGTATGACAGTAGCCCACTGCAGCCTCGAACTCCCAGGCTTAAGTGATCCTGTCACCTCAGCCTCCTGAGTAGCCGGGATTACCGAGTAGCAGGTGTGTGCCACCACATCTGGCTGATTTTTAAAAAATTTTTTTATAAAGATAGGGTCTCGATATGTTGCCCATGCTGGTCTTGAACCCCCGGCCTCAAGTGATCCTCCTGCCTTGGCCTCCCAAAGTGCTATGATTAAAAGCATGAACCAGTGTGCCCGATGGTGCCAGTATTTATTGAGAACTTCCATGTACCAGCCCTTGTGCCAGATGTGATCACATATTTTATCTCATTTAATTTTTCATTGCTACTCCCAGAAGCAAGTATTAAGCCCATTTTATAGATAAGAAAACTGAGGTTGAGAGCAGTTCAGTAATAATTCCAAGGGCACACAGCTAACTGTGTGCCCAAGAACTGAATGCACCTTTTCTAGGTCTGCTGCTCTGATTTCTAACAGGACCAGGATTTTCTCATTCCTTCGCTGCCTCCAGATCTGGGACTTCCTGCTGGGGCCTGTAAACCAGCTACAGGAAACGGCAGCTCGTGTCAGTTGGCAAAACAGACCTTGCCATAGGCAGGGCACAAATGAACCCATGGCCCATGACAGGTGTTTCAAAACCTTCACAGAATTCCTCTTCCCTGTACTTGCTTTTGAGGTACAACTACGGGTGATGGTGGCTCAACGGGACTTTCAAAATCTCAGAGACAGGCCCTTTCAGATTCTCCCCATAAAAGAAAGGCCTGGCTGAGATTTCTGTCGCTGATGCTGTATGTTTTGTATAAAGGAGGAAACCATCAGGTTTTCTCAATTCTGAGCACAGCAGCTAAAAAGTAGAAGGGTTGGATTCAAACCCAGGTCTGTCTGATTCCAATCTTTGCATGTTAACCGTTCTTTTCTCTCCTCACCTGACATCCATTCAGAAAATATTTACTGAGCATCTACTATGTACCCCATGTTCTAGTACATATGGCAGTAAACAAGATAGGAAAGGCACCTGCCTTCATGGCCTCTACATCCTAGTGTGGGGAGGCAGACAGCAGCCAGCAGGAGAATTTTGAATGGTGACAAGCACTATGAAGGAAAGTCAAGCAAGGTAAGGGGGTGGGGGGTAACTGAGTGGGTAGGGTGGCCAAGGAAGGCCTCCCAGATGATAGCTGAGCTGAGTGAGACCTTAATAAACATCTGAAAAAAATGCACCTCGTTTCCCATTTAGAGCCCGAGAAAGGCATTCGGGTTTTCTCTTTGTTCCTCCAGGCCCCCATCAGAAGAGATTCCAAAGTACATATTTTCTTTTCTTGGCTAGAAAAGCTTGCAAAACCCACTGATAAGGTTACCAGTTCACCCCAGGAGAGAGAATTCCAAAGCAGTAAACAGATCGGCCTAGCCTTACAAATGCCACATAAAATAAATGAGGTCCTGGAGTCATTCTTCCCATGAAGCCACGTAGCTGCCACCCCATAAGCGCTCCTTGAGTTTGCATTAATCAGGCCACTCAGTGTGGGTTTTCATTTTTCCAGGTCTGTGATGATGGGTGATGTGTGGTGGCACTTCTGGGTTCATAAAAAGGGGCTGGTGGTGTTTTCTCACTCCTACAAGAGTGAATTTCAGGGGCCACTTAGGATATTTTCTTTGACAGCGCTGAGCTAAAGCACTGTGTTCTTGAAAGGATTATTGCAGTTGTATTATAAAAGATAACCTAATCACACAGGAGAGAGTAAAAGATTGAGCAATTTGATTTCAAAACCCTGAAATAGAATGCCAAAGAACAATTAACTATGAAAATCAAAAGACCGTAATCGTGATGAACTAATGGGGACAGACTAGGAGAGAGAGAGAGAAAAAAAAAACTCACATCTTCAAGTTTCAAAAAAAACCTCACATCTTCAAGTTTCATTGCTTCTTTTTCTTTGATTTGCTTTTTTTGGTTTTTTTTTTGTTTGTTTGAGATGGAGTCTTTTTTTTTTTTTTTTTTTTTTTTTGAGACGGAGTCTCACTCTGTCGCCCAGGGCTGGAGTGCAGTGGCCGGATCTCAGCTCACTGCAAGCTCCGCCTCCCGGGTTCACGCCATTCTCCTGCCTCAGCCTCCCCAGTAGCTGGGATTACAGGCGCCTGCCACCTCGTCCGGCTAGTTTTTTGTATTTTTTAGTAGAGACGGGGTTTCACCGTGTTAGCGAGGATGGTCTCGATCTCCTGACCTAGTGATCCGCCCGTCTCGGCCTCCCAAAGTGCTGGGATTACAGGCTTGAGCCACCGCGCCTGGCCGAGATGGAGTCTTAATCCATTGCCCAGGGTGGAGTGCAGTGGCCCCATCTTGGCTCACTGTAACTTCCAGCCTCCCAGGATCAAGTGATTATCCTGCTTCAGTCTCCCAAGTAGCTGGGATTATAGGCACTGCCACCACGCCTGGCTAATTTTTGTATTTTTAGTAGAGACGGGGCTTCACCATGTTGGCCAGGCTGGTCTTGAACTCCTGACCTCAAGTGATCCGCCCACCTCAGCCTCCCAAAGGGCTGGTATTACAGGTGTGAGCCACTGCACCCAGCCTCTGAATTGTTTAAATGGCCAAAATCAAAGCTCACACAGGCCTTTCACTGGCAAGATTTTGAGCTCTCTCCTCCTACCTCCCTCCCATTCTCACATCCTCTTCCCCAAAACTGAATACACCTTCTCTAGGTCTGCTGCTCTGACTTCTAACAGGACCAGGATTTTCTCTTTCCTATGCTGCCTCCAGATCTGGGACTTCCTGCTGGGACCTGTAAACCAGCTACAGAAAACGGCAGCTCCTGCCAGTCGGCAAAACAGACCCTGCCATAGGCAGGGCACAAATGAACCCATGGCCCATGACAGGTGTTTCAAAACCTTCACAGAATTCCTCTTCCCTGCACTTGCTTTTGAGGTACAACTATGGGTGATGGTGGCTCACCGGGACTCTTTCAGAATCTCAGAGACAGGCTCTTTTAGATTCTCCCCATAAAAGAAAGGCCTGGCTGAGATTTCTGTCACTGACGGCCGTATGTTTTGTATAAAGGAGGAAACCATCAGGTTTTCTCAATTCTGAGCACAGCAGCTGAAAAGACTCTATTACATAAAACGATGTCGGTTCAGCTGTCAGTTGTGGGGGAGTGGGGGTCCTTTCCAGCTGCTGTTAATTAAACACCACCAAGTCTGCCTTTTCTAAGGAGGGTGGCTTCTACACAACCTGCTGCCCTGAGAAGCTGCTGTTTTTGTCTCTTTTCTGAGCAAGAGGAAGAAATTCCTCTCCCTTTCACCATGGACTTGGTGTTCCGTTTGTGAACCTGAGAAAGATGCGTGCTACCGTTTGCTCTCAGATTTGACTCCAGGTCTAGCTGGGACCAACTTAAGAGGAGTGAAAAGATGAGGCTCATTAGCTGGAATTCAACAGCCCCCCTCCTGGATGTGAAGTCATTAAGTGAAAAATGGGGTCAGCGATGAAAACGATGCAAAAAGACGGAGAACTGAAATGCAAAAATGTTTCCTGGGTGGCTAGCTATGGCTACTTAAACCATTAAAAGTCTAAACCCTCCTGAGGTCAGGGGAAGAGACAGAAGAAATCGGAGGCATAATTCCTCTCTTCCTATGACCAGCAAAATTTTAAAATGCAAAGCATCTCTAAACAGCTATTTGATTAGAGGGTTTTTTTTTTCTTCCAACTAGGCTATGATAATTAGCAAATGCCTGGGAGATGAGATTTAAATATGCCAATCAGTCCATCTCAAGAGTTTAGCATGAACAATGTGGAATGTAATTATCTTCAAGCGATAGCCACTTTTGTGGAGTTACAGCCATACCTTGAGATCCGAAACCCAGTAGATGACCTCTCCCCACGGCTAGAGCAGCTGCTTTCCCACTAAAAAAAAAAAAAAAAAACCAACGCCAAGTATTACCTGAAAATTCCACTAGTGTGACCTTTCAAGAGAATGATTTTGAGTACTTCTGGTGATAACTCTGCCACCATTTCTTCTACTAATGGGCCATTTTCAAAATCAGCAGGATGATGAAGAAAACCTGACTTCACAGAGGGGCCAAACAGACTCCACCTGCAATATCTAATGCCCGATTTTCTCCATCAGTGATCATTTCTTAGGTTGGAAATATTCAAAAACCTAAAGACTCCCAACTTCTCGTGTCAGGGGTGTGCAAAATGGGTCTCAAGGCGGAGATTGGTCTGTAATGGGGCAGAGCATTATCCAATGATGATGGCAGAATGCAGCTAACTATTTGGAAGCATTTTTCTGTCTTGCTACTGGGGAACATTGTATAGTGCAGAACTACTCCGGTTAAAATTAAGTCTTTTTGAAGATGTAGGCTGTTATCACACCGAGTCCATTTTTCACCCCACAGATTGGGCACTCTCGCTTCTTAAAATAGCTTTTTATAATATTGTGATGGCAAATGGCTGAGAGGAAGGTATCACTTCTACAGCCCATAACTACAGAGATATGTGTACGTGTGTCTCAGACACAAAGGGATGTTACCAGGCAACACTGCAGAAACGAATAACATTGATAATCCATTCCACAGTAATAGCCTCTATAATTAAAGATTATTGCAAATACAATAGATCCTAACACAAATGGAAATAATGAAGAGACACAACCATCTCTCTGCCTCTTTGTCAGAAACTGTTTCTACACAGGCCATGCACCTCTGTGGGAATGGAGGGGCCTATAATTAACCACCTGCCAGCATTGGTGGCCATAACTCTAACCAGGCTAACACTTTCTTGACTAAGTTCTCACAAGTGATAATTAAAGCCACCAGCCTCGCTTGTGAGGTCTGCTCTCAACTGAGCAGTACATATATTTGTTGGCATGTCTAACAGTGACGGATTCTCCAAGTAGCACTGGCTGGAGTCTGGGCTGCCAGCATGTCCAATTGTGCGGTAAGTGCCTCCTTATATGAGTACCTTGAGTCACAGCCCCCGCCCAGCAACTCTTCCCCTTTATCGAACAATGCTTTGCAATTTCAGCTCCATCTATCAGACACTTCCATTGTCTACTAATAGAGTTTACAGAATCCTATTCCCCAGTCTGTAGCCAAGGCCAAGAAATCTTCCGTCATTCCTGTATGTCCGAGAACATTTCAGATGCACTGTAAACTCGACTTGAACTCTGTCCACCATTGGCTGCCGAGCTGTAAAAGTGCCAGCCAGGGCTTTAATTCACAATTAGATGTTGGCTAGACAAATTATCTGTCTATAGTACCTTTGCCTACCACTATCATATGGCAGAATAATGTTCAATGTGGGGATACATGGAAAGTGAGCACTCTCCTGGGAGGAAATGTTTTGCAAAATCTATTTCCTTGACAACTGTTTTTCAAGCAAATTCTAGTACTGTAAGGTTTTTTTCCCCCATGGTTTTGAACTATTCTGGTGTCTAAAAATCAGCATTGCCAAATGCCTCATATGAAAAATAGGGATTAAAGTAAAATAATAAAAAAAAAACTAATAGGGTTGAACATTTTAAAAGCCAGGATTGACTACTTTTTGGGGTGGTAATGAGCAGCATAGGGGTGCCACTAAGGCTCAGGTCCCCCAACACAGGTGACCAGAGAGAGTGGGGAGGGTAGATGGGCTGCCATACTGGCCCCCTCTACCCAGAATAACCTAGTCTCTATGGGGAATACAGCCTAGTCCCTGATCATCTTCCTTCTGGGAGGCTTAAACAATCACCAAGAAGAACCCTGCCAGCCTCAGGAAGGACTCAGTCATGTTCCTTTAAATTCATATAACCCCTGGTTTTGTGAGACAGGCCCAATTTCAAATATTATGTCCCATTATCAGACAATGTGTGAGATATCGTGTTCTGACTTTTCATTTGGAAAATGATCTTATGGACTTGGTGGGCCTCCTGGGTATGGGGAGAACCCACAGGGCCAGGACAGAGCAGTGGTATAGAGTGCTACCACTCTGCTCTAGGGGCCCTCTCCCTCACGACTTCAATGGAATTGTCAGTTCAGCTCCATGTAGGTCATGGCAAACCCACACACTCTTTTTACATACCCATCTCCCCATTCGTCCCACAGTGCCCCCAACACGGTAATCCCGATACAGTAATCCCCCCATATCTGCAGTTTCACTTTCCGCAGTTTCAGTTACCCACACGTCCAAAAATAGGTGCGTACAGTACAATGAAGTATTTTGGGAGCAAGAAAGGCCACATTCACATAATTTTTCTTATAGTAGATTGTTCCATTATTGTTGTTAATCTCTTACTGTGCCTAATTTGTAAATTAAACCTTATAGCGACATATGTATAGGAAGAACATAGTATATATAAGGTTCAGTACTGTCCACAGTTTCAGGCATCCACTGGTGGTCTTAGAACATATCTCCTGCAGGTAAGGGGGGGGGGGGATACTGTATTATAATAAGTGCTGCCCATATGCCAAGAACTGTGCTAGACATTGGGGCTAAAGAGGAACAGGAGGTGTGTCTGCTATGGAGATCACATTATTTATTTTATTTTCATATATATATATTTTTTGAGATGGAGTCTCACTCTGTCGACCAGGCTGGACTGCAGTGGCACCATCTCAGCTCACTGCAACCTCTGCCTCACGGGTTCAAGCAGTTCTTCTGCCTCAGCCTCCTGAGGAGGTAGGACTATAGGTGCCTGCCACCACACCTGGCTAATTTTTGTATTTTTAGTAGAGACAGGGTTTAACCATATTGGCCAGGCTGATCTCGAACTGCTAACCTCATGATCCCCCCATGCTGGCCTCCCAAAGTGCTGGGATTACAGGTGTGAGCCACTGCATCCAGCCTAAATATATTTTTTAATAGAGACCATCTTACTGTGTTGGCCAGGCTGGTCTTGAACTGCTGGGCTCAAGCAATCCTCCTGCCTCAACCTCCCAAAGTGCTGGGATTACAGGTGTGAGCCACCACGCCCAGATGGGACCACATTTTTAAAAACAGAGTTCTTGATTTGGAGTTTGTGGATGGGCTTTAGGGAACCGTGTGTGTGTGTGTGTGTGTATGTGCACATGTGTGCATGCCATGAGCATTATTCCGGGGAGGAGCATTTATAGTTTTTATAAGGTCAGCAAGGAGACTGTGACACAAGGAAATGTTAAGACTTATGTATAAACTGCAATGCAAACTGCTGCGCTCTGTTCTAGAGGTCTCTCCATAGAGGAATAGGAAAAGGCTATGCAATGGAGGCGTTGTCTAGCTGCACCTGGACAAATGCTGAGGAGTCTGGATTCACTTGCCTGATGTCAAAGAACAAAGGCTCGTTCTCCAGGACACCTGTGAGGCCTCTCACTCCTCCCTGCATTTGCTTATTCAATAAGGTTTTCCTGAGCATTTCCTCAAGCCAGGCCCTGTGAATAGGACAGACATGGGTCCCTGCCTCCTGGAGCTGACATTCTTGTGAGAGAGAGAGACATCAATCAAACACACAAACAGATGCAGAATTATAAACTGAGGTCAATTCTAAGTGAGGGGACAACAGAGAGAGGAGGCTGACTACCTGCAAGGGCCTGATGACTCCAGAGAGATGGGGAAGGCTTCCGGAGCATTCTGACCACTGTTTGCTGGCCAGCAATCTGGATTATAAATTGCCCCCAAGTTAAAAAATTTCTCAAGGGGAGAGACCGTAGATCATTTGGCTTTACAGTTTATAGAGCTTATAGCACCTGATGTGGGATAGGACTTGCATTTGCAAAACAAATGGATGAGGGAATGAGCAGGCTATCCTGTGATATTTCTTTCATTACATATTTTTAACTCCTTGCAGGTGCACAGGTTTCATCTTAGATCTCCCTTCAGCCCCACACACAGCACTGAGAACAATCAGCACATCCTTACATTAGGAGGAGACATCCCATTTTCACGAACTCTAATGAAACTGTGGCTCTGCTTCCTGCTTCCTGCCTGTCTTCCACAAAGCCAGGCCTCGGTCTCCAGTTCCCGGCTATGCACACATCTCTGCTCAGACCCTGTGCTCAAGCTAAGCCTTGTCTCCTTCGGTGTGAGGTTGAAGGATCCGGCCACAATGGAGCCAGAACTCACCCTTGATGGGGGAGAGCAAGACACAGAGGGGGACATTTGTGCTCTGGGGAAAAGCGGGGAGAGTTTGAAACTGCATACCACGCCGTTTACATATTTATTTTGCTTACTGTTCCTCTAACTCCACTAGAACAGAATTTGTATTTTGTGTCTGTCTTGTTCATTGCTGTGTCCCTGGTGCCTGGCACATAGTCCACACTGGATACTTATTTGTTAAATAAATGAGTCAGTGAATGAAAGGGGACTCGGGTGAGACAGTAAAAGGAAACAGCCAGGAGCAAAGGCATACAGGTGTTGAAATACATGGGCCACGCAGTACAGCTGCACCCAGCAGTGTGCGGTTTACCAACCAACCCTCTGCATGTAGCGCCAACATGGGCAATGGTTATTTTCATGTACCTTAACAAATAAGATAAAACTGAAATTTAAAAAAACACCCAGAATTTCATGTGTCAATGATATAAGCCACTTCTTTGCTGAATTGGATGAATACTGTCATTTACAATGACACACTTTTGGCCAGGCATGGTGGCTCACACTTACAATCCCAGCACTTTGGGAGGCCAAGGCAGGAGGATCACTTGAGCCCAGAAGTTTGAGATCAGCCTGGGCAACACAGTGAAACTCCATCTCTACAAAAAATAAAAAAATTAGCCGGGCATGGTTGCATGCACCTGTGGTCCCAGCTACTTGGGAGGCTGAGGTGGGAGGACCTCTTGAGCCCAGGAGTTCAAATCTGCAGTGAGCCATAACTGTACCACAGCACTCCAGCCTGGGTGACAAAGTAAGAGTCTGTCTCAAAAATGGAGTTGCACTCTTGTTGCCCAGGCTGGAGTGCAATGGCGCAATCTCACCTCACTGCAACCTGCATCTCCCAAGTTCAAGCGATTTTCCTGCCTCAGCCTCCCAAGTAGCTGAGATTACAGGCATGAGCCACCATGCCCAGCTAATTATGTATTTTTAGTAGAGACGGGGTTTCTCTATGTTGGTCAGGCTGGCCTCGAACTCCTGACCTCAGGTGATCCACCCGCCTCGGCCTCCCAAAGTGCTGGGACTATAGGCGTGAACCACCGCACTGGACCATATATAAACACTTTTAAGTTTAATCTGATTAGTATTCTCTCTACCACTTTTCTAAGTCTAAGCAATTATCAAAACAATAAATCAAACCCAAATTTATAGTGTTTGCCAATTTCTGTGGCAAACAGAAATATTCCCACCAGGGCTGATTTAGAGCTACCAACATGATGTCACTGAATGTGGATTTGGTGTGGGCTGTGACGTTTCATTATATATAGACACAACAGGTGCATACAGATAAATAATATAGTAAAACAGGAAGGGATGAGTTTTGAGTATTGGCTACCCTTGCTTTTAATTTATTTAACTATAATTTTAAATAATTTGTTTTTAAAGAATGGCTATTAACAATTTGCACACAACATTTCTGAAAATGTAACAACTGGTTCTCAGGAGTCATCCCTGAGTGCATCCTACAGGCAGACCAAGCCTTGCTTTGGGCACTGGCAAAGCTGGAGTCCAGGAGATTCTGCTTCAATGGACTCACCCAGGACTGCACAATCAGAAATGGTAGAAAGAAGCTACATCAATGTTTGCACAACATCATGTAACTTTTATCATTAAAAAAAGAAAGATTTTTTTTTTTTTTTTTGAGACGGAGTCTCGCTCTGTCACCCAGGCTGGAGTGCAGTGGCCGGATCTCAGCTCACTGCAAGCTCCGCTTCCCGGGTTCACTCCATTCTCCTGCCTCAGCCTCCCGAGTAGCTGGGACTACAGGTGCCGCCACCTCGCCCGGCTAGTTTTTTGTATTTTTAGTAGAGACGGGGTTTCACCGTGTTAGCCAGGATGGTCTCGATCTCCTGACCTCGTGATCCGCCCGTCTCGGCCTCCCAAAGTGCTGGGATTACAGGCTTGAGCCACCGCGCCCAGCCGAAAGATTTCTTTTGAATTATATTTTAGGCTCCATAATCTCCCCAGGTTTAGGGATTCAAAAAGTCACATTCTGCCCACATCCCAGGCCTGCTCAGTTCCTGGAGGGAACAGCTTGAGAAAGAGGTAGCCAGCACTGTGCTTTTTACATAAGGAAGTATGTAATGTAGGAAACTGCAGTCTGAGGACCAAAGCAGCAGTTCCCTGCAGGTCACCCAGGTGAGAGGTGTTTCCAAGTCTGATGTGAGGGTGGGGGGCAGAGCCAAGGCTGCTACAGAAATAGAACTGTAAGCCCCAGGGAGTGTGGGAAAACAACCCTGGACACAAGCCACCTAGAACCAAACAGCCCTGACTCTGAAGGCTTCCCAGGATACTGGCTCAGCCACAGGACGAACCAATCCCCAACCCGAGTCACATCCAAGTCCCAGCTGGGTGCAGCTGTGCTTAGATTAGGGAACAACGCAAGCGCGTGCCTTTGCAGCTCCAGTCCTTCCTCAGCCCTGCAATGGCCTCCTGCTCTTCCCAATGCGTCCCCTCTGGGCAGCAGACTCAGGCACGATGCAGGACGTCTGGCAGGACCAGGGCTGCCGATGATGCTGCTGGCCAGGACTGAAAAATGCAGACTGCAGGCAACACAAGCAAGCAGGACAATCCTGCTTAGCTTCTGTGTGTGTGTAAAGTTTGATGGAACTGCACAGGCTGGGGGTGTCTGGGGAAATATCTATAAGTGGCAATCGGCTGAGCAGCTGGGAGGAACTTCAAAGAGACAGAATATTAAGAGGTGAGTTTGGGGCTGGGCGCAGTGGCTCACGTCTATAATCCCAACTCTTTGGGAGGCTGAGGAGGGCAGATCATTTGACCTCATGAGTTCAAGATGAGCCTGGGCAACATGGTGAAACCCCTGTCTCTACATAAAATACAAAAAAAAAAAAAATTAGTCAGGCATGGTGGCGTGTGCCTGTAGTCCCAGCTACTCGGGAGGCTGAGGTGGGAGAATGGTTTGAGCCTGGGAGGCAGAGGTTACAGTGAGCTGAGATGGCGCCACTGCACTCTAGCCTGGAAGATAGAGCCAGACCTCGTTTTAAAAAAAAAGAAAAAAAAGCAGCAGCAGCAGCAAGTTTGGATGAATAGCCAGGCTGTCTCCTTACTAGGTTCATTCTAAGCCCGGGGCCACCCGCCTTCACTCCCCATGAAGCCTCGAGTCCCCTCCCACTCATGCTAGCCTTTAGGGTCTATGGTTTGGGATAACCAAGGGCTTTATTTTAGATTCAAAGCCTGGCTACAGGTTCACAACCTGGCGCTGCCACTTTCAAGCTGTGTAACTCTGGGCACACTTAACTCTGGGCACGCTGCTTAATACCTCTGAGCTTCGGCTTACTCACCTGGAACTCAGGAGAACCTGTCTCCCAGGACCACTGTGAAGGTGAACAGTTTATGGGAAAGGCCCACCCTCTGCAGCAGTCACTGAGTTTTGGTTGTGAATTACTAATATCTACTAGGCCACCCTGCATAGGACCAGGGACTCCTGCAGAGCAGGAAAGGTGGTCTCGTCTTCAGACAGGTCAAGGCCGGGGGGCAGGGCAGCAGGCAAGGAGATGGTGTCGAGCACCACAGGGCCTCGGCTGGAAATGCCAATGGGTGAGCCCTGAAAGTGGGCAGCAGTCCAGCTGGTGGGTCAGGCTCTGTGTGTGTCCACTCACTTCCTTCCATCCACACACAGACTCAGCCTGGGGTTCATATCCCTGGGGCCTCAATGCAGAGCAAGCAACTCACTAAGAGTTACATGGGCGTTTTCATCCTAGTGAGGATGAGATATACAAGGCGGTACTAGCCAGTAATAACTTACTGAGGCCAAAGCCCCCATGGGTAACAGGGCACGACATGAGGTTCCCATGTTCCCAGGGCCTGTCATCTTGTTTGTCTATGGCTCCGGCTGTATCAATCTCCTTTTTGTGTGTTTGTCAAAGGGCAGCCCCCAAACCCCCAAATGGGACATAAATAGAACTGAAGTACAACAAGCTACTATATTCTCAGCACAGGGAGTGTGAAACCCTTAGTCTTAAAGTGACAAATGGGTAGGAAATTATTTCTTGCTAAAGAATAACGAAAAACATAAATTGCTTCTATGTGCGGATGATTCACTAGAAGGTAGGCACCTCTGGCTGCAAGGGGAAGGTGCCACCACTTCAAGCCTCAGCGCCACGCTTCATGGCTTTCCCCCTACATCAAGCACCCCCGCCCAGCTGCACCCTGGCCAGGCTGGCCTGATAACCCTTGCCCCTCCTTCTCCCCAGCCTCTGGGGAAGAGGCACTGAGAAAGGCATGGGAGAAGGCAGTCTGCTCAGTCTGAAAGTTCCTTTACTCCTAGAAAAGGGTTTTCAGGACCCAGAACTGTGCCCTGGGTAATGGTAAGTATGGCTGTGGCAGGCTCTCCTTAGAAGGCTGAGGGCCTGGGGTTTTCCAATTGGACCCCAGGGAGGAGACCCTGCTTGGTTAAGACCCAAGGTTGGTCTATCTTTCCATCTCTCTCCATCTCTCTCCCCTCCTTGACTCCTCCCTGAACAGCAAACCTAAATGGACAGCAAGATGCCAGCTTGGGCAGGACCCAACAAGTTTCTTCTCCTTTAATTTGTACTTCTAAGAGCACTTTCAAATGAACCACTGCAATTAAGCAGGCTTAAGCACAGCCTCACGTATAGCAGAAAGACACACAGAAGATTAACTGCAGAAGGTAGAGACCCTGGAAGGAATTCAACACTCAGGCTTATTTATCCAAACATGAAGGTGACCCTGTAACACTGAAGAAAGTATTTCAGCGAACACTTGGGCAAAGCACTATCAAAGCGGGCAACTCAGCCGCCCAGTGCAGGTGCCAAATGTCTCCGTAGCCATATTATGAAATGATGTCTTTAAAAGTAAGTGATAGGCCGGGCGCGGTGGCTCAAGCCTGTAATCCCAGCACTTTGGGAGGCCGAGACGGGCGGATCACGAGGTCAAGAGATCGAGACCATCCTGGCTAACACGGTGAAACCCCGTCTCTACTAAAAAAATACAAAAAACTAGCCGGGCGAGGTGGCAGGCGCCTGTAGTCCCAGCTACTGCGGAGGCTGAGGCAGGAGAATGGCGTGAACCCAGAAGGCGGAGCTTGCAGTGAGCTGAGATCCGGCCACTGCACTCCAGTTCGGGCGACAGAGCAAGACTCCGTCTCAAAAAAAAAAAAAAAAAAAAAGTAAGTGATACATGCACACGTATGTTTATTGCAGCACTATTCACAATAGCAAAGACTTGGAATCAACCCAAATGTCCATCAGTGACAGACTGGATTAAGAAAATGTGGCACATATACACCACAGAATACTATGCAGCCATAAAAAAGGATGAGTTCGTGTCCTTTGCAGGGACATGGATGCAGCTGGAAACCATCATTCTCAGCAAACTATCGCAAGAACAGAAAACCAAACACAGCATGTTCTCACTCATAGGTGGGAATTGAACCATGAGATCACTTGGACACAGGAAGGGGAATATCACACACCAGGGCCTATTGTGGGGAGGGGGAAGGGGGAGGGATAGCATTAGGAGATATACCTAATGTAAATGACGAGTTAATGGGTGTAGCACACCAACATGGCACATGTATACATATGTAACAAACCTGCACGTTGTGCACATGTACCCTAGAACTTAAAGTATAATAAAACAAACAAACAAAAAAAGTACGTGATAGGCCCAGCGTGGTGACTCGTGCCTGTCATCCCAGCACTTTGGGAGGCCAAGGTGGGCAGATCACTTGAGGTCAGGAGTTTGAGACTGGGCTGTCCAACATGGTGAAACTCCATCTCTATTAAAAATAAAAAAATTAGCTGGGCGTGGTGGTGCATGTCTATAATCCCAGCTACTTGGGAGGCTGAGGCAGAAGAATGGCTTGAACCTGGGAGGCAGAGGTTGCAGTGAGCCGAGATTGCGCCACTGCACTCCAGCCTGGGCGACAGTGATTCTCTGTCTCAAAAAAAAAAAAAAAAAAAACACTGATAATCCCAACCCAAGACCCACATCAGCTTTGGACTCTGCTAGTCCATTTGGGGCCCTCCCAAAAAGAGGAAGCAGCTCCTGAGCTCCCTGAATCCAGGGCCTCTACCCACTCCCTCACTCACAGCTCCTCAGCACCCCCAGTCCAGGGCCTCTACCCACTCCCTCACTCACAGCTCCTCAGCACCCCCAGTCCAGGGCCTCTACCCACTCCCTCACTCACAGCTCCTCAGCACCCCCAGTCCAGGGCCTCTACCCACTCCCTCACTCACAGCTCCTGAGCACCCCCAGTCCAGGGCCTCTACCCACTCCCTCACTCACAGATCCTGAGCACCCCCAGTCCAGGGCCTCTACCCACTCCCTCACTCACAGATCCTGAGCACCCCCAGTCCAGGGCCTCTACCCACTCCCTCACTGGCAGCTCCTGAGCACCCCTAGTCAAGGGCCTGCCTCTCTCCCCGACCCACAGCCCTGGGGGAGTTATTCCACACTGTCAGCCTCAAGGACAAGACTTTTCTTCTTTCAAGCAAACTGCAACAAGAGAAATGGAGGTTTTGGGGCAAAAGTGAATTTCTTTCCACTCTCCTGTTAACCCCCAGAACAAGTCCCTGAGGAAAAACTGGCATCTTTTTCCGGAGGAAAAAAGGAAGAATTTCATTCAATAGACTTGCAAGTCAGTACCCCTAATCAGAGGCCGATAAGAGACACAAGGACAGAAAGCTGGAGTTGGAGAGGATGTCAGAGGAAGAGCCTGCCTTCTAACCAGCTACACTCTGCCCAGACATCGATCACCCACTATCCCCAACGGCCAGAGGAAAGAACCCAAGAACAGTTTTCCATTTGTGCTTGTCACACTCAGCTCACTCCCTTGAAGCCGAGAAAAGAGATTTAAACTACAAGTGTCCACCAGTTCCCTGTAACTAAACTAGCTCTTTGGTATTTTCAGAGCATCTGAGAATCATAATTACAGAGGCAAGAAGAGGGGCTCATTTCTTATGCTCGCCCTCACCTTGCAGAAGGGACACTGTAACCCTGGAAGAGCAGTGTTGGACAGCAGGTTCCCTCCCTGAGAGCCACGGACTCCAGGAGCTGAGTGAGAGGCTGCAGCAAGAGAACCTGGAGATCGAGTCTTATCCCCACATTTTGTAGTTGCAACTCAGACCTGGAGAAGTCGAAAGGACTTGCCCAAGATCACACGGTAAATACATTCCTTACTTAGTCCGGATCTCTGGGGGTGAAGGAGGCTGAAGCTCTCAACTGGAGATAGGGTCTCAGATTTGCTTTTGTTTTAAAAAAGCACAAGCACACAAGATGGTTTGTTTCAAACCAATCAAGACTTGTTTTGTTTTAAGCCACTTCAATTATCAGAGGACAGCATGTGTTCCAGTGAACTCCACAGCACTTTGGAACCATGGAAAATTTACAGCCTAGGCTGGGCGCGTGGCTCACGCCTGTCATCCCAGCACTTTGGGAGGCTGAGGTGGGCAGATCATGAGGTCAGGAAATCGAGACCATCCCAGCCAACATGGTGAAACTCTGTCTCTACTAAAAATACAAAAATTAGCCGGGCGTGGTGGCGGGCGCCTGTAGTCCCAGCTACTCAGGAGGCTGAGGCAAGAGAATGGTTTGAACCCAGGAGGCGGAGGTTGCAGTGAGTGGAGATCGCACCAGTGCACTCCAGCCTGGCGACAGCACAAGACTCCATCTCAGGAAAAAAAAAAAAAAAAAAAGGAAAAAGAAAAGAAAATTTACAGCCTAAACGTGAGCAGAATATGTTCCACAGTATCTGCCATAAAGTCAGCCTTTCTGGTGCAGCCACACACAGATTAAAGTAAAAAGCCTGCTAAGCATAAAGAAAGGACAGTTATTGCCGGGCGCGGTGGCTCAAGCCTGTAATCCCAGCACTTTGGGAGGCCGAGATGGGCGGATCACGAGGTCAGGAGATCGAGACCATCCTGGCTAACACAGTGAAACCCCATCTCTACTAAAAATACAAAAACTAGCCGGGCGAGGTGGCGGGCGCCTGTAGTCCCAGCTACTCGGGAGGCTGAGGCAGGAGAATGGCGTAAACCCGGGAGGCGGAGCTTGCAGTGAGCTGAGATCCGGCCACTGCACTTCAGCCTGGGGGACAGAGCGAGACTCCGTCTCAAAAAAAAAAAAAAAAAAAAAAAAAAAAAAAAAAAAAAAAAAAAAAAAAAAGTAGAAAGGACAGTTATTTGGAGAATAGAAAAGCTGCTTCGGCAACAGCTAAGTCCTGGGACCTGGCAGGCTTGGGGGTGAGCACCCACTTGGTGTGGGACAGTTTCCTCCACTAGGGGCCTGGATCTCACTCAGCAGCAGCAGCTGCTCAGCAGTCTCCCTACCCCAAAGTAAAAGTCAGAACTGCTTTCCTTTTACAAAGCCTTACCCTTTGGAAGGGGTCAGATGCCTCACGCATCGGTATAACAGCCTGGGGTCCTCTAAGGCCACGCACACAAGACTTCAAGTCTTTGATAAACTTCATCTGGAAGGCAACCTCAGGACCGCTGTGCCTAAGAAATGAAAGCCAACGATCTGGTGGGGGCAAGGAATTTGTCTATAATTACACAGCACATCAGCAAGGATAAGTGACTCTAGGTTCTTGGATTGGGGGATGAAGAGATGAAGGGCTCAGGCTGACCCATCCGGGTGATACTGCTTCTACAACCCTGGGAGTTCCCAAACTTGTCTCACTGTGCAGCCAGGAATAGGTCAGGGTTTCCCTGTCCCGGCACTGCTGACATGCTGGGCCAGATAATTCTTTGCTGTGGGGGCTGTCCTGGGTGCTGTCTGATGGTTATCAGCTTCCCTGACCCCTATCCATGAAATGCCAATAGCATCCCCAGTGTGGCAGCCAAAAACGTCTCGAGAAACTGACCTTCGACTCCCATGAGGGAGCAAAAGTAGCCCAGTTGAGAACTGGAGTAGATGGCAAGTTTCGGAGCGCGCTGCTCCCCACCCCCACCTGGCCCTGCTCTGCCCTCCCAAACATGCCTGATCCCCTGCCCTCTAGGGAAGAGCTGGGCTACTCAGCAAACTTCCTGCAGAAGCCAGACTTGTGGGGAGCCAAGGCCAAACCACAGCAGCTTAGTTCTGGGGAAAGCAGCTCTTATGACCAAAGGCCTCTGTGATGTGACCCCTCAGCCCTGGACACTGATACCTACTATGTCCGAGAGTGTTCAGAAAGGTCAGGGAATCCGTGGAGCACCCCACCTGAGAAGCCAGAGGTCCTCCTCCAGGGTGGGATGATAAGACACCTAATTTGACTTAGGGCCACATGAGTTGTCACAGCACAACACAAAAAGATGGTTTCCTATAAGGGCCCATAATAAGGTACCAGCAGTATTGGGAAATGGTTGGGGGTTTCAATAGAGGAGTGACAGCTGTGCGTGGTAGCTCACACCTGTAATCCCAGCACTCTGGGTGGCTGAGGCAGAAGGATCGCTTGAGCCCAGAAGTTTGAGACCAGCCTGGGCAACTGAGTGAAACCCCACCTCTACAAAAAATTAATAAACTAGCCTGTCATGGTGGCATGTGCCCCCATAGTCCCAGATACTTGAGAAGCTGAGGTGGGAGGATGGATTTGAGCCCAGGAGGGCAAGACTGCAGTGAGCTTAGATTGTGCCATTGCACTGCTGCCTGGGCAACAGTGAGACCTCGTTCAAAAAACAAAAACAAAACAAAACAAAACAGGCCAGATGTGGTGGCCCTCACCTATAATCCCAGCACTTTGGGAGGTCAAGATGGACAGATCTCTTGAACTCCTGAGGCCAGCAGTTCAAGACCAGCCTGGGCAACATGGTGAGACCTCATCTCTACAAAAAATACCAAAAAATTAGCCAGGCATGGCGGTGCATGCCTGTAGTCCCAGCTACTCTGAAGGCTGAGGTGGGAGGATCGTTTAAGCCTGGGAGGTTGAGGCTACAGTGAGCTGTGATCACAATAAAGCCGACATTGATTAAACACCTCCTACGTGCCAGGCACTCTGCTGAGCACTGCAACCCCGAGGGTGATCCCACTGTCACCCATTGTACAGAAAAGGACATTGAGGCAGAGGTTGAGTAACTTTTGCTCCGGGCCCACCATTGATCCTGCATGTTGGTGGGAGGGCACCCACGTTCTGCTTCAGGAGGAAGCAACCTCATGCCAACACCAAGACCCACCGAAAAGATGACATGGCTTCAGGCAAGCAGCAGGCTCTGGTCTTTGCTAACCAGCCATGCACCAAGGGCTGCCAGCAACTCGGCCCCATGCCTGAGTGGGTGCTGGGGGGCTCCAGCCCGTGGGGTGGGAAGGGCTGGCGCCAGCTGGAACAGAACTTGAGAACACATTTGCAGTGTCTCACTTCCCAGGAGAGCGACACTGCCACACTGAGCAGACTCCTTGGCAGTGAGTGATCCTTGCAAGAGTTCCAGCATTACTTGGAGAAGCCATTTGTTTCCCAACAGCAACCGAAGGCAGCAGCTGTCCTGCACAGGAGTCCCTCCTGCTTCTTGGACCTCTGGTCAGGGAGGCCTCTTCTGGGAGCGACACAGGCCTTCAGGGCCTGACATGCAGCAGCGGGAAGGCTCCTCAGCTTAGACCCCAGGACAAGAGTGTCCACACATGTCCTCGGGAAGTGCCTGGAGGCCTTGGGGTCAGACTTTTAGAAGTCAGTAGCTGCTATGAAGAGGCCAATCAGAAAGATCAAGTACTTGGCTTCGAGTGGCCATTGCTGGGCAGCAGGACAGGCCCACTGGGTTCCCAAACTACTCCACAATTCCTGCTCAGGCCAATCTCTGGCCCCGGCAGGTAGGCAGCAGGGTCTTCTCTCCTCTTTCACAAGCACCCATTACAGCGATGTGGGAACATGTTGCTAACACCCTACATGGAGCAGGACTTAGTTGCTTTTCTAAACCTTACAATCTATCAGTCTGAGGAAACACCTGAAATCACCCTGATATAACCCCCAATGCACAGATTTTTCCCGTGGGGAACATCTTATTTTCTTTCTGACATTTAATCTCAGGTCATAGCCAGGGTGGGGATTACAACACCTTTGAACAGGCCAGAAGGACCCGTGTGTGGTTACAGAATAAGCACATTAATTCTGAATACCTGCTCCGTGCAAGGGCAGAGGGAGGTAGCACTGGTCTCTCCCTGCAGACAGCTTTTTCCTCTAAGAAAAGGATTTTCACCTTGGGTCACAGCCCCTCTGACAAAGGAAAGGCTGAATACTTCTTTGAGGAGTCTTGGACCACAGTGCTGGGCTGCCCCTTCCTTCCTGCCTGTCACATACAACCAGGGCAGAATGGGAACAGGAATCCATCCCACTCATACCACTTGCAGGGCAATGAGCAGCCCAGGCGCCAGCAACAAGGCAGTGAGCTCAAGAGAGGCTTACAGGACAGCTGAAGAGCCGTGCAAGGCCAGCGCAGGCTGGGACCAACCAGGGCCTTCCTGCCCCTCAGTCAGGGCAGTCTGTCTTTCTGGCCAGCTGAGCCTGGTCACTGTCAGGAGTCTCCAACCAGGGCCAGTCTGCCCACTTCTCCTCTGGGACAGAAGAAAGGGTGGCAGAGGATTCTCCACTGGTGCTCAAGAATTTGGCAGCAGCCGTCCCGGTCCTTGGGATCTGCTGATTTCCAGAACACCCGCTTAGTTGGTGAGCGGCCCCTATTGTGAGTGTCCACCCAGTGGGAATCTCTCCCACCAAGCTTCCATTCACTCACCTTCTCCCCTTCTTCTAAGCCAACCCCCTCCAGCTTTCCTTAGCGGAGTTCTTATTTACTGAATGAATAAGTAAAAAAATAAGTTTAAAAATAAGCCTGGATAAGAGCAATAAAGCCTCCTTTTAGCCTTTGCTATTAAAACTGACTTGAAATAGGAGAGCTAGATTTTCCAGGTGAGAATTACAGGGTTTGTGGATTAGGGAGACAACCAAGTCTCCTTTATTCTCCTTCTGTAAGGACTAAATTGATATCTACTTGCACAAGCCAAGAGCGAAAGGGGGCAGCCAGCTCTCCTAACAGCCATTTATACATCCAAGTCTAGTAGATTTATTGGTGTCTAAAACGGCAGAAAGAAAGAATGAGAACATACTATGTCAAAGCCAAGTTCTCTATTATCCCAAACAGAATTTACTATTGTTAAAAGCCCCGTCCCTTGCTGGAGAGATTTGGTTAGGCTATGGAGAGGCCATAGAGTCAAGTAGGCCATACCTGGACCTGCCCTCTCTGCAGGG
Organism: Rhinopithecus roxellana; assembly: GCF_007565055.1. Taxonomy (NCBI): domain Eukaryota; kingdom Metazoa; phylum Chordata; class Mammalia; order Primates; family Cercopithecidae; genus Rhinopithecus; species Rhinopithecus roxellana. Next base: position 14,652,875 of record NC_044560.1, on the reverse strand, counting down.
GGTCATGAGGTCCCCAAACAGGCCTCCAAATAATCTCAGAACAACCTCAGAAGCAATCGTTATGTGGAAGTAGACTGGAGCAGTGCCACCTGCAGCAGCCTCAGAAGAGCAGACACTGGACACCGTATTTGGTAATAAAAGGTTCTTCTGTACCCCTACGGAGCTGCTGGTACGATTCCCTCAGCTCTTGGTCAAATTTACACACATTCAATAAGGTCACAGCCCAGCCATGAGCCAGATGCCTCTAGATTAATCCCTTGAGGGCCAGAGAAATAAACACTGGGTAAGAAACAATGTTAAGGACCTGATTTATAAAAGCAAGAAGGACATTGTCTTTTGGCAGAAATGACCTGCTGCATGACCCACAGTCAGCAGAGACCCACACACCCCAGTCGGGGTCCAGAGCTGTGGACATGGGGTGTCCAGAATGTATAGCCCCTGCTTTGAGAGTCAGAAGCTGGGTCTGTGCACCGCCCCCTCCCCTGACTTTGGCAACTCAGCCAGGCCAGTGGCTAAAGGTCTTCTCGGGAGCCAGTACAAGCACAGACAAGATGGAGTGTCCTAGAGTTTTCGGCACTAAAAGCAACAAGGTCAGGCCGGGCGCGGTGGCTCACACCTGTAATCCCAGCACTTTTGCGAGGCTGAGGCAAATGGATCACTTGAGGCCAGGAGTTCCAGACCAGTCTGGCCAACATGGCGAAACCCTTTCTCTATTAAAAATACAAAAATTAGCCAGGTATGGTGGCACGTACCTGTAATCCCAAATACTCGAGAAGTTGAGGCAGGGGAATTGCTTGAACCCGGGAGGGGCAGGTTGCAGGGAACTGAGATTGCGCCACTGTACTCCAGCCTGGCTGACAGAGAGACCCTATCTCCAAAAAGGAAAATGGACTGCTAACCGGCGCCAAAACTGGGGAAAGGCGGCCCAATAACCCAGTCAAAGGGTCCGCTAATATGGACCAAGGATCCCCTCAGAGACTGCTGGTAAAGTCCAGAAACATAAGGACCTCGTTGCCCACAGAAAGACTCAGTCAAGAAAGTCAAGAGGACAAGTGAAAACAGAGTGAGGGTGAGGATCAACCTGAGCCTGAGCCGGGAAGACCAGAGGCATGCAACCAGACTCAAGTCCCACACTGTGGACTCACACCACCACTAAGAAAACATGTGGGATTTCCGAGACTCAAAAAGTGCCTTTGTACTGGCATGCTCTATATGCTGTCACATCACGCCCTTGTCACAAAGACAAAAGCTCTGGTGGGAAACACAAAGCCTCTTCAGAAGCCCTATTCAGCCTGCACTTGCCACAGAGAAATGGTGCCAGGAGTTCTTCTGAGTACTCGTGGGTGGCAAGTGCTAGACAGTCCAGGAAGGTACCTTCTAAGCTTCCAGGTGCAAACTCAAATCAAGAAGACCTGGTGTCCTTCCTGGTACACGCTTGGCATAAGGGTTAAGAACAATGCTTGTGAAATTCCTAAGGAAATGTGAGAGACCCAGTCCTGCACACTGATTTGCCTTCCCCTGTTCAGTTGCTGACAGGAAGTAGAAGACAGGTAGTGAGGGAAGAATGACAGTTTGGGGATTAGTGTGATGACAATTAGCCAAGTTCTGCTCTGCTTCTCTTTACAAAGAAAACTTCCCTTCTTTCTGCTCTTGGAATGCCACATTAGAAGACAGACATTTCCATGGCAACCACATACACATTTGGTGATGTGTCACTAAATGTGTGTGTGCACAAAGGCACATTAGATTTTTTGAATGTGTAAGAGAAATAGATTTTCATAATTGAATTATGCCCTCAAGTAGAGCTGACCATTTGCTGAAAGCCGGGGCCACAGCAGAGGAAGCTGACTGTGCCTCATCAGAATTGAGGCTCCACTCAAATATTTCTGCCAACTCCAGGTGAGGGCTTGTCTCTTGGGGAGGCTGCTGCCCAGTAAAGGGCTGGGACAGATGGGGCAGAGCCAGGGGTTAAGATGGCCTTGACAGAGCTGGGTAAAACAGATCCATTTCATATGTGACCAGCGTATGGGGAGGAGAAAGCACCCTGCATAAGAATCAGGTGTCACCCTCCTCCTCCTCCAGATTCTTTGCAACCCCAAGACCATCATCTGCTCTAACAAAGAGAGGGTAGGAAAAGATTAGCACCAATATCAGATAGCTTCTGCAAGAAGTACAACACAACAAAAAGAATGCTGAATCTAGAGCCAGAAGCCCCAGATGTGTGTTCTAGTTCTGGCTCTTCTTACTCATGGAACTTAAAGCCACTCTTTTTCTAAACCTCAATCTGTAAACTGGGAATATGCTCCCTGATGAGCAGATGCTTCCAGGAGGCAGTGACTGTAGAAGCATCACCAGGAGATGGTAGCACTGCTAAACCCTAATGCTGCTTATAAGATGGCACTGACTGGCCAGGCGCGGTGGTTCACACCTGTAATCCCAGCACTTTGGGAGGCCGAGGTGGGTGGATCACGAGGTTAGGAGATCGAGACCATCCTGGCTAACATGGTGAAACCCCGTCTCTACTAAAAATACAAAAAAATTAGCCAGGCGTGGTGGCGGGCACCTGTAGTCCCAGCTACTCGGGAGGCTGAGGCAGGAGAATGGCGGGAACCTGGGAGGCGGAGCTTGTAGTGAGCCGAGATCGTGCCACTGCACTCCAGCCTGGGCGACAGAGCGAGACTCCGTCTCAGGAAAAAAAAAAAAAAGACAGTACTGACTTGGCCCACATGCCCCAAAGGAAGCCTCTGCCAGATGCAGGCAGGGCTCCCAGAGCTTGGGCACAGCAACAAGTGCCCAGCCAACACTACTTGTGCTGATTGGGGCTGCTGTGGGCTCATGGTGGCCTGGCTCCAGGTCTTTCCAGCAAGGGGTGGGAAGGACAGTCCTGCAGCAGCACCCTAGAGGCTTTCACATCATCCTTTCTGGTCCTCTCAGACCCCTATCCTACCCTAGGTCCTAAGCCATTAGCCAGCAGCCAAGAGAGCCTGGGGACTCACAACTCACATGCATTGACCTCACCATATCCCATTTCACCTGTCTGTACCCCTCATCCCAAGTTCTACTCCCCATAGCTCTTCCCCACCCAAACCAGACCTTGGCCTTTTCTGCCCTGAAGAGAGAGATGCCACCACTGGGAGCAAATAAAAGAAGCCAAATCTTGGTTCCTGAGCTTCCAAGGGACTGGGTCCTGGCCAGAGATTTTCGGGGATAGTTTTGACCATGTGTGCTTGATTCAGAACCTAACCCCAGGTAAGAATCAGTTGCCTTGGCCTCAGGATAGGGGCATCACTTGGAGTTAAGACATGGTACCTCCATACTGGAGCCCAATGAAGCACCCCTAGCACCATCACATATCAACCTAATCTGTAAGCTGGGCTTGGACCCACCTTTTCCTTTGGACTTGCAACCTGTCTTCCCTGGGTGAGCCCACACTCTGCCATTATCCCAGCCCTAGGGTCAAACACCTTGCACCACAGGCACCACCTGGATCAGCCCTCCCAAGCTCACCACGCAGCCTTGCACCACCCTAGTCTCCTGCCTTCCCACCGCATGCTCCCACAAAACTGGAGAGGACTCAGCCGCCCAGGACCAGATGCTGGCCTGCCCAGCTGCACCTGTGAATGCCACCTGACTTCCCCAGGCCCCACGTGCCTGCCCTCCCTGCTCACTCCTTATGCCACTGGTCCCAGTGACCCTCACTCCAGGTAATTCTGTCTGTGCTAGAGAGGGGCTGGCACTCTGAGCTTCTAAAGTCACCACCTCCCTTCATACACTGCTACTGAGAGTGTAAAGTGGTGCAGCCACTGGGAGAAACAGTCTGCCAGTTCCCCACTAAGGTGAATAGTCACCATATGACCCAGGAGTCCCACTCCCAAGTGTATGCCCCAAAGAACTGAAAACATGTCCACCCAAAACCATGTACACGAATGTCCACAGCAGCATTATTTATCACAGCCCAAAGGTGAAAACAGCCCAAATGTCCATCAACAGAAGAATGGAGAAACAAAACATGGTCTACCCATACGACGGGATTTTCTCCAGTCATCAAAAGAAATGAAACTCTCGCACACACTACAACACAGTGAACCTCAAAACTGTCGTAAGACCTCATATTCTATGGTTCCATTTATATAAAGAATCCAGAATAGAAAAATTCAGAGGCAGAAAGCAGATTCGTGGCTGCCGGAGGCTGGGCTGGGGGTAGTGGGTCTGGAGTGACTGCCTAGTGGGTATGGTTTTCCATTTGGGGTGATAGAGTTGCGGATAGTGTAGGCAGTGGTGATAGTCACATAACACTGTGAATGTATTATACCTAGTGCCATTGAGTTGTACATTTTAAAATGGCTAACATATATTTTTATGTTACATGTATTTTACTACAATTTTTTAAAAGCCACCACCTCCCACAGCCATCTATGCAGTTCCTTGGTGCTCCCAGCACCCTCTGCAGCCTGGAAGGCCCAGGACGATCAGGGCACCATCTCCGAGCAGCTGGCAGGCCTGGGCCCAGCAGGGAGGCTGCACTGCACATAGGCGTGGTGTCAGAAGTCAGATGCATTTCAGTGTAGTTGGTGAGATGGCCACAGGGTCCTCCACCACAAGCCCTGCGGGGACCAGCATGGAGGAAGGAACAGGAACTCAGGTTAGCTTTCCGCGCCTCTGCGAGGAGGCTAGGTAGCCCAGCACTGGCTGCTGAAAACACAGTGAACACAGAGGAGAAAGTCCCCGCACACTTCTCAGTTCTGCAACAGTGAACTGGAATTGATGTGCACCGGCCCCATCTCACCTGCTACCCTGGGGGACAGGCAGACCTCAATATTCATTCTTCAAGATGCTCAAACCACTGAAGAAAGCTCAGAATGACTTGGGCAAGACAGCAAAAGGCAAGGCTACTTGGTGCCAGAGACAGGGACTGCTGTGGCATCAGAGCCTTCAAGACCTCCTTAGACATGCAGCTCAACTGAGGAGCTGTGTTCAAACCCAGGCAGGGCCAAGAAGCAGGGCGGCTCCAGTGGCAGCAGCGAGGGATCAGATATTGGGGAAATCTGGAAGGACGGCTAGAGCCAGAATGCCACTTAGACATAAGTGGATGACAGTTTCAGCAGTAACTGTGCCAAATGACTCTCCCTTCAATGGTTGGGGCTTGGTTTCAAGAGAATGCTACCATTCGAGTTGAGGATTCCAGGCAGAAACTAAGAAGAACACATGGTGTTATCTATTTGGCCACTGTGTGCTTGTGGTCACTGAGTAAAGACAAAATACATCTTCACCACTCTGCAATTTCTTCCTTTCCTCAACAGCAATGAAGATGAACTTCTTTCCTGAGGAGGGAGCTAGCCTGTGAATCTTCAGTGTGTGGCCAGGTCAGAGCTGCATCCCGTTTCCAGAAAGGCGATGGAGGAACGGCTCTGGGCATTCTGCTGGGATAAAGAATGAGCTACAAGCCTGGGCTCCAGCAGCACAGTCCAAGAGAAGAGACACAGAACGGTCCTCAGGTGAGCTCTCGCACTCTCAGTGGGAAGCTGGAAAGCAGACAGCTCAGAGCGCCTCGCGCTCCTTGGCAGAGGTGGAATGGTGAGGCTTGACCAACATCAGAAGATGGGAGAGAAAGAGGCTTTCCAATCCTTGATGCCAGCAAGGAAACAAAGCCCAGGAGCCTGCAGCCAGTGAAGACGCCCTCAGCACACCAGGCGAAGGGAGAGGAGAAGGGGAAACTGCAGGCAAGCCCCCCAGTGGCTTAGGCCTGCTCACCAGGCTCAGCAGACAGTCAGGTTTGGCAGGATCAGCTAGTAAAGGGAAAAGTAGGCTGGATGCAACACTTGGTCTTTCTGCCACCTGACTCAACCTTCTCCTCCAACCTCTGGTTCTTCTTTAAGACACTGGTGTTCCCAAAGCTCTGAGCCCTCTCCCTTTCCATCCAGGTTTTCCTCAAATGGCTCTGTGCTCAAGTCTTCGAGCCCTGACTCACCATACAATGACCTCTAAATCTACATCTCTTGGCCGGGCATGGCTGTAATCCTAGCACTTTGGGAGGCCGAGGAAGGAGGATCGCCTTGAGCCCAAGAGTTCAAAACCAGCCTGGGTCATATGGCGAAACCCCATCTCCACAAAAATACAAAACAATTAGCTGGGTGTTGGTGGCATGTTCCTGTAGTCCCAGAGAGGCTGAGGCTGAGAATTGCTTGAACCTGGGAGATGGAGGCTGCAGTGAACCCAGATCGCACCACTGTACTGCAGCCTGGGCGACAGGGTGAGACCTTGTCTCAAAATAAATAAATAAATAAATAAATAAATAAATAAATAAATAAAAATAAAATAAAACAAATCTATGTCTCTGGTACCATTACCCCAATCAGTCCTAAGCCCATATTTCCAACAACCCATTAGATGTGTCCACCTAGATTTCACAAGCATCTCATTTTTATCATGCCTAGCATTAAACTCCTCTCCCTCTTCCAGGATGTCTCACTGTCTCCCACTTCTTCATGTCACCGTGTATCCCAGGTGGAAGCCTTGGCCTTTCCAAGCTGCACCATATCCACAAGTACAACACCTCCCACGACTCAGTACACGGAGCTTTCTGCTAGTTTGCAAACCCACTACCCCCAGGATTGCCCACATTCGCCTGAAATGCCATTCTTTCGCCCACACCCATGACTCACGTCTTCAGGTGACTCCCCAGCCCTTTGCTCACACCTTTATCTAGCATCTCCATGGTGTTACCATGGTGCACCCATCAGACCTTTCCATACTCAGCATGTAGGATATTGCCTGGCACACAGTAAGAACAAAGTAAGGCCCTGAAAAAGCTGAAGTAGAACAAAACAGATAAGCAGCAGTTAATATTCCTCTCACTGCATATCAGTTCAACTACATTATTTCATGAAGTCTGGTTTGGACCTGTTTGACAACTAGATTTCCAACATGAATCAGTTCTGCAAATTCTAGCAGCCATATGAAGGCAATTTTTAGGATAATAATGTTAGGGGGTAGAAAACAGCAGATAAAAGGAGGTAGGGCCAAGAGCGATGGCTCATGCCTGTAATCCCAGCACTCTGAGAGGCTGAGGTGGGTGGATCACTTGAGCTCAGGAGTTCGAGACCAGCCTGGCCAACGTGGCAAAACCCCGTCTCTACTAAAAATACAAAAAAATTATCTGGGTGGGGTGGCAGGTGCCTGTAATCCCAGCTACTCAGGAATCTGAGGCAAAATAAATATATATAATGTATATAAATTTATATACATTATATATAAACATATTAAAATAAATAAAAGGCTGGGCGTGGTGGCTCAGGCCTGTAATCCCAACGCTTTGGGAGGCCGAGACAGGTGGATCATCTGCGGTCAGGAGTTCGTGACCAGCCTAGCCAACATGGTGAAATCCCATTTCCACTAAAAAAAAAAAAAAAAAAAAAAAAAAATTAGCCAGGCATCGTGGCGGGCGCCTGTAGTCCCAGCTACTCAGGAGGTTGAGGCTGGAGAATCGCTTGAAACCAGGAGGCGGAAGTTGCAGTGAGCCGAGATTGTGCCATTGAACTCCAGCCTGGGTGACAAGAATGAAACTCTGTTTCAAAAGTAAGTTAATTAATTAATTAGTTAATTAAAAAGGAGGTAGGACTAAGGATTGCAGCCAGACAAAATAAGAAGATAGAGGGAGAGGATGGAGAGCTGGAAAGTCCCTCCCCAACCCAGTCCCTCTGCAACCTAAGAAATGGCATTCACCTGGGAGAATGGACAGAAATGGACCCAGGCAGAAATGCCTCAGCATCGAACTAAACATTTTAGACTCTACTGCACATGAGAAGGGAACCTACGTTCCCCAAGGAACCCTGACAAATGAGTCATTTCCAATCAATCTACCACCATAGCATCTGGGTACCTCAGGAAGATGAAAATAAGACCAATACATAAATGAACACCAATATACAAACAATCACCTCCCCACAAAGGCCTCCAGGAAACCACAGCTACAACCATCTGCCAAGCTCCATCCTCGTCACTGCTTCCTGCAGCCAGCAGCCTCGGAGCAAGCTTGGTTTCATATACGATTTAACAGAGGGAAATATCTTCTCTGAAGTCTGACTCTCTATGAATGCTCTTAGGCTAAATGTCCACCCCTTGAAGCTGGAATGAAATAAGTCTGGGACAAATAGGATGTGTTTTCTATGCTGCATTAGCCAAAGAATTTGCCAGAAATAGTTGGGGCAGATTGAAGATTACAAGTTGGCAAAGGTTGAGAATTCACAGGTTTCTTGCATAGAAACAGAGCTCTCCAAGGGACCATCATTAAGCCCTGGGGAGGATTCTCACACTAATCTAACAGCATATTCTCACTTGCTGCCGCCTCTGCCAGAGGTGGCCTGGATAGAGTTGATCTGATCAACCCAGGTCAGCAGTTCTCAGGTGAAGTGACATCTAGCACCTGGCATGGCTGAGATGAACTAGCAGAGCACGGCTGCAGAGTCGGAACACCTGGGACTGGGTTAGGCTCTTTCACTTCTTCAATACCTCCTATTTCCTGAGCATCAATCAGTTACTGGATTTTATAGATGACCACCAGCTTTGTTGCCCTCAGGATCTCTGTAAGGCCCAGGCAGCAACAGGGAAAGGCTGCTCTGCTAATGAGAACAGCAGAGGCAGCCACAGGAAGGAGGGCGATGGCCTGTGGGGTAATCGACTTCGGGACAAGCAAATATTTTCATTTCAGCTGTTTATGTCCTGGCTGCTTCCTCAAAGAAGATTTAGGTGGGACAGGCAAATATTGATGCAGCCAAGCAATATTTCCCTACATCCATGCACCTGTGTGTGGTTAGAAGTGATTCTGGTACATGGCAAGATTACACAATAAAATTCCTTAAAGCCAGAGACTCGTCTGTCTTTCCTTCAGCTCACTGCAACTGAGACTCAATAGATGGTTGATGTTTTCAATATTTCTCTTAAAGTTTTAATAAATTCATGGCTTATCCAGATCATGTAAACAGCGTCTGCTCTTAACTCTGGAAAACTCAGTTTTGAGTCTTTTCTCCAGCTTTTTTCTGACTCAATTTCCGTGCAGGTCTTAATAAATAAAGAAAATTTCCAACCTCTTCCATAAGTGAGTCAAAGGGAACTACAGCCAGAAAAGAGGTAAGGCGAGGCTAAGACACAATTGCCATAGGTTCATTCTAAAGATTTTTTAATCCCTGGGCTCAGGCTGCACCCCAGACCAATTAAATCTGCATCGCTGATTTAATTGGAGGAACTCAGACATCAATATTTACTAAAATGCCCCAGGCAATTCCGGACTGCAATAAAGGGTAGATACCCTGGTCTAAAGATTCACAAGACCGGTTCTTTTGCATGCCTATCTAGGCTATGACAATTCCTATTTTCTTCCATTCCAAAGTGAAAACTCTTCCTCCAAGTCATCACCCACCAGGCTTCAAATGACGTCACAGAAAGACCATCACCCTTGGAGTAGGGAGGGAAGGTTTAAGTCTAGGCATCACAATTTAAGCTCGTAGGACCTGGGGTTGGTCACATCCCTTTTCAGGGTCTTCATTCTCTCAGCCTTAAAACAGGATAAGAGCCCATGCTCTGTATGCCGCAAGGCTGGCGGCCGGATCAGCTAAACTCCTAAGGGGATGTGTGGGCTCTAAGAATACCCCACACACTCGGAATTTTTGACCTGATCTGTCCAGGAAGCATTGTTCCAGCCTAGCCCCGACTCCCCTTCAAAGCAGACTCCCCTTCAAAGCAGACTCCCCGGGGATTCTTACATTTAAAAGACTACAGGCTGTACAGAGTCTAAAACCCCCTTTTCTAACAGGCAAGTTGACTTCAAGTTCCAGAACTGACAAACCTGAATCCTGTTCCTACTAGCGCCAAGTTGAAGAGCATTTTACTCAGAGCACAGAGAAACTTACCATGCTAAAATCTACTCCAGTGTCTAATCACAGAAATGTCTAATGTTGGTCTCCCTCGGCTCCCTCTGGATTTATACCACTCTGGCACCATTTTTAGTTACTCAAGGATCAACAATCAGGCACAGATATCCTAGCACGATTATCGGGAAGTTATTACACAATACCACCTGCATGCACATTAGTGTGGGGTCTCTACCCCTCACCTAATTATACACACAAAAATGCCAGTTTCTGAAACTGCTAGAGAAGTCTCTAGACTGAGCTGCTATTATTCTGCCAAAACATGAACCTTTCTCTACAAAGGGTTTCCTTACACTCAGAAGTAGCAAAATTGATTCTATTTTATAGGCTGTTCTCTAAGGTGAGGTTCTGAAAGGAAGAAACTAAAGTCTTCCTTTTCTTATTGATTCTTATAATTAAAAAACAAGACTACTCCAGAGCTCTGTAAGGTATGTGACAGACATGAAGAAGGGCTTCTAGAAGACTTGGAAAGGAGGAAGATTTGCTGATTTAGGTCAAGAAAGTGCAGAAAAACAGAAAAGGTGTTGAAATGTCTTCCCAGGAAATCAGCATTTACTTGGCAAAGTATAGGTTTAACCTCCAAAAAGTTCATTCCAAGAATGAGGATGGGGGAGAGGGATCTTAACTAAGAGACTTAAAGCTTTTATTCAACACTTTCACCCATCCCAAATCAGACAAATGAAATTAAAGGCAGCCTTTGCAATAAAATACAATATTTACTTCACATTGAAATTTTCTGAATGAGGAGATACAAGAGATCAGGCCTCCCAGATGGTGCCTTGGAAACTCCTTCAGCTACTTAGCATCCCTATGATTAGTAATTCAGCAATTTGGCTTATGTGAACGATTCTCCTTTTAAAAATTGTTTTAATGTGAGGATTTACAAAGTAAGTTTTAAAAAGTAGTCATGAGGCTTAAGGTAAAAAGCCCAGAGAAAATATTTGACAGGTTACGACATACTGAAAGTCACACTGATAGAGGCTATGGGAACATGCCAAATATTAACAAACATTTTCTTCTAACACTAAAAGCAGATGAGCAAAAACTACACAAATAACTTGGGATGACATCAGCCAGAAATTAGGAGCCCTTTGGAGAACTGTTGTCTCTCTTCAGGTCATAGTTTCAACACAAAATTATATTTCACTCATCCAGTGCCAATCACAAAAAATAAGTAAGAATCTTTAAATATCTAAATTATGCAAAAACCTGTACACTGAAGTTCATGCATTTGATTCAGGAGTCTTTAGAGATCTACTCAATGTCTGTTTATTTGTACTTTACATATAAGGCTAACAACCTAGATTAAATGGTTTCCTAGCCAACCGCTGGTTAGAAAATAACAAAGAAGGAAGGGTGGAGAATATAGTAGCCAGAGGCAAGTATTCTGACAGCTACAAGAAGTAACATCTGACAGCCCAACCAACAGAGGGGAGAAAAACTGTTTCAAAGCAGATGAACCTAGAATCTCAAAAAAGCAGCATCCACAATGTGTAGCATAGAATAAAAAGTGTCTAAACACATTAAGATGTAGGAAGCTGTGACCCATAGTCAATATAAACAGGTCAAATGATGACAAAGATGTTGGAAATAGTAGACAACAAATTTTTTAAAAAGCTATTATAAATATGCTTTAGGATTTAAGGAAAATATGGAAACAATCAGTGAACAGATGGTAAATCTCAGAGAAACAAAAACCATTAAAAAGTCCAAATGGAAATTCTAAACATAAAAATTATTTGAAATAAAAAAGTCACTGGGTGAGCTTACCACAGATTGTACATTACAGAAGGGTTCAGTGAACTTAAAGATAGGTTACTATAAATTATCCATACTGAAATACAGAGAGAAAGGAAGACTAAAGAAAAAAAGTGAGCAGAACCTCAGTGAACTCTAGGACAATATCAAGCAATCTAACTTATATGTAACTGGAGTAATAAAAGAAAAGGAGATAGTTTGAGTGAGAAGAAATATGGGCCAAACTTTTTCCAAACTGATGAAAAAATATCAATCCACAGACAAAATAAGCTCAAGAAACCCCAAGAAAGATCAACAACGACAATCACACCTAACTACAATAGTCAAATTGCTGAAAACCAAAGATAAACTGAAAATCTTACAGCATCCAAAAGGAAGGAGAAACCAGCACATGCAGGGGAATATCCTGTAACTTCTCATCAGAAACAATTCAGGCTACAAGACAATGGAATGACATCTTTGGTGTAAAGAAAGAGTCAACCTAAAATTCTACTTCCAGCAAAAATATCCTTCTGAAATAAAGGCAAAATAGAGATGCTTTCTGATAAACAAAAGCTGCAATAATTTGTCACCAGCAGATCAACACTACAAAAAAAATGTTAAAAGGGATTTTTCATGCTGAAGGAAAATAATACCAGATGGATATCAGACGTATAAGAAGAAATGAAGAATACTGGAAATGGTCAGTGTATGGGTAAATAAAAGGAATCTAAGTTATTAATTTCTTTAAGACAACTGACTGTTTAAAGCAAAAAAATAATACCAATATATTGTGAGATTTATAACATACCTAGCAGTAAAATACATGACAGCAACAGAATGAAGTCTGGGAGAAGATAAATGGAAGTATATTGTTGAAAGGGCTTACATTATACATGAAATGACTATTATTTCAGGGTAGATTGTGATAGGAATGAAAATTCTAATCACCAAAACAATAAAGTATGTTTCTCTGTGTGTGTATATGTATAATGGATGACATAAAAATAGAATCTGAAATACCTGATTAATTCAAAAGAAGGTATGAAAAGGAAAAAAGAAACAAAGGATATGAGACTAATAAAAAATGCTATACAACAGATTTAGACCCAGTTACATAAATAACACATTAAATATAAATGGAATAAACACTAATTCAAAAGCAGATTGTCAGACTAGATTCAAAATGCCAGACCCAATTATGTGTTCTTTATAAGAAGTACATTTTAAATACAAAGATACAAATGGGTTAAAAAAATAAAAGAATGGAAAAAGTTCTACCATACAAACACTAATCATATGAAAGCTGAAGAGGCTATATCAATCAGGTAAAATATACTGCAAACAAAGAGAATTATCAGAAATGAAGAAATACATGCATCATGTTAAAAAGGGCCAATTCTTTAAGAATAATCCTAAATGTGTACATACCTAATAACATAAACACAAAAAATATGAAGCAAAACCTGACAGAATGAAAGGGAATTGTGGAACAAATCCATAATTAGAGTTGGAAAGCAACATTTTTTTCTCCATAAAAGATTTTAAAAGTAGAACAACAACAACAAAAAAATACATAGAGTTTTGAACAACACTATCAACCTATCTGACCTAAGTGACAGTTATTGAACATTCCACCCAACAACCATACAATACACATTTCTTAATTCAATGTACATGGAACATTTGCCAATATAGACCATATAGCTGACCATAAAACAGGTCTCATGTTTCAAAAGCTTCAAAAATTAGAGTATGTTCTTTGAACACAAAGGACTTAAATTAGAAATCAATAATTAAAAGATATCTGGAAAATTAAATTCCAAATCAACGAGTCTCTATCTTAAGTTAGGAAAAAACAAAGTGAATTAAGCCCAACATAGGCAGAAGGAAGGAAATAAAGAGTGAAAATTAATAAAATTTTTAAAGGGATATTTTTAAGAAGACTAAAAGTTGATTCTTAGAAAAGATTAATAAAACTGATAAAGTATGACCTAAATTATTTTTTAATTTAATTTAATTTTTTTTTGAGACAGAGCTCTCGCTCTGTTGCCCAGGCTGGAGTGCAGTGGCATAATCTCAGCTTACTGCAACCTTCATCTCCCTGGTTCAAGCGATTCTCCTGCCTCAGCCTGCCGAGTAGCTGGGATTACAGGCACGTGCCACCATGCCTGGCAAATTTTTGTATTTTTAGTAGAGATGGGGTTTTGCTATGTTGGCCAGGTTGGTCTCAAACTCCTGACCCCAAGTGATCCACTCACCTTGGCCTCCCAAAGTGCTGGGATTACAGGTGTGAGCCACCGTGCCTGGCCGAGTGTTGCAGGAAGTCAGGGACCCCGAACAGAGGGACTGGCTGCAGCTGCGGCAGAGGACCATAAATTGTGAAGATTTCATGGATAATTATCAGTTCCCAAATAATACTTATATTATTTCTTATGCCTGTCTTACTTTAATCTCTTAATCCTGTTATCTTCATAAGCTAAGGATGTATGTCACCTCAGGACCACTGTGATAATTATGTTAACTGTACAAATTGATTTTAAAACATGTGTTTGAACAATATGAAATCAGTGCACCTTGAAAAAGAACAGAATAACAGCGATTTTCAGGGAACAAGGGAAGACAAGCATAAGGTCTGACTGCCCACGGAGTCGGGCAAAATAGAGCCATATTTTTCTTCTTGCAGGGAGCCTATAAACAGATGTGCAAGTAGGGAAGATATTGCTAAATTCTTTTCCTAGTAAGGAATATTAATAATTAATACTCTGGGGAAGGAATGCATTCCTGGGGGGAGGTCTATAAACTGCCACTCTGGGAGTGTCTGTCAGTCTTACGCAGTTGAGATAACGACTGAAATACGCCCTGGTCTCCCGCAGAACCCTCAGGCTTATTAGGGTGGGGAAAAAACTCCACTCTAGTTAATTTGTGGTTAGACTGGTTCTCTGCTCTCAAACCCTGTTTTCTGTTGTTTAAGATGTTTATCAAGACAATATGTGCACAGTTGAACATAGACCCTTATCAGTAGTTCTGATTGTGCCCTTGTCCTGTTTCCTCAGAAGCATGTGATCTTTGTTCTGCCTTTTGCCCTTTGAAGCATGTGATCTTTGTGACCTACTCCCTGTTTGTACACCCCTTCCCCTTTTAAAATCCTTAATAAAAACTTGCTGGTTTTGCGGCTCAGGTGGGCATCACGGTCCTACCGATATGTGATGTCACCCCCAGAGGCCCAGCTGTAAAACTCCTCTCTTTGTACTCTTTTTGTTTATTTCTCAGTCAGCCGACACTTATGGAAAATAGAAGGAACCTACATTGAAATACTGGGGGCAGGTTTCCCCGATAGCCGAGCTAAATTATTTTTAAGAAGGAAACAGAAAAAGTAATTGCCAATACCAGGAATGAAAGAAGGAATACCACCACAGATCTCACAAACATTAAAAAGAAAATGGGCTGGGTGCAGTGGCTCACACCTGTAATCCCAGCACTTTGGGAGGCCAAACCAGCTTGGCCAACATGGTGAAACCCCATCTCTACTAAAAATGCAAAAATTAGCCAGGTGTAGTGGTAGGCACCTGTAATCCCAGCTACTTGGGAGGCTGAGGCAGGAGAATTGCTTGAACCTGGGAGGCGGAGGTTGCAGTGAGCCAAGATAGAGCCACTGCACTCCAGCCAGGGTGACAGAGCAAGACTCCGTCTCAAAAAAAAAAAAAAAAAAAAGAAAGAAAATGAGGCTGGGTATAGTGGCTCATGCCTCTAATCCCAGCACTTTGGGAGGCCAAGGCAGGTGGATCACATGAGGTCAGGAGTTTGAGACCAGCCTGATCAACATGGTGAAACCCTGTCTCCACTAAAAATACAAAATTAGCTGGGCATGGTGGCACATGCCTGTAATCCCAGCTACTTGGGAGGCTGAGGCAGGAGAATTGCGTGAACTCGGGAGGCAGAGATTGCAGTGAGCTGAGACTGCACCACTGCACTCCAGCCTGGGAGACAGAGTGAGACTCCATCTCACAAAAAAAGATAGAAAAGGAAGGAAGGAAGGAAGGAAGGAAGGAAAGAAGGAAGGAAGGAAGGAAGGAAGGAAGGAAGGAAGGAAGGAAGGAAGGAAGGAAGGAAGGAAGGAAGGAAGGAAGGAAGGAAGGGGGGAAGGAGGGAGGGAGAAAATGAGAACCTTAGGAACAATTTTAGACCAATAAATTTTACAACTTAGATGAAATAGACAAATTTCTTGAAATACATATTGAGAAAACTGCCACAAAAAATTCTGACTACCCTATATCTGTTATATAATTAAATTAATAATTAACCCCCCCCACAAAAATCTTCTAGGCTTCATATAATGCTCCACTGATGAAGTCTATTAAATATTTAAGAAAGAGAAAACATTAGTGCCCCACAGACTCTTTCAGAAAATAGAGAAGCTGAGCATGGTATATGGAGGCACACATCTGTAGTCCTTGCTACTCTGGAGTTGAGACAGGAGGATCACTTGAGCCCAGGAGTTTGAGGCCAGCCTAGGCAACATAGTGAGACACTGTATTTAAAAAACAAAAGGAAAGAAAGAAAACAAATGGACATGGAATACAAGTCAAGTTTATTTTATGAGGTCAACATAATGTTGACACCAAAAACCAAAGGATTTACAAAAAAACTATAGACCAATATCCCTCATGAACATAGATGAAAAAGTCCTTAACAAAAATATTAGAAGATCAAATGCAAGTTTGATTTAGCATTCTTTATTATTATTATTATTATTTTGAGACAGTCTCGCTCTGCTGCCCAGGCTGGAGTGCAGTGGCATGATCTCAACTCACTGCAACCTCTGCCTCCCTAGTTCAAGCAATTCTCGTGCCCCAGCCTCCCGAATAGCTAGGACTACAAGGGTGTGCCAAAAAGCCTGGCTGATTTTTTGTATTTTAGTAGAGATGGGGTTTTACCATGTTGCCCAGGCTGGTCTCGAACTCCTGAGCTCGGGCAATCTGCCCACCTCAGCCTCCCAAAGTGCTGGGATTATAGGCGTTAGCCACCATGCGCCCAGTCTAGCATTCTTTTAAAATCAATATAATTCAGTATATTAACTGAATTAAAGAGGAAAACAATATAATCTCCATAGATGCAGGAAAAGCATGTGACAAAACTTAATCCCATTACAGATAAAAACCCTTAGCAAACTAGGAATAAAAGGGAACTTCAACTTGATAAAAGGCATCTACCAAAAACCTACATCTAACATCATACTTAATGATGAAAGACTGGATGCTTTTCCCTCGAGATCAAGAATAAGGCAAAGATGTCAGTTCTCACTACTTCTTTTAAACATTGAACTGGAAGTCCTAGTCAGTGCAACGAATCAGGAAAAGGAAATAAGAAGCATATAAACTGTAAAGGAAGAAGTAAGACTGTCTTGACATAGACAACATGATCATATACGTAACAGACCCTAAGAAAGCTACCAAAATATACATATATATATATATACACACACACAATAAATGGGTTCAATAAGGTCATATGATACAAAATCAATATACAGAAAAAACCCTATTACATTTCTATGTACTGGCAACAAACAACTGGAAAACAAATATTTAAAGAATATCATTTACATGGTGAGGGAATTTGTCACTACCAGACCAGCCCCACAAGGAATGCTAAAAGGAGTTCTAAATCTTGAAACCAAAGCTTGATATGCACCAAAATAGAAGCTCTCAGAAGCATAAAACAGAGCCTATAAAACAGTAACACAACGGAAAAAAAAAACGAAGCATCTAGGTAACAATTAACATAATGAATGGAACAGCACCTCATATCTCAGTATTAATGTTGAACATAAATGGCCTAAATGCTCCACTTAAAAGATACAGATTGGCAGAATGGCAGAATACGAACCAAATATCTGCTGTCTTCAAGAGACTCACCTAACATATAAGGATTCATATAAACTCAAAGTAAAGGGGTGGAAAAAGATTCCACACAACTGGAAACAAAAGCAAGCAGGAATACCTATTCTTATATCTGATAAAACAGATTTTTCAGCAACAACAGCAAAAAAAAAAAAAAAAGAAGACAAAGAAGGTCATTACATAATGATAAAAGGATCAATCCAACAAGAACATATTACAATCCTAAATTTATATGTACCTAACACTACAGCTCCCAGATTCATAAAACAATTATTACTAGATCTAAGAAATGAGTGACAGACTTTAATACTCTACTGACAACGCTAGACAGATCATTGAGACAGATCAACAAAGAAATAATGGACTTAAACGATACTCTAGAAAAAATTGACCTAACATATTTACAGAACATTCTACTCAAGAACTGCAGAATACACATTCTCCTCATCAGCACATGGAACATTCTCCAAGACAGACCATATGATAGGACACAAAACAAGTCTTGATAAATTTTTAAAAAATCGAAATTGTGGCCGGGTGCGGTGGCTCAAGCCTGTAATCCCAGCACTTTGGGAGGCCGAGACGGGCGGATCACGAGGTCAGGAGATCGAGACCATCCTGGCTAATACGGTGAAACCCTGTCTCTACTAAAAAATGCAAAAAACTAGCTGGGCGAGGTGGCAGGCGCCTGTAGTCCCAGCTACTTGGGAGGCTGAGGCAGGAGAATGGCGTAAACCCGGGAGGCGGAGCTTGCAGTGAGCTGAGATCCGGCCACTGCACTCCAGCCCGGGCGACAGAGCGAGACTCCGTCTCAAAAAAAAAAAAAAAAATCAAAATTGTATCAAGTATCTTCTCAGAACACGGTGGAAAAAAGCTAGAAATCAATTCCAAAAGGAACCCTCAAAATGATACAAATACATGAAAAGTAAACAATCTGCTCCTGAGTGATTTTGGGTTAACAATAAAATCAAGATGGAAATTCAAACATTTTTTGAAACGAATAATAGTGACACAAGTTATCAAAACTCTGTATACTGTGCTAACAGGAAAGTTTATAGCACTAAATGCCTACATCAAAAAGTCCGAAGGATCACAAATTGACAACCTAATGTTACACCTCAATTCTGTAGTTCTCAAGGAACTACAGAAACAATAACAAACCAAACCCAAAGCTAGCAGAGGAAAAGAAATAACAAAGATCAGAGCAGAAGTAAATGAAATTGAAACATAAAAAAGATGAAATAAAAAGCTAGTTCTTTGAAAAGACAAACTACCTTTTCAAATGGATAGACCATTAGCTAGATTAACCAAGAAAAAAAGAAGATTCAACTAAGCTCAATTAGAAATGAAACTGCAAGGCCGGGCGCGGTGGCTCAAGCCTGTAATCCCAGCACTTTGGGAGGCCGAGACGGGCGGATCACGAGGTCAGGAGATCGAGACCATCCTGGCTAACACTGTGAAACCCCGTCTCTACTAAAAAATACAAAAATCTAGCCGGGCGAGGTGGCGGCGCCTGTAGTCCCAGCTACTCGGGAGGCTGAGGCAGGAGAATGGCGTAAACCCGGGAGGCGGAGCTTGCAGTGAGCTGAGATCCAGCCACTGCACTCCAGCCTGGGCGACAGAGCGAGACTCCATCTCAAAAAAAAAAAAAAAAAAAAAAAAAAAGAAATGAAACTGCAAGTATTATAACCAACACCACAGAAACACAAAAGATCATTAGTGACTACTACGAACATCTCTATGCACACAAACTAGAAAAATCTAAGGAAACTGCTAAATTCCTGGAAACATACAACTCTCCTAGATTAAATCAGGAAAAAACAGAAACCCTAAACAGACCAATAAAAAGTAGCAAGATTCAATCAGTAAATTTAAAATTGCCACACACATACAAAAAAGCCCAGGGCTTAATGGATTCACAGCTGAATTCTGTCAGACATTCAAAGAATTGGGGCTGGACACGGTGGCTCACATCTGTAATCCCAACACTTTGGGAGGCCAAGGTGGATGGATTACTTGAGGTCAAGAGTTCAAGACCAGGCAGCCTGGCCGGCATGGTGAAACCCCATGTCTACAAAAAATACAAAAATTAGCCAGGCATGGTGGCACGCACCTGTAGTCCCAGCTACTCAGGCAGCTGAGGCAGGAGAATCACTTGAACCTAGTAGGCGGAGGTTGCAGTGAGCAGAGATCGTGCCACTACACTCCAGCTACTGAAACTATTCCAAGAGATTAAGAAAGAGGAAATCCTCTCTGAATCATTCTATGAAGCCAGTATGACCCTCATAACAAAACCAGGAAAGGACATAACAAAAATAAGGAAAACTACAGACCAATGTCCCTGATGAATACAGATGCAAAAATCCTCAACAAAATACAGGCTAACCAAATCCAACAGCACATCGAAAAGCTAATACACCATGATCAAGTGGGTTTCATATCAGGGGTGCAGGGATGGTCTAACATATACAAGTCAATAAATGTCATACATCACATAAACAGAATTAAAAACAAAAACCATATGATCATCTCAATAGTTACAGAAAAAGCATTCGATAAGATCCAGCATCCTTTTATGATAAAAACTCTCAACAAACTAGGCATAGAAAGGACTTACCTCAAAATAATAAAAGCCATATATGACAAACCTATAATAACCAACATCATACTGAATGGGGGAAAGTTTAAGGCATTCCCCCCTAAAAACTGGAACAAGACAAGGATGCCCACTTTTACCACTTCTATTAAACATAGTACTGGGCCGGGTGCAGTGGCTCATGCCTGTAATCCTAGCACTTTGGGAGGCCGAGGCAGGTGGATTTCCTGAGCCCAGGAGTGTGAGACCAGCCTGGGCAACACGGCAAAACCCGTCTCTTCTAAAAATACAAAAAAAATTAACCAGACATAATGGTACATGCCTGTAATCCTGGATGCTCAGGAGGCTGAGGCACAAGAATTACTTGAACCCGGGAGGCAGAGGCTGCAGTGAGCCAAGATCGTGCCACTGCACTCCAGCCTGGGCGACAGAGCGAGACTCTGTCTCAAAATATAAAAATAAAAATAACCAAAAAACAAACAAACAAAAACATAGTACTGGAAGTCCTAGCCAGAGCAATCTGGCAAGAGAAAAGAATAAAGGTCATCCAAATTGGGAAAGAGGAAGTCAAACTATCACTGTTCACAGTTGATATGACTGTATACTGAGAAAATCCTAAAGATTCCTCCAAAAGACTCCCAGATTTGATAAATAAATTCATTAAAGTCTCAGGTTACAAAATCAATATACACAAATCAGTAGCACTGCTATACACCAACAACAACCAAGCTAAGAATCAAGTCAATCCCTTTTACGACAGCTGCAAAAATAAAATAAAATTAAATTTAAAAACTGAGGAATATCCTTAACCAAGGAGGTAAAATTTCTCTACAAGGAGAACTACAAAACACTGCTGGAAGAAATCACAGATAACACAAACAAATGGAAACATATCCCATGCTCATGGATTGGAAGAATCAATATTGTGAAAATGACCATACTGCCCAAAGCAATCTACAGATTCAATGCAATTCCAAACAAAATAACAACATCATTGTTCACATAAAGGGCCTGAATGGCCAAAGCAATCCTAAGCAAAAACAACAAATCTAGAGGTATCACATTATCAGACTTCAAATTATACCATAAGGCTATAGTTACCAAAACAGCATGGTACTGGTATAAAAGTAGGCACATAGACCCATGGAAAATAACAGAGAACCCATAAATAAAGCCAAATACTTACAACCAACGAATCTTTCATAAAGCATATAAAAACATTTGTTTTTTAAATAGGGTAAAGGACACCCTATTTAATAAATGGTGCTGGGAAAACTGGCTAGCCACATGTAGAGGAATGAAACTGGATCCCTATCTCTCAGCTTATACAAAAATAAACTCAGGATGAGTCAACATCTTAAATCTAAGACCTGAAACCATAAAAATTCTAGAAGATAATGTTGGGAAAAACTCTTCCGGACACTGGCCTAGGCAAAGACTTCATGACTAAGACCCCAAAAACAAATGCAATAAAAACAAAAATAGAGGCCAGGAACGGTTGCTCATGCCTGTAATCCCAGCACTTTGGGAGGCCGATCACAAGGTCAGGAGATTGAGACCATCCTGGCTAACATGGTGAAACCCCATCTCTACTAAACGTACAAAAAATTAGCTGGGCGTGGTGGTGGGCACCTGTAGTCCCAGCTACTGGGGAGGCTAAGGAAGGAGAATGACGTGAACTCGGGAGGCAGAGCTTGCAGTGAGCTGAGACCGTGCCACAGCACTCCAGCCTGGGCGACAGTGCAAGACTCTATCTCAAAAAAAAAAAAAGATCAATAAATGGGATCTAGTTAAACTAAAAAGCTTCTGCACAGCAAAAGAAATAATCACCAGAGTAAAAAGACAATGCACATAATGGGAGAAAACATTTGCATATTACATATTCAACAAAGAACTGGTGTCTAAAAACTACAAGAAACTCCAATCAGAAAAAAAAAAAA
The DNA here is from genome assembly GCF_007565055.1 of Rhinopithecus roxellana. Taxonomy (NCBI): domain Eukaryota; kingdom Metazoa; phylum Chordata; class Mammalia; order Primates; family Cercopithecidae; genus Rhinopithecus; species Rhinopithecus roxellana. The sequence continues at coordinate 14,630,773 of NC_044560.1, read as the reverse complement.
AAAAATCCATTAAAAAGTGGTCAAACGGCCAGGTGCAGTGGCTCACATCTGTAATCCTAGCACTTTGGGAGGCCGAGGTGGGCAGATCACCTGAGGTAGGGAGTTCGAGACCAGCCTGACCAATATGGTGAAACCCTGTCTCTACTAAAAATACAATAAATTAGCCTGGCATTGTGGCACACACCTGTAATCCCAGCTACTCAGGAGGCTGAGGTAGGAGAATCACTTGAACCTGGGAGGCGGAGGCTGCAATGAGCCAAGATCGCACCACTACGCTCCAGCCTGGGTGACAGAGGGAGACTCTGTCTCAAAGTAAATTAATTAATTAATAAAGTGGGCAAATGACATGAATAGACATTTCTCAAAAAAGATACACAAATGGCCAAGAAACATGAAAAATGCTATACATCACTAATCATCAGGGAAATGCAAATTAAAACCACAATGAGATACCACCTTACTCCTGCAAGAATGACATTATTAAAAAGTCAAAAAACAATAGATATTGGCATTGATGCGGTGAAAAGGGAACACTAATACACTGCTGGTAGGAATGTAAATTAGTACAGCCTCTATGGAAAACAGTATGGAGATTCCTTAAAGAACTATAAGTAGATCTACCATTCGATCCTGCAATCCCACTACTGGGTATCTACTCAAATAAAAAGAAGTCATTACATGAAAAAGATACATGTACACACATGTTTACTGCAGCACAATTCACAATTGCAAAGATATGGAACCAACCTAAGTGTCCATTGGCCAACAAGTGGATAAAGAAAACGTGGTATATATATACCATGGAATACTACTCAGCCATTAAGAGGACTGAAATAACATCTTTTGCAACAACTTGGATGTAGCAGGAGGCCATTATTCTAAGTGAAGTAACTCAGGAATGGAAAACCAAATACTGTATGTTCTCACTTATAAATGGGAGCTAAGTTATGATTATACAAAGGCACACAAAGTGATATAACAGACTCTGGAGACTCAGAAGGGGGAGGGATTTTTAAAAAACCCACATATTGAGTATAATCTATAATAGTTGGGTTAAGGGTGCACTAAAATACCAGAATTCACTGGTATATAATTTATCCATGTAACCAAAGACCACTTGTACTCCAAAAGCTATTAAAATTTTAAAAATGGCTGGGGTGGTGGCTCATGCCTATAATCCCAGCACTTTCGAGGCAGGGGCAGACGGATCACCTGAGGTCAGGAGTTTGAGACCAGCCTGACCAACATAGTGAAATCCCGTCTCTACTAAAAACACAAAAATTAGCCAGGCGTGGCGGTGTGCCCCTGTAATCTCAGCTACTTGGGAGGCTGAAGCAGGAGAATTGCTTGAACCCGGGAGGTGGAGGTTGCAGTGAACTGAGATCACGCCATTGCACTCCAGCCTGGGCAACAAAAGCGAAACTCTGTCTCAAAAATAAAAATAAAAATAAATGAAAATTTAAAAATATTTAAAAATAAAAATAAAGAATATCATTTACAGTATTTAAAAAGTAAAACAGAGATACGGTTAATAAAATACGTTCAAGCTCTCTTGAACACAAACACTATAAAACACTGTTGAGAGAAATTAAAGAAAATCTAAATAAATGGAGAGAGATACTACATTCATAGAATGAAAGACTCAATATTGTTAAGATAACAACTCTCTCTAATTTGATCTATGGATTCAAGACAAACTCAGTCAAAATCTCAGCAAGGTTTTTTTTTTTTTTTTAGACAGTGACTTACTCTGTTGCCCAGGCTGGAGTACAGTGTTGCAATAATGGCTAACTGCAGTCTCAACCTCATTAGGCTCAAGTGATCCTCCCACCTCCCAGCCTTTCCAATAGCAGGAACTATAGGTGTGCACCATCATGCCTGGCTAATTTTTTTATTTTATTTCTTTTCTTTTATTTTCTTTTTTAGAGATTGGGTTTTGCCATGTTGCCCAGGCTGGTCTGGAACTCCTGGGCTCAATCGATCTAACCATCTTGGCCTCCCAAAATGCTGGGATTGTAGGTGTGAGCTACCATGCCCAGCCTCCCAGCAAGATTTTTCATGAAAAGTGACAAATTTGTTCTCAAATGTATACAGACATGCAAAGGAACTACAATGGCCAAAGCAATTTTGAAAAAGAAGATCAAAGATGGAGGAATCACAATACCTGTTTTCAAGACTTACTATGAGGCTATAGTATCAAGAAAGCATGGATTGGCTGGGCACAGTGGCTCACGCCTATAATCCCAGCACTTTGGGAGGCTGAGGCAGGCAAATCACTTGAGGTCAGGAGTTCAAGACCAGCTTGGCCAACATGGCAAAACCCTGTCTCTACTAAAAATACAAAAATTAATCGGGCGTGGTGGCTCATGCCTGTAGTCTCAGCTACTTGGGATGCTGAGACAGGAAGACTGCTTGAATCCGGGAAGTGGAGAGAGCTGAGATCACGCCACCGCACTCCAGCCTGGGCGACAAAGCGAGACTTTGTCAAAAAGAAAAAAAAAAGCAAGCAAGCAAGCATGGATTGACATAAAAGATAAATCAGTAGAGTGGAAGAGTCCAGAAACAAAACCACATGTATACAGTCAATTACTCCAACGAAGGTATCAAAGCAATTCAGCAGGGAAAGTTTTTTTCAACAATAGTGCTAAACAACTGGACATCTAAATAGAAAATAGTGAACTTTAACTCCTACCTTACATCATATACAAAAATTAACTTGAAGTCAATGAAAGACCTAAATGTAAAAACTGAAATGATCAAGCTTCTGGAATTAAAAAATATTCATAACCTGGGGTAGGCAAAGTTTTTTTAAAGTAGATACAGAAAGCACTCATCAAAAGGAAAATACTGATTCACTGGCCTTTATAAAAATTAAAACTTCTGCTCTTTGAGTGACACCATTAAGAAAACGAAAAGACAAGCCACAGACTGGGAACAAACATTTATAATACATATATCTGCTAAAGAACTTGTATCTAGAATATGTAAAGAATTCTTGCGATTCAATAAGACAGTAAACAGACCAATTTTTGACATTAAAAAGGAACAAAAGTTTTTTTTTTTTTTTTTTTTTTTTTTTTTTTTTTTTTTTTTTTTTTTTTTTTGAGACGGAGTCTCGCTCTGTCGCCCAGGCTGGAGTGCAGTGGCCGGATCTCAGCTCACTGCAAGCTCCGCCTCCCGGGTTTATGCCATTCTCCTGCCTCAGCCTCCGGAGTAGCTGGGACTACAGGCGCCCGCCACCTCGCCCGGCTAGATTTTTGTATTTTTTTAGTAGAGACAGGGTTTCACCGTGTTCGCCAGGATGGTCTTGATCTCCTGACCTCGTGATCCGCCCGTCTCGGCCTCCCAAAGTGCTGGGATTACAGGCTTGAGCCACCGCGCCCGGCCTGAACAAAAGTTTTAAATAGACATCTATAAGAGAGATATACAAATAACAAATAAATGGCTGGGCACGGTGGCTCACACCTGTAATCCCAGCACTTTGGGAGGTCAAGGCAGGAGGATCACTTGAGGTCAGGAGATCGAGACCAGCCTGTGTAACACAGTGCAACCTCGTCTCTACTAAAAATACAAAAAATTAGCTGGGTGTGGTGGTGGGCACCTGTAGTCCCAGCTCCTCAGGAGGCTGGAACAGGAGAATGGTGCGAACCTGGGAGGCAGAGCTTGCAGTGACCCAAGATCACACCACTGCACTCCAGCCTGGGTGACAGAGCGAGACTCCATCTCAAAAAAAAAAAAAAAAAAAGCAAATAAACACATGAAAGGACATTCAGTATCAACAGTTAACAGGGAAACAAAAATTCAAGCCACAACAAACTGTCACTACACACCATCTTGAATAGCTAAACCTAAAAAGGTTGACAATAACAAGTGTCAGCAAAGATGCAGAACTCTCACATATTGCCGGTGCATATAAAATGGTCTAACTACTTGGGGAAAGTGCTTCCAGTTTCTTATAAAGTCAATCACACATCTACTCTATGGGCTAGTAATTCCACTCCTAGTTATACAAAAGAAATGAAAACATATGCTCACACATAGACTTGTACATAAAATGTTTATAGCAGCTTTATTCACAATAGCCAGAACAACTCAAAAGGCCAACAGGTGAATGAATAAACAAATTGGGATATAATCATACAATGGAATACATCTCAACAATAAAAAGGAATGAAGTACTGATACACACAATATGGATCAATTTCATTACTGTCTTCAATGAACGAAGCCTTTTCCACAGGGCATGTACTGTACTATTCCACTTATTTTTTACTTTTTTTTTTTCTCTTTTTTTGAGACACGGTCTCGCTCTGTCACCCAGTCTGGAGTACAGTGGCTTGATCAAAACTCACTATAGCTTCAGACTCATGGGCTCAATGAATCCACCCACCTTAGCCTCCTGAGTAGCTGGGAACACAGGTGTACACTACCATGCCTGATTATTTTATTTATATATATATATATAGAGAGAGAGAGAGAGAGAGAGAGAGAGAGAGAGAGAGAGAGAGAGAGAGATAGTCTTGCTATGTTGCCCAAGCCAGTCTTGAACTCCTATCTTCATGTGATTCTCCCCCCTTAGCCTCCCAAAATTCTGGGATTACAGGCATGAGCCACTGTACCTGGCTTACTACTCCATTTTTCTGAAGTTCTAGAACAGGCAAAACTCATCTCAGCTGACAGAAATCAAGACAGTGATTGGGGCTAGATGAGAGGTTGATGATGGGTTAATCGTCTTGTCAAGGAGCAGAGGAACTTTCTGCGATGATGTTAATGTTCTGTGTATGATAGGACTGTGGTCTACATGGTTTTCTGCATTTCTGAAAATACAGCAAACTGTATATTTAAGATCTGTGCATTTGGCCGGGCGTGTGGCTCACGCCTGTAATCCCAGCACTTTGAGAGGCCAAGGCAGGTAGATCACCTGAGGTCAGGAGTTCATAACCAGCCTGGTCAACATGGCAAAACCCCGTCTCTACTAAAAATACAAAATCAGCTGGGTATGGTGGCACACACCTGTAGTGCCAGGTACTCAGGTACTCAGAAGGCTGAGGCAGGAGAATCACTTGAACCCGGGAGGCGGAGGTTGCAGTGAGCAGAGATTGTGCCACCGCACTGCAGCCTGGGAGACAGAGCAAGACTCTGTCTCAAAAAAAAAAAAAATTCTGTGCATTTCACTATATGTATTAATTAATTATACTTAAATAAATAGTAGCTACAACACAAGGTGGTTGTGTAAAAACTAAGACGAGATCACAAAGAACAAAAGCTGGGATGCAAACAGTCTTAGTGACACATCCCATCAGCCTGAACAGGACATCGCCGCATCCACAGTGGATTTTACGGCGACCACGAGGCCAGCAAGAATGATTTGTGTTCAGCATGAGGTTTAAGAAGATGGGCAGAGGTGGGAGGAGGAGAGAAAAACTTCCTGTTATTTGGCCATTGAAAATGGTTGCTATTTAGTGACAATTGTTTGCCCAGAAGGTTCACCTTGGGAGCAGCTGACTCCCAGAAGATGCCAGATAAAAGCACAATTATTGATCATCTATCAAGGCGGGCACTAATCAATATATCAAAGTTTCTTCTGTAAAAGTTACCACTAAAGGTACTGCACTAAAACAGATGGACAATTGCCCTGGTGGTAGCCTTTAATTAAAGAAGATTCCAAGAAATTCAGAGTAAGAACTGTTCTGACCACCTGCCTGCCAAGTGTGGGGAGCTCTCAATCAAATCTTGGTAACAGCCTTCTAGCAGAGGAAACACCTGCAATTGAGTCCCCACACTGAGGCTGTGGTCTCTGTGGCTTCCTTTCTCTTTGAGGGTGGAGACACCAAAGCAGGTCTAACTTAACAGCAATCTCAGTTGCATCAACTCTACATTTAAGACATCCAAAACCCTGCTGTCGGAGCTACTGACCAGTCCCCCCAAGAGTGAAGGGGGAGTGAGGAGGAAGAGGGAGGGGGCTAAGGTCCTTGAGTCCCTGGAATTCTTTGAGGAGTCTCCAATTTGGCTTCTTACCATCATCTGCATGGAAATATAGAGCTAAGAATATTTGTTGTTTCTTTTCCCCAAATTATGCAAATGCTTATGCATAAAGGCCTTGCTTGGTCCAGGAATAGTAGGGAATCAAGAACCAGGGCTTATTGTTTGGATGAGCCTGGTCTTTTTGGACTGCAAGTACACAGAACTGGAATAATAATCCTTGACTCACGAACTTGTCCCTGCTCCATGAATGGCTCCTATTTTCAAGTAATGTAATCATAAATCCACGAGCTCGCCTGAGGCAACTATCCTACGTCCATCATTCCCTTGGGAAACCCTTCCCAATTTCATCAATGAAAGCAATGCAGGGATAGCCTAAAGCTCCCAACACTTCCTCTAACACAGATTCAACTTAGGATGCAAAGAGAGGTTTCTTCTCCAAGCCAGAGTCAGTATCCACAAGGCTGGGTGCTCACCTGGATTACCAAGCAGCTCCCTGCACGGAGGCTTTGCAATCTGCAAGCCTGATTTATTTTTTTCAATAAGAGAAAATAAATATTGTGGATATGTAAAATGTAAAATATCACAATATTTATTTTTGAACTCGGATGTAAATCAGTCACTGTGAAAACCACAGGAGAATCTATATTCTTATCCCCTCCTCCCTCCGCTAACTGTACTGTGAAATAGGCAGTAACTTTTAAAAATCGTCCTTCTATTTGTTTCTAGCCCTAACACTAAAGACAGAGTTAAGAATACGGAGCCTGAGAAGGAATTGCTCCTGGAATGCCTAATTCCCTCAAATGGTACAACTGGAAATGAAAGCAGAGACCCAACCAACGTGTGGGAGTTAAGTTGTATACCTGGTAGGGACAAGTACTAAGCTTTATTCAACTGCGCACTCCGTCCTACAGAAGGAGGTGTGTGGCTGGGCTGAGGATATAAGGGTTTTGCAAGGGGCCTGTTCAGTTATTACAGGCCAGTCTCCACATATGTTAAATGTACTGTAGAGCAGGACAAGAGGGAAACTGAAGAGACTGAAGGACCAGGGAGGAGGGAAAGGATCTTGAATGGATTTGCAACTCAAGCAGAGCTCTTTGAAGGAAAGCCATTTAAATCTGAGCTGTTCCTAATATTAATTATCCTGAACATCTCACAGGCTCAGATTCACATGCTACAAAGCCTTTTAATTTTCCTACCTGTCCCTGGCACTAGTGACGATAAATCAGATATACAGAGAAACCACAAAAAAACCACACATGACTAACGAACCAGCCCGTTAATGGGGAGCAAAGATCATTTGCCAAGATGACTTATTCAGACACTGTCACAGATCATAACCAGCAATACCCTGGCGGCTGAACGCAGCAGGCACAAAGGGCAGGAGCTGGGGCGCTCCCTGCCAAATCACAGGCACCCTCCGACGCCTGCTATCTAGGCATGACAGATTTTACTCATGGGTGCCACCTCCACTCCCTCAAGTCAGATTTGCCCTCGGAAAATTGCTGCAACTTCTAAAAGGCCTGCTGGGTCACTGAGCTGCTAAGCTTCTAAACCTGACTATAGCTCTTACTTTGAGGCTCCTTGGAATTCCAGGTACCCTGAGGGAGAAGACCCAGCCTCAGCCACTAGCAACCTTAACTGTTAGTTTATACATCTTTAATGTAGCCATTCATTCAAGTATCTGAGTTCCAACTAAATGTCAGACCCTATTCTAGGTGCTTGGGCAGATCCATAAACAAAACAGTAAAGAGGTGGAAGTGGAGGAGAGAGAAGGGTCCCCTAAATGACAACCTGTTGGTTTTACCATGAAGACGGAGGTCCAGTAATAAGCAGGAATTTCCAATCAGAGTTGATGGAACAGCTGCGACTTGACCCAGCTTGGATTCTTAACAGAACTGCAGCATACAGTGGTTTATAAGAACACTGGGACAACAGCACAGGGAAGGTGGGGAAATTCAATCCACATTCTCCTCGCCCAGCCCTGGACTCTGGAGTGGTGCTGGTGCTGCATCTGACCAGAGGAAGGAGCCCTTCTGTGGTCTGTTTGAAAACACCATATGGTCAAGTGCAAGTCCCAACGCGTTCTCAGTGCCCCAGCCAGCCTAATTCCCTTTTATAACAAGCCCCCTTCACTGGAAGGAACAGGTTCCCCAGAACAACCACCAAGCACTGGCCAGGCGCGGAGGCTCGTGCCTGTCATCTCAGCACTTCGGGAGGCTGAGGCGAGTGGATCACCTGAGGTCAGGAGATCGAGACCAGCCTGGCCAATACAGCAAAACCCCGTTTCTACTAAAAATACAACAATTAGCCAGGTGTGGTGGGGCACCTGTAATCCCAGTTACTTGGGAGGTTAAGTCATGAGAATCACTTAAACCTGGAACCTGGGAGGCGGAGGCTGCAGTGAGCCAAGACCACACCACTGCACTGCAGCCTCGGCGACAAAGCAAGACTCCGTCTTAAAAAACAAAACAAAACAAACACAAACAAACAACAACAACAACAACAACAACAACAACAACAACACAACCAAGAATCATGGGTAGGACCCAAGGCAGTCCGAATTCTTCCACTGAGATATAACCCGAAAAAGCTGTACATTTCCATGTGTGAGACAAGTTTGTTTGAACTTGAATCCATAGGCAACCCGCCTAAAAGTGACATCCCTCCTTTCCCATATTATCCTTAGATCTGAAGGGCAAGGCTACTACCAAGCCTTCACCCGTTTACATTCTAGCCAACACCTTTACTCTTCATGATTCCAAGCTGAGGGTAATGGGAATAATTAACTTAATCAACAGCCTGAATATCTACTCTTGGCTAGGTGCTAGACAGAGACGCAGCAGTGAATATCACGACCCCATCAACACCACCACTACCACCACACCATTGTCCCTGATTTCCAGTACAAGATATCTCAAAACAGAGTTCGGATAGCCCAGCTGCTATGGAGTCCCTGACCAGACTGGCAGTTCACTTAGGGGCCAGGGCCAGAAGCAAGAGGGTCTATAACCAGCTTATTCTCCTCTCTTTCACCCCATTTTACAAGACGGTCCAGGAAGGAGAGGTGGCTTGCCCAAAGTCAGACAGTTGAGAGTGAGCTGAAACTCCAACCCATATTCTGTGGGTCTCCTCTCTCCACCACATTGCTTTTGCCAAGGTTCCAAAATTGGAAAGTGAGGAAAAATAGTTGGTTCTAGTGACAGAGTGTTTCCTGACGTATGCATGTCCAGAACCTGCAGCCTCAACCATCTTATCAACACAGACCTGCTGACCATGTCCATCTCTCCGGATGCTCACGAATACATGGTGTTGATCCAGAGTCCAAGCGTCCAGTTTTCACTCATGCTCATTTATCACCCTCTCTGACTCTCTCCTGATATTTACTTTCACTTTAAAATCTTATAAGAACAGGGCCTTTTTTAACTGATGCCAGCTCCCCCCTCTGTTCCTTGGATTTAATCAATCCATGTCTGGAAATAAACCAGAGAGGAAAGCAACAGTCCCTTTTGTGAAAACAGGCACCTTTCTAAAATGATCTACCCCTGGGCATGACACAGATAGAATTTAAATGTGAAGGAAATAAAGACATCCTCCAGCAACCATCATATGCGTTCTTCCTGGGGTGGGACAGCAGGAATGGTAACTGTGTTAACAACTAAACCAAAAACTACTCTACATCTTTCAGGTTGTAATGGGAGGATGGTCAGTGGCAGGAAGCCTGAAGAGACAATAGCTTTCAAAACACAGAAACCAGTCTTCTCCATTCTGAGAAGCTTAAGGTCTTCAAGATTAGTAAGAGAGGGCTAGCTGAACACTAACTCCAAGTACATGCAGCATGCCTCCAGCTAGTACCAGGGGGTGCAAGAAGATGCCAGCTAGAAAGATCCAGACATCTGGCCACCAACTTAGACCTTCTCCCATCACATTATTTTATACCCACCTGCAAAGCACAGAATCCTCACCCCTCTTACCGCCCTCCAGTCACTTCAGCAAGCATCATCCAAGACTCTGCTGGCAAAAGAAACTGTCTTACACAGAGAAGGAAAATCAAGTTCCCTGCTAGCCAGCCCGCCCTTCTTTCCATGACTCCCAGCCCCAGGCATTCGGAAATGGACCACCATCTAAGTGCAAACACAGAGAGCATCTCTTCTGAGGAGGACGGTAGTTAATTTTTTTTTTTTTTTGAGACGGAGTCTTGCTCTGTTGCCCAGGCTGGAGTGCAGTGGCCGGATCTCAGCTCACTGCAAGCTCCGCCTCCCGGGTTCCCGCCATTCTCCTGTCTCAGCCTCCCGAGTAGCTGGGACTACAGGCTGCCCGCCACCTCGCCCGGCTAGTTTTTTGTATTTTTTATTAGAGACGGGGTTTCACCGTGTTAGCCAGGATGGTCTCGATCTCCTGACCTCGTGATCCGCCCGTCTCGGCCCCCCCAAAGTGCTGGGATTACAGGCTTGAGCCACCGCGCCTGGCCAATTCTTAACCCTTTGGGGGATCAGTTTGAAAATCCGATAGCACCTCTGGATGTCCCATGAAAAACTGCATGCATGCAATTTATATGTAATTTCGCTGGGGGTCATTGCCCTCCTAGGAAGTCGAGAGAGGCAAAAAGAGCCACTGTGCTCAGAAGCAGCTTTGAGAAAGAGCTATGGGTGGTGCTTTTGAGTATTCAACAGCTTAGTTCCTTAACAAGAAAGGGAGAAATTAATGCCCCTTACTCAGCTGCTGCAAGTTCCAGCTTTCAATCAACCTGAGATTTCAACAGGAATCGGGAAACTGAGAGCACACAAACATGCACACACACACATACACACCAAGCACTCAGCTTCCTTGTGGCTTCCTATTGTAACTTCACAAAATGTCCTGTGATTGCTAGTTAAGTCTCCAAACAAAGTAACAGCAGAGATAAAAAGAGGAAGAGAGGTGGGCGCTGGAAGGGAGAATAGTTCAGACAAGGAGAAGGGGATAATCTGGCTAAGCTCTCCATCGGCTCTGAGCAGGTCTTGACAGAGCAGGTCCTGATCCTTGCTGCCTGCTCTTCCTCGAAATCAGGGCCGACCTGCTGACTTCTTTGCAGCAAATCAAAAGTCCAGGCAAAAGCAGCCCTTTCTTTCCTTTGAGTCTATGGGGAGGGGAGAGCATCCTCTCATTTCTAGGGAGGAGACCCTGGCCCACAGCTTGCCCACGGCCCCCTCGTGGCCTGGGGGTGTCACTGCAGCCCCCTCTGCATTGCTGGGCACCATCCGCACGCAGGCAGTTCTAACAGTGGTCCAGCAGAATATTTAGTCAGCAGTGGCAAACTGGCAACTGTCTTCAAGCCTTGTGAGGCTTGTGTTTGCTTCTGATTTCTTAAACTAAGACTCAGACTTAAAGTGATCCTTCTAAATCCCTCCTTGTACAATCCCTACAGTGAACCAGCTCAAGACCTGCTTCATTAAGCCAATAACCTCGGAGCTTCTGTAACATGACCACTGCTTTATCATCTCTTCCTGCATTACATGCAATTATGTACAATCGTGTACAATTGTTCCAAAGTTCAATAGAAACAGAATGCACAACATCCTCTGGTTTGTAGGTTGCTTACTAGATTACAAAATATTTGCAGGACACCAAATATCCCCTTAAATCCTGGGTTTTCAGGTAAGCAAGTCCTACAGGGGTTTTGGACTTAAGGTTACACAGTGAAAAAGAATGGAATCAGTGACTCTGTGTCCATAAATGCAAAAAGCGGGTGCATTAAGAAACCTGAACTCCTCTCTCATTAGCAACTCCGCAACGGGGAGGAGTGGAGCTCACTGGGGCTGGAGGTCGGACAGGACAGACCAGAGTCTGGGAGTGAGGGGGCAGTTGGTCTAGGGGTTCAGCTGCCATCTGTCACGGTGGGGACGATTAACTGACCCGAGTGGTGGGAAACTGTGTAGGGAGGAGAGAAGGTGGGACATTGGGGAGGAAAAGGGAAGGTGCAAAGTGCAGTCTGCTGGGCCATAAGTAGACCCGGGACCAGGAGTGACTGAGGCAAGGGAAAGGGGTGGGAACACCGGGACCGGGAGTGACTGAGGCAAGGGAAAGGGGTGGGAACACCGGGACCAGGAGTGACTGAGGCAAGGGAAAGAGGATCTTCTCCTTAGTGGGGGCAATTGGTGGGAAGAATTGGAGGGGCTGAGTCCATACCTCCTTGACTTTCTCCCGCTGGGCTCGCACTCGGCTCTGGGGCTCCTGACTCTCATCGGCCCTCATTCCCAGGACCGGGTGGCGGAGGCGGCTCCGGAATGCGTTGAAGTCAAAGCGAAAAGAGACGCCCTCATCCCCGGGCCTGGAGGCCGGGATGCTATTGCCCCGGGCCGCCGTGGCCTCCTCGCGGGGCCCGGTGGGGCGGGTGCGCCGCAGCCCCCCTTTCCTGCGGCGGGGACTGGCCCGGCTGCTGGGGTCATCCTCGCCCGGGGCCGGCACGGCAGGGGCCGGGTTGGGAGGCGGCTCCTGCTCGTGGGCTGGGGCATGGCCGACGATTTCGGCCACCACCTCCAGCCCAGGTTGCTGGGTCCGGGGGGCCAGGAAGAGGCGCTTGAGGCGAGAGGAGTGGGGCAGCAGGAAGAGGGCCCCGAAGCACAGGGTGACGAGACCCGAGAGGAAGAGGAGAAAGAGGAACTTCTGCGGCAGCCGCAGCCCCCACGGGGAGGCCGGGACGAAGCCGGGCACTTTCCTCATGAGCATCTTGGTCGGGCCGGGGGCTCCAGAGGCCCTCAGAGTCCAGGCACGTGTCTGCGGGGCCGCGGTGAGGAGAGGGCGTCCGGAGCGCCGCCCGGGATGGGGATCCCTGGGCAGGGCTGCCAACCCTAAGAGTTTCGCCGCTTCGGAGGACTGTCCCCGAAGTTCAGGGAGTTTGGAGCGAGTCCTCCCGCGAGGAGGCGGGGGCGCAGCGGCCTCGGCGGGGCCCGGGCGAGCGGAGCGGCACGGCTCGGGGCCCGGGCCCGCAGCGACCGGCCGCGCGCCGCAGCCTCCCCTCCGGCCGAGCCCTCCCCGCCGCGCCGGGGCCCGCGCCTTCCCGCGCTGCGGCCTCCGGGGCCGTCACATGCCGTCCGCGGCGTCCCGGCTGTCCGCGCCGAGGGGCGCCCGCAGGCCCGCACCCAGCCGCCCTCCGCCCCTAGGGCTCCCGCCTGCGCTGGTCAGCGCCCAAAGTTTCAGCTTCAGAAGCAGTTTCCGGAGGGGACCGAGGTGATGCGGGGCAGGCGTGTCAGCGCCGCCCCAAGCGCGCGCACACCCGGCCCGGTCGCGACGCGCCCGGTTCGACTATCTGGACACGTCCACAACTTTCTCCGCCGCCGAGCGGGCGCCAAGAGCGGCCAGGGAGCAGGAGAAGGCACTTCCGAGCCTGCGGGGGTAGGGGGCTTCCCCGGACCCCAGAGAGCGCAGGGATGCCCGAGTCCGGAGCCGCGGCTGGGCGGCTGCAGCTGCGCCCAAGAGCGCGGGCTCCCGCCCCTCCAACTCGGTAGGGCGCGGGTCTCCCGCTGGGATCACCTGTTCCCGGCCCAGCCGGCTCAGCGGAGCGCGCAGCCCCGGCCGCGCCTCCCCCGCTGCAGCTGTCGTCCTCGCAGCGACCGCTCCAGACCGGCCGCCGCCGCCAAGCCTGCGCCCCACACGCTCTCACAGCCGCCGGGCAGCCTCAGCCGCCGTCCCCGCCGCCGCCGCTCGGGCTTTCACTGCGACAGCGCTCGCCGCCCCGCCTCCTGCCGCCCGCCGGCCACGCCCGCCGGCCACGCCCACGCGCGCGCCCCGCGCCCCCTCCCGCCGCCGCCGCGCCGCAGAGGGGCTGAGGGCCGCGCGTCCGGGGGCGGGGCAGAGGCAGAGCGCAGGCGGGAGCGCAGCCCGGCTCCAAGCCCCGCCCTCCCCGAAAGGCCGGCGTCGCGCGCACCCCTGATCCCGCCGGCGCCAATGGTCCAGCCGCGCAGGGCTGGCGAGGGCGAGGGCGGAGAGCGCAGCGAGGGCATTGGCTGCATCCGAGGGATCCCCGTTGGGCCACAGTCGCCCATTGGTTACTGCCCAGTCTTCGCTGGACCCCGAGCGACCGAGACCACCCCTCAATCCGCCCGCTAGGCTTGGGTTGGTGGGCCCCGGAAGCGGGCCGGAGACAGTGCTGCTCTGGAGGGCTGTGCCCGTCGCTGGGTGACCTCTCTCGCCCCCCAGTGTCAGTCCGGGGTTGTCAGGGAGCTGGCAGCCCGCGCCCTGGCGGCTGTCCCGGGCTTCTCAGCGCTAACGCCGAGCCGCGGCGGTGCTGCTCGTGGCTGGAGCCAAGCCAGAGAGCTGTGACCGCGGCGGGGTCGGCGGAGGCGGTGTTTTCACTAACCCCCCGCAGACCACTGCGTGCCTTCCTTTTCCTACAACCCTAAACGGGGCCAGGGCCCCTGGGTGGAGCAGGGAGGGAGGCTGACCGCAGCCTTGAGAAGCAGCGAAAGGAAGAGCGCCCCGAGCGTGTCTACAGAAGACCACACACATCATGTGACGGACGTGTACCTTGATGCCTACGTGTGTTTATATGCACATGTGTGCGTCTGGGCATAGATCCATATGCACACAGACTGGCATGTGGGTGTGTACATGCACTCAAACATACACTTAATTTGGGTATGGACACCCAAGTGATTATACCACAGTATGCATAGACATATATGCAAATTAGTACAAACATGGACATGTGCACCGGCATACCCACATTCAGGCAACAGATACCTCCAAAAACAGCCGGGCATCAACTCCCAGACATGCGTGTCCTCAACCGCAAGGCCGTCACACCTTCCTCCTTGGACTTCGTCTCTGCATCTTCCCTTCCTGTTAAACCTAACCCAGGGTGAAGCAACATTGTGCTGTGTGGGTCTTTCATGCAAAACACTTTATAGAGACAACAGCAGAGGGAGAGACAAATTAAGAGGTTTGTAATAGGCAAGAGGGAAAATATCTACTTTCAACTGCAATTTAAAATGAAATGCAGCATTGACGAGACAGAAAATACTGCAGGGAAGCCTTTCCCAACAGAAGAAGGGGGCCAGGCAGGCTCTCTCCTCGTAAATCTTGCTTCTTCCCTGAGGTCTGATGCGGATGGGCGGCTGGGACTCAGTCATCCTTCTACCTCTGGCCAGACAACTGACAGCAGACCAACCCTCGATGTTTAAATATCCCTGGCATGCAACTTTCTCTCAACTGAAAATGAAAGTGGGGTAACAGGTGCAAACATTTTGGTCACTGGAGATGACTAATCCTTCCCAATCCCACAAATACACGCAGCTTAAATATAAAATTCTAATTCAGATATTTCAATCTCTTGTGAGTTTGGTTGGCAGGTTGATGTGGAGCCAGCTGTGCATGTCAGAGATAAGCATGTGACCCTTTTGGGTGCAGGAGCCCAGAGACCTGGCCTGGCCTCACCCATGTCGCCAACACCCAAGCATCGTCTCACTGGGTCTCAGTGCAGGAAAGGGCAGCCATGTCTTTGGAGAACCAGGCAGGGAGCCAGCATTAATTAGAGTCATCATCTGCATTGTTCCTCATTGAGAGTGTAGGGGAATCACTGTTCAGTCCCCTGTGAAGGTAGGTTCCAGAAAGGGAGAAGAGCAGAGCTGAATCTCAGAAGGAAATATCTGTTTGAACTAGATGCTCACTGTGATGTGACACTCTGACCAAACTCTGCTGTGCTCCGTGAGCCAGGGTAGAAAGTGGGGCTACAGCAAGACTGACGTGCCTTTCAAACTCAGGCTACGAAAACTGGAGGCCCCAGCAGGTAACTCCATTTCAAAGTGATGTGATGTTGGTGATCACACCAAGTTGTTGATACCATCACTTGCTAGGGAGATACCAGTCTCTCTCTAAAAAGCTTTCTGAAACCCTGGGTGTCCCCTTGCCCCACACCTCTAGCCCCCAGAGACCTCATACATCCCGTGGCTCTTCTCCCACTGACTTGTGACTATTGGCGTGCTTTCCCAAAGCAGATGCTCCGTTCTTCACCATGGCTTGCTCACTTCTCTAACTCTCTAACTTACCTAACTGCCCAGTTCTTAATCACAATGCCTTCCACATGGGCACTGCATTTGCTCAGTAAATGAATGAAGAAATGAGTGAGTAGATGCCCATTTCACAGATGTGGAAACTGAGGCTCAGGGAATGGAACAACAGTGAACTAACATTTTCTATGTGCCAAATACATATTGTTTCATTTACTTTCCAGAATAATCTTTGTGGTAGATAATTATTAACAGCCCCATTTTACAGATAAGAATACCAAGGAGACTTGGGATGAGTTATAAGTATCTATATTAGAGTTCTCCAGAACAACAGAACCAATAGGCTATATATAGATATATAAAAAGAGATTTATTATGAGAGATTGACTTCTGTGATTATGGAAGGCTGAGAAGTTCCACAGTCTGCCAACTGCAATCTGGAGGTCTAAAAAACTGGTGGCGTAGTGTTCCAGTCCAAGCCAGGAGGCCTGATAGTGTAAATACCAGTCTGGTCTGAAGACCCGAGAACCAGGAGAGCTGACGTCCAAGGGCAGGAGAAGATGGATGTTCCAGCTCAAGCACAGAGCATGGATTTGCCATTCCTCTTCCTTTTTGTTCTGTTTGGGCCATCGGTGGATTGGATACTGCCCATCCACATTGTTAAGGGCAGATCTTCTTTACTCAATTTACTGATTAAATTACTAATCTCTTCCAGAAATTCCCTTACAGACACACCCAGAAGTGATGTTTTACCAGCTATGTAAGCATCCCTTAGCCCAGTCAAATTGACACACAAACTTAACCTTCACAGTATCTTTCTCAGTTTAATTCAGAAATTCAAACGGAACTGAGAACAGAAACAAACAGCTATTTCTAAAAAATCTATTCTGTCAACAAATCTTTATTCAAATTAGATGCAAGATATTGCACTAGTGTTGGACACAAAGGTGAGCAAAGCATGGTCCCTTGTTACTATCGATTCATTCATCCAGTAAAAAACTACTTATTGAACACCTGCTATGTGCCAGGTACAGAGAGGCAGGGGATACAGCCCTGTCACGTGAAGCCTGCCTTCATGGAACTTCTTGTCTAAAAGGCAACAAACACAGACCAATCTGGCCCATCAGGAAGGGAACCCCCAGGCACCAGTGTTAGTGCTTAACTCACATCCTGTCTTACCCTCGCAACAGCCCTCTCTGAGGTAGGTCTCAAGAACCCA
Organism: Rhinopithecus roxellana; assembly: GCF_007565055.1. Classification (NCBI taxonomy): domain Eukaryota; kingdom Metazoa; phylum Chordata; class Mammalia; order Primates; family Cercopithecidae; genus Rhinopithecus; species Rhinopithecus roxellana. The sequence goes on along the minus strand of NC_044560.1, from coordinate 14,613,586 downwards.
GTCTAGCAGATGGGGAAATTGAGACTCAGGGTGTGACGTAACTTGTCCAAAGCCACATAGGGCAAATAAGAGAGGAACTCAGGCCCACCTAATCACAGAATCTATGTGCTTTCTGTTAATGATATTAGCAACTACTAAGATTGATGGAGCACTTACTATGTGATTGAACCCTTTTGAAAATATGTTAAAGACTAAACAGGCCAGGCACAGTAGCTCATGCCTGTAATCTCAGCACTTTGGGAGGCCAAGGTAGGCGGATCACCTGAGGTCAGGAGTTCAAGACCAGCCTGGCCCACATGGGGAAATCCTGTCTCCACTAAAAATACAGAAATTAGCTGGGCATGGTGGCATGTGCCTGTAATCCCAGCTACTCAGGAGGCTGAGGCACGAGAATCACCTGAAGCTGGGAGTTGGAGGCTATAGTGACCCAAGATCATGCCACTGCTCTCTAGCCTTGGTGATACAGTGAGGCGCTATCTCAAATAAAAAAAATAATAATAAGACTAACTTATTTGATCCTTACAGCACCCCATGTGAGGGGTACCATTAAGCACAGAGATGTTAAGGAACTTACCCCAAGTCACACAGCTGGGAAGTGGCAGAAGAGAGATTTGAGCCCAGACAATCAGGATCCAGAGCCCTCTATGCCTGTCAGAGTCTACTGTCTCCCTCTTGTAATGCTGTGAGAGCAGGTTCTATAGGTAGTGAGAGCAAGGAAAAAGCACTGGCCTCAGGCAAGATCATCACAGGTTCGTTGGGAGGATTATGTAAGTTCATTCAGTTGTTCAACAAGCAGGTACAAGACACCTGATGTATATACCCAACCCAAGGCAATACACTAAGCTTTAGGGATACAGTAGTGAGGAAAAACAGACACATTTCTCCCATCATGGAGCCTACAGTCTCATGGGGAAGATGAGTTTAAACAAATAACTTCCAAAGGAGTATGAGCTGAGATGAGAGAGAGGAAGGAGAGAGAAACATTGCCCTAAGAGCAGGCAACAGTGGGCCTGGACCCAGGCTTCCCTGGGTGGCCAGGGGAGGCTCTCCCTGAGGATGAGTGCAGTTACCTAGGCAGAAGGAGAGTGAGAATGTCCAGGCTGAGGGGGCAGCACAGGCAAAGTCCCTGGGTTGGAGGGAACATGGTGCTTTTGAGAATAGAAGTCAGTAGGTCTGGAGTAGAGAGAGTGATGGAGAAAGACAAGAAGTGACACCGAATGAATTAGGGCAGGAGTGGGAATGTGTAGGCAGAGGTGGGTGGGCAGATTCTGACGAATATTTTTAAAGGTTACTCTAGCTACAGTGTGGAAGGCAGAATGGAAGACAGGGGTGAATGAAGGGGGTACCTTTCAGAGGATATTGCAATAGTCTGTGCTAGACTTTTTGGGGAGTGGGAGATGGATAGCACCACAGGATCCAAACCGTATTTAGAAGTCAAAGTTGACAGGATCAGGTGCTGGCTTGAACTTGGGCAGTGATGGAGAGGGAGGTATCTCCCAGGGTCTCTTATGTGCCTGGTGGGGGTATTTGTTGAGATGGGAGCAGTGAACCAGGCTGTAAGGGATTCCCCTTCAGCTCCTGCACTGAGGAGGCAGCTGGGCAGTTGGTGCAGAATCTGAATCTCAAATGGTCATTAGTCTCATTTAGAATCGAAGACTACAGATAAAGTCAAGCTCGAGCCAAGAGATAATCATCAAGCAGCTTCCTTAATAGCCACCAGACAAATTTGGCACTGGGCAGAAGAGACACTGATGACTGTGGAAGGGGCTGCACCCCTGAGAGCACACCAAGTTAGTCCTGAGAGACAAAAGGCCCTGCAGCCATCCTGGCCTCACCCCAGCAGGCTGCGGGATCCAATCAATACCTCACTGTGCAGTAGGGGTCAATTTCAGGGTCATAGAACCAGGAACACCTGGCATGAGGCTTTTAAAATGACAACGTAAAGGTTTTATTTTAACTCTTCTTACCCGAGTCCCCGGTCCTGCGGCAGAAGCAGCGGTCAGCTGGGGCTTTGCCATGGATCCTAGCACTGGGTGCCTAGTGGTTAGAGCAGGGGAGCAGAGGTTGTCTATCGGGGGCAATTTTGCCCTCAGGGAATATTTGGTGATTTCTGGAGATAATTTAGATTGTCACAACCGGGGGCGGAGTGCCACTAGTGGGTGGAGGTCAGAGATGCTACTGCACATCCTGCAATGCACAGCACAGTCCCCCACAACAAAGAATTATCGGGTCCCAGGCCGGGCGCGGTGGCTCAAGCCTGTAATCCCAGCACTTTGGGAGGCCGAGACGGGCGGATCACGAGGTCAGGAGATGGAGACCATCCTGGCTAACACTGTGAAACCCCGTCTCTACTAAAAAATACAAAAAACTAGCCGGGCGAGGTGGCGGTCGCCTGTAGTCCCAGCTACTCGGGAGGCTGAGGCAGGAGAATGGCGTGAACCCGGGAGGCGGAGCTTGCAGTGAGCTGAGATCCGGCCACTGCACTCCAGCCCGGGCGACAGAGTGAGACTCCGTCTCAAAAAAAAAAAAAAAAAAAAAAAAAAAAAAAAAAAAAAAAAGAATTATCGGGTCCCAAATATCAGTGGTGCAAAGGGTAAAAAACCCTGGCTCCGAGCCAAGGCTGTGAGGTCAGACAGGTTCGGGTCTGAAATCCTGGTTTTACCACACATTTGGCTGGTTGATCTTGGGTAACTTGTTTGACTTCTCTGAGCCTTAATTTCTCCATCTGTCAAACGGGATTAATAGTGATACTCACCTCAGAAAGATGATGTGAGGATTAGATAAGATCACTGGCAAAGAGCTTGAGGCAAATGTTTACTCATCCTTTGAGTGAGCGGGTCTACTCCCAAAGCCAAGTCCTTAGTATGCTGGAGAAGGGAACATGGAGTGGTAAGAATGAGGACCCTGCAGCTACAGTGCCAGCTCTAAGCCTGGACTCAGTCACTTACTAGCGGTGACACCTTGGGAAATTGCCCACTTTTTGAAGCCTGAGTTTCCTCATCTGTGAAATGAAGATGATCATAGTGCCCACGATGTAGGATGGATATGAGGACTTAGGAGCTAATTTTTATAAATATCTCAGCATAGTGTCTGGCACACAGCAGCACTCAATAAATATGAAGTAATGTTACACAAGACAAAAAGAATCAGCACTGCCTCATTTCCTAGTGGCAGGCAAGATAGCAACCCAAACTGCTATATTGTAACTCAGAGCTTTCAGAGATGCTAGAATTTAAAATACTCTGTCCATGGTCCCTATAAGAACTTTCACTTGTCAGACTGTACACACAGCTTTTTCATTTCAGAAGATATGATCCCTGTTTGGATGATATTTCATTTCAGAAGATATGATCCCTGTTTAGGAAGTCCTGTGGTGCTAAGCGCTGCTCAGAGAAGCCCCTCCTCTCCAGGAGTTTCGAGATCATTCAACCAATGGTGGAATGTTGCGGACGTGCAATTTAAGGATCAGAGCCTGTAAGTAACTTGCAGCTGGAGGCAGAGCAGACGCTGGCTAGCAGTACTTAGGAATCCCAGCTGAGACTGCTTCCACACAGGAAGGCATCAAGGTTCTTCTTGTTCCCATGGTCCTGGGTTATGTTTACCTCACTGACATTGTGAGGATAAAATGAAATAATCCATATTAATGTCTAAGCAGTGTGCCTGGCATATAGTAGGAACTAAATGTTAGCTATTATTATTTACAGTCCTAGCACTTTTTAAAGGGCATGCAAAATAAATATCTTTGATTCTCATAAAAATACATTTCCAAAAGCTTACATCAAGCACCATAAAGCCAGAAATAAAACAGTCCCTTTAAAATGCAACCCTGACATAATTTAGTCACCTGGTTCCCCTTGCTAATATCAAGGAGTTTTTGTTTGCGTGTGTGTGTTTTTTAAATGTCCATGAGTTGAGGCTCCAGGTTCTATGTAGTGTGTCAAAGTGTCTGCCCCAGAAGGGCTCAAGGCACCAGCCAGGTGTTGCTGGGTGAACACCACCCAGACCATACAATCATGGGAAGTCCCCTTAAAACTTATCCCCTATGCCATTCAAGTTTTTTTCTAGAAGCAGATTAATAAGCCAGAGTGGCAGAAGGGCATTGTGGTTGTAGCTTTGATTCTCATAAATCCATGTTCGAATCCAAGTTTTGCCTCTTCAGGGACACGTAACCTTGGGCAAGTCTCCTCCTCTGTTTGAGCATCAGTTTCCTTAGCAGTGATGATAGTACTCAACTCAGTATGTTAAATGTTAGTATTATTAGAAGAAGTAAAGCATAGCGAGTTGAAGATCTGCGGTTGATATAGGAAAGAGAAGAAATATTGGGGTTTGAAGAAGGAGTCTCATGGGTTATCTTACTTGTTCCCAGGTCCCACTTCTGCCACTTGATTGGGCGACCTCGGCAGGTCACTCACCTGTCTTAGACCAGTTTCTTCATCTGCAAAGAGGCCCATAATACCTTAAATGAGACGACCCACGGGCAAGCACTTTATGAGTGATAAAGCCAAGAAGCCATATTCATAAGCGCTGTGATCCCTTTTCAGAAAGAATTGTCAACATTCCACAAATATTTATTGTGACCCACACATGATATAAAAAAAGTTTAAACACACCCTAATATTTAAATTTTTAAATTAAAAATTTTAAACATACCGTATTTCTTATTTTATTCCGTTTTATGTTTTAAAAATTATTCTATTCTTTGTATTTTAAAGAAAGAAAAAAGCTGCATGGAGCTAGTCATTTTGCCCTCTTGGCCAAAACGTTCCAGATCGCTGCCTTTGGGGCACTTGGTAAGACTGCCCCGCCCCCTTGTGGTTGAGTGGAGCCGTGTGACGAGCTGTGGCCAATAAGCTGTGAGCAGAAATGACAACTGTCACTTTGAGGCCCAAGCATTTAATCGAGGGTGCCATATCCTCTAGAGCTGCGGCCGTCCCACTAGCAAGGTGACTGACCGTGATGAGATGGCAGCTGCACCCTCAGCCAGGGCCCCGGTGACCAGCAGAGCCTTCTGAGGATCCACACTGGCTGCACCGGCATGGGGCTTAAATGAGAGATTATTAATGTGTGTGGTATTGACTTCTGAGTTTTGGAGCCACTGAATTTTTAACTTTTCAAAAGTTTTTTGTTTGAAGGTAAAATTAATTTTAATAATATATTTTATTTCACCTCATACATCCAAAAGATTATCACTTCAATTTTTTTCTTTTTGTTTTTTGACAGTGTCTTGCTCTGTCACCCAGGCTAGAGTGCAGTGGTGCAATCTTGGCTCACTGCAACCTCCGCCTCCCTGGTTCAAGCGATTCTCTTGTCTCAGCCTCCCGAGTAGCTGAGATTACAGGTGCACGCTGCCACGCCCAACTAATTTTTTGTATTTTAGTAGAGACAGGGTTTCACCATATTGCCCAAGCTGGTCTCAAACTCCTGAGCTTGGGCAATCCACCCGCCTTGGCCTCCCAAAGTGCTGGGATTACAGGCGTGAGCCACTGTGTCTGGCCAAATCCTTTTTTTTTTTAAATTGTAAATCCTCCGTGAGGCCAAGTGCAGTGGCTTATGCCTGTAATCCCAGCACTTTGGGAGGCCCAGGCAGGTGGATCACTTGAGGTCAGGAGTTCAAGACCAGCCTGGCCAACATGGAGAAACCTCGTCTCTACTAAAAATACAAAAATTAGCCAGGACTGGTGGCACGAATATGTAGTCCCAGCTACTTGGGAGACTGAGGCAGGAGAATCTCTTGAACCCAGGAGGTGGAGGTTGCAGTGAGCTGAGATCATGCCACTGCACTCCAGCCTGGGCAATACAGCGAGACTCCATCTCAAAAAAAAAAATCCTTCATGAGAAAAGTTATATTCTTTTTTACATACCAAGTCTTATAATCTACAGTGGGTTTTATGTTTATAGCCCATCTCAATTCAGGCGAGCCACATTTCCAGTGCACTGCAAGCCCTGGTGACTTACGGCTGGTGCCTATGGACATATGTGCTGCCCAGCAACTTATCATCCCCTAAAACTGAAACTCTGTACTCATTAAACACTAACTCTACATTCCTCCCATCACCCAGTCCCCGGTAACCACTATTCTACTTTCTGTTTCTATGAATTTGACTACTATAAGCACCTCATTTAAGTGGAATCATACAGTACTTGTCTTTTTGTGACTGTCTTACTTCACTTAGCGCAGTGTTCTCACAGTTCATCCGTTTGCATGTGACGGAACTTTCTTCCCATTTAAGGCTGAATAATACTCCATCGTGTGTATCTGCCACATTTTCCCTGTCCATTCATCCATTAAAGCACACTTGGTTTGCTTCTATGTTTTTGTTATTGTGAATATGCTGCTATGAATATAAGTATGGGTATATAAATGTTGACTCGTTATGTTATGTGTGTTGTCGTTGTTAAAATGGGATGTTGTACCATGCTCACTGCTTAGGCAGTCTGCTTTTTCTAATGTACCAATATGTCAGGAGCATTTCCATGATATTAAATATTCTTCTAATTCATTGTTCTGAACAGCCAAATAGTATTTCTTATGTGGCTCTATGATCATTTATTTACCCAATCTGCTACCATCGGACATTTAGGTCATTTCTAATTGTTAATTACTTTTGACAAATAGTTTCTCCTTCTCATAATGCCTCATCGCTAACAGAGCAGACAGTAGGAGGACACATTCAGATGGAGGACGGCGTGTCACCCCAGGGCATCCACTGTCACCAGGGTTTTGCCACAGAAGACCCAATATCTTTGTAGCTGTGGAGGGCAGAGCTTTCTCTGGGCATTGCAAGGAGAGCTGTGCACAGCTGTGAAAAGAGTATTGGAGTCAGGAGGCCCCGAGCAGTTCGAGGTCCCGCCACGTTCAAGCCCTCAGACATCCTCTCTGAGCCTCAGTTTCCTTATTTGGAGAATGAGGATGATGATATTGGCCCCTTGGTAGTTTTTGTTTTTCAAATGGACAAATACAACTTGTATACATTTATGGTGTACAGCATGATGTTTTCACATCTATTCACATTGTGGAATGGCTAAATCAAGCTAGCTAACATATGCATTATCTCACCTATTGTTTGTGGTGAGAACACTTAAAGTCTCCTCTCAGAAGTTTTCAAGTATACAATACACAGCTATTAACTACAGACACCAGGTTGTACAATAGATCTCTTGAACTTATTTTTCCTAAGTGAAATTTTGTATTCTTTGACTAACATCTTCCAACCTCCCCTCCTTGCTGCTGATAACCACCATGCTGCTTTCTGCTTCTATGAGTTTGACTTTTTTAGATTTCAGTTTTAAGTGAAATCACACAGTATTTGTCTTTCTGCATCTGGCTTATTTCACTTAACAATGTCCTCCAGGCTCATTTTCTGTATCCGTTCATTTGTTGATGGACATTTAGGCTGATTCTGCATCTTGGCTATTTGAATAATACTGCAACAAAATGGGAGTGCAGATATCTCTTGGATTGATTTGACTTCATTTCCTTTGGATACATACCTAGTAGTGAGATTGTGGGATCATATAATAGTTCTATTTTTAGTTTTTTGAGGAACTTCCATACTGTTTTCCCTAATGGCTATATATATTTTTTTTTTTTAAGTCAGAGTCTCACTGTGTTGCCCAGGCTGGAGTGCAGAGGCGAGATCTCAGCTCATTACAACCTCTGCCTCCCAGGTTCAAGTGATTCCCCTGCCTCAGCCTCCTGAATAGCTGGGACTACAGGTGTGCGCCACCATGCCTAGCTAATTTTTGTATTTTTAGTAGAGACGGGGGTTTCACCATATTGGCCAGACTGGTCTCGAACTCCTGACCAGCCCATAATGGCTATTCTAATTTACACTCCCACCAACAGTGTACAGGTTTCCTTTTTTCCACATCCTTGCCAACATTTGGTATCTTCCATCTTTTTGATAACAGCCATTCTAACAGGTGTTAGTTGATATCCTGTGGTTTAAATTGGAATTTCTCTGATGATCAGTGATGCATTTTTTCCATATACCTGTTGTCCATTCATATGTCTTCTTTTGAGAAATGTCTATTCAGGTCCTTTGCCCTTATTTATTTATTTATTTTTTGAGACGGAGTCTCGCTCTGTCGCCCAGGCTGGAGTACAGTGGCCGGATCTCAGCTCACTGCAAGCTCCGCCTCCTGGGTTTACACCACATTCTCCTGCCTCAGTCTCCCGAGTAGCTGGGACTACAGGCCAGGCTCACCCGGCTAGTTTTTTGTATATTTTAGTAGAGACGGGGTTTCACCGTGTTAGCCAGGATGGTCTCGATCTCCTGACCTCATGATCCGCCCGTCTCGGCCTCCCAAAGTGCTGGGATTACAGGCTTGAGCCACCAAGCCTGGCCCCATTTTTTAATTGAGTCATTTGTTTCCTTGCTATTAAGTTGTTTGAGTCACTTATATATTTTGAATGTTAACCCCTTGTCAGATGTATAGTTGTGAATAATTTCTCCAATTCCATTGGTTATCTCTTCACTGTGTTGTTTCTTTGACTGTGCAAAAACTCTCTAGTTTGATGTAGTCCCATTTGCCTATTTTTGCTTTTGTTGCCTATGCTTTTGGGATCATATCCAAAAAACCATCGCCCAGACTGTCACGGAGTTTTCCCCCTATGTTTTCTTCTAGTGGTTTTCTTCTAGTGTTGAAGTCTTTCATCAATTTTGAGTTGATTTTGATGTAAGAGAAGGGTCCAATTTCATTCTTCCGCATGCGGATATCCAGTTTCCCCAAACCATTTCTTGGAGAGACTATCTTTTCCCCATTGTGCGTTCTTGGCCCCTTGATGTTGTCATGAAGGTAAGTTTGACTGTGAATTCTGTTAAGGAAGTCAGACTGAGCACACACATAGAGCTCTGCTTTCTCCTGATGCTCCGCTAAACTCGAAGGCAGAAAGGATTATTTTTTAAAGACATGAAACCATGAGGATAGTTAGCACAAAAGAGGAGATGACATTAGAAAAATTTGGAAGGCAGCAGATCGATGGCCTTTAACTTAGCGGAAGCAAGAACCCCGAACCCATGGGGTACTGTGGCTCACACCTGTAATCCCAAAACTTTGGGAGGCTGAGGCGGGTGGATCACTTGAGGCCAGGAATTTGAGACCAGCCTGGCCAACATAGTGAAACCCCGCCTCTACTAAAAATACAAAAAATTAGCTGGGCGTGGTGGCATGTGCCTATAATCCTAGCTACTCAGGAGGCTGAGGCAAGAGAATCGCTTGAACCCGAGAGGCGGAGGTTGCAGTAAGCCGAGATCGCGCCACTGCACTCCAGCCTGGTCCACAGGGTGAGACTCTGTCTCAAAAAATAAATAAATAAAAATAAAGAACCCTGAATCCTAAACTGCCAATGGGGAAAGATGAAAGTAACCCAGTTTATGCTGCAGAACCCCCAATGGCTCAGTGATTGTCTGCAGATACCGAGGTGAGGTGGAACTGATGACAGCAGAGTGCTTCCCTTCCCTTCTTTGACTTCCCTCCACCCAGTTACTGCGTCTGATGGAAACACTGGTCAGGTCTGAGGTGCAGGGGTAAGCGAGGCTGTCCCCTCTATGGGCACATGCAGCTGCTGTGTGCCAGGCACTCTGATGGGCTTCAGGTGTCTGGGGTGGGGGAGGGCGGCAGACACAGAAGCACAGCCAAAGTGGGTCCGTCCCAGGAGGTGGACTCTTCCGGACCCAGAAGAAAGCCTGCAGAGGCAAGTTACAGACCAAGACGAAGGAGATGCAGGCAGGGAGGTCTGGCGGGCTGCCTCACCCAGAGGTTGGAGCAAATTCTTAAGATGGGGTCTTAGAAGCCTGAGGGGACAAAGGCCTTGTCCCAAACTCATACGTAGCCTGGCCCTGTCCATCACTCCAGCCCTGGCTCTCTCCCTGCCTCCTTTTCCTTCACCCAGGCAGACAATGGCTTCCTCTAGACCTCTGCTCCAGGTTCTTTCTCTTCAGCCATCACTTGGAGAGGTGCAGGAGATGTCCTGCCAGTAGCTAGGCACAGAGTCCCCAGTGTGGGGCCCTGCCACTCCCGCATCAGACCATTCCTGCCCTCTGTTAGCACCATACCCCCTTCTAGGAAATCACTCCTGAATCCTGCTCTCAGAAACTCCTTCTCCCCATCAGTTGTCACATGAAGTGCTCACTGCCGTGCCTTTAACCCTCCCAGAGGCACATGTGCTCTTCTAACCATCTGAAAAGAAACAAGCCTCCAGCAGGACACGGTGGTTCACGCCTGTAATCCCAAAACTTTGGGAGGCTGAGGCAGGCGGATCACTTGAGTTCAGGACTTTGAGACCAGCCTGGCCAACATCATGAAACCCCATCTCTACTAAGAATACAAAAATTACCTGGGCATGGTGGCAAGTGCCTATAATCCCAACTACTCAGGAGGCTTGAGGCAGGAGAACTGCTTGAACCCGGGAGGTGGAGGTTGCAGTGAGCCAAGATTGCTCCACTGCACTCCAGCCTGGGTGACAGAGCAAGACTCTGGGAAAGAAAAGAAAGAAAAGAAAAGAAAAGGGAATGGGAGGGGGGAGGGGAGGGGAGGGAAGGGAAGGGGGAGGGGAGGGAAGGGAAGGGAAGGGAAGGGAAGGAAGGGAAAAGAATGGAAGGAAGGAAGGAAGGAAGGAAGGAAGGGGGGAGTCCCCTCTCTCCTCTCCCTCCGCTCCCCTCCCTCCCCCCCGCCTCCCCTCCCCCTCCTTCCTACCTCCTTCCGAAGGTCCTCGCCTTCCGTTCCTTACGTCCCTCCTTCCTTCCTTCCTTACCTCTTCCCCTTCCTTCCTTCTTCCCCCTCCTTCCCCTCTCCTTCCTTCTTCCTTCCCCGAGGAAGGAAGGAAGGAAGCCTCCAAAGGTCAAAGGGCTGTAGTTCTAATGGTGGATACCTAGGCAATGGGACAAGTCATTCAGACAAAGGAATGCTGCTCCAATCTCACCTGCGGGCAGCCAGCCTTCTCCAGTGTAGGTAATGCCCACTATGCTAAGGGAAAGTAGGGGAAGGTATTCCTGCTCCTGTTTATCCACATGGAGTCAAGCGCCTTTAGCGAAGGCAAACACTCCCACAGGACAAGGGCCAAGTCATTTCAGGGCCATGTCCTCTGCCCCTGGGTTGCTAGATTTAGCAAATAAAAACACTGGGCAGGCGCCAGAGGCAGTGGTTCATGCCCGTAATCCCAGCACTTTGGGAGGCGAGGCAGGTGGATCACTTGAGGTCAGAAGTCCAAGACCAGCCTTGCCAACATGGGGAAACCCTGTCTCTACTTAAAACAAACAAACAAACAAACAAAAAACGATAATTAGCCGACCGTGGTGGCACATGCCTGTAATCCCAACTACTTGGGAGGCTGAGTCAGGAGAAGCGCTTGAACCTGGGAGGCAGAGGTTGTAGCGAGCTGAGATTGTGCCACTGCACTCCAGCCTGGGTGACAGGGCGAGACTTTGTCTCAAAAAAAAAAAAAAAAAAAATACTGGACAGGAAGTCCAGTTAAATTTGAATTTTAGATAAGCTACAAATAATTTTTACTAAGTATGCTCTATGCATTATTTGGGACATGCATATACTAAAAGGATACTCATTATTTATGTGAATTTCAAATTTAACAGGCTTTCCTGTATTTTTAAAGATGATTCAAGCTGCCCTTAGCTGACTATACCACACACAGGGGCTGGCACATGGTAGGTACTGATTGAAGGAGGGATTTGTTTCACCTTCGAACTGGAGGCAAAATCAAAATTTTACATTTCACTGGGTCAGGACTTTCTAGTTACTGCTGTGAGTTTTAATTATCAAAATGAAACTGTTTACTTTGACCAAAAGGGGAACAGAAAGTCATAGATCTGCCTGAATTATCAGCAGGAGTCAAGAAGGGAAATCTGTTCTTTATAGAGCAAGTTTGCAGGGAGAGGAGACCATTTCCTCATTGTCCCCCTCAATTCCAGCCTATTCAATTCATTTATACAACAAATATTTATTGAGTGCCTACTGTGTGCCAGGCACTGCTCAACAAACCAATGACATTATTATTATCATTCTTCTTATGGTCCCATTTGATTGAAGAGGAAAACTGAAGTCCAGAGAAGTTAGGTGACTTGCCCGAGGTAATACAGCAGGTGGGTGTTGGATATAAGATTAACACCCAATATATCCAATACCTGAGCCCTTGCTCTTTCCATTGTGTGACTCTGTAGAGGTACAAGGCCCTTAGAAGGACCTAGGCAGGTAGAACTCACACAGAAAGCCTGCAGCCCCTCAGCCAACACCCAGTATTATCCTTTTATCTCTGATGCATCTACCTGGCTCCCCTTCAACCACTACCCCCTGTCCCAAGCCACACTCGCTCTTGCCTTGACAACAGCAATAATTTCCAGGCTGGTCCACCTCTCCAGCTCCCTGCAATCTGTTCTCCACACAGAAGGCAGAATGATCCATATGAAAGGTAGATGTAACCAAGTCACCTTTCTACTATGTCATTTTTCTTTCTCTCTTTTTTCTTTCTTCCTTTCTTTCTTTTCAGTTTTGCTCCTGTTGCCCAGGCTGGAGTGCAATGGCATGATCTCAGCTCACTGCAACCTCTGACTTCTGGGTTCAAGCAATTCTCCTGCCTCAGCCTCCCAAGTAGCTGGGATTCCAGGTGCTCACCACCATGTCCAGCTAATTTTGTATTTTTAGTAGAGACGAGGTTTTGCCATGTTGGCCGGGCTGGTCTCGAACTCCTGACCTCAGGTGATCTTCCCACCTTGGCCTCCCAAACTCCTGGGATTACAGACATGAGCCACTGCGCCCAGCCACCTTTCCACCTTTCTACCTTTCTGTCTATGTCCTCAGATATCCACAAAGCTGCTCACCATTGTCTGGCTAATAATCCACCTCTGCTGACTCCTCCAGCTGCCTCTTGCTTCCTCGGCCTGTAGCAATCAGTGTTTTCTTTTACCGCCTATCATCCCAACATTTAGTGCCCTAAAACAACTGTTTATATCTCTTGTCATTCTTTGGGTTGACTGTATGGTTCTTCTGGGGCTGCAGTCATCCGGAGGCTTGACTGGGTTGGCTTTCCAAAGTGGCTTACTCACATGTCTGATGGTTGGTGATGGCTGTTGCGTGGGAGTTCAACGGGCTGTTGCCTGGAGTGCCAACATGTGGCCTCTCCATGTGGCTGGGGCTTCTCACAGCATGCCAGCTGGGTTCTGAGAGAGAGTGTCTCAAGAGTGAGCATTCCAGTAGCTCTTAATTTCCAGGCTAGGCCTAGAATTGACAGAGCATCAATTCTACCACTTTATTTTTGGTTAAGAAGTCACAAGGCCAGTGCCAATTGAAGGAAGGAGAAATAAGCTTCATTTCTCAATGGGAAAACTTTATGGTTTGCTTTAAAACACCCCAGTCAGTCTCGGTTTCAGATCACAGGAACTGTAGCAGCTTGTTTAGGAAGAAAGGAATTCAATACAAGGGAAAGGTGCTTACACCAGCGTTGGGAGGGCCGGAGAGGCTGGCTCTAGGCTGAGCTTCCAGATATGATCCCCAGAAGAACACTGCAGAACTGGCCTCCCAGGGGAGCTGCAGCCACCACCATGATCAAGAAGCTGGGAAATCAGGTGACCACCACACCTGCTGGCCCCAGGAAGGACAGTACTCTACCCCGACCCATGCGGCAGAATGGGTGACCCAAGCTCTTCTACAATCACAACACATGGATCTAGATGCTGAGCCCTCCGAAACAACTGCTGTGCAAAAACAAATACCTCCTTGACTCTGCTTGTCCAAAGACCAGAGAAACATGACCTCCGCCTTGGCACATTAACATCCATGGTACACCTGATTGGTAGAGCCTAAGTCACATCTGACCTGCACCCTTGGCTTCAGAGACATCTAGTTTCCGAGTCTCTCTAGTACAGGAAGGCACACAACGAAAGAGGCTGAGCAAGCCAAGCTGTCGCATCTCTGCAGCCCTGGGCCTTCTCGCAGTCTCCCTGCCTCTTCTTGCTGCTGCAGGGCTTTGCACACACTGTTTGCTTCTGTCTGCGATTCTCTTCCTTCTGTCTTCTTTCCCTCTTCCTTCGGATCCCAGCACAAGTATTTTCTCTGATTTTCCTATCATTTTATATATCCATTCTACAGATGAGGAAACAGAGGCCAAAACTGGTTAAGTAATTTGCCCAAGAGCACACGAATAAACAGTGTAGCTGAGATTTGAACCCACACAGCCTCACTCCAGAGCCTGCTCTTAACCATCACATGATGTTATACAAACGTGAGTTCACCTGCGTTAAAAGGCCCAGGCAGGGCAGATAAACAAGTGAGAGGTGACAATGTGCTAGCAGCCCTCACTCTCAGCGCCTCTTCAGCCTCGGTATCCACTCTGGCGGCGCTTGAGAAGCCCTTCAGCCCGCCACTGCACTGTGGGAGCCCCTCTCTGGGCTGGCCGAGCCCAGAGACGGCTCCCTCTCCTTGCCGAGAGGTGTGGAGAGAGAGGTGTGGGCGGGAACCAGGACCAGACGAGTTCCGGCAGGCGCAGGCTCGGCGGGCTCCGCACAGGGAGCAGCCGGCCGGGGCCGCCGGCCCAAGCTTAGCACCCAGGCCAGCAGCTGCAGAGAGTGCCAGCAGGCCGGCACTGCGCTCGAGTTCTCGCCGGCCCTCAGCTGCCTCCCCGCGGGGCAGGGCTCGGGAACTGCAGCCCGCCATGTCCCAGCCCCCTCCCAGCTCACGGTGGGCTCTCGCGCTGCCCGAGCCTCCCTAACGGGCGCTGCCCCCTGCTCCATGGCGCCCCATCCCATCTACCGCACAAAGGCTGAGGAGTGCAGGCGTGGCTAGGGACTGGCGACCAGCTCCGCCTGCAGCCCCAGTGCAGGATCCACTAAGTGAAGCCAGCACTCTGTCAAAATGGACCAATCAGCTCTCTGTAAAATAGACCAATCAACTCTCTGTAAAATAGACCAATCAGCTCTCTGTAAAATGGACCACACAGCAGGATGTGGGTGGGGCCAGATAAGGGAATAAAAACAGGCTGCCTAAGCTAGCAAAGTGGTAAGCTGTTTGGGTCCTCTTAGGTGGTGTGGGAGCATTGTTCTTTTGTTGTTTACAATAAAGCTTGCTGCTGCTCACTCTTTGGGTCCACACCGCCTTTATGAGCTGTAACACTCAACGCGAAGGTCTGCAGTTTCATTCCGGAAGCCAGTGAGACCAAGAACCCACCGGGAAGAGTGAACAACTCCACATGTGCCACCTTTAAGAGTTGTAACACTCGGCCGGGCGCGGTGGCTCAAGCCTGTAATCCCAGCACTTTGGGAGGCCGAGGCGGGCGGATCACGAGGTCAGGAGATCCAGACTATCCTGGCTAACACGGTGAAACCTCATCTCTACTAAAAAATACAAAAAAACTAGCCGGGCGAGGTGGCGGGCGCCTGTAGTCCCAGCTACTCGGGAGGCTGAGGCAGGAGAATAGCGTGAACCTGGGAGGCGGAGCTTGCAGTGAGCCGAGATCCGGCCACCGCACTCCAGCCTGGGCGACAGAGTGGGACTCCGTCTCAAAAAAAAAAAAAAAAAAGAGTTGTAACACTCACCGCGAAGGTTTGCAGCTTCACTCCTGTCAGCAACACCATGAACCCACCAGAAGGAAGAAGCTTCAGACACATCTAAACGTCTGAAGGAACAAACTCCGCACTACCATCTTTAAGTAACTGTAACACTCAACGCAAGGGTCGACGGCTGCATTCTTGAAGTCAGCAAGACCAAGAACCCACGAATTCTGCACACACAAGGATGATGCTTCAGCAAATGCTGGTGAGAACAAAAAAACTCAAGAGTGACAGCAACTGCAGATGGAAGGTCTCAGGACAAGGTCAGATGCAAGACAGCTTGGCACTAGATCCCAGAGGACATCAACAGGCTGAGTTTCAAGAGGAGCTGAATTAGAGGAGTCCAAAAATCCCCAAAACTGCTGCCCTCCACTCACGGAGTAGAGAGCTGTTTGCCCTATGTATAGGGGGAAGAAAGCATCCCGTGTCTCTCCTACGTGGGACTGCTATTTTCAGTGGCAAAAACCCACAATCAACAGTGAGCAAAATGTGCTCAGCTCTCATAACCTTAACAGAATTTTGTAAAGCAAAGAGACAGCTATGGAGGGGAGGCCTGGGCATGGTGGTGCATGTCTGTAGTCCCAGCTACTCAGGAGGCTGAGGCAAGAGTTTGGAGTTGCAGCATGCTGTGATAACACGTATGAGTAGCTAGTGTACTCCAGCCTGGGCAACAGAGCAAGACCCTGGTTCTAAAAAAAAAGAGATATATGTATTTTTTCTTTCTTTTGAGACAGAGTCTCACTCTGTCTCCCAGGCTGGAGTGCAGTGGTACAATCTCAGTTCACTGCATCCTCTGCCTCCTGGGTTCAAACAATTCTCCTGCCTCAACCTCCCAAGTAGCTGGGATTATAGGTGTCCATCACCATGCCCCGGCTAACTTTTGTATTTTTAGTAGAGATGGGGTTTTACTGTCGGCCAGGATGGTCTTGAACTCCTGATCTCAGGTGATCTGCCTGCCTCCCAAAGTGCTTGGATTATAGGCGTGAGCCACTGGGCCCAGCCTTAAAATACATATTTTTAAAAAGAGGAAAAAAGAAGGGAGGAAGGCATCATACAGGAGGGACTTAGGGTATAATTTTCACCATGCCTGCCTTTCCTCAGCAGCCAGAGTCTCACTCTGTCACCCAGGCTGGAGTGCAATTGCGCAGTCTCAGCTCATTGCAACTTCTGCCTCCTGGGTTCCAGCACTTCTCCTGCCTCAGCCTCCTGAGTAGCTGGGATTACAGGTGTTTGCCACCACACTCAGCTAATTTTTGTATTTTTCGTGGAGACCGGGTTTCACCATGTTGGCCAGCATGGTCTTGAATCCCTGATCTCAGGTAATCCACCCATCTCGGCCTCCCCAAGTGCTAGGATTACAGGCGTAAGCCACCATGCTCTGCCCACATTTGATTTTGTTTTAAAGTGTAGTATCTCCTCAGTTTATGAACAGGAAAATTGCAGCATTTGACTTCCCTAAGGCAAACTTGGGAATTCCTGAAATAGAAGAGTAGCATTCCTTCTTCCCTGGCCACCACAATTCAGGTCCCTCTAAAGCCAGCAGATGCTTAGCAAAGAAAAATGACAGGACCAGGAGACCTGAGTTAGTGACTCAGCTTTGCCACTTACTTACTATGAGACCTTAAGTAAGAACGAATCTCTTCCTCCCTCAGCCTGCTGCCTTGTTCATAAAGCGAGGGCACTGGATGAGAACAAAGATTAAAAACCTTTTTCTTAGCAGCAAAATCTCTTGTTCAAAAAAATCTTACATACTCCTATCCTGTGGTTGAATAGGGATGTAGGAGCTGGGAGAGGTGGCTCACGCTTACAATCCTACCACTTTGGAAGTCTGAGGCCAACGGATCACTTGAGGTCAGAAATTTGAGACCAGACCAGCCAATATGGTGAAACGCCCTCTCTACTAAAAATACAAAAATTAGCCGGGAGTAGTGACGCATGCCTGTGATCCCAGCTATTATGGAGGCTGAGGTAGAAGAATGACTTGAACCTGGGAAGCAGAGGCTGCAGTGAGCCAAGACTGCATCGCTGCA
Organism: Rhinopithecus roxellana; assembly: GCF_007565055.1. Taxonomy (NCBI): domain Eukaryota; kingdom Metazoa; phylum Chordata; class Mammalia; order Primates; family Cercopithecidae; genus Rhinopithecus; species Rhinopithecus roxellana. The sequence continues at coordinate 14,595,999 of NC_044560.1, read as the reverse complement.
CTCTAGCCTGGGCCACACAGTGAGACTCTGTCTCAAAAAAAAAAAAAAAAAAAAAAAAGGAATGTAGGACTCAGTAACTAGACCATTCCCAACCTCCTGTGTGAGGCCCTTCTCCTTGAGTGAGAAAACACTGAATGAGCTGATGTCTAAGGATGCTTTGAACCCTTCCATTTTAGAAATCAATACATACTTCCAGGAACTGGAGGATTTAGTTTGGGAAAGCAAAGGTTCCTTGCACTGCAGCTGGCTCACTGTGACCTTGCTTAAGTGCTTTGTCCACTCTAGACCTCAGTTTTCCCATCTAGAAAGTAGAAGCACTGAACCTGGCTGCCCAAGTCCTTCCAGCTTTGACTCTAGTCCTCTGCCCTGGTAAGGTTGTGGGAAAAGACCCAGGGAGGACTGTATGGGGGCAAGGGGTCAGGGACAGCAAGAATAAGGTGATTTTTCAGAAATTCTACTCAGGGACAATCCAAGAAGCAACTCAGGTAGGACTGAGGCTTGTGCGAGGCAATAAGACCCCAGATCTGAAATCAGTTAAAGAGGTCATGGCCATAATTTCCGTGTTAGAAAGAATAGGAGGAGATCCAGGGGATTGTATTATGTGGGATTGTATTGTGTTGGATAGAGAGAAGGGTGGATGGATGGGTAGATGGACAAATGAATGGACAAATTAGTGGATGAACAGATGGATAAATGGATGGACAGATGGATGGAAGCTTGGGTGGACATATGGATGGATGGATGGATGGATGGATGGATGGATGGATGGATGGACAGCTGAATGAAAATTTGGGTAGAAGAATGGATAGACAGATGAATGGAAGGTTGGGTGGACGAGTAGATGAATGGAAGGTTGAGCAGACAGATGGCTGAATGAATGGGTGGATGGATAGATAAATGGACAATGAATGGATGGACAGGTAGGTAGCTGGAGGAAAGGATGGAGAATGTTTAAGAAAGTGGTTTGGTGGAGAGAGAGGGTATATATATTTGGCAGGTGGGAAGATGCTCAGATAGATGGGCAGGCAGATGGGTAAGTAGATGGGTTTGTGGATGGGCAGGCAGATAAACAGAAAAGTTGGTGGGTGTATGGGCAGGCAGGAGTACGCCCAGGTAGTTGGATGGATGGTGAGTGGATGAGTAGGTTTTACAATGTAAGGGGAGTGAGAGGACAAAACTTGATTGATTGATTGATTGACTTATTTGGTTTTCTTAGCCATCTACCTCATTTCCTCTTCCATATCCTGCTCCCATTCAGCCAGACACCTGAAAAGTTTACAGCAAGTTTATCTATGTATGGAAATTGTACCACTTACAAGATTATTTGGCCTAGCCCAGTGGCTCACGCCTGTAGTCCCAGCACTTTGGGAGGCCGAGGAGGGCGGATCACTTGAGGTCAGGAGTTTGAGACCAGCCTGGCCCACATGGTGAAACCCCGTCTCTACTAAAAATAAAAAAATTAGCTGGGCGAGGTGGCTGTAATCCCAGCTACTCAGGAGGCTGAGACAGGAGAATTGCTTGAACCCAGGAGGCAGAGGTTACAGTGAGCTGAGATTGCGCCACTGTCCTCCAGCCTGGGTGACAGAGCAAGACTCCATCTCAGAAAAAAAAAAAAAAAAAAAAAAAAAAAATTATATATTTTATATATATATATAAAATTTTATGTAGTTACTGAAATACAGTAATCTTAGAAAGAACCCAGACAGAAAGTTCCATCTGGTGCTACCATGTCTTTAACACTTTGTTGACACTTGTGATTCTCCCTTTTTAAGAAGAGAAAGTTGAAATCAGAGTCTTAGACGATGAAATGTAACATTGCAAACAGTCCCTGACTTAAATAGATGGTTCAACTTACAATTTTTTGACTTTATGATGATCCAAAAGCAATGGGCATTGAGTAGAAACTGTACTTGGAATTTTGAATTTTGATCTTTTTCTGGGCTAGCAATATGTGCTTTGACTTGGAGCCACAGCTTGTAGTCAGCCACAGGACTGTGAGGGTAGACAGCAGATACTCCACCGTGGACTGGGTTGCCAGATGACTTTGCCCAACTGTAGACTATTTTAAGTGTTCTGAGCATGTTTAGGGGAGGTGAGGCTAAGCTATGATGTTCAGTAGGTTAGGAATATTAAATGCGTTTTTGACATAGCATATTTTCAATTTACGATGGGGTTATCAGGATGTAACCTCATGTTAAGGAGCATCTGAATTTTGTTTTCCTTTGGTTTAGTTTTACTGTTACTTTGTGTATATCACACAAATTAGGATAGTGTTACAAAGGGTTTCCTTTTTATATGAATTAAAGTGATTCAGCTATAAGTAAAAATATTAAGCAAATAGTATTTATCACCAGGACAAGAGATGCTGGATGTGGCAAAGTTCCTGGAGCTATTTCCGTATATTTGTTCTGGGCATGTCATGTCCAGACTTAAGAGCCACTCCAGATCCTTCATGAGCCCACCTTGCTCTCCCCATTCTCATACACACCCATGAATCTTTATTTTCTACCCACTTGCCAGACTCTCTCTTGCCTTCAGAACTTTGCACCTGTACATCCCTCTATCCTGAACTCTCTCCTTCTCTCTCTCTCTTCTTTTTCTTTGAGACAGAGTCTCGCTGTGTCACCAAGGCTGGAATGCAATGGTGCAATCTCGGCTCACTGCAACCTCCACCCTCAAACAATTCTCCTGCCTCAGCCTCCCAAGTAGCTGGGAGTACAGGTGCCCACCACCATGCCTGGCTATAATTTTTATATTTTTAGTAGAGACAGGGTTTCCCCATGTTGGCCAGGCTGGTCTCAAACTCCTGACCTCAGGTGATCCACCCGCCTTGGCCTCCCAAAGTGCTGGGATTATAGGCATGAGCCACCGCGTCCAGCCCTCTCTCCTCCTCTTTAAGAGAATTCCTGCTCAGCCCTCGGATCTCAGTTTAGATGTGGCGTCATTCAAGAAGCCTTGCCTCATCCTCCCAGCAGGGCTGCAAGTCCTTCCTCGGTCTCGCAGGGCATCCTGCACTGCCTCCATCACACTGCCCGCTGGCCCATGCGGGAGACACAGCCGGGCCAGGTGCCTGCACTGCTGAGAGGGGGCTGGCGAAGGACTAGGACTCTGTCCTCATCACTCGTTTGGCACAGTTTTACCAAATGCCTGCTTAGGTGCTGGGCGCTGTTCTAGGTGCTGGAGATACAGCAGTAAACAGGACAAACTTACTTATTTAAAAAAAAAAAATGAAAAATGGGCCGGGTGCAGTGGCTCACATCTGTAATCCCAGCACTTTGGGAGGCCAAGGTGGATGGATCATGAGGTCAGGAGATCAAGACCGTCCTGGCTAACACGGTGAAACCTCTCTCTACTAAAAATACAGAAAAAAAAAAAAAAAAATAGCTGGGTGTTGCGGTGGATGCCTGTAGTCCCAGCTACTTGAGAGGCTGAGGCAGGAGAATCACTTGACCCCGGGAGGTGCAGGTTGCAGTGAGCCGAGATCGTGCCCCTGCACTCCAGCCTGTGTGACAGAGCTAGACTCCATCTCAAGAAAAAAAAGAAAAATGGCCAGGCGCAGTGGTTCCCACCTGTAATCCCAGCAGTTCAGGAGGCCGAGATGGACAGATTACTTAAGTCCAGAAGTTCAAGATCAGCCTGGGCAACATGGCGAAACCCCATCTCTACAAAAAATACAAAAATTAGCCAGGCATGGTGTCATGCACCTGCAGTCCCAGCTATTCAGGAGGCTGAGGTAGGAGGACAGCTTGAGTCCCAGAGATGGAGGTTACGGGAGCAAGATCATGCCACTGCACTCCAGCCTGGGCAACAGAGCAAGACTCTGTCGAAAAGAAAAGGCCAGGAACGGTGGCTCACGCCTGTAATCCCAGTACTTTGGGAGGCCGAGGTGGGTGGATTGCCTCAGGTCAGGAGTTCAAGACCAGTCTGTCCAACATGCTGAAACTCCATCTCTACTAAAAACACAAAAAAAATAGCCATGCATGGTGGTGAGCTCCTGTAATCCCAGCTACTCAGGAGGCTAAGGCAAGGGAATTAGTTGAACCAGGGAGGTGGAGGTTGCAGTGAGCCAAGATCACACCACTGCATTCCAGTCTGGGAGACAGAGTGAGACTCCATCTCAAAAAAAAAAAAAAAAGAACAAAAAGAAAAAAAATGTATTTTGTCCAACTTCCCCTCCAGAATGAAGAGGGAATCAGATAAAATTAATAAAAACAAATGTATTTTATAGACAATTTCAACTTGTAATAAACCCTTTTGAGAAATTAAGGCAGGGTGTGGTGGCTCACACCTGTAATCCCAGCATTTTGGGAGGCCAAGGCGAGCAGATCACCTGAGGTCAGGAGTTCGAGACCAGCCTGGCCAACATGACGAAAATCTATCTCTACTAAAAATTGAAAAATTAGCCGGGCATGGTGGTGCATGCCTGTAAATCCCAGCAACTCAGGAAGCTGAGACAGCAGAATTGCTTGAGCCCAGAACCCGGGAGGCTGAGATTGCAGTGAGCTGAGACTGCGCCACTGCACTGCAGCCTTGGAGACAGAGGGAGACTCTATTTAAAAAAAAAAATTAAAAATTAAAACAGGGTTAGGGGATTTTTTTAAGGATAATGATGGCAACAACAGCTGCTATTTTATTTTTATTTTTAAATTTTTCTCAGTATATTATACCTCTTTGTGGCTGCTAATTTTGATTGGGGTCAGATGAGGCCTCTCTGAGGAGGTGACATTTGTACAGAAACCTGAAGGAAGTGAGGAAAAGAGGAACAATAGAAGAGCACAGGTGAAGCCCCCAGAGGCAAACCAGCATGGCGTGTTTAAGGACCATCTAACTGGGTCTGACCACACACTGCACCCCTGCACACCTGGGTCTGACCGCACACTGCACCCCTGCACACCTGGGTCTGACCGCACACTGCACCCCTGCACACCTGGGTCTGACCGCACACTGCACCCCTGCACACCTGGCTCTGACCGCACACTGCACCCCTGCACACCTGGGTCTGACCGCACACTGCACCCCTGCACACCTGGGTCTGACCGCACACTGCATCCGTGCACACCTGGGTCTGACCGCACACTGCATCCCTGCATCCCTGGGTCTGACCGCACACTGCATCCCTGGGTATCTAGGTCTGACTGCACACTGCATCCCTGGGTATCTGGGTCTGACCGCACACTGCATCCCTGCACACCTAGGTCTGACCGCACACTGCATCCCTGGGTATCTGGGTCTGACCGCACACTGCATCCCTGGGTATCTGGGTCTGACCGCACACTGCATCCCTGCACACCTAGGTCTGACCACACACTGCATCCCTGTACACCTGGGTCTGACTGCACACTGCATCCCTGGGTATCTGGGTCTGACCACACACTGCATCCCTGCAAAACTGGTTCTGACCGCACACTGCGTCCCTGCGTACCTGGATCTGACTGCCTACTGAAGTAAAGTGAGCTTCCAGGATGCAGCAAGCCTGGGACTGTGGCACCCATTCTGGAATTCAAGAAGGAGGCTTCCCTAGGCCTGAGAACATGTTCTGAGCAAACAGGAAGGAGGAAACCTTCTTCGCCAGCATGCCAGCCTACTCTGAGCCCAGCCTGAGACCGCCAATGTTTGCAGAAATACTTCCTGTTAACATTTACCTTGGCTGATGTTTATTAATCGGGTCTATTAATAGACTTTTTGTTTGGCCTTTCCTAAGGAATAACTTCTAGAAGAAGCATTCCTACCCAATTATGCCCTGCCTTGCACAATGCTTAGGGTTTGTAAATTGCTATTCCATCCTTATCTCTTGATCCATTTATTTACTTATCCATAGCACACAATTATTGAGCAGGGAACAAGACAGACTCAACCCTGCCCTTGTGGAGCATATATATTTTATGAGAGACAAATGTGGCTCATTTTCTTCCTGTCTTTGGTAGTTTAGCAGAGCTGTCTCTGCTGGACCAGGCCAGGCTGCAGGGAATAGCTGACATCAGCTTTGGCGGATAGCAGTGTTCTTGTGTGCAGAGGATGATTCTTCGAGAGACTTCCTGAGTCCTCGGCATGCAGCCCTAGGCCTTAGTGCATTAGTCAGGATCTCTGGAGAAACAGAACAAATAGAATATAGAGAGATATACATATAACAGGGTATTTATTTAATTAGGAACGGAGTCTCCCACTTTCATCAGGCTGGAGTGCAGTGGCGCAATCTCGGCTCACTGCAACCTCCGCCTCCTGGGTTCAGGTGATTCTCCTGCCTCAGCCTCCCGAGTAGCTGGGACTACAGGCTCGTGCCACCACGCCCAGCTAATTTTTTTGTGTTTTTAATAGAGACAGGGTTCCACCATGTTGGCCAGGATGGTCTCGATCTCTTGACCTCGTGATCCGCTCGCCTCGGCCTCCCAAAGTGCTGGGATTACAGGCATGAGCCACTGCTCCCGACCTGTAAGAGGGTATTTATTATGGGAGTTGGACCACACAATTATGGAGGCCAAGAAGTTCCATGATCTGCCATTTGCCAACTGGACAGCCAGGAAAGCCTTGGTGTAATTCAGCCCAAATCTGGAGACTCAAAAACCAAGAGCTTCAATGCTAGAGGGAAGAAGAAGATGGATGCCCCAGCTCAAGCAGAGAGAGAGGGAGAATTTACCCTTCCTCCAGCATTTTATTCTATATATTATTCCTCCATTCTTTCATTCTATGAGAGACCGGATGGTGCCCACCCACATTGGTGTGAGTGGATCTTCTTTACTTAGTCTGTGGATTCAAATGTGAATCTCTTCTAGAAATGCCCTCACAGACACACCTATAATGATAGTGGGTTTACCAGCTATCTGGGCATCCCTTACCCCAGTCAAGTTGATACATAAAATCAACCATCACACTTGACAAGCATACTCCTTAGTGTTGCTCACTGCCAGCCCTTGATATATTTATTTCTTTTTGAGATGGAGTCTTGCTGTGTTGCCTAGTCTGGAGTGCAGTGGTGTGATCTCGGCCCACTGCAATCTCCACCTCCCAGGTTCAAGCAATTCTCCTGCCTCAGCCTCCTGAGTAGCTGAAACTACAGGTGTGTGCCACCATGCCTGGCTAATTTTGGTATTTTTAGTAGAGACGGGTTTTGCCATGTTGGTTAGGCTGGTCTCGAACTCCCAGCCTCAGGTGATCCCCCTGTCTTGGCCTCCCAAAGTGTTGGGATTACAGGCGTGAGCCACCACACCCGGCCCAGGAATACTTCTTAGAGGAAGGAACACTTCATCTTGCAGATGCAGAAGTGGGCATGGAAAGAGGAGTGGTCCAGGCAGTGGTGAGAGCACATAGGACCTAAAGGCAAGATGGAAATGACGCTCTCAAGGAGCTCCATGACCCAACAGAAAAGCAGGGCGGACCCACTTTACGATGGAAAAACAGAACCTCTGTGAGGCCACTTGACCCATCCAAACTAAGGTTACTGACACATGGCGGAGCCTAGATTTGAACCCCAGCTGTGACTGCATCCAGAGTCCTCCCACCACACCCGCTCCCACTGTGGATAACAGTTCTTGGTCACTCTTTCTCTTCTCTGCGTTGGTCATTTCCAGTCTCCATTCCCACTTCATGCCTATGTGCACAGTTTGCACGGCTCTGCTCGGTGAAACACTTAACTTTCTTTCTGGTTCCAACACAAGTCGTGCCATTGGAAGGGATCTTGGGCCCCTGTTTGGGCTAGGTTTGAGGTTAACGGTTGGTTGGTTGTTCAGAAATTAGGGGTTAGACTGTGGTCACAGGCACAGATCAGCTAGGGATGGAGGTCAGGACTGAAATTAAAAGTGACTCATGGCCGGATGCAGTGGCTCACACCTGTAATACCAACACTTTGGGAGGCTGAGGCAGAAAGATCACTTGAGGCCAGGAGTTCAAGACCAGCCCGGGCAACATAGTAAGACACTGTCTCTACAAAATAAAAAATAAAAGCAGGGTATGGTGGTGCATCCCTGTGGTCCCAGCTACTTGGAAGGATGAGGCAGGAAGATAGCTTGAGCCCCGGAGGCTGGAGCTGCAGCAAGCCAAGATCACACCACTGCACTCCAGCCTGGGCAACAGAGTGAGACTTTGTCAAAAAAAAAAAAAAAAAAAAAAAAAAAAAAAAAAAAAAAGGCTGGGTGCGGTGGCTCATGCCTGTAATCTCAGCACTTTGGGAGGCCGAGGCCAGCGGATCACGAGGTCAGGAGATCAAGACCATCCTGGCTAACACGGTGAAACCCTATCTCTACTAAAAATACAAAAAATTAGCCGGGCGTGGTGGCGGACGTCTGTACTCGGGAGGCTGAGGCAGGAAAATGGCGTGAACCCGGGAAGCGGAGCTTGCAGTGAGTGGAGACCGTGCCACTGCACTCCTGCCTGGGCGACAGAGTGAGACTCCGTCTCAAAAAAAAAAGTAAATAGAAGTGAATCATTACAGAATTTCTGATCAGAGTCAAGGTTTAGTTAGGGGCCAGGATTAGAGTTTAGTGTATAGTAAGGGCCCAGCCTGGAACAGGGTTCAAATAATTGTCTAAAAGATGAGGGCTCAGTTTTAGAGCAAGTTCAGGGCTCAGCCTGGAACCAGATTGAGGATCCACCCTGGAACCAGGATTAGGACTCAGTCTGGGACTATGTTCATGACTAAGCACGGAGCTGGGGTCAAGCTCACTCTCGGGTCAACTTTGGGTCTCAACTTAGAACCAGAGTCAGGGTTCAGCTTAGGCTGGAGCTCAGATATGTGAATCTGCATCTGAGAGTGGATTGAGGATTATCAGGGCTCAGTCATCCCTGGTCAGGGCCCCCATCTGCTCAGGCCTGGAGTGTGCGCTGTGCCCAGAGTGGGAGTGAGGCGGGAGAGGCCCAGTGAGGGCAAAGATACACCTCCGCAGAGCCCCACCCCTGCTGCAGTGCTGTGCTCTAGACCTCCCAACTCGTCCCCTCCTCGACCCACAACACACACACACGTGCACAGGCACACACACGCGCATGCGCACACACGCACATACACGTGGGAAACAGAGATCTAGGTATCCATGGCCCTGGGAAGTGCTGTGGCCCTGACAGACGCCGGTATCTGCAGGGACCAGTCCGCCCAGATCAGATGCGGCTGCAGCACAATGAGCTCTCAGGCAGGCCCAGAGATGAATGCAGGGACAGGGAGGGGCTCAGGCTGCAACTCTCCAGCCAGCCTACCAGCTCTCGCCCCGGGCCACCCAATCTGAATACCAATCCTTGGTCACTCTTTCTCTCCTTTGGCTTGGCCATTCCCATTCTCCTATTACGAGAGGCCCTCAGCCACCTGTCTTCAGAAGTCTGGGCCTCCACAAAACCATCCGCCTTGCCTACAAGTAGGCCCCTTGGACTGGCATTGCCCAGACCCCTGGAAAGATGATGGGCAGTTATAGGGGAAACAGCCTTGGGCTTGGTGCTGGGCTCCTGGCTGCCACTGTCTTGCTTCCCTTCTCTGGGCCATCTGTACAATGGGAATAAAATGACACTCTCAAGGAGGGTGGGTATTTGACAAATGAAGAAACTCACAATCAGAGAAAAAGAAAGAACCTGACTGAGGGTCACACAGCCCAGTGAGGGGCAGTGTGGGGACTAAAACCCAGGCCTGTTGACAGCAAAGGCCCTACTTCTCTTGCCAATCAGCCTCCTTTGTCTCAGAGGCTGACCTGTTCATGTCCACCCCAGCCCTTCATGCAGGCTCCTAGGAGGAGGCAGTAGAAAAGAAGAAGGGGTGGGTGGTTAGGGGCGGGACAGACTGCCCTCTCCTTGGGTCTGCTAGGATCTCGGAGCACAGGAGAGTCGAATAGGCCCAGAGGCCAGCTCCAGCTCTGGACCCAGGTTAAAACCCCAGCTTCCCCACGTACCTGCTGTGTGCTCTCAGGTGAATTGCCTAACTTCTCTGAGCAAGATTTGAACCTCCATCTACAACAGAGAGATAATCAGAGCTACTTCCTCTTTTGGATTATTAAATAAGAAATGCATAAACAGAAATGATCTATAAATGTTGCTGTTGCCACTGTCGCCACTGCCAGCCTCAACTCTCACCGCTCTGTCCTCGGTTTCACCACCCCGCACTCACCGGTCTTCCCATCTCCCCATGTGCCACACTCCTTCCTGCTTCAGGATCTTGGGACATGCCATTCTTTTGACCTGGTCTGACCTCCAAAAGTCACTTCCTCAGAGCGCCCCCAGATGAGATCAGAACATTCTCTGCCCTGCCCTTTGTAGCAGTTGCCAGGACTGTAACATGAGGCTGGGGTTTTATGTGGAACAGGATAGCAGCAGGAACTTTTCCATTTGCCCCAAAATTGACAACTGGGACGCAGAGCCAGGGTGAAGTATTGCAGAACACCCCAAATCCTGAAGACAGGCCCCAACAAATAGGGCCAGATGCTCCCTCTAGGGCTTGCTGAGAAGGCAAGACTGGCCCTCCCACCCCTCTACTTCTAGATGTATGTGGGGGAAGGGATTCTTCAGGGATACAAAGCTTCTGTTTCATATGGAAGCTGTGGATTTTCTCTCCTCTTCCCCACCACCCGAGGCCCCTCTCAACCAAGCCCAGTGGGAGAGGCACCAAGAAAATCACACGTTATTATGGAGGTGGGAAGGTCCCTGATGAGAGACAAGACTGGCATCTCCCTCCTGGGGACCTTGGAGGGAGGCCAAGTGTGGCCAACTTGTTCTGTCCCTGGGCCTGTCTGAGCAGGGGAAGAGAGTAGTGGAGAGAAATGGCAGGGTGGAAGGGGCTGGCAATAAGACAGTCTGCATGCTTGCCATTTGCTGAGGCCAGCAGAGAACACAGAAAAAAGAGGTGAACTTGTACCATCTTTTGGGACCCAACCAAGAAGACACCTAGCACACAAGGGGCCCCAGCAACAGGAATCATGGGGCGGACCGCTGCAGGCAAGGGCAGGGGGTTGGGGGGCATTGGAATAGGTTATCAAGGAGCCAGATAACCACATCAGGTGACTGTGGAGGCTGAGGCTCCCACAGGACCTCCAAAGAGCACACACATGCTCCCACAGAGCCAGTGTTCAGACACCTGCCACGCAGAGGACATTGGCAGCTGACAGGCTCGACCCACAGACAGGAGCACGATCTGGGTGGATGAAGAAGGAGATATTGCCTGTCGAGCCCCTGTTCTCTCAGCCCCTATGCCGGAGAAGCCAGATGTTAAAAATAGGGAGGAATGAAGCACTGGCATGTGCTACAACATGATGAACCTCGAAAACATCCCACAAAGCAAAAGAAGCCAGACAAAAGATCATACAGGTCATATGAATCAATTTATATGAAATGTCCAGAACAGGCAAATTCGTAGAGACAGAAAGCAGATTAGTGGTTGCCTAAGGCTGGGGGAGGTCGGGAGTGTACAGACATGGTGGAGGGTGGCATAGGGGTTTATAATGGATAGGGATGGGAAGCTACAAAAGGTGTAACTTACATATAATGGGCATACCAGAAAGAGAAGACAAAGAGAAAGGAACGGAAGAATATTTGAAACAATGACAACAAAATTTTTCCAAATTTATGTCAAGCATCAAACCACAGATCCAGAAAGCTCAGAGAATACCAAGCAGGATAAATACAACAACAATAACAAATCTACACCTAGCATATTGTTTGCAAACAACAGAATATCAAAGATTTTTTTAAATCCCAAAAAAAGCTGGGCGCGGTGGCTCACGGCTGTAATCCCAGCACTTTGGGAGGCTGAGGTGGGCAGATCATGTGAGATCAGAAGTTTGAGACCAGCCTGGCCAACATGGTGAAACCCTGTCTCTACTAAAAAAGTATAAAAAATTAGCCAGGCGTGTTGGCGGGTGCCTGTAATCCCAGCTATTTGGGAGGCTGAGGCATGAGAATCACTTGAACCTCGGAGATGCAGGTTGCAGTGAGCTGAGCTGACTCCACTGCACTCCAGCCTGGGACACAGAGTAAGATTCCACCAAAAAAAAAAAAAAAAAAAAAAAAAAATCCCCACAAAAGCCAAAGGAAAAAAAAAACACCGTACCTACAGAGGAGCAAAGAGAATTATATCCAACTTCTCAGAAACCATGCAAACAAAAAGAGAGTGGAGTGGAATTTTTCTTTTTTTTTTTTTTTTGAGACAGAGTCTCACTCTGTCCCCCAAGCTGGAGTACAGTGGTGTGATCTTGGCTCACTGTAACCTCCGCCTCCCAGGTTCAAGTGATTCTCCTGCCTCAGCCTCCCAAGTAGCTGGGACTACAGGTCTGCATCACCACGCCTGGCTAAGTTTGGTAGTTTTAGTAGAGACGGGGTTTCACCATGTTGCCCAGGCTGGTCTCGAACTTCTGACCTCAAGTAATCTGCCCACCTCGGCCTCCCAAAGTGCTGGGATTACAGACGTAAGCCATCGTGCCCGGCTAGTTGTACACTTTAAATGAGTTGTATAATATGTGAATTATATCACAATAAAGCTGTTATTTTTAAAAGGAGGGGGATTCAAGTTTAAGGTGATGAAAAAGTTCTGGAGATAGCGGGGAAGGCTGTACAACAATGTCAATGTATGTCATGCCATTGAACTGTACACTTAAAAAGGTTAAAATGGTAATTTTTTTTTTTTTTTAAAAGATGGAGTCTCGCTGTGTCGCCAGGCTGGAGTGCAGTAGCCCGATGTCGGCTCACCACAACCTCCGCCTCCCAGGTTCAAGTGATTCTCCTACCTCAGCCTCCCGAGTAGCTGGGACTACAGGCGCCCACCACCGCGCCCGGCTAAGTTTTGTATTCTTAGTAGAGACGGGTTTTCACCATGTTGGCCAGGATGGTCTTGATCTCCTGACCTCGTGATCTGCCTGCCTCGGCCTCCCAAAGTGCTGGGATTGCAGGCATGAGCCACCGCACCCAGACCATTCTACCATAATTTTTTGAGACAAATTTTAAAATAGAAGGGCGGAAGTATCCTACAACCAGATAATGCATCCCCAAATACTGGAGTCAGTGGGCCAAGGACGGACGACCGCAGTCAATGTCTAATGAAAGAAATGAAGAGCTTCCCCTATTTGAGAGACAAGAAAACTGAGGCCCAAGGGGAAGCCACGGCACTGCCCAGGGCTGCACAACAGGGCCAAGGCAGAGATCCGGACCAGAATCCAGATAAGTTCCAGCCCCGGGAAGCCCAGGCCTGTGCTGGGCGGGGTTGGATTTCACCAAGCCCCTCCCCCAGCTGTGCACATCTGTCTGTCTCAGTGGGATGAGGCCATTGCCCAGGAAGCTGGCCAAGTACTCAAACATCCAGGACAGAACAACAGAGGTGCTTCCAAGGGGCGGTATTGGCAGCCTCGCACTTGAACCTGGGTCCTGTGGGGCTGCCCGCTCCTGCCTGGCTCTGGGGGCTATATTCCTAAGGCCACACTTAGTCTCCTTACCCCAAATCCTCCTCCCTCAGCAGAAGAACCAGGATGCAGTCCAGGTCAGCTACTCCCTGGGGGAGGCACTCAGCAGGTCCCTGCCCCTCCCAGGGTCTCCATTTCCGCTTCAGCATAGTCAGGTTTCATCCAGCTCTGCCGGTCCCACTCCTCAAACCTGAGCAGCCTTTCCTGACATTGCTGTCTTGGAATACTTAGCCCTTCAGGTGCCCTAGTCGGAGGGAAGAGACGTGCTGCCGTTAGAAGGCTCAGCCCGAGGTTGGAGACAGGGTCCTGCACACAGGAGCTCCCGATGTGTCGGAGGAGCGAGAGTTCTGCCCTTAGGAGCCTCCAGCCCAAAGAGGATTTCCAGATTCAGGAACTCCTGATCTGATGGCAGAGACCTGAGCCATCACAGGAGTCTCCTGTGTCAGTGCTTGGGCCCTGGCTGGTATGTCTCTTTTTCAGAAACCCTCTCCTCTCCCCAGCTCAAGAGGCCAGGGGCCCACACCTCCCTCTCTGCTTCTCAGAATTCAGCCGCTCTCCTAGTTTACTCAGCAGGGCCCCAAACCCAGGCTGCTGGCTACCGCATCACGACAGACTGCCATGTGCTGAGGCCCGGCAGAGAACACATGTTCCTCACACCATATTTGCTTTTGGTGAGAAGCTCTCCAGCCCAGCATGGCCCCCTCTTGGTCCAGGACTGGCCAACGGCAGTAACATCTAGAATTAGGAAGTACTCAGTCTAGACAGGCTCTTCCTGCCTTTGCTAAAGCCAACAGACTGAGGCTGGCCTAAATTTAGGGAAACCCCTCCAGAGCCTGGTTCTGAGCCATCCAGGATTCACGGTGTCCTGCCAGGTTCCCACAGTACCCCAAAGCCTGGGGTTACTACTGATGAAGAAACTCAGAACCTGTTCCCCATCTATAAAATGGGGTTGATAAAAGCAACACCTCTTGAAAGATAATTGTGGGCCAGGTGCATGGGCTCACACCTATAATCCAGCACTTTGGAAGGCCAAGGCAGGAGGACTGCTTGAGACCAAGAGTTCGAGACCAGCCTGAGCAACGTAGTGAGACTCCATCTCTACAAAAAAATTAAAAAGTTAGCCAGGTATGGCGGCTCACACCTGTGGTCCCAGCTACTTGAGAGGCTGAGGAGGGAGGATGACCTGATCCCAGAAAGGTCAAGACTGCAATGAGCTGTGATTGTGTGACTGCACTCCAGCCTGGGCAACAGAGTGAGAGCCTGTCTCAAAAATAATAATAATTGTGAAGATTTTTTTTTTTTTTTTTGAGACGGAGTCTCGCTCTGTCACCCAGGCTGGAGTGCAGTGACCGGATCTTGGCTCACTGCAAGCTCCACCTCCCGGGTTTATGCCATTCTCCTGCCTCAGCCTCCCGAGTAGCTAGGACTACAGGCGCCCACCACCTCGCCCGGCTAGTTTTTCCGTATTTTTTAGTAGAGACGGAGTTTCACCGGGATAGCCAGGATGGTCTCGAACTCCTGACCTCGTGATCCGCCCGTCTCGGCCTCCCAAAGTGCTGGGATTACAGGCTTGAGCCACCGCGCCCGGCCAATTGTGAAGATTAAATTGAGATAATGAAGCCAAAAATGTTAGCACAGCATCTAGCCAAGGTGAATATTTTCTTTTCTTTTTTGTTTTTTGAGATGGAGTCTCGATCTGTCGCCCAGGTTGGAGTGCAGTGGTGTGATTTCGGCTCACTGCAAGCTCCGCCTCCCGGGCTCACGCCATTCTCCTGCCTCAGCCTCCTGAGTAGCTGGGACCACAGGCGCCCACCACCACGACCGGCTAATTTTTTGTATTTTCGGTAGAGACAGGGTTTCACCGTGTTAGCCAGGATGGTCTCCATCTCCTGACCTCATGATCCGCCCGCCTCGGCCTCCCAAAGTGCTGGGATTATAGGCGTGAGCCACCACGCCTGGCCTTAGGTGAATATTTTCTGGCTTTTGGTTTTGTTTTGTTTTGTTTTTCTCATTCAGCATTCAAACCCCTTTTTAAAATTTTTTTGTTTGTTTTAGAGACACTCTGTCACCCAGGCTGGAGTGCAGTGGTGCTCCTTAGCCTCCCAGAGTGCTGGAATTACAGGCAGGAGCCACCATGCCCAGCCTCAAGCCTAGTGAACCTTACAGGAGACAGCTCTGTCTTCCCGTGCAGAAGCTGATGTTCACCCTAGTCAGCTAGAAGCAGGCATTACAACGACTCCATCCACCAGGAGCCTACCCTGAATCTGTGGAAAACAGACAGAACAGACAGAAGCAGACATCTTCTATAGGGGCACCCTGCCTGTGTCCTGACTGCCAGCCTCCCTCAACAGCTGTTCTCTCTCTGAGCCCACTTCTCCAGCCGATTGCCTGAGCTCCTTGGTGTCTTTCCAATAAGTTCCTTTCTGCTTAAATTAGCAAGGGTCAGTTTCCATTGTTTTCAACTCAGAAACCTGGCAGGTTTGGAAATTGGTTGGAGGGGGTGGGTTTCGCGCTCCATACGCTCGGAGAAACGATCTGGTCTAGTAGGAGCTGAAGGAAGGGAAAATCCAGTTAGTGTTCAGGGATGAGAATCTAGCAGTTGTGGTATGTAGTGGTGAAACAGCTAATTAAGTTATATTAATTAATTAAATTATGGCCTGTGGCCATCTGGAAAAAAAGCGCCATTGAAGGTAGAGCTTTGAGGGTCTGAGTCGACACTGCTATTGAACACATGAATGGTATGAAGATTTCAGAGATGGGGTAGCTGCTTCTGTGGCACTGGGCAATTCAAGGAAAAAGAATAACAGGCTTAAATCCCTAAATTCTTGGCTCAAGGCATAGACTGGAGCCTAGGAACTTTCTATAACTGTGCTGAAAAAGAATGCTCTTATCTTTTATGGCAGCAGGATTAAGTCTGTGAAAAAACAAATGTAAAATCTGACCCTTGGCATCACCACAGTACTGTGGCAGCTGAGCTCACGGCCTCCTCTTCCTCTGCCTGCTGCATAAATCCTGTCCGTTCCTCTGGGCTGCTCCTGGGTTTTCTTCTCTTCTTGCCGTGCAGTCCTCCAGGGTGTGGGATGCATTTGGCCCCAAGTAACAGAAAGCTGCCCACGTGGAGGCAGATCCGTGGTGCAGATCTGTGTGCAGGTGCTTTTCGCTCCCAGCTCTGCTGTTCTCAGGGCTGGCCTCACTGAGTGGGGTGCTGGAGCCGACTCTTCCTGGCTTGCAAGAACGGACTGTGTGCATCTTAACTCCAGGTTAAGTGATGTCATGTTGGTAGCTTGACATTGGCCATATTTATACTAGGAAATAGACAAACACTACACATCAAGGTTTTACACAACACATGGAGAGGTGGCATACTGCATACTGTTAGCTTCTTCCCAGATCTGGTCCTCTGAAGGGGTAGCATGGGTCATATAAGACAAAGTAACAAATTTAAGAAGCCATGTTTCTCATTTCTGCATGCCAGCATCATTTCACAAGCCCCTGATTCTATGACAACATGCAGCTCTCCAGAAAGATGCTTTAAAGACAAACCCCCCTACGTCTCTTGCCTGAGTCACTATATTCTTTAAAAGATAAATAAGACCAGGGTGGTGGCTCATGCCTGTAATCCCAGCACTTTGGGAGGCTGAAGCAGGTGGATCACCCAAGGTCAGGAGATCGAGACCATCCTGGCTAACATGGTGAAACCCTGTCTCTACTAAAAATACAAAAAAATGGCCGGGCGCGGTGGCTCAAGCCTGTAATCCCAGCACTTTGGGAGGCCGAGACGGGTGGATCACGAGGTCAGGAGATCGAGACCATGCTGGCTAACACTGTGAAACCCCGTCTCTACTAAAAAATACAAAAAACTAGCCGGGCGAGGTGGCGGGCGCCTGTAATCCCAGCTACTCGGGAGGCTGAGGCAGGAGAATGGCGTGAACCTGGGAGGCGGAGTTTGCAGTGAGCTGAGATCCGGCCACTGCGCTCCAGCCTGGGCGACAGAGCCAGACCGTCTCAAAAAAAAAAAAAAATACAAAAAAATACAAAAAAATTAGCCAGGCGTGGTGGCGGGCGCCTGTGGTCCCAGCTACTCGGGAGGCTGAGGCAGGAGAATGGCGTGAATCTGAGAGGCAGAGCTTGCAGAGAGCCAAAAGATGGTGCCACTGCACTCCAGCCTGGGCAACAGAGCAAGACTCCATCTCAAAAAAAAAAAAAAAAAAAAGATAAATGGCCACACACCAGGCACAGTGGCTCACACCTGTCATCCCAGCACTTTGGGAGGCCAAGGTGGGTGGATTGATTGAACCCAGGAGTCTGAGACCAGCCTGGGCAACATGGTGAAACCCCGTCTCTACAAAAAATATATAAATTAGCCAGGTGCAGTGGCATGTGTGCCTGTAGTCCCAGCTACTTAACAGGCTAAGGTGGAAGGATTGCTTGAGCCAGGGAGGTTGAGGCTGCAGTGAGCCATGATCACACCACTGCACTGCACTCCAGCCTGGGCGACAGGGTGAGACCTTGTCTTAAGAAAAAGAAAAAAAAAGGCCGGGCGCGGTGGCTCAAGCCTGTAATCCCAGCACTTTGGGAGGCCGAGATGGGTGGATCACGAGGTCAGGAGATCGAGGCCATCCTGGCTAACACGGTGAAACCCCGTCTCTACTAAAAAATACAAATATCTAGCCGGGCAAGGTGGCGGGCAGCCTGTAGTCCCAGCTACTCCGGAGGCTGAGGCAGGAGAATGGCCTGAACCCGGGAGGCGGAGCTTGCAGTGAGCTGAGATCCGACCACTGCACTCCAGCCTGGGCAACAGAGCGAAACTCCGTCTCAAAACAACAACAACAACAACAACAACAACAACAAAAACAAAGATAAACGACCCTAGTCCTTGCCTTTTACTGCACATAAGGTAATGATGTCTAACGGGGTTAGTGATGATGCCTCTGTAATCTATCACCAGATGGGCTCCTGCACCCAAACTTCGATGTGATTTTGTACTACTGAACCTCCACCAGCTGCATATCAGCAGTGGGCTCAAATGCTGTGCTGTAGTCGTCTGACAAACCCCCTCTGGAGGGTTGCTTGTGGGCCATAGGCCTCTGTCTATAGTCATCAGCAAGACTTCTGTATAAAACTAATGTCAATTATTTAAAAGCTTGATTTTTGTCTTTAGTCGATGGTCACCTGCTTCTTTGTGTGCTCAAGAGAGAGGGACAGACAGAGAGAGAGGAAATAACTCTCCCAGTATTCCCTGAAGTGCAAGAGCCCTGCTGGGGTCAGATCTCTGAACAAAACTGTTTTTTTTTTTTTCAGGGAATGAGGAAAGAGGACATGGAGGTGAGGGGGCTCATCCACACCTGCTGCTTCACCGATGACACAGCTACATCCCCAGCCCAGAGCCCCCTGAGCTTATGTAACTGATGACCTGCTGGAGACCTCCACTGCGACAATCCTAACAGTCCCAACAGCTCATGCACACGCACTGACGCGTGCCAGGCGCTGCTCCAAGTGCTCTCTGCAGCTCCTCTCATCCACGCAAGAGCCTCACCATCACCCCCATTTACAGATGAGGAAGACGAGGCTCCGACGGGGGCATAACCTGCCCAGGTCACTTGCCAGAGCCAACTCATGGTGATACCGGGACGTGAGCCAGCCGCCCGGCGCCAGGCCTCTGCTCTGCACCCTGTCTTGTCCCCGCCAGGTGCCTCAAACGCTCCGCCTTCCCTCACACCTGCTTGGAGCCCTTCCCCTCCTCATCGAACTTCAACACAGTGAGGTCTCACCACAGGCCTCCCTGCTGTAGAAAGCCTTCCTAACCGCACGCCAGGCTCAACGTCCATCTCTGGTTGGCACGTGACTCTGCCTCCTGCACTGGGCGTGGTAACTGTCTGCATGAACCCTGAGATCCTTGAGGACAGGAAACCAGCCCAGGACCTGCCCACAGGGCCACCTGGTACGGAACAGGTCAAGGAAAGCCCAGCCCAGGCCTTGGTGGTCCTGGCACGTCCCTTCTGCCTAGCCATCCAGGCCTTCATCCTGGCAGCCCTCCCCAACTCCACCTCCCAGCTGGCTCTGCTCCTCACGCTCAGCAAAGCTCTCCTCACCTCCGTTCATCAGCCTCCTTCCTGCTCTACTCTTTTATTAAGATTCCAATTAAGGCCGGGCGCGGTGGCTCAAGCCTGTAATCCCAGCACTTTGGGAGGCCGAGACGGGCGGATCATGAGGTCAGGAGATCGAGACCATCCTGGCTAATACGGTGAAACCCCGTCTCTACTAAAAAATACAAAAAACTAGCCGGGCGACGAGGCGGGCGCCTGTAGTCCCAGCTACTCGGGAGGCTGAGACAGGAGAATGGCGTGAACCCGGGAGGCGGAGCTTGCAGTGAGCTGAGAGCCGGCCACTGCACTCCAGCCTGGGCGGCAGAGCAAGACTCTGTCTCAAAAAAAAAAAAAAAAAAAAAAAAAAAAAAAAAAAAAAAAGATTCCAATTAAATAATTCTAATTAAATGTAATGAGCTGAATCCACAAACTTATTGCAATAAAGGAGTGTGCAGAACATGCTTCCTCCCGATCTTTCTCAGGCGGTGGATGCAGGGATGGCACAGGGTCTCTGCTGCCTGGGGTGACTAAGTGGGGCTAGGACTGACTGCCACGCTCACAGGAACATCGCCACAGGAGGGAACCACTGGCTGGACATCCATGGCCCAGTGGGACCTTCCCACGTGGAGTCGCCCCAGGTTCCCTGAGCCGGGCAGAAGTTCCTCTGCTCTTAGAGACAGCCGGTGCGGGCCTGGACCACCCTGCTGGCTCCTCCTTGGGTCTGTGTCTCAGGCCACTCCTAGTGCCTCTGCCTAATGGCACCATCCTGCCTCCTCCACACCAGGAGGGGCGGCCACCACACCAGGCCCACAGTGGGGGCTTGCTAAGCATATGGGTGTCTATCTGCCCCTCAGCCCTGCTCTCTGAAGAGGAAGAAGCCCTGGGCCTGCAGGCCTGCTTCTGTGTGACCTTAGCCAAGTCCCACCCCAAATCTGGGCCCCATCTCAGTTTCCACTGAAGGGCAGGCCAGATGGGGTGGGAGAGGGCCTCTGTGAAAGAGAAAGTGGATGGTGTGTTGGGTTAGGCCCAGCCTCAAATCTTGGCCCCGTTCCTTCCTGGCTGTGTGGCCTGGGGCAAGTTGCTTCATCTCTCTGAGCCTCAGTAGTAACAGCTACCACTAGCCAGGTACCCAAAGCCAGGTGCTCTGCTTTCCTTTCACTGTCTTGTGCTGCTACTTTTGTTTTTTTGTTTTTTTTTTTTTTTTTTTTGAGACGGAGTTTCACTCTTGTTGCCCAGGCTGTAGTACAATGGCACAATCTTGGCTCACTGCAACCTCTGCCTCCTGGGTTCAAGAGATTCTCCTGCCTCAGCCTCCCGAGTAGCTGGGATTACAGGCATGCGCCACCATGCCCGGCTAATTTTGTATTTTTAGTAGAGACAGGGTTTCTCCATGTTGGTCAGGCTGGTCTCGAACTCCCGACTTCAGGTGATCCACAAGTCTGGGCCTCCCCAAGTGCTGGGATTACAGGTGTGAGCCACCGTGCCTGGCCTACTTTTGCTTTTTTTGAGGCGGAGTCTCTGTCACCCAGGCTGGAGTGCAGTGGCACGATCTCAGCTCACTGCAACCTCTGCCTCCTGGATTCAAGCGATCTTCCTGCCTCAGCCTCCTGAGTAGCTGGAATTATAGGCACGTGCCACCACGCCCAGCTAATTTTTTTTTTTTGTATTTTTAGTCGAGACAGGGTTGCACCATGTTGGCCAGGCTGGTCTCGAACTCCTGACCTCAAGTTATCCGCCCACCTCCATCTCCTAAAGTGCTGGGATTACAGGCATGAGCCACTGCACCCAGCCTCATACTGCTACTTTTGAAGTCAGGCTGCCTGGTTCAAATCCAGGCTCTGCTCATTCCCAGCTGAATGACCATGGGCAAGTCACACCGCCTCTCTGGGCCTCAGTTTCCTCTTCTGCAAAATGGGGCCAGTACCCATTCCACAGAGTTATCATGAGGAGCCAATGGGGTGATGCAAAGCTCTCAGCCCAGGGCTGGGTACATAGTCAGTGCTCATTTAATCTCCACAGTAGGTCCAAGAGGCCAGTCCCGCCTCTGCAGATAAGGAAACTGAGCAGCCATTTGACTAAAGTTTTGGAACTAGGAAATGACAGAGCGAGTTTTTGTTTGTTTGTTTGTTTGTTTTAGACAGGGTCTCATTCTGTGGCCCAAACTGGAGTGCAGTGGTGCAATGACAGCTCATGCAGCCTCGACTTCACAGGCACAAGCGATCTTCCCACCTCAGCTTCCTGAGTAGGTGGGACTACCAGTGCATGCCACTACACTCGGCTCGTTGTTTTTTTGGGGGGTTGTTTTGCTTTGTTTTGTTTTGTATTTTTTTATAGAGACAGGGTTTCTCCATGTTGCTCACATTCCTGGACTCTAGAAATCCATCTGCCTTAGGCTCCCAAAGTACTTGGATTACAAGCATGAGCCCCTGTGCCTGGCCAGAAGTGGGATTGGAACTCAGGTCCATTCTGACTTCTAACTCCGTGCTCTTTCCACAGTGCCGGAGTCCTGGCCTTCCCAGGAGGCCCCCAGGTTGAGGGGTCTGACTCTTCCTTGGGGCTGGCAAGGCTCAAACATCATAGAGTCTTCCCAGCCGGGTGGTGAGAGCCCTGGTCCAGCCTTGTGACCCAGAAAGGAGAGTCTCTGGGTTTAAAGCATTGCATCTGGGGACCGGGACAGTAAGTCTTCCTCACCTCCCCAAGATGCCTGGTGAGCAGACCCTGAACCCAAGTCCCCAAGAAGCACAGGCCAGTCCTGCTGGGTCCTGGGGGCTGTCTGTTTCGATTCATTGCAAGAACTAGAGCTGAGTTGTGGAATGTCAAGCGAGCATGACTCAGACAGGCCAAAGTCAAAAACACCCCTCATTGCTGCCCACTACGGACAAGCAGGAACCCACGGACATGCACAGGGAAACACACAGGCCTCTCACCCTCAACTCATGTACAGACCTGCAGGTCTACACGCCCCTGGCACATACACAGTCCCACTCACATACACCCAGAGAAATGATATAGCATGCCCAGAACACTCGCTGCATCAGCCTCTCACATGGCTGGCAGGAACCAAGAGACACCAGCCCTCCACATCACACGGGGATACATCAATCTCTGACTCAGGCCACTGCCAGAGGCCGACAGACACCCACAGGACTCCCGACACACAGACTTGGGACCACCACCAAACCCAGGCCACTGGCCACGCACACGTCCTTTTCTTCGACAAACTTGGAAGCCCCCAATGGGACAACAGAGCAGGCAGACCCACGGTTGCCTTTCCAACCTTCCATCTGCCCCCTTGCAAGCCTGGAGGTTGCTCTTTCTTGGGTCCGACCCTGGATCTCACTCTCCGAGAGCCTCAGTCTCTGCATTGCCCCTGGCTGTGCAGCCTTCGTGTCCTCAAGACCCCACACTGAGCCCTGCACAGCAGATCTGAGCCTTGCCACTGCCCCCTGGTCCAGGCGTGTGCCTGCTCTGAGCCCATTTCCTAGCTCACCTCCTTCCTCCTTCCTCTCCAGCCTCAGACCTCTTCCTGCCCTTGGCACATTCCAAACTGCAATCCTGGGGTTTTGTGCTTGCTTTTTGCCCTCTCAGGTGCCTTTCTCTCAGGCCTCCCTACCTTCTCCAGGACTCTGTCCAACGCCATCGACCACCCCAGGTGCAGCAGCACGTCTGGCCAGGCTACTCCCGTCCCCTCCCCTGCCCTTTTTCCTTCGAAGTGCTTACACCACACTTATTTTTACATATTTATAAATGTTTATACATATTTGGAGGAGCGTCAGCTCCATGAGGATGGGGATTTCTGCTGTTTTGTTTGCTGCCATGTTCCAGGTGTCTGGCATGCATCCTGGCATGTAGTGGGCACTCAATTGCTGGGCATTGGATGAATGACCCTTGACCCAAGCCTGGCTCAGGGAGAGCCAGGAGCAGGCCCCACCCATGTGAAACAGGCCTGGGGTGCTGTCCTAGCTTTTCACATCTCAATCAGATCAGTTCATGGCCTCACGTTGCTATCCTAAGGATTACATGATAATGTGTGCAAAGCCTCGGCATAGCTCCTGACACAGTAGGTGTGGCAGCCAGGTTTTCTTGGGGCTAACCTCCCCCAGCTTCTTTTACCCTCCCTGCCCCCCAACAGTGTCGGGGTGGTGGGGTGCCAGAGGGTCTGCTGCATCTCAGCACCATTTCCCTTCCCTGTGCCCTCCTGAGCCACAGGGGCTGGATGTCTGCAAACCATCTCTTCCCAACTTCTGTTGTCAGCAGCTTCAGGCCAGCTCTGCCCTGGGATGCAGCCACCGGGACCTGCAGGAGCAGCAGCCGCCAGATCCCTGAGCCCCTGCAGGGACCACCTGCACCCTCACCCTGCCAGGGCTTTTGTGATCTGGCGCTCTTCACTAAATACCTTCCTAACGGAAACAGCTAGACTGGAATGCTTTCCTGGCTAGACCGTGGAGTTTGTTGAGTTTTTCCTGAGGGCACAATGTGGTGGTCTCAACGTGGCGGGGCCTGAGTATGCACCTGGGTGCATCAGGGGAGCTGGTAGGACACAACTTGTCTCCTCCCCACCTCGGCTACCCTGGGTGGCCCTTACCCCTCAGGAGAGACTCATCATCCTCACCCCCATCTGACCTCCCCTGGCCCCACAAAGCAGCCCCTCTCTGTTTGGACTGCACCTTTACCCTATTTAACAGGTGAGGAGACTGAGACACAGGCTACTAAGTTGTTTCTGCAGCTAAAAAGCGGTCGTCTGGGATTGAAACCCAGTCCTGACTGCTGTGGCCCCAGAGGCTGCACTCAGAACCGCAGCTCCATGCCCCCTCTTCTAGGCGTCTGGCCAGCAGCCTGAGCTGTAGATGAGACTTCAGGGCCCTTGAGGGGGACAGTGGAGAGACAGTGGATGATGAGCTGGTGCTCATTACATGCTCAAGAATCCACCAAGGTCCTTTCTCCAGCCTCTTCTTATCATCACATCCAGTTCCCTGCAAGCGCATGGCCCCCTTCTAGCGAGAGTGGAAAGGACTTCTCTCTCCTCTCCCCCTGGTGGATGGAGGACTGGGCATGGAGTCGGTGGAAAATACAGCTCAGATCCCAGCTCTCTTAACTGCTGTGAGTCCCGGGCGAGTCCTGTGCCCTTTGCAGGCCTTAGCTCCCCATTATAAGCCCAGTGGGTGGGCTGGGGAACCATCAGGGGCTCTCCCAGTACTAACATTCTAGAATCTTACTTTGAAGACAGCATGAAAACCAAGATCTTCGGTCGGGGCAGAGGGTGGACCACACAATATGTTTTACAAACCGGGATGGGTGTGCCACGCCACGGGCTGTGTGTGATGGAGACCCAGAGCGCCTAAGCGCAGTGCACACCGGGGAGCTGCCACAGGATGGGTCTGACAGCTGGCTAAATGGACCCCCGGGCTCCAGCGCCGCCTGCTGAGCCAGGGCTGCCCCTTCTTGCAGCTCTCATGGGATCCAGGCTGGTTCTCCCCTCCTGATGAACTCGATGGCCACTCTGTGCCAGGTGGTAGGCTGGGCACTGAGGCCATGGGGCGAATCAGACAGGCATGTCCTCAAGGAGCTCCCAGGCTAGCAATGCAGTTGCCAACCATTCTACCCTTCCTTCGAGGCCCACCAGGAATAAGTCCCTCTTCTAGGAGCCTGCCCCGGCTTCCCCAGCTGCCATACCTCAGCTCTGACCTCCAATGTCTCGCTGGCCTGGTGCAAGCCCAGCCCATACCCGGGAGCTTTCCAGGGTACCATGAATTATAACCCCTGGACTGCAAGGGGGTCAAGGGCAGCTGTACCTCAGTCACCCTGGGACAGGCTGTTCTGGGGCTCAGCAGGTGCAGTCAGAATTGCTGTCTGGCAACAAGGATTCATGACACAGCCCACATCTGTCCTGGCCACAAACGCACCATCTGATCCAGTACCTCTGTGCTGGACACTTGGCTAAGGTTACACTGCACTGGGTTCAGAAGTTCCTAAGCAAGCAAGGTCATCCTGATTTGCCAATGTCCCAACTGGCCTGCAGGGGTAGCCACCCAGCACAGTGGAGAACACACAGGCTCTGGGTCCCAGGCCTGCCGCCGAATAGCTACGTGAGGCTGGCCGATCATGGAATCTCCACAGGCCTCGGTATCATCATCTCTAAAATGAGCTAACAATACCTACAGGCACAGGTGCCGTGCAGCAGCTTAAACTAGCTGGTATGTGTGGATGCTGCTAGTGTTCAAGATGTGCACCCTCCTTTCATGCCCTTTCGAGGCTGGCATTCACCTCCCAGAGGAAGCCTTCCTTCTCTGAGGGGCACCAACGCTGTGGGCCCCACTGGCAGGCTGAGCAATGCCACTGGGGACAAAGCAGAGTCCCAATGCAATGAGACACACCCCTGTGGAGTTCTAAACTAGACATGTTCAGAGAAGTGGCCCCAAAGGGCAGCCACTGGGGAAGAGGTGGGATCTGCTCTGGTGTCTAGCTAGGAAGTCAGCCCTTGCCTGTGGAGACACCCACTGGCCAGCAGCTTCCGGCGTCTTCCGTGGCAGCTGGGGCTGCTGACGAGGTACAGCAGGGCACGGCAGCTCGGTTGGGGTTTACCTTGATCTACACGGAGAGGCACTGTGCAGTGGAAATCTGGAGCGCTGGAGTCAGAGAGCAGGGTTCAAATCCCAGATCCCCGAGTGGATGTGAGACTTTGGTCAACTTGTTGATCCTCCTTCACCCTCAGCTGCCTCATCAGGAAAATGGGACTAGGACCACCTACCTGGTAGCATGTGAGGTTGCGAGGACTAGTATCACTGGTGTTAGCTGCAAAAGACCTAACAGGCCCAAGGGTTACTTCTTTTTTTTATTTTTATTTTTTGAGACGGAGTCTTGCTCTGTCACCCAGGCTGGAGTGCAATGGCGCCATCTCGGCTCACTGCAAGCTCCACCTCCTGGGTTCACACCATTCTCCTGCCTCAGCCTCCCAAGTAGCTGGGACTACAGGCACCTGCTGCCACACCCGGCTAATTTTTTGTATTTTTAGTAGAGACGGGGTTTCACTGTGTTAGCCAGGATAGTCTCGATCTCCTGACCTTGTGATCTGCCCATCTTGGCCTCCCAAAGTGCTGGGATTACAGGCGTGAGCCAGCGCACCTGGCCGGGTTACTTCTTAATATACAAACGGGCACCTGTTCTGATCAGTACCTGGGAATGGTCAGGGAAGGGAGGCTGGAGGAAGACCAGGCCCCAAGCCGGCACCCCAGATGCAAATCTGCCCTGATTCCCTAGCCAGGCTTGTTGCAAAGTCCCCAGAGAGATTTACATGGGACAGGATCTCTTCCTGGGAGAGAAGATCCCAACATGCACCCAGTGAAGCTGAAGGTCACATCAAACCTGAAAGGCGACTTTGTTCTCCCTGGCTTCATCCCTTACGCATGAAAGAGCACACGGCGGGTGCTCAGGATTCATAATCCAAGACATCCGGAGACTAAAGACATTGGCCAAATTTAAACCGAAAGATGAACTTGTTGGGTGTCTTTTCAGATTATGAGGGAAAGAAGAAAGGGGAGAATTTCTTAAGTCATCCACGAACCACTGAGAATTCACAGGGAGTTGGCCTGATGCTGATATGAGGGCTCTGCCTCTGGGTTCTGGACACTTAAAATGCCACCATTTGAAAGGGATAAAGAGATACATGCACAAGGGGACCCCCACAAGCCATAGCTGACGGGCAGGGGAGTCTCCGGAGAGTGGCTGAAAGAACCTGAAGAGTGGTCCTTCTGTGAAGGTCACCGCACAGGTCAAAAGGTGGCCTCAGGCAGCATATGGCTAGACTGGGCTCCTGGGAGGCCAGGACATGGCGAGATGAGGGCCACACAGGTCAGAGGCTTGGCTGTGGCCCTGTCCAGCACTGGAAGCACAGCTGCCTTCCTCTCCCAGCCCCAGTGTCCTCAGCAGTAACGGGAACTAATGCCATCTAACACCATCTGGGCTCAGCACAACCGTTCCGATATGGTGCAGAGCTCAGCATAGCCCTTGGCACATAGCAAGAGCTCAGTTAACACTAGTTGCTAACAATTTTACTTTGCCATTCTTAAACATATTGAGTTCCAATTGCCTTTGGCT
Organism: Rhinopithecus roxellana; assembly: GCF_007565055.1. Classification (NCBI taxonomy): domain Eukaryota; kingdom Metazoa; phylum Chordata; class Mammalia; order Primates; family Cercopithecidae; genus Rhinopithecus; species Rhinopithecus roxellana. Next base: position 14,568,467 of record NC_044560.1, on the reverse strand, counting down.
CTGAGATAACCTGAATGCACAAGTGTTCTACCAACAACGTGATCATGGTCACTGTTGAGTCACACAAAACCCAGGGTGGTAAAAGCGGGGAGGTCGTTGCACCATTTTCACAGATGGGAAAATCAAGGCTCAAGAGAAGAGGTGACTGATCAAGTGTCACAGCCTCCAAGTGGCAGAGCTAGGGCTAGACCTCGAGTCTCCCAAGACACTGAAATACTTCCCACCATCCCCCAACACACTGAAACGACACATCCTGAGTCCATCAGGGGACGCCTGGACCCCTGTCCCCAGTACTGAGACCCAGGCCCAGTCCACGTTCGGCCTGGAGCAAGGCTGTGGAATGAAAAAGTGTTGCGGATCCAAAAAGTGATGGAAATAACGGACATCCTCTCTGGGGAAAACGCCCATGTGGATACGTACACAACCTCATGCACATTGCAGGGAACTCACAGCCCCTGGCCAGGGTCCCCCACCCGGGCTTTCAGACGCTTCAGCTGATGCACCAGATCCCTGGTGTGGCCTCCGTGAGTCATCCAGAGGTGACCTCATCACACACACACACCCAGCTGCTGGGTGAAATGGGGGCCCCACTGGGCCTTCAACACCGGGAACCTAAGACCATCACCCCCCAGCTCAGTGCTGCACCTGGGCACGTGGCCCCACCCAGCCTGCAGTCACTGCTACTGCCATCCCCAAAGGGCAGGAGCCGCCGGACGCTGCCGACGGTCATCCATCTGATGAGCGCTGCTTGCGTTTCAAAATGAGAACATTTATTATTTGTTTTTTTCTCATTAAACTTTCACAAATAAAGCACAGCAAGACTTGTCTGCAGACACACAGGAGGCACACGGACAGCCCGTCAACGAGAGATGGAGACGAAGGCCAGTGTGGCTCTCATAGGGCAGCGCTTCTCAGAACCCCTGGCCCCCCTTGTGCCAAGGTTGGCCTGTGTCAGGCCTCGCCCACGCCGCCTTATGACACATAGAGAGGCTGATGCCAAAAAGATGGCTACAGAGCTGGGGCAAGAAAGTTATCCTCTTGTTCTGATAACGACCCTACAAATCCCACCCCACCCTCAGGCACCTCCATCTAAGGTGTCCGGTTACTCCAGGTAAGGAGGTTCTAAGGAGGGCTGTGTTTTCCCTGGGGCTGATGAAACTTGCTCAGACAAGCCAGGCCACTGGGAGGCACCTCAGGATGGCAAAGATGCTGGAGGCTTTGCTGGCTTTCAGGATGCCGGGAGCCCCACGGGGGCAAAAGGGGAGGAAGGAAAGAGATTCTAAAGACAGACTGCTGCTGGTATGTCCCGACCCAGGGTCACAGCGTCAGCAAAGAGAACAGCATGATTCTGACAGGGCTGGATTTTGTTTCACCCTCGGGATGAGCAGACTTCAAACACTGCATTTTCACGGAAATCAACAAGAGAGACAGCTAGCAGGACACGGGGCTCCTGCCAGTTCTGTGTGGAAAGGCACCAGATGGTTTGTTATGAAACACATTTTGGTCAGAAAATAGCTGGGGTTTTTTGGTTCCTGGGAGGACAACAAAGCTAGAAGCAAAGGAGGTGTGAGTTGTGTGAGGAGGAGGCAGAGAAGAAAGCAGCTTTGGCATCAGACCTGGGTTCTACTCTTCACTCTACCCCGCCATGCTTGAGGCCTCAGTTTCCTCATCTGTAAAGTGGTCATAGAATATTTCCAAATAAATCTAGGTGTCAGGTTTCACACATCATCCCAGGAAGTATGGGGAGGCGGGGCACAGAGACACTCAAAGAGACACACAGAAAGCAGAGGAGGAGCACAGCCTTGCGTGCAGGGGAGAAGGCAGGGAGGGACCCGACGGAGGGCGGTCAGAGATGATCCCCGCAGTCAGTCGCTGGGAGCAGCGAGTTACACTGGTTCCAAGCACAGGTGGAGACCATCCACGGGGACCTTGGGCCCCTTCTCCTGGAGGAAGGGCAGGAGGAAAGCGGGATTCAATGCAGCACCATGGAGGAGCCTTCAGGGCCACACCTGCTGTGAACGCTTTAAAGTGCCAAGCTGTATCGTCTTTGGTCAGGAGCTGCCCCTTAGTCTCTAAGAGCCTGGGGTCCAGGACTCAAGCCCCGCCTGCTGGGCCCTGAGGAAGGAGAGCAGGAGGACACATTCCCCTTCTGAGGCTGTGGGTGCTCTCCTGTGCTGGGGGGTGAGGGGAAAAAATCACTGAAATCCAACGGCTTTCAGGAAGCAGGATGCCCCCAGGGAAATTTGGGTCCTTAGAAAGACAGAAGGGACTAGAAATGCTTTGGTCACAGTCCTGATACCCACAGCCAGGGCAGAGCTTGCTACAGGAGAGCAAGCGGGAGCCGACTGCAGCACTGCACACGTCATGCAGCAGGAGACGTGCCTGACGCAGACTGGCTTCCGAGCATAAGCCAGAAGTCACTGAATAAATATTCAAGGCATCTTTTGGTTCTCAGAGAAAGAGCAGGGCTTAAAAAAAAAATCTCTCCCCTGCCTGACTAGCTGCAGCTCTGATCTTCAGGCTGACAGTGCTGAGGGCTGGGAGAGGTGGCGGGCGGGTTCCGGAGCCGGCTCCCCCGCAGCAGGTGGCTTTGGTCCGTCAGACATCAGGGTCGCTTGTGTCCGGCTGGCCCCGGGCCCTCAGAAGCTGAAGAGGTCATCCTGCTCTGGGCCGCTGCTGTCAGGCTTGTCCCAGTCGACAGGCGAGAGGCACTGGGCGTAATGGATGTCCTGGGCTGTCAGGCCAGTGTCCAGGACCTGAGGGTTCGTCCGAGACTGGGCAAGCCTGGAAGGCAGAGCTGTGTGAGCCGAGGGCCTGGGTGAGGGCCAGCGGGCCCCGGGGTCAGATGCGAGGAGGCACCAGTGGGGAACAGCAGGGCAGGTGGCCCAAAAAGGAAGCCCCAAGTACAGTGGAGGTGGAGGAGCCTCAGATCAAAGCACCTCCCTTGAAAGTCAAACAGCTCAGAAAAGTCTGGGGCAGCCAGCAGTGTACCCACCCCGGGGAGAGGCCAGAGCACTCACTGTGCCCCAGCTCAGTCATGATATGCCCAGGAAAGAGGAGAAGGGGCAGTGCTGGTAAAGGGAGCGGCAGGGGTGGGTGCGGTGGGGAACAAGCTGTGAGAGGGAACACGGAAGATTCTTTGGCTATAACCGTGTCAACACCGTGCTGTTCGAAAAATAAATTTACAAAGGGAGACAACCTACATGTCCAAAAGAACAGGGGAGAGTTGGCCGGGCGCGGTGGCTCAAGCCTGTAATCCCAGCACTTTGGGAGGCCGAGAAGGGCGGATCACAAGGTCAGGAGATTGAGACCATCCTGGCTAACACTGTGAAACCCCATCTCTACTAAAAAAATACAAAAAACTAGCCGGGCGAGGTGGCGGGCGCCTGTAGTCCCAGCTACTCCAGAGGCTGAGGCAGGAGAACGGCGTAAACCCGGGAGGCGGAGCTTGCAGTGAGCTGAGATCCGGCCACTGCACTCCAGCCCGGGCAACAGAGCGAGACTCTGTCTCAAAAAAAAAAAAAAAAAAAGAGAATAGGGGAGAGTCAAGTAAATCACAGCCGCTTCCCTTAGGAGAATGTTAGGCAGTCAATGGAAGGGGTGTTTACGAGGAGTTTTTAACAGCCTGGAGCAATGCTTCTGACACAATGCTGTTAAGTGAAAAATCAGGATCCCAAAATGCAAATACGATGAGCTGATCAATGCAAAATAATGTATATGTATAGGATTAGCATGAATTAAGCCCAAAACTCTGAGCTGTGGGATTATGGGATGGTGTTACTTTCTGTTTAACGCTTTGCTGATTTTCAAAATTGTTAATAAAGGGCACACGATGCTCAAAACAGTGTGGAAAAGCAAATAAAGGATTTTCTTCAGAGGGCGGGTTTAGTCAGCCAGTGAGGCAGGGAAGGTGTCGCCCTCGCCCCAGGCTGGTTCCAAGGGGTTTCCACCAGTCCCTGGCAAGGAGGAGGCAAGGAAGAGGAAGGAGGAAGCAGGAGGGCAAAGACCCTGACTCTGTCCCCACTCGCTGGACCAAAAGTCGCAGACCCCAACCCCAAACAAAGCCCCTGATGTGGGAGGGCTATAGGAGGCTGCTGAGGGTCTCAAGGGAGAAAGGGAGGCCTGACAGACGGGAACCCAGGGCTTGGAACCCTGACCTGCCCAGGCCTCTCCTCAGCTACAGCCTTCTCAGTGGCATGTCCCCAAGCTGCAGGGGACCACAAGGATGGCCCCTGGGAAAATGGGGAAATGCCACCACCCTCAGGCTTTACCAAAACACCTCCCCACTGTGCCTGACCTTCCCCGCTGTGGAATGCTCCACAGCTTCATTAAGCACTTTCTCCCTTCCCTTTTTCATAAATGCAGACCTCTGGAGAGCAAAGCCTATAAAAAAACAGCCCATTTTTGAAGGCCACGCCAGGCGGAGGAAATCAACTTGAGCTGCAGTGTGTTTCGCTCAGCTCAGACTGAGGCAGAGCAGTCACCAGGAATAGTTTTTGACTCAACAGTAAGAACTTTCTAACAGCTCTGGACAACGCTGGAAGGGGTTCCCTCCCCAGACAGTCGGCTCCCTGCCCCTGGAAGCATTTGAGTGGAGGGATGGGTCTGTTGCTCTGGAGGGGGTCCGAGTGGCTCGTGTTCTTTCTTTTTTTTTTTTTTTTTGAGACGGAGTCTCGCTCTGTCGCCCAGGCTGGAGTGCAGTGGCTGGATCTCAGCTCACTGCAAGCTCCGCCTCCCGGGTTCACGCCATTCTCCTGCCTCAGCCTCCCAAGTAGCTGGGACTACAGGCGCCCGCCACCTCGCCCGGCTAATTTTTTGTATTTTTTTCAGTAGAGACGGGGTTTCACCGTGTTAGTCAGGATGGTCTCGATCTCCTGACCTCGTGATCCGCCCTTCTCGGCCTCCCAAAGTGCTGGGATTACAGGCTTGAGCCACCGTGCCCGGCCATGGCTCGTGTTCTTAATCACATCCCCAGGGGAAAGGGTGGCAGGGCCAGCCCACACACGCCAACCCCGCCACAGGTTTCCAGCACAGGAAGTTCACGTTACCTTGAAAACGCTTCATCCAGGCCATCATCCAGCTCCTTGGGGAAAACAAAGCAGGAGATAAGAACTCTGTTTGGGGGAGCCCACGCTCACAGCTGGAGCTTGTCCCAGCCCTGGGTAAGCTACAGGGACTCAGGACACAAGCTCAAGGTGGGCGCCTGGAGGCACGGGCTCAGGCAGGCCTCCTGCCTGGGTGCATTGCCAGCATCTCAGCCCAAGGACCCAAAGCTGGAGACGTGGGAGAGGAGAAAGGGCATGTCCTAGGGTGTCTGGAGACCCAGGTGGGTTCAGTGCCCTGCTCCACTGCTACCTGCCCATGAGACCTTGGGCAAGTCGCTCTTCCTCTTTGAAACTCAGCTTGTCCTTCCGTAAGAGGGCGTTGGACCTGATGACTTCTATGGCTTTCAAATTCCAAAAGGAAGAGGGTGGGGAAGGAAGTTTTCTTGCCTTCATTTATTTCCAAAAGCCAAGCCAAAATTCCAAGCTCATGAGGGATAACTGATGCCAGGAGTCCCATAGCCTCAGTGGAAGAGCGATGGGTGAGGTCCCTCCATGGCCTGCTGGTGAGGATGGGCAAGTGGCAAGGGTAGTTCCTGAACAGCAGAGAACAGACTCAAGGGACACCTGGGGAACTCCCAGTACCCAGATTTTTAAAAATTAAAGAGACAAGTTAACATGTGATTCTGCAATGGATCCTGGGCCAGAAACAGGACACCGGAGGGGCACCTGGAGAAATGTGTAAGTTCTACAGATTATACACAACTGCACGGTATCGTGTTTGTTTCCTGATTCTGACCACTGTAATGTGGTTATGCAGGATGTCAAAAATTGGGGAATCTGGATGAAGGGTGAACAGGAATTCTTTGTACTACTTTTGTAACACAGTCTGAAATTATTTCCAAATGAAAAATTAAAATTTCAGGTTCCTCGGGGAGATTCTATCGGCAGAGGTCATCACCCTTACTGAGATGAAAAAGCTGAGACAGAGAGGTCAGGGGGCTTGCCTGAGTCCCTGAGGGAGTCAGGGACCAAGCTGGTGACTGTCCAAGTCTCTGGGTCCTCATTCAGGCAGCTGAGGGGGAGGGGTGTCAGGAGCGAGCTCTGCCACGCCAAGAACAAGGGCGCCTTTGGCTGGTCTTGTGGTGGGCAGAGCCGTGGACGCTCAGGCCAAGAGGCCAAGCATTGTGAGGAGACAGCTGTGCTGGGAGCCAAGCCTGTTGGGGACGCAGCCTCAGGTTCAAAAGGGACATTGTTCATTCCCTATCCTGGGCCTGGGCACTACCGGGCTGGGTGTGGTCCTCCCAGAGGCCCACAAGTCACGGGTCCCAGGGCCTGGTCCCTGGAGCAGCCCAAGGCTCGCCCAGAGGTCAGGCTGAGGATCACCGATCTGCTGGCCACACAACCACTCACCCAGACAACACTGCTGCCACTCAAGGCTTGTGGCCGCGGCACCTCGTCCACGTTGGTGGTGTTGGCGCTGACCGTGGACAGCGGGGCCTTAGCCGTCTCCTCTAAGTCCAGCAGGTTCCCAGTGGCGACCACTGTGAGGGATCCGGTCAGGCTGTCAGTGGGAGATCAGCCTCTTCCTTCCTGGCCCCCTCCTGGGCTGTCCTGGCCCTGACCCTCCCCTCTGATGTGGCCTTGCCCAGGCCTCCTAGCAGAGCCCGGCCCTGGCACCTCCCCACGCCAGGTGCACAGCTGACCACAAAGTGAGAACCTGACTAATGGCTTAGACTGAAACTTTTGTAATCACAATAGTTAAGTTTTCTTAAGCGACCACACAACAGTATGTTAAGTATATACAAAGGTAGACACATATTTATATATTTGCATAGGGATATATCTCTAGAAGAAAATGTACTAAAATGAGTTATTTCTTCCCCTTATCTACATTTTCTAATTGATCTGTAATGAACGTGTATTATTTCTCTAACAAAGCAAAAGTGAAAAAGCAAGAGGCTGTCCCAGCCCAGGCAGGAGCGGGACCCCCTGGTGAAGCACAACCCCAACACCCCACGGCCAAACCCCGCTTCCCTGTCAGGACTCACAGCTCTTCAAGGCGGGGGTGCAGTCTCGGCGGACCCCCAGGACATCCCCTCCCTCTTGGCTGGCTTTGTCCCTCTTCTCTTTCTCTGCAGGACCAAGGCACAACATGTTGGAGCCTCAGGCCCCAGCACTCCGTCCCCAGCAATCACCGGGCAGGGGTGATTAGCCGTGGCCAATCTCAGGGGACAGTTTCAGGTTTCCAGCCGGGAGGAAAGAAACCTTTCGGATGTCAGTTAATCCTCACAAGCACCCTTGGGGAGGGAGACAGCTGTTCCCATTTTTCAAATGGGAAAACCAAGACTCTGAGGGGTGAAGGGACCGGCTCACAGACACAAGCCAGGTGGGTGATGAAGCAGGAAGTCAGTCCAGGTCTGACGCCAGGGCCTTCACCTCCCACCACACCCACAATGTAGATGCAAAGTCTCACCTTCCTTGGACACCTGCCAAAACTCAAAGGCGACTTTGAAGGCCTGGGCTACGGTGAGGGTAACAGCTTGTGCCTGAAAACAGGAAGTGGGGATGGGGAGGGGTGCAGTGTCAGCCAGGGCAGAGCAAGTCTGCACTGGAGGGCTGGGGACTCCAGGCCAGGCCCCCTGGCTCCCTCCCTGCAGCTTCTGCAGCTCCATCCCAGGCTCTGGAATGCCTCCTGGGCAAAGCAGGGTCCTGGCCCTTCCCAGGTCTCCAAAGCTGCCTGGCGTGTCATAAGGCCACAGCCTCGCAGAGGCAGTAGGGGCTTCATCTTTACCATCTCTGGTCCCACCAAAGTTCTCACCCTCACTCTAGGGCCCTGCCTGCAAAGGCTGTTCATCTCCATGTCTTTTCCTTCCCCTTTGGGCTTCCCTAAATTCAATAAACTGTGAGGCTTACTTCCTCCAAGAAGCCCTTCCTAATTACCTGTGGACTTAACTTAGCCCTTGGAATTAGAGAACAGAAAAGCCAGAATTGGAAGGGCCCAGCCACTGCCCCAAATGAGCCACAGCCAGAGAGGTGAAAGTTAGGTTCCGGTTGGGACTATGCCAGGGTTTATAACTGGATCCCACAAAGAGGGTAGAAGGCTTGTCAATTTCCTGATAGGCGCAAGATGTCAATGAAGGCCCGGGGACCAAAACCGGTCAGTGCTACAACCCACCTGTAAGGAAGGGCCACACCTCAGCCCTTCACCCCGGGGGAACTCCCCCCACACCCCTCCAAACCCAGCTCAGATATCTGTCACCACCTCTCTCCTATCACCAGCCCCAGACTCCTCTAGCCCCACCCACCTCCCTCTGGCACCATGCATGTGAAAGTGTCACTGGCTCCCCTGCCTGTGTTTCCCCCAGCTGTGTGCACCCTAAAAGCAAGAATCAGTCTGAACACCCCCGCCCTCTGGAGCAGGCCAAAGCCTCCCAGAGGTGGCAACAATGCTGGGTGAATTACATTCATCTGAGGGGCAGGCCTCATTCCAGCCAGGACCTATCCCCAGCCCATATTCATCTCAACACCTTCCTCTCTCAGCCAATCCAGTCCAGGGTTAATCAACTCAGCTTCTGGGAGTGGAAGTCCCAGAGTTCGCAGCTACAGCCGGAAACATCTAGCTTCCCTCTGAAGCCCTGGCTGAGAGAAGAAAGCACCAGCCTCTTTCAAGTTCACAACAAGTTCAGGCCTTACCAGCTTCAGCCCCACTCCCTGGTCTCCCCCCACCCGACAACTCAATTTAATTGAGAGACGGACCTGTAGCCACTGCCTTTAAAACTCCTTTAAAAAAAATATTTAAAATTCCTAAACAAACTGACGGATCCATGCCAATTAAACTTCACAAAGTATAAAACCTCATTTGAATGTCTCCAACATTTACATTTTTGATGGAAGTACAGGCACTTTATGGCAAAACTTAAATATGGTAATTAAGTATGAAACTCTTCGCAGCTGTTTACAATTTAAGCTGTCATATCTGAATCAAGTTTAATAGACCCAGTTACCATTGAGAATTGCCCATGAACTAAAAATATGGGCTAATTACCAGCCCAAGTCAGATCACTAAACACCCAAGCAAGGGCTGGTCACCCAATGTGGCAGGGATATGAAAACCCCATTATTTAAGCCTGCTGGAAATCTGGAGACACAAGCTTAGACTGCAAAGGCTGTTCACCTCCACGTCTTTTCCTTCCCCTTTGGGCTTCCCTAAATTCAATGAACTGTGAGGCTTACTTCTTCCAAGAAGCCCTCCCTAATTACCTGTGGACTTAGCCCTTGGAATTGAAGAACAGAAAAGCCAGAATTGGAAGGGCACAGCCCTTCCAATTCTGCTTGCATAAATCTGCTTGTTCATTTGCATACATTCCTACCCTTTTGCCCTGAAGTCCCAAGCTGTAAGTTAAACCGAATACAACCCAAGAGGTGGATGTGTGCAGGTGGCTGCAAGCCCAGGCTGGGCAGGGACTGGGAGTGGGGTGGGCCCTGCTTCCTGGGGTGGCTGCAGGAATCTGAGGACCAGCATTAGGTGAGAGACTGCTCGGGCCTGCCCAGGCGGGATGCCCGCCCCTCCTGACTGCCTCTGGCCTGCAGATCTGCCTTATTAACCTTGCCCAGTTTTTCACATTCCTTGTTCCCAGGAACCAGGCTGCTCATGGCTCAACAGGGGCCAGAAACTCAGACCAAGACAGCCATGTGCCCCCCAGGTGGAAATGGGGGTAGCACTTTGCTTACCATCAGCCCAGGCCTAGCAGCTGCATGATGCCTTCACTTCGGAGCCCAGAGGCCTCCCAGTTGGGCAGATGGAAGGGAGTCCTTGGAGGAACCCAATGCTGGCTGTGCCCAGCAGCACCAGGGAGGGGAGAGCTGCGGTGGCTGTGCCCAGCAGCACCAGGGAGGGGAGAGCTGCGGTGGCTGTGCCCAGCAGCACCAGGGAGGGGAGAGCTGCGGTGGCTGTGCCCAGCAGCACCAGGAAGGGGAGAGCTGCGGTGGCTGTGCTGTCCCAGAGTTCAACTGACTGGTGGGTGATGTAGAAAGGAGCCCCTCTCCCCCGACCTGAATGGGTCATGAACTCATTCAGGCAGCCCAGCCAGGAAGAGTAGGGATGTGGAGGCCCCCAGCCACAATGAGTGCGGTTTTGTCAACATTCCGATTCAAGTCCCTCAACATTCCGATCCAAGGCCCTCAACATCCTGATTCAAGGCCTGCTGCAAACGGAAGCCGCCTCACCACCCACCCCAGGGGAACCATTTCACTTTGCCCCTCTGTGCTTGCATGTGTGTTAATCCCGTGCTGCTGTGCGCTCGCCACCCACCACCCCACCCCCTTCTTTTGGCCTGGCAAACTCCTGGCTCCTCAGCCTTCAAAGCTCCATTCGAGGTGTCTGTCTCAGGGAAGTCTCACTGACTCTCCCGTGAGATTTACTAACTTCCACCCCAGAACTAAGCCCCCCTGGGTTCCAGATACTGAAGCTGGGCTGTTCTCTACCGCCTTGGATGTTTTCTCCATGGCTCAGACCAGGACAGACGGTGCCAAACATCTGTGGCGGAGCTGCCAGCAGGTGCGGAGGCTGACACAGCCATTCCATCTCCTGCCTCCCCCAAGAACACTTCCACTTAGCTCAAGAATCTAGGATTTCCAACATGACGAGGTCATCAACACACTGTCAGCCCGGGCTGGGCTAAGACCGTGAGGCAGCAGGTGATGTATTTACACCATGCTGGGCTGGGCTGTCTTGGAGAGGGCTCCGCAGGGCCCCTGAAGCAGGGAGGCCACGTAGCAAAGGGTAGGGAGATAGATAAGCCACTCCAGCCATCAACCCAACCCCAGAGAAGAACACACTAAGAAAGATGAAGAATTTGGGTGTCTGGCAGGGGCCCTTCCTGCTGCCCGGTCAGGGCTCTGCAGTCAGTGGCTGAGCAGTGGCCTGGCTCTGTTTTCCTGGGTAACTGACCCCATGGCCTGAGGGTAGGCTGACTTTGCTCAAGTCTGTGTGAAGTCCTCTGACCACAGGCCAGGTCTCCCTTGTAAGAGCTGGGCCTGCACCTCTCTTACTCCTAGACCCCTCATCCCAGAGGAAGCCTCTGCACTGTCGAAGGCCCCTCCCACCCAAGGCCAGCTGTCTCTGCCCAAGGCCTGCCCTGGTCAGCAGGGAGGAAGAGATGAACAATGGGGACATAAGGAGCTGTATTTTTAAGTCTGCGTGGGCTCCTAAAAGACAAAGCCACGAGTCACATCTGTGGGAACTCACAGGAGATGCCACAGCAACTTGGAGCCCTGGCACCTCACGAGGCAAATGGCCAGCGACACTGAGTCTGCAGGAAATAAACGAGGTGTTCAAAAGAACCTGGGGCCTTTCAGAACAACCCTGGAGGTCACTGAGGCAACCTTCTCATTCTGCTGACAGGCAAGCGGCCCAGAGAAGGGCAGGATCTTCTCCAAGGTAACACAGCAAATCAGCCAGGATCAGACGGCTAGACTGTCTCCTCCTACAGTGCCTCTTCCATGACACCTGTGGTGGGCTGAATTGTGTGTCTGCCCCCAAGATGTCCACATCCTAATCCCTGAGACCTGTGAATGCTGCCTTACACAGCAAACGGGCTTTGCAGATGTGGGTTAAGGATCTGGCGATGGAGATTAACCCAGATTACTCAGTGTGTCCAAATGTAATCACAAGGAGTGTTGAGAGGGGTAGGAGAGTCAGAGCTAAAAGCAGCAATGTAACGAAATCAGGAGACCGGAAGATGCTACATTGCTGGCTCGGAGGATGAGGACAGGCCCATGAACCTGGAAGTGCAGGTGGTCAGTCTCTGGGAGGTAGAAAAGGTAAGGAAATGGATTCTTCCCTAGAACCTCCAAAAAAAACACAACCCTGCCAACCTAGTTTAGACTCCTGATCTACCTCTGTCACAGAATACATTTTTCTTCTCCGTGAGAGAATAAATTTTTGTTGTTTTAAGCCACTAAGTTTGTGATCATTTGTTACAACTTACACAATATCTGAAGTGTGCCCTGATGGGCAGCAGGAAGCCTGGGGATGACAAAGACTGTGATGGACCTGACATGTCCTTTGATGACAGCGGAGGGAAGGGGATCTTGTCTCCTATAGGTTCCAAGGGCTACAGGGCATGGGGACTGGGGCTCTGAGCTGTCAACAGAGGTCAACAGGTGTCAATGCTCCATCAACGGATGTCAGGAAGCACCTTATAGGGAGGATGCTCAGATCCTGAGGGTCTCAGAAACAAAAGCTGCAATGCCAAAGGTTGACCCACTCCACTCCTTGCCCCCAAATTCAGGACGAATCCCCAGTGACCACCAAGGTTCCCACTCATCCCGGCTAAGATGTGGTCAGGGGTGTCCTGGAAACGAGACAAGGAACTCTGAATTTCCCAGTCACACAGGGAGGGGAAGAAATGTGGGTTTAAAACCCCACTCTAACCCTGACTGGTTGTGTTACCCTGAGCAAGACAGCTGGCCTCTGGGAGTCTGTTTCCTCATTAAAAATTTAAAAAATGAAGAAAAAAAAATGGAGAGAGTAACAGTTCCCACCTTGCAGAGCTGTGAGGATTAAACGAGTAAAGACCTGGAAGCCTAGCACTGGAATGAACACACAGGAGGCGCCAAGAGATGGTCACCGCCCTCCACACTCCGGTCACAGCTGGAATGGACATGCAGAAGGCACCAAGAAATGGCCATTGCCCTCCTCACTCCGGTCACAGCAAGCCCAGTTCTCTGACGGCTCTCGCCTTTGCCTTCCACCCCAGGCCCCCTGATCTCCCATCTCCGAGGACCAATCCCTACAAGGCCCTGCACCCCTAGACCATATTAAAGACAGGAGATCCAAAACAACCTCAACCCAACAAATCACGTTACAGAGAGAAAGGGGCCCAGACAAACAATGGGGACATGGGCTAGCCACTGCCCACCTCACCACTGTACCACTTAGCTCTCAGCACCCACTTGGGGTTCCCAGGGATTTCACCCTCTTCTTAAGTAATGGTCACCTTTGGGTCCTGCCTCCCACACCAGACAGCCCCCCCACCCACAGCAGGGCTGCCAAGGCCACTGGAGCCTGCCCTAGCCCCAGCCCTCCCCGCTGACCATCTTCCGCTTGGTGCAGAGGAAGGCGTGGCACTCGAGGCTCTGGTTGTGCTGGCTCTGTGCGATGTATGCAAACACCTTGTCATGCATCTTATCTGCCGTGCAATAGGAGATCCTGAAAGGCAAGGAGGAAGTATCACCAGACCTGGCATGGAGGCCTGAGCACATGTGGGATGCCCTGCAGGGCAGGTCCCCTGAGTTGCAGAGAACCTGCTGCTCCCATTCCACCAGGGCAGACTCTGAGAATCCAGCCTTGGCCTCCAGACTGGGTACCTAGGCCATCTGTACAGGAGGGGCCGAGGCCAGGCAAGAAGGAAGGAATGGGGTAAAGACTGGAAGCAGGGCACTTCCCCCTCTTCCTCCCATCCCACACTGAGCCACACCCCAGAACAGTAATAGCTGAACCCTTACCACATACCAGGCAATGTGCCAAGAGCTTTCTAGATCTCGCCTCATGTCATTCTCAAAGCTACCCTCTGAGGTGGGTTCTATCACTATCCACGTTTTTCAGATGAAATAAACTGAGGCTAAAGACCTGAGCCCAGACCTGAACTCACTTGTAGGACTCCAGAGGCCATGACTGCCAGGCTGCCTCTGAAGGCTATGTGCCAACTGGCTGGAAGGGGAAGCAGAAAGCAGGACACTCCCCTGCTCACCAATGCCCTTCACCTGGCCTCCCCATCCCACCTGCCCACCGACCCATGCCCCTGCCCAGAGGTCTAGTGAGATTCAGGTCCGTCTCTCTCAGGGTGACTGGGACCATTTGCATGTTCTGGAGCTGTGGCCAGGGGTGGAAGAGTTGAGAGTAGGGGTGGGGTGTGTGTGTGACAAGGACCCAACAAGGAGTCCCAGTGGGCCTGGGAGGAGACACACAGCAACTCCCTCTGCATGGAGCACCCTCTCTGCCTCCAGTCGCCACCCGTAACCTTGGGGCCACCCAAGCCCTCGGGCTCCCACCCTCCCTCACGTGTCTGGTCCCAGCTCGTTGCCTCCAGTCAGCCTCAGAGTCTCAGTTGGGGAGGGGCCGGCAGCCCAGAGGTGGGACAGGAGTGCCACAGACTCACCCCTCAACCCAGAGGTGGGACCGGAGTGCCATAGACCCATCCCTCAACCACGTGGCCCCAGCTTCAATCACAGGCATCAACACCACAGGTGGGCAGAGAGAGAAGGTGCCAGGGCCCTTCCCACCTATTCTCCATCCCAGGGGATCCAGCTTCCTGCCCTAAATGTTACTGGGTCCTTGGTATCAATAAACTAGATCTTGTTATTCCTCAAGCCCCAGCAAGGTGCCACCTCCCCTGGGAGGCCTTCCTGGATTTCCCTGGGCAGACCCTCTCCTTGCCTTCTTGGAAAACACTATGCTGTATCTCCCGTTTCCTCCCAACTATTCCCAATTAGAGTGGAAGCTCCTTGAGGGCATGAGCAGGATTGGAGTCCTCATCTGGCACAGATGTTGGCAAAACAGGTATCTTAAACTGTTGACTAAAGGCAGGCAGGTATGATCAGGCCAGTGAGAGGAAGACATCACCCGGGCCCCCACAACACACATCTATCCACCCTACTACTGGCCTGTGCACCAAAGGGCTGAGCCATCTGCTTGGAGACAAAGCAAGAGGGTGGAGGGATGCCTGGCAGATGGGAGCCTGCTGGACAGGGCTCTGGCCTGGGTATCCTAGTTCCAGTTCAGCTACTACCTCACCATGCAGCCGTAGGCAATCCCCTCTCTGGGCCTCAGATTCTCCATCTATAAAATGGACCTGAGCTATCCCTTCCAGTTCTGAAAAACTACAACTGACCAGCTGAGAGAGGTGGGGATAGCCTGAGGCTCTAAGGGCTGACCAAAGGCCCCACTAGAGAGACCATCCATACTCTGACCTCAGATCTTGGCTGAGGCCTCCCTGGAATGCCTGGCCAGATACCCAGAGCTGAGCTGCTGCATTCACAGAAGGAGGAAAAGACAGTGACTGTGCAGTTCTCTGCTCCAAGCCCGGCTCAGTGGCATGCCGGTGGGGACTGGAGGCTGGGCACAGGCGGGCTCAGCTGTCTTCTGTAACTGGTGATGATGACAGCAGCAGCTGCCACTTCACCAAGTGCTCATCGTGAGCCAGGTGCCATGCACTCGGCGTTTCCTAACAGCGCTGTGCAGCAGGATCTGTTCCGAACCCCATTTTACAGATGTGGAAACTGAGGCTCCAATGTCACCCAGGTAGGAAGTGGTAGAGCCTGGATTCAGATGGGACACTCCACCCACTGCCCCAAGTGGCAGAGTGGATGGGCCAACCCCATGCTGAGCGTACCTGTATATGGACACGTTCTCAATGAGCTGGTTGGTGAGGTTGTCTGTCAGGATAATTCCCCGTGGAGACACCTTCAGAGTCACCTTCTGCAGCTTCTTCCCACTGGCCTTAGCCTTGAGGCAGACAGGAGTCAGAGGAGTCTGCCAGCCTCACTTGAGACCCACGCTCATGGCCTACACTGCACTGTCCCTAGGACCCAGACGCGGGGTCCATCTCAGCTCAGGCGACTGGCAGCGGCATGGGGAAGACCACTTAGCCAGCACCCTCTTGTAACAGAAACAGGAGCAGCATCTGCTGAGCACCAGCTATCTGTCAGGCACCGTGGACCTTGAGTCATCCTCCCTCTCCCCAGAAGGAGATGGACTCACAGAGACTAAGGGACTTGCCCAAGGACACACAGCTAGGAGGGCACACAGACTCGGCACTGAATGAGCTAGCACAACCCAGCAGGATGACTCTTGGGGACTCTGCTCCATCCACTGAGCTGAGGGGTCCGAGGCCACCAAGGGAAGTGGATTTAAAAGGCCCACTCTTGCTCAAAGCTAGGGAGGGGGCAATGTGCTCTCGGATGTGCTATGCTATCTCTCAGGCCATTGGGCAGCTAGTCAAGGGAAAGCAACCTCCCCACCCTTCCTGGCGCTGATAAGTCACCAATGCATTGGTAGGGAGCCTGAGATGGGGGTGGGGAGGCTGGAAGAGGTCATAATGGCTGGAGGGAAGCACCAATGCATCGGCAGGGAGCCTGAGATGGGGGTGGGGAGGCTGGAAGAGGTCATAATGGCTGGAGGGAAGCCACTGACCGTGACCTTGCAAGTCCAGTGCTTCCCTCTATCAAGGTCCAAAAGCTGGATGGAAGGAGAATCAAGGGCAGGGCCAGGCTCAGACACACCCAACTGGAGTAACAAGCTGGGACAAGGGCACCCTGGGAAGAAGCTGGTCCTTGGTTCCTGGTCCCTCCACCCTTCCCAACTGGGGTGCTCACCGTAGCCACGATCCTCTTGATGGCGGCAGCCGACAGCTCCTCGCCCTTGGGCTGCTCCACCAGCGTCATGCCCAGGTATTTGAGGCTGAACAGCATCCCCTCCAGCAGCGTCTCCCGAGTGTCCGTCCAGTTCTCAGGCAGCTCTGGGGTAGGACAGAGAAGGCCCTCAGACCCTGCGGCTCAGGGCCCACCACCAGCAACAGCTCTCACCAGCCTTCTTTCCTAGGAAACCCCAGCAAGTTGGCTGGGGGTCTCCCCTACCACTACTGTCATTTTTTTTTGAGACTGAGTTTCACTGTCACTCAGGCTGGAGTGCTGTGGTGCGATCTCAGCTCACTGCAACCTCTGCCCCCTAGGTTCAAGCGATTCTCCTGCCTCTGCCTCCCGAGTAGCTGGTCTCGAACTCCTGACCTCAAGTGATCTGTCTGCCTCAGCCTCCCAAAGTGCTGGGATTACAGGCATGAGCCACCGTGCCGGGCCTACTGTCACTTTTAATAAAAGGCTAAAGCTTTCTGGCACATATCAAGGCTCCATGTAAGCAGCTTTACCTAAAATGTTCTCATTAATCCTCCTCAAGAACCTATGAGGTCAACACTTTTATCAAACCCATTGACAGACAAAGACATAGAGGTCATGGAGACTCAATCACATAACCAAGTCCAGAGAGCCAGGAAGTGCAAGAGCCAAGTTTCGAGCCCCATTTTCAAGCCCGGAGCCCTCTTTACTTCAATGCTACCACTTGTTGAGGGCAAATCATAGCATTTCTTACTGAATCCTTAGTGCAATCCTGTGAGATAGTGATTCTACAGATTAGAAGACTGAGGCTCAGGGAGGCAAAGTCATGAGATGAAGGCCACATACAATGAGTCAGACTTCAACCCTGAGTGGTTCCCACGGCCCTAGCCTGCACTGCTTTCCTCCCTGTGCGCATCGGTAGAGACCAACAGGGGCGGGCGTGCGGGAGGCTGGGAAGGAGACAGTAGCCCAGGGAGAGCAGGGTAGGGTAAGGCTGGGTGGGGAGAGGAGAAGGTGATTTCCCAAATTTGAAAAGGCTCGAGACCCACTCTGCTTCCCACTCCCTGGATGGTCCTAGGGAAGTCCTCTCTCCTCTTTGGGACTAACACTGCACCCCCTCTCTGGGCTGTGGCAATGGCACAGAGCAGGGTCCACAAGGAGAGTCCTCTAAAAGCACCAACCACACAAATGTCAGGAAATAAGGGGATGAGCCTGCCTCACTGGTGGGCAAACGGACCAGGAGGGACATGTGGAAAGAGTGCCCTACCACATGGGTGAGGGCCTTGCGGAGGCAGATAGGCATGAGGGGAAAATCGGGCTACACTGGTGGTTTCTGACCATCCCCGGCTCCTCAGAAGGAGATGAACAAAGATGAACGAACACTCCACACTTCCACCTGCCAGAGCCCCTGCCTGTCCTCTACCATCCCCTCACAGATGCTGTGCTTGTAGGAGGTGTTTGTTATGATTGCACCATTTTACAGATGAGAAAGAAAACTGCTCTTCAGCCTCACACACAATCTTGTTAAGGACAGAGCAGGATCCAGCCAGGAATCAGTTTCCAGGGGCCACGAGAGGTAGCCAGGGCCAGCTTCCCTAGACCATCCCCCAGGGAGGGGCTGGGAGATGTCCTGGGCCCTCCCTACCTCCGCCTGGGGCCTTCCTCACTGGCTCCGATTGAAAAGCCACAGGAAGAAAGTTTAGGTATCGCTGGTTCCAGGGCAGCTGAGGCTCCGGCAGGGATGTGGGCCCCTACTACAAGGCTCCGCTTGGCTCTGGAGTTCTGGCTCTGTCAAGAGCAGAAGTCTGGGTCCAGGTGGCATCACCAGGTCCCCTACCCAGTCTGGATCCCTGCTGCCCCTCTCAGCTCCTGTCCTAGAGCTCTGGGCCTCCAGGGGCTCTGGTCCCCCTCTCCACAGCCAGAAGAGGCCTTGTACACCCACATTTCTCTGGATTTACCTTGAGAAAGCCACTGTCCCTCTCTGAGGCCACTTCTTCATCTGAAAGAGGGTACAGGTGTCAGGGCTGCAGAGGGTTATACAGGAACTTACCGATGTGCCCAGTTCCCCTCCTGCCTTGAGATCAGGTGAGCAGGGACTTACTGACTGTCATCTAGAACCTGGCATGAAGCTAGTGCTCAATACTCGCTCAAGGAAGAAATGATGAGGACAACCCCATCCCATCCCCAGCCCTGGCCCCAGGCCCACTGCCCCTTCAGCGCTAGCCTTTATCCCCGGGCTTCCACCCCAACATGAGGCCGGGCCCCCACTGAGATGACCCCAAAGCCCAACATGACCTTATCCTCTGTCCCATCAAGCACAAGCCTATTCCATTTGATCCTCCAAAAAACGTGAAAGTCCCTGAGGTGTCCCCAGTCCTGGGTTGAGTGATGGGGCCCTGAGCAACTCAGACACAGACCCTACTCTCAAGCTCAGAATAACAGCACCATCATCAGGGAAAAACGGCGCTTTCATATAACAAAGACACAACGATAATAAAGCTGTAGCTATTACCATCACCTCTAACACTCACGGCCACCTTGCAAGCAGGCATTCTTTCATTCCCATTTTAAAGACAGGAAACTGAGACTGACTCTAAAGCCCAAGCTCCTGACCATGAGACCACACTACCTTATCACGCAGCAAACTATCTTAATTCTAGCAAAAGATCAGGTTTTTGGAGGTGGAGGCATTTCTTCTCACCTGGAATTAGGTGTTCCTAATACCTAAGGTTTCCCGTCTGCAGGCTAGGATATCCAGACCACCACTTTCAACCTAAGACCCATCTAAGCAAGGACAGCAATGGAGAGAAGTACTACTGTGCCTATGGCCCGTGCCCTTGGCAGACATTGATAATCAATTGCAGCTCTACTTCCCTCTGACCGTCTCTCAGCACAAGGCCCCAGGCGGGCAATACTGATTGATCAAGTTTTGAACATCTCATTATCCATTCCTACCCCTGGCAAACATTCTCCACCCTCCCTCTCCAGCCCCCATTTTCATGTCCCCATTCTCCCATTTCCTCTGGTTCAGCCCTTTCCTGGCCCCTTTCCAAAGCCACTTCCGCTCCCTCCATTCCAAAGAGCCAAAGCCTGCCAAGGTCACTGGTGATCTCTTTGCTGTCAAAACATTCCCTAGTCCTCCCTGACCCCTGAAATGTTCAGCATTTTTCTGCATTCCTCCTTTCCTGGACTGACCCTTCCCCTCCTCTAACCACGTCCTTACAGACTAGTTGCTACTCATCAGCCTTAGGCCCTCAGCTCAAGCCCCTCACTTGATAGATGATACAACTGAAGCCCAGACAGGGACGGGACCTGTGCAAGGTCACAGGGCAAGTCAGAGGGCCCCTCCTGACCCTACCCAGCCCACTACAGACAATCCCCACGATGCCCAGTGACTGTGAGGAGATTTTAAGTTTCCCCGTCTCTTCTCCCACAATATCCCTACATGCTCCCTACCCCAAGGCTCCAACCATGCAGAGCTTCTTCCTAATAATGTAACATTTACTGTCTAACTTCTGTGCCTTTGCTCGAGTAGCTCCCTCTATCCTAAATGCCCTTTCTTCACTTGATCAAATCCCACACATCCAACCTCTGCCAGGAAGCCTCCGTTGAGGCAATGTAGCCTTGTGGTTAACAGCAAGGGCCTTAATCCTAAGATATCAGCTCCGATGCTTCATGTCTGAGTCATCTTGAGTGAGTTCATTACCTTCCCTGAGCCTCAGTTTTCTCATATTTTAAAATGGGGGAAACAACAGCTCTGACTCCTGGGCGGGGCGGCGGGGGGGGGGGGGGGAGCTGTTGTGACCCGTGGGTAAGTTTATAGAATTTAGCAGAGAGGCAGGCTCATCGTAGGTGCTCAGTACACCTTCCAATGGGGCCTCATCCCTCCTGTGGGCGGGCTGCTGGTGCCTTTCTTGAACGTAAATCTCTTCTTCCTCCTGCAGCCACACCACCCACTGCCAAGCACTGCCCGCACGTCTCTTCCCTTTAAAGAACCTGCCATTCATGTCTGCTTCCCCCGGACCTGGCACGGAGGTGTACGCCTGCCCAGTGTGGCCGTCCAGTCTGGTCCTGTTTCTCCCTTGTCCCCCATGTTCCCAGGCCCCACTGAGATGCTCCTTTCTCTCTAGGAAGCTGCTTCCCTCCTGTGCTCTGTGCACGTGACTCATCTCTTCACTAGAGCGTAAGGCCCCTCATGTTCACATCCTCCCCACAGAAACCAGCACCTGGGAGCTCTCAGTGAAGGCTCACTGGTAGGGCTCAGGACCACACCCGCCCCACTTGCCAGCCACAGCCGGAGGCCTTATTCCCGGTGCTCCCGGAGGACCCGGGCAAATACAGGCCTGAGTGCACAGCCCTGTTCCGGTCCTAGTTATTTTTGGCCCTGTAGTGGGTAATGACTGCGCTATTTTAACGCTACAATTTTACAGATGACCTGCTGCCGGAGTTAGCTGGGGACAGACCATATGCCTGGTCTAAATTACAGCTGTGAACACGTGCTCTTTCCTCGTTAAGGTCCCCCCAACCACCCAGGAGGCAGAGCTGGGCTGAATGCCCTTGTGCCCCTTCTGCCGCTCCCAGAGACCCAGCCTGGCTGGTGTGTCTGCAACATCAGAGTTGCCGCCAAACCCAGGGGCTAGGGGACCCTCTGACCGGGGCTCTGGCCTCCAGTCTCCCTCAGCCTGGTAGGGAGATGGCCTCAGAGGCCAGAGTGACAACATCTCAGAAGAGGGCTCAAGCTCTGCCCTGACCTGGAGTGTAGCTGCTTCTCTATAATTCTATCTGACAAATGGGTTCAGCCCCTCAGGAGCATCATCAGAAGTTTCTGGATATGAAAAGTACTAGGAAAATTTCAGAAATCAAAGCTGTTGAGATTGTTATCAAAAGAAAATAAGTTTCAAAATGATAAATTGCAGCAGCTACCACTTCCTAAGTACCTACTTACACAGTAAGAGAAAAATATGCTATGGGCTCTGGAGTCCGTAGTCACTGAACCTCCCCGCACCTCAGTGTCCTAACTTTAAAACAGAGACAAGACAGGCACAGTGGCTCATGCCTGTACTTCCAGTGCTCTAGGAGGCCGAGAAGGAAGGATTGCTTGAGGCTGGAGTTCAAGACCAACTTGGACAACATGGTAACACCTCGTCTCTACAAAAAATAACTAGCAGGGCATGGCAGTGTGCACCTGTAGTCCTAGCTACCCAGGAGGATCCCTTGAGCCCAGGAGGTCGAGGCTGCAGTAAGCTATGACCACATCACTGCATTCCAGCATGGGCAACAGAGTGAGACCCTGTCTCAAATAAATAAATAAATAACAGGGACAATAGGAGTATCCACCTCAGACAGGTGTGGTGGCTCACATGTAATCCTAGCACTTGGGAAGCTGAAGCAGGTGGATCACTTGAGGTCAGGAGTTCAAAACAGCCTGGCCAACATGGTGAAACACTGTCTCTACTAAAAATACAAAAAAATTAGCTGTGCATGGTGGCGGGCACCTGTAATCCCAGCTACTTGGGAGGCTGAGGCAGGAGAATCTTTTGAACCAAGGAAGTGGAGGTTGCACTGAGCCAAGATCCCACTGCTGCACTCCAGCCTGGGCAACAGAGGGAGACTCCCTCTTAAAAGAAAAAAAAAAAAAAGAGTATCCATCCATGGGATTGTCTTGAGGATGAATTGAGTTCACACCTGAGGTGAGCTTAGAACCTTGTCTGGTACATACCAAGTATCACAAGTGTGAGCTACTGTCATTACCAATGGTCAAATGCAAAGAGCTTTAACATGTCCATGGCCATTCTCATACTGAAAGAAGAGTCCAGGATAGATCAGTGTTCCCATTTCACAGATAGAGAAGCTCAGAGGAGTCTGACCATGGCTCACAATTGACAGCACTGGGACTCCAGTCCACACCTGCCTCCTGCAGCCCAAGCCCCTTGGTGGGATCAGGCAGAGCCCTGTAGGGCTGCTCAAAAAGAGTATCTGACCCTCAGTGGGCAATGGGTGACCTCTGACTCCTTCAAGCCACATGCCCCTCACACAGCCCCCAGGCCCGTGAGAAGCAGAGTCTTAGGTTCCAGTTCACCACTCCCTGCACTTGCTGTTCCCTCTGGCTGGAACGCTCTTCCCAGACTCCTCCCTCCTGGGATTCACCGGTGTGTACTGAGTCACCTTCTCACAGGGACCTTCCCTGGTGCTGTCAGTGGCCGCCCTTATCCCCTCTGCATACCCTTTCCATGTTGTGCTGACTGCCAGCACCTGCCACTCTACCGGCTGGAGATGCTGAGGCCGGTGCAGACTGGGGAACGAAGATCTCCCATCCCCAGGAGTCCTCCCCACTGGGCTGCCAGGAACTGCCCCTCCAGTGGAACGCCTCTGAAGAGCACGTTCTACACTGCCTCCCGCAGTTCCCAGTGCGGGGTTAAGCTCCAGGAGTCCCTGGTGGTAATATTTATTTATTTATTAATTATTTGAGACAAAGTCTCACTGTGTCCCCCAGGCTGAAGTGCAGTGGCGGGATCCCGGCTCACTGCAACTTCTGCCTCCCAAGTTCAAGTGATTCTCCTGCCTCAGCCTCTCAAGTAGCTGGGATTACAGGCCTGCACCATCCCACCCGGCTAATTTTTGTATTTTAAGTAGAGATGGTGTTTCATCATGTTGGTCAGGCTGGTCTCGAACTCCTGACCTCAGGTGATCCACCCACCTCAGCCTCCCAAAGGGCTGGGATTACACCGCGCCCTGCCGGTAATTTGCTTTATAACGTCCACTTTGTGGACTCCCCTCCCTTCTCACTTGTCCTAACAATATTTCCTGCCATCTCTTCCCAAATAAATGACTTGCACTCCAATGCTTCACCCTAGAAGAACCCAAATGAAGACACCATCCTATCTTAAAAAGCTGTCCCATCACTTCCTCACCCTGCTTCATTTTTATTCGTCCTGCTACCAATGTCCACAACCACACCACGGATCTACACCCTTGCTGTGGTGCACGAGACCGTAAGCCAGAGGTATCTAATCTTTTGGCTTCCCTGGGCCACATTGGAAGAATTGTCTTGGGCCACACATAAAATAGACTAATACTAATGATAGTTGATGAGCTTTAAAAAATCACAAAAAAACTCATAAAGTTTTTTTTTTTTTTTTTTTTTTTTTGAGAGGGAGTCTCGCTCTGTCGCCCAGGCTGGAGTGCAGTGGCGGGATCTCGGCTCACTGCAAGCTCCGCCTCCGGGGTTCAGGCCATTCTCCTGCCTCAGCCTCCCGAGCAGCTGGGACTATAGGCGCCCGCCACCTCGCCCAGCTAATTTTTTGTATTTTTAGTAGAGACGGGGTTTCACCGTGTTAGCCAGAATGGTCTCGACCTCCTGACCTCGTGATCCACCCACCTCGGCCTCCCAAAGTGCTGGGATTACAAGCATGAGCCACCACGCCCGACCAAAAACTCATAAAGTTTTAAGAAAGTTTATGAATTTGTGTTGGGCCACATTCATTTGGAATATATTTTATTATAAGTGTCATTAGATCCTCCCTCCCTTGCCTTCCACCATGAACTAGCTTTACTGGAACCTGCACCTCCTATTTCTTCACCTCTTCTCTTTGGGTAAGCACAACCCACAAAGGAACGGGAAGGCCTGAGTGATCCCAGTACCTCTGGAAAGGGTGCCGAGGGGCCAAGGTGAGCCCCTCTTCCAGGCAGCTGGAAGGAAAATGCCTGGCCAGGGACTGAGATAAAATATTGATGTCTCCCCAAGGGATGGGAAAAGCCATGTGTGGGAGTGGAGGAGAGCCCTCTTTCAAGGTCAGGACAACCAGGAATCCACTGCAGGCTTGAGGCTGGGTGGAAAGAAGCCTGGGGCACTGGCTTTGCTGTGTGACCTCAGGCAAGGTGCTGCCCTTCTCTGGGCTTGTTTCTCCACAAATAAGCAATGCTCATGCTAATCCTAGTGAGGACCTTAACGGGGAGGAACAGATCACAACTGAGAGCAGGATTCGAGTCTAACTTTAACTCCACTGGCTTGTTTGGCCTCAAAACTCAACCGCAGGGACCAGGTCCAAGGCCCAGATGGGTCACAACCCTGAGCAAGGTGACCCTAGCACCCCCACCCCCACATATCCCATGGCCCCTGCTCTAACCTGTGGCCACTGCTGTCAGAGGCTGCCAGCCCAACCTGGGGTGGGTGGGGCCTGTTCCCAGCTCCTCCCATGGCAGAGTCCACCAAGCACACTGGTAAGACCCCTGCGCTAGGAATGTGGAGCTCTGCCTCTTAGACGCTCTGTGTCTGGGGCCAATGACTCCAGTGCTCAGAGTCTCAGTTCCTTTGTCTCTAAAATGGGCCTGCTCTGTCACCTCACAGAAGTCAATGGGAGAACGGAAGCAAAAACACGTTGTAAAACAGTTACAAAAAAAGTAGTTACCATTTACCAAACTCTTCCTCTATGCCAGCCAAATGCAATTTCATTTGATCCCCACAAATAGTTGGAGGCAGGTACCACTGTTATTTGCAATTTACAGGTGAGGAAATTGAGACTTCATCACGAGGGACAGGTGGGGCTCGGCCCGCCCTCCCTCAGGTCCAGAGGCTCCAGGACAGCACTCTGGGTTTACTGGGGCCTGGAGGAGGGGGAGAGGTGCTCCTCTCCTTTCCTCCAAAGGTGCAGACGAGCTCTGGGCCCCCAAAACCCATCTCACCACAGTACTAATCATGCTGGCGGCGTCCCAAGGATAGGCAGGGGGAAGAGGAGCAGGGGAGAAGAAAGCCACCAGTTAGGAGGGAGCATTATTACCAATAATCTCCTTGATACTCCTGCCAGGTAAGAGGTTTTATCCCCATGTTGCAGATGAGGAAACTGAGGATCAGAAAGGACAAGTGACTTGCCCAAGATTGAAGATGGCAATAGAAATTCTCTTCCACCATCCAAAGTGGCTACCTCTTCTGCGTCCCCAGATTTAGAGATGTTTCCTTCTAGCCTCCCTTCCCTTGCCAGCCCCCCTTCCTTCAAAACCACTTCTCCAGAGGCTGCCCTGCCACACTCCCTCCCTCATTCCTGGAGAAAACCGCAGGATTCTCCCGCTGGAACAGATGGCCATTCTCAGAAGTTCTGGTCAAATCTTGCCAGTTTTTAAAGGGTCTATTTTGGGAGGCAATCAGTGTGATAAACGGTACATCCCCTGGCCTACTGGCCCAGCCCTAATGGGTCTCTGACGCCACCCCCCACCAGCAGGCACCACCCCACATTCCCAATGCCAATGCCAGTCTCAGCTGGGAGGCGGCCACAGCTGAACAACAGAGTGGGGCCAGAGGAGGAGCAAGGCGGGCCCTCTAGGCCCAGACACGCTGGCATTCCTGGGACCAGGGAGCTTGGGCTCCCCTGGTGGAGCCCTGTAAGGCCAAGAGGGAATGGGGTGAGGGGGTACTGTACTGTCAGTTGTTTCCTGATGAGGGGAGAGGCTGTGGCCCGAAGTGGGTGGCAGGGAGGTGGGAGTGTGCAGCAGTCCTGGGTTCTGGCTCCAAAACCGGCAGGAAGGTCTGTGTGACCCCAGGCAAGCCACTCTCTTCTCCCTCCCAAACAACGAGACCTGCGACCTGCGCTGGGCTGGGTCTTCTGGCTTCAGGGGAAGGTGCCAGGTGACAAGTTCCTTGAGCGTAACCAGAGACAGGGAGAGAAAGGAGCCGGGGGGAGGCCCCTCCCAGCCTCCCAGACGCTCCAGGGAGAGGTGACAGCGAGTCTGCCGTTTGCCTGGGCGCCCAAGGGACTTTAGAAGCCCGAGGGGAAAGGTGCGAGAGAAAACAGGTTTCAAAAATAGTTGGGACGCAGGCTCGTCACCTGGACCCGACTAGAGGAAGGGACGCAGGAGTCTAGATCGCCTGATGTGGGGCTCTACCGAGGCACCCCAGGCGGGGCCTCTCTCCCAATTTCAAGTACGTACCTGCGATCCCGGGCTCACACCTGGGTGGGTGTCTGGACACCCGGAGTCAAAAGTTGGCCCAGTGGGTCGGACAGGGGGCGGGAGAACGGGCCAGTGGGCTCCTGGCCGCCGCAGCCGCTGGCTGGGGCGCAGGGGTGCGGGACAGGGGCGTCTTCCCAAGCTCCTGCGCCCTTGCCTCCTCCCCCAGGCACCGACGACGAGCGCCTGCCTCCCCGTAGCTGGCCAGGACAGCAGGGCGGGAGGTGCCGAGGGTGGCGGGGGCCTCTTCTCCCAACCTGCACCCCACCCCATGCCGGCTGCACCTGGGGACCTCGAGCTCGGGCTGCCCCTCCTCGCAGCGGCACCGAGCGGCCGGGGAGTAGGTGCCCAACTTGACCCCGGCCGACCCCCTGCCCCGCAGGGCCGGGAAAGAGCCACGCCGGGACCTGAGCGCCGGTCAGGCCCCGCCTCTGCCCAACTTGGCCGCACTCCGGGCGCCGGCGGAGGCCCGGCGCGCCGACCCCGGCCCGGCCGGGCTGACGCGCGCACACTCACTCCGGTGCCGGCCGCCGCCCCCCCAGCTCTGCTTGGCCAGGCTGGGGCTCCGGATCAGTGCCCGCCCCGCGGACTTGAGTGCGTCCATGGCCCGCTCCGGCTGCCGCCGCCGCCGCCGCTGCCAAAACTCCGTCAGGAAAAACTTTCCGCCCGGCCCTGCAGCGCGCGGGCTGCGCGCTCCTCCCCTCCCGGCGCGAGCTCCGCCGCGGCGTCCGACGGGGCGGGGCAAGGAAGGGCAGACCACGCCCCCAGGCCGGCCCCGCCCCCGACCGCCGATCTCGCCCCGCCCGGTCCCTGTCCAGGCCCGGGGTCCAGGCACCAAGGGCTTCTGAAGCCGCCCGAAGGCGCCAGAAGGTAGCGAATCGCAAGCCCCAGACGCCGCCGCTTTCCTCCTTCTCCCCAATCCCCACCCCGTAGGGCCCTGAGGGTCTGAGAGCAGCGACCTAGGACTTCCAGTGACCATTTTACAGATGGGGAGACTGAGGGCTCCTCCAATGGTGAAAGGTCTTGTTCAGGGACAAGAGCAATGCGATGTCCAGGGCAGTGGGAGACTTAGGAAAGAGTGGAGGCTGTAAATCAGGGATATCCAGACTTTTGGCTTCCTTAGGCCACATTGGAAGAAGAAGTGTCTTGGGCCACACATAAAATACACTAACAACAGCCCATGAGCTAAATCTCTCTCTCTCTCTCTCTCTCTCTCTCTCTCTCAAACAAAAAAAAAAACAAAAAAAAACAAACAAACAAAAAAAAAAAAGTGTGAGTTGTTGTTGTTTTTTCCTGAGACACAGTTTTACTCTGTCGCCCAGGCTGGAGTGCAGTGGTGCGATCTCGGGTGACTGCAACCTCTACCTTCCGGGTTCAAGCTGTTCTCGTGCCTCAGCCTCCCAAGTAGCTGGGATTACAGGCATGCACCGCCATGCCCGGCTAATTTTTGTATTATTAATAGAGATGGAGTTTTATCATGTTGGCCAGGCTGATCTCGAACTCCTGACCTCAAGTGATCTGCCTGCCTCAGCCTCCCAAAGTGCTGGATGGCTGTAAGCCACCGCACCCGGCCCAAAAAGTCTCATAATGTTTTAAGAACCTTCACGAATTTGTGTCGTGCCCTATTCGAAGCCGTCCTGGACCTCACATGGCCAGTGGGCCACAGGTTGGACCAGCTTGCAGTATAGACCCTTGTTAGGCGCAGGGCCGGTATATAAAAGTTTGCCCTTAGCAAGTCCAGCCAGGCACTTTACTCATCCATGTAGCTCCCTGGCTGCTCCCTGGCACCACCTGAGCATGCTGGGCCACCCCATGCCCCTGAAACTTCCCAGGTAGCCTCAGAAATGGTATGATCTGGAATGTGCCCCTGACACTGACTTGCTGTGTGACCTCAGGCAAGTCCTTCCCCTCTCTGAGTCTTGTTTTTCTGTGAATGAGAGTCGGTGCTATCTCTAGTGATCCTTCCAACCTGCCAGGGTCAAGAATCTGCATGACCTTGACCCTGACCCCATGCTGCTTCCTAGGAGCATTCGGAGGGCAGTCTGAACCCCAGAACTGCTCAGACACAGATGTTCTAACTCCAGGATTGGAAGGATTTGTTCTAACTCTCTAGGATGCCATGCCTTCCTTTCAAACTGTGCCAAAAGTAGCCAGAGGGAGGACACACACATCCAAGCCACAGCCTGGCTTCTTTTAGAAGAGGGTGCCGCAGGCAAGGCCAACTTCAGCCTCTGTAATTACTCCTAGCTCAGAAGCCAGCAGGCTTCTCTGTGTCGGGAGAAAGATAGCACTGTGCTGTCCCCAGCTGGAGAGGGTGGCCTCACTGACATTCCCCTGTTTATAAACCAAGTGCTTTGTTAGCCAGTCTGTCCTTGGCTTCCCCAACAACACTGCTTAGGTGGACCCACTTTACAGATGAGAGCCCTAGGTCAGGGAGGGAAGCATTCACTGATAGTCTCCGAGAGTCGGAGATTGGGATCAGACTCAGGTCCATAGGCGATGGGGTAGAGTATAATGCCAGGGGTTAGAACCCAGCTGTCCTTTTGGTGATTGTGAACTCACCCTTCTGAGCCTCATCTGTAAAAGGGGCAACTGTACCTATTTCACAGGGCTATCCGTAAGAACTAAATAACAGGAGTTGGAATGGCTGAATCCTGTTCTTGAGAACCTACCTTTAAAGTTGCCTCCTCCAGGAAGCCTTCCCTGACTACCACCCATGGATTAAGTTTCTCTTTGTGGGCGCCCACAGTCCTGAACTTTCAGCACTGCAAGCACTGCTGCTGCCTGTTTATACTCTTCTCATCTCCATTAGACTTTGTACCCTCCAAAAGCATGAAGTTTTTCTGATTCATTTCTGAATCCCGAATGCCTAGTAAGGGGTCCAAATGGAGTTGGAACACAGTCAGTGTTCCTATCCTTCCTCCCTCCTTTCCTCCCCTTCTCCCTTTCTCCAACTTTTCACCAAACCAGGCTGCCTTCTGCAAAAGGGTTGCGGCAATAGGTAGGTGGGTCCACAGGGCTGAGCCCCCCAGCTCACTTATCCCGAGCCAGCTAGATTCTGGAATAGTAGAGAGAGCATTCTGGAGCAGGGAGGAAAAGTGATCCCCCAGGGCAGACTGGCCAAGGGCAGCTGGTGGTGTCCGGCTGGCAGGGGGCACCATATGGGCCTGATAAGCAGGAAGGCCTGGGAACTCTGCGTGTGCAACGAAAGCTGTTTACCGGCCTTTGCAGTTTCCCGGAGATGGCTTGCTGGGAGCTGTCAGCCATGTGTCCCCTGCAGAGGGGCAGCCTGCTAGTGCCCCTTCTGCCAGTCGCAGAAACAGAAGCAGAAACAGAATGTCAGAGCTGTGAGTGGCCTCCTCTGAGGTCACTGTGGCTGAACCCTCATTTCACAGATGAGGAGGCTAAAGCCCAGAAAGGGACAGAGACTTGTGCAAGGTTACACAGCAAGCCAGGAACAAATGCCAGGTCTCCTGCCTCCCACCTTGGATGCTTATAATAACAAGGAGGAGGCAAAGAAGTAGGGCCAGGCATGGTAGCTCACACCTGTAATCCCAGCACTTTGGGAGGCCAAGGCAGGCAGATCATCTGAGGTTGGGAGTTTGAGACCAGCCTGACCAACATGAGAAACCCCATCTCTACTAAAAATACAAAATTAGCTGGGCATGGTGGCACTTGCCTGTAATCCCAGCTACTCGGGAGGCTGAGACAGGAGAATTGCTTGAACCCAGGAGGCAGAGGTTGCAGTGAGCCGAGATCACACCATTGCACTCCAGTCTGGGCAACAAGAGCAAAACTCCATCCCAAAAAACATAAATAAATAAATAAAAAAGAAAAGAAAAGAAAAAAATAAGTCCTGAAAGTAGCTCAGTATTCAAGAGGGGCTTGAAAGGGGATTTTTCTTTTCTCTTCTGTTGTTTGGTTTTCTGTTTATCTGCCCTAACTTCATAAACATTTCTGTAGTGATCATGTTCCTTTAGTAATCAGAAAAAGAACAATAAAAGGGATGGAGGAGCTACCTATGGGAATAAATGGCTTTTGTCTTTAGTCAAATGGCATCAGCTACAATCTTACTCATTTCTTCCTCAGCGGACCCAAAAGACCCCAGCGAGATAGTGGTTGCCAAGGAGTTGACAGGGCTCTCAGCCTCTCTCCAGCCATCATTTGGGCTTGTAGTGGGACCAAGACAAAAGCCTAAGCTGGGATGAGAGGCCCTGGGGTCCTCAGGTGGTCTGTCCTCCCTACTTCCCTGAGCCAATCCCTTCCTCTGTTTCTTCATCTGTAAAATGGGAGTTATTAGTGGAAGACACCAGAGCGCAGTAGTTAAGCACACCAATGCTGGATCCCGGGATCCAGGCTCCCCTATTTCTTTACTGCATAATTCCATGGGCCTCAGTTTCCTCTAAAATGTAAAATTGGTGCAATGGACTGAATGTTTCTGTCCTATCAAAATTCGTAGGTCAAAATCCTAACCTTCAAAGTATCAGGAGATGGGGCCATTGGGAGGTAATCCCTTCATGGAAGCAGAGGCCTCATGAATGGGATGAGTATAAACAAGACCCCAGAGAGATTCCTGGCCCTGTTCACTCTTACGGTGACAAGACAGCCGTCTATGAACCAGGAAGCGGGCCCTCGCCAGACAGAATATGCCAACACCTTGAGCTTGAACTTCCCAGCATCTGCAAC
The DNA here is from genome assembly GCF_007565055.1 of Rhinopithecus roxellana. Taxonomy (NCBI): domain Eukaryota; kingdom Metazoa; phylum Chordata; class Mammalia; order Primates; family Cercopithecidae; genus Rhinopithecus; species Rhinopithecus roxellana. The sequence continues at coordinate 14,537,406 of NC_044560.1, read as the reverse complement.
TGTGAGAAATATATTTTTGTTGTTTATAAACCAGCCGGTCTTTGGTATTTTGTTAGAGCAGCCTGAATAGACTAGAATAATGGGGATTACACCTCATGGAGTCATCATGAGGATTAAAAGTTAATGTTGGCTGGGTGCTGTGGCTCATGCCTGTAATCCCAGCATTTTGGGAGGCCAAGGTGGGCGGATCACCTGAAGCCAGGAGTTTGAGACCAGCCTGACTAATGTGGTGAAACCTCATCTTTACTGAAAATATGAAAATTAGCTGGGTGTGGTGGCAGGCGCCTGTAGTCCCAGCTACTCGGGAGGCTGAGGCAGGAGAATCACTTGAACCTGAGAGGTGGAAGTTGCAGTGAGCCAAGATTGCACCACTGTACTCCAGGCTGGGCAACAGAGTGAGACTCCATCTAAAAAAAAAAATGGCCGAGCGTGGTGGCTCATGCCTGTAATCCCAACACTTTAGGAGGCCGAGGCAGGTGGATCATGAAGTCAGAGGATCAAGATCATCCTGGCCAACATGGTGAAACCCCGTCTCTATTAAAAATACAAAATTAGCCGGGCATAGTGGCACATGCCTGTAATCCCAGCTACTTGGGAGGCTGAGGCAGGAGAATGGCTTGAACCTGGGAGGCAGAGATTGCAGTGAGCTGAGATCATGCCACTGCACTCCAGCCTGGTGACAGAGTGAGACTCTATCTCAGAAAAAAAAAAAAAAAGAGTTAATGTTTGTGACATGTTTAGAATTCTGCCTGGCAAATAGTAAGTGATATATATGTTGCATATATATATATATATATATATATATATATTTTTTTTTTTTTTTTTTTTGAGATGGAGTCTAGCTCTGTTGCCCAGGCTGGAGTGCAGTGGTGCCATCTCGGCTCACTGCAACCTCCGCCTCCCGGGTTCAAGTGATTCTCCTGCCTCAGCCTCCTGAGTAGCTGGGATTATAGGTACCCACCACCACGCCCAGCTAATTTTTGTACTTTTAGTAGAGACGGGTTTCACCATGTTGGTCAGGCTGGTCTCGAACTCCTGACCTCATGATCCGCCTGCCTCAGCCTCCCAAAGGGCTGGGATTACAAGCTTGAGCCACCATGCCTGGCCACATATTTTAATAAAACTAAAATTGCTTTCCTAACTGGGTGGACAATGAAGATGGCATGGCTGGAGCACCTATGAATATCATAATTCTTGGCTGGGCCCCAGGGAAGGGAGCTCTCTGTCTCGGGGTTGGAACCAGCGTAGTCCAGTCTGAGCGGTAGGCAGGCTAACATCACACCCTCAACGGACAGGGTAGGGTTGCCCCACCCTCCCTGGGGCCCAGGTCGGAGACAGTCCTCTCCCAGGGAATCAGAAGGAGCCTGGGTTACTTACTGGTGAGTCACAAGCCCCAGGGCTCTGACCTTTTACCCCAAATGCAGGTCCTTTCCTGCCTGCTGTGCCCACTGACCTGACCACCCCAACCAGTTGCCTCTGAACCCGTCCTTCCTCAGACCCTTCCCATGCAGCTGCTTCTTCCAGGAACATCCAGCCAGACTGCTTCAACTCTCCTGGCCTCCCCACCTTTGCCTTGAACAGCTACTTAGCCTCCTCCCTAACACCCATGGTCACAGCCACCCACATACCAGTAATCTCTCCCCAACACACACACACTCCTAAACAACTGTTAGACCTTGGAGCTCCACATACCTTGACTCTAAAACAAATCCTCCATGTATGTATATGTAACCTTAGCTATCTCTGAGCCTCAGTTTCCTCATCTGTATAGTGGGCATAATACCTGCCTTAGAGGGCTTTGTAAGGCTTTTGTGGGATAATATATGGAAAATGCTTAGTCTAGGCCGGGAGCAGTGGCTCAAGCCTGTAATCCTAGCACTTTGGGAGGCCGAGACGGGCGGATCACGAGGTCATGAGATCGAGACCATCCTGGCTAACACGGTGAAACCTCGTCTCTACTAAAAAAATACAAAAAACGGGCCGGGCGCGGTGGCTCAAGCCTGTAATCCCAGCACTTTGGGAGGCCGAGACGGGCGGATCACGAGGTCAGGAGATCGAGACTATCCTGGCTAACACGGTGAAACCCCGTCTCTACTAAAAAATACAAAAAACTAGCCGGGCAACGTGGCGGGCGCCTGTAGTCCCAGCTACTCGGGAGGCTGAGGCGGGAGAATGGCGTAAACCCAGGAGGCGGAGCTTGTAGTGAGCTGAGATCTGGCCACTGCGCTCCAGCCTGGGTGACAGAGCGAGACTCCATCTCAAAAAAAAAAAAAAAGAAAAGAAAAGAAAATGCTTATTCTAGTGTCAGGCATGTGGCAAGTGCTCAGTAAATGGCAACAGGGCTGGGCACGGTGGCTCACGCCTGTAATTCCAGCACTTTGGGAGGCTGAGGTGGGTGGATCATCGCTTGAGCACGGGAGTTCAGGACCAGGCTGGGCAACAAAGCAAAACCTCATCTCTATAAGACAAAATTTTAAAAATTAGCTGAGTATGGTGGCACACACCTATGGTCCCAGCTACCCAGGAGGCTGAGCGGGGGTGATCGCTTAAGCCTGGGAGGCAGAGGTTGCAGTGAGCTGAGATTACGCCACTGAACTCTAGCCTGGATGACAGAGACCCTGTCTCAAAGAAATAAAAATAAAGATAAAATTTTTTTAAAAGAGTAACTCTGATTATCATTATTATGATGATGGTGAGCCTGTTTGCCTCTTCCAGCAGCGGGGCATGCCTCAGGCATGGGGGCTGGAAATCAGCATTCACTCCAGGGGCTCCTAGAGCTGCTGACCAGTGCCTGGCACAGAGGAGGTATCTCATACACATCCAATGGCTTAACTTCTGTCCTCTGGTTCTCACAGTGTCTGGCAAGTGGGTGAGGAAGGAGGAGAAACAGCAGGTGGAGAAACAGCAGCCCCTAATGGGCCTGCGGAGGTGCTCCTGAGGGGGGGCCCTTGGTCCCTACCCCTCCAAATCGCCCTCCATGGTGGGACCAGCAGCTGTCTCCTCCCCCAGCCTGGCGTCTACGGGGAGATCTCTGGGATTTGGAGCCACTGAGCTAATTAAGAATGACAAAGCACCGTGTAATTGCCAGCAATTGATGAGTCCCCTGCCTCCTCCTGCCCCCACTTCCCTCATCCTCCTTGGCACTGTCTGGCCTGGAGGTCACCGCACAGACACGGAGGCAGGCAGAGTGGTGTGACTGAGCACAGGCTGGTGTCAGGAGACATGGGGGCTGGCCGCCTCTGCCACCCTCTTGCAATGGCACTTTGGGCAAGGAAGTTCCCTTATCAAATTGACTCTATTTCCCCTTTTCTGTCTACAGGGATCTTGACCTTGTGCTGAAAAGAGGTAGGAGGAGGGACAAAGTGAAGGGACGAGGCCAAAGAGGACTCTGCTTAGGGGTCTGCTGCACCTTCCAGACTGGTTGAGTGCAAGGCAGACAGCCTCAGGTTTGAGTCCCAAGCCCTACTTAGCAGCTGTGGGATCGTGGGCAGCCCACCTACCTACCGTCTCCATGCAGCAGGTTCCTCAGCTCTAAAATGGGACTCGTCTGAGAGCACTTAGCTCTTACTAGGACAACCTGCATGTGTCCTGAATCTGGGCCTATAAAGAGATCCCTGGACAAGCCCAGTCCTATCAAAGAGAGTATAGATATTAAGGGTTGAGAACTTTTAGAGCAATTTGATAATTTTATGTCTGTTGCATCTCATTTTTAAAATTAGGCTTGTGTTTTTTGTCTTATTTTATTTTATCTTTCTAGTAATTCATTTTCCTTGTATTTTACAAAAGTATTGGTCTGTGACAGATTAGAAATTCTTTTAAAAACGGTCCTGCTCCACTGATGCTTTGAGAAGCACTACTTAGTGGACTTTATAAAACAGCCATCGGTGGCAATCTTGCCATAATATCTACATAGTTCCAGGGTTTGATTTCCAGGAACTTTCAACTTCTCCAAAGCCTGTGGGATAAAGACCAAACCTCTTAGCCTGGCTTTCAAGGCCCTTCTCACTGAAGTCCCAACCCACCTTCGCATCCCTCATCCTCCCCAGCCACACAGCCTTGTGATACTACCGTGTAGCCCCTTCCCCTAAACTTCCCGTGTCCTTCTACTTCTCCATGCCTTTGCTGTTCCTTCTACCTGGAATGCCTTTCTCCACTTTGCCCTTCAACTGGCAAACTCCGATTCATCCTTCAAAGCCCAGACTAAATGTCACCAAGCCTGGGAAGCCTTTCCCGATGCTACCCCAGCACTCACCCCAGGTGGGGTTGCTCCCTTCTCCATGCTTCACATGGAACATGTGTGGGGACAGGATATTGCTGGGGTTAAGGCTACAGGCTCAGCAGTCAGAACAAGGTGGGCTTCAGACCTAACTTTACCAGCTGCACAATCCTGGGCAGGTGACTTAATACTGCTGAGTCTCACTGAGTCTGTGCAGTGGAGTCTAGAGGTGATGTGTGAAAAGTTTCCAGCACCATGGCGCACGGTAGAGACCTCAGATAGGACAGCTGCTGTCAATGGTATCCCTTTGGTTCATAACTTTCCACGTTGCTTTTCTGTCTCCCTACTAGGCTGGTTGCTCCTTGAGAGCAGAGGCATTGAGAGTGTCTGGTTTGCCTAGATGTTTTCTGTGCCCAGCCCAGGGCTTGCACGGAGCTGTGCGTTGAATGTGGGTCTCTGGGTGCTCCCTGCCTCACGGTGCTGGCAGCTGCTACCTTGTCAGCGGCGTGCTGATTAACCCCATTTCTGATTTGTGCTGTTTGCCAATCTCCATGATGCAAATACACACACCACAGCCAATTTCAAGTTACCAGAAGTTTAATAACCACCTTGCAAAACTGCTAAATATTAAACAACCTGCTCATTTGAGAAACCCGGCTCCTGCACCCCTCTGGGTGTGACTATGCCCAACAGAAGATGAGCCAGAGCAGGCTTGGGTCCCGGTTGAGGGACAGGCTGCCTCCCATGCCCTCTGCCCAGCCAGCACATTGAGGACCACCCAGGGAAGGGCCATAGAGTCAGCCATGCCCCACACAGAGGCCTTCGCTCATCGCCCTCCCCCAGGCCTCCAGCCCCTTTGTTCTCTGAGATAAAAGCCTGTGAACTTGTTCATCTGTCTCCTCCCACAGAAGGAAGAACAGAGGCTGGTTAAGGGACCTGGCAGATCTATCCATCAATGGTTCTTGGGGGCCTGGGCAAGAGGGTGCTAGCCAGGTAGCCCACAGGGCCTAATTTGCGACAGCCCTGTCCCCATAGCTGTTGCAAGTGAATAAGCTAAACCTGGTCACAATGGAGATCAGAGAAAGCTTGTGCACAACCTCCTCTAGTCTCCTTTCCTATGACCCCTTCATCTCCGAGGCTCAGAAGGGTCCCCACTTGGCATTTGATGCTCTGCCATTATTGTCCTGCAAATCTTCATAATTTCTTTTTTTTTTTTTTTTTTTTCTTTTTCTTTTTGAGAGTCTTACTCTGTCCCCCAGGCTGGAATGCAGTGGCGCGATCTCAGCTCACTGCAACCTCCACTTCCTGGGTTCAAGGAATTCTCTTGCCTTAGCCTCCCTGGTAGTTGGGACTACAGGCACGCACCACCATGCTCAGCTAATTTTTGTGTTTTTAGTAGAGACAGGGTCTCACCATGTTGGCCAGGCTGATCTCAAACTCCTGGCCCCAGGCGATCCGCCTGCCTCAGCCTCCCAAAGTGTTGAGATTACAGGTGTGAGCCATCGCACCCAGCCAATTCTTCATAATTTCATCTTTGAATTTGTGTTTTTTAAATGAAGTCTGATGGGACAGTGGAGCATGCCTAGAGGATTTAGAGCCTCAGTTTAAGTGTGTGCCAGCTCCGCGGCTGCTCCCCGCCTGTTAGCACCTGTTCGCCTCGTCTGCCCAGCCCCACTCTGCAGCTGTGCTGTCTCCTGTGCCAGGCAGGACCCTGGGCCCAGACATGGGGGAGGGGGATGGTATGGAATCAGGTGCACACGCCCTTCATCATCTTGGGCAGGGCATGGCAGCAGCTATCCCCACCCTGGGCTGGCAGCATCATGGCACATCTGGTGGGTAGCTGGCTAGAGGCCACATCTCAGTGGGGCAAAGACTCTGATCCAAGGACTCAGCACATCCTGGCACGGAGACTTAAAGACCCTTGAGGGTGGCCCATCTGCCAAAGGGTTGGGGCAGTGGACCTGTGGGAAGGAGAGGTCTGGTTTGGCTTCAACACACACCACTCACACCCGGTGTACCTTGCCTCAGTCCGGTGTCTGACTAGAGGGGAGCCTGGGAGAGTTGAGTGCTCACAGTACGGGTCACGTGGACAATTTGACCATTGTCAGGCTCCAGAGAGTGGGAGTGTCCTCCATTGCGGGGTGGTGCTCCGGGCACCTATGAGGGTCTTTATGAGTCTCCCTGTGCCCAGAAGCACTTTCTCACCTGTGCTGAGGGGATGACCTCTTCCTCCTTCCAATCTTCCTGGGTCTGACTTATGTCTGTCTCTTCCGGCCAGCTTGAGGCATCCTCAGGGATGGGCCATGAAATAAAAATTGAGTGATTTCTGTGATTCCACACACAAGTTAAAGGCTCTGATATTTGCATTGTAAACTGACATTGCATAATACAAAGATGAATGGTAAAATTCATGCTAATAATTTAAATGTTTAATTTCTCCTTACTTAGAACCACATAAATAGCAAATAAAAAACACAGTGACAAGCGAAAAACCTCAGAAGAAAGAAAAAATAATTATGCGTGTACCTTCTTTTTTTTCTTTTTTCTTTTCTTTTTTTTTTTTTTTTTTTTGAGACAGTCTTGCTCTGTCGCCCAGGCTGGAGTGCAGTGGTATGATCTCAGCTCACCTCTGCCTCCCCAGTTCAAGTGATTCTCCAGCCTTAGCCTCCTGAGTGGCTGGGACTACAGGTGCACGCCACCACACCTGGCTAACTTTTTATTTTTAGTAGAGACTAGGTTTCACTATGTTGGCCAGGCTGGTCTTAAACTCTTGACCTCAAGTGATCCACCTGCCTCGGCCTCCCAAAGTGCTGAGATTACAGGCGTGAGCCACCCTGCTGGTTTTTTTTTTTTTTTTTTTTTCCCAAATAGAGACAGGATCTTGCTTTGTTGCCCAGGCTGGGCTCAAGTTCCTGGGCTCAAGCGATCCTCCTGCTTCGGCCTCCCAAAGTGCTAGGATTACAGGCGTGAACCACTGCACCTTTACCTGCCCACATGTACCTTGAATGGCCCCTTTTGTCTGCTTTTTGAACAACAGGCCCACACACATTTTCATCTGGGATTGGGCTGTATAAATTATGCAGCTGGCTTCCTGTGGTCACTCCTGATCCCTCTTAGCCTGTGGTTGTTTTGTTTTAAATAGCATGTATTGCATCCTGACACTCTGTGTAATTGATTTACTTTTTAAGGTTGTTGTCTATGGTCTGCTCCTGCCACTGGAATGTGGACCCTTAGAGGATGGGGTTTTGAATGCTGGGTTCAGGGCATAGCCCCAGGGCACAGAGTAGCCCAGTACACAGTAGGTGCTCAGTAAACATCCTGGGAGTATGGCATGATGAATGCTCTCCAGCCTGACTTTGGTCTTTCCACTCCCCAGCTGTCCAGGCTTCAGTCCCTCCCCTTGTCCGTTTCGCCCATTTTGGTTCCGATATCTCACATTAGAACTTGGTGGTTCCAGCATTCTTTTCCAGACTTGAGTGATTCAGCCCTTCTGCTTCCTGCCAGCCCCGGGACTGTGGGTTTGAATGACGACTGCCCAGCAGGCTGCAAGGCACTCAGCCTGGACCTCCGGGCTTCCCTCCTTCCTGGGATTCCTTAGGTCATTTCCATCGATTGTCTTTGGCTGCAACTTCTCGAGTTAATCTCTCCATGTTGGAAAGCTTCCGTTGCTGGTTTCCCCATCTGCTTCCAGCTTCAAGTCCTTTTTGGCTCCGAAACCACATGCCTGTGGTCCCAGCTACTCAGGAGGCTGAGGTGAGAGGATCGCTTGAGTCCAGGAGGTGGAGGTTGCAGTGAGCCGAGATGGCAACACTGCACTCCAGCCTGGGCAACAGAGTGAGACCCTGTCTGAAAAAAAAAAAAAAATCAAGAAACTTGGGTTCTGCTCTGTGTATTCCACCCAGGGCAAGTCCCTGCCCCTGTCTAATTTCCTCACTGTGTCTACAGAGTCACCACTAGCATATTTGATACCCATGTCAGAACTACTGATAGGTTCTCTCACCAATGGACAAAACACAAACAGGTATCCCTTCCCCTATGCTGAGACATACAGCATGGAGACAGGCTGTCTTTCAGCCACCCTACCCGTTCACTTTATGCGCTTGTGCAGTGCACAACCCACACAGCTGTGTTTAGGCAGCAGTCTTGCCAATCAGTCTCCCTGAGACGTATTTTCCCAAGGCCGTAACTGCTATGAGAACGGGTCTAAGCATCAATGACCCCCAGAAAACCCTTGGTTTTTTTTTTTTTTTTGAGATGGAGTCTTGCTCTCGTCACCCAGGCTGGAGTGCAATGGCGCAATCTCAGCTCACTGCAAACTCCGCCTCCCAGGTTCCAGCGATTCTCCTGCCTCAGCCTCCCAAGTAGCTGGGATTACAGGCACCCACCACCACACTTGGCTAATTTTTGTATTTTTAGTAGAGACGGGGTTTCATCATGCTGGCGAACTCCTGACCTCAAGTGATCTGGCTGCCTTGGCCTCCCAAAGTGCTGGGATTACAGGCATGAGCCACTGTGCCCTGCCAACCCTTCTAACAAGCAGGTTTTCTTTTTCTTGGGTTCTGCAACAGGGCTGGGACTAGTGTGGGGCCTGGGGTACAAAAGTCAAGACTCATATTCAGGGCTCGCTGAGGATGAGAGTGCCTCCGTAAACCTTGCACACAAGGCACCTTGCTGGCCTCACCTTCACCCTGGTCTGTTCTATGGATTCCCGACAGCTCTAGGAGGTGGTGGCAGTGTTTTAAAGGAAAGTGCCAGAAAACCGCCTCAGACTCCCAGAGGGCAGCTTCTTTCAGCAGCTGGGAGCCATGGAGGAGGCTGACTGTGCAAGAGGAACCCAGGGCAGGAGACAGAGTCCAGGGAGCTGGGTGCCAGGGGAGGCGCTGTGCCGGGAAGTCAGCCTTGCGTAGAAAGAGGGTGACCTGATGCCCATGGGAGGGCAGCAAAGGGAGGGCTGGGTAATCAGCCCCCTTGCTTGTGATCGAGGAGTGAAGGGAAGGCCGGGTAATCAGCTGTGATCGAGGGGTGATGGAGGGGTTTATAGGAAAAGCTGTGGGGAAGGGGGTGGGGAAGAGAGAAGGCCACGGCAGACCTGGGCTCCGCAGGCTGGGCTCACACTCTGGGGCGGACACAGGGTCCAGCGGGACAGCCCGAGCCAGGCCGGCCCCCACCCAGGAGTGGCCTTCTTGGCCCCCAGTACACTTCCCTCCAGTTGCTTTGGAGACCCGGAGGCTGACACCCTGATGCTTTGAGATACAAGGCCACCTGTGAGTCAGTTACCATTGTCAACACCCGGAGAATACCAGGACTACTGTGTCACCTCCCAGATCCCAGAAACCCTTTAGGCTGTGTTTCCCAAATCTCTGACATCCAAAATCACTTTCATCTTTGCCTGCACTGATAGCTATATGGTGTGTTTTGGAAAACCCACTCCTCTTTACTTAAATAATTATTTTCAAAGGAAACTATGCAAATAGAAAACAACTCGGTTGCCATAAACAGATGCGGGTATTTTTCCTTCTGGCTGGATTCTGGTGCCCCCAGGGCTCTGAACCCAGGGCCAGTCTCTGTTCAAAGAGGAGCCCCGCAGCCCCGCAGAGGCTCTCCCCTCTCGCCAGGGAAGGAATCACTTTCTCCCTTGATGTGGAGGCTGTGCCCACATGCCTCATGAATGTATCTCCTCCTTGTGAAAAATGTTCCCAGAGAGTCCTGGGCAGTGGCTGGAAGAACTGCCTTTTGCAGTTGGGGAGGGGAGACTGCTGGCTCTGGGAATGTCTGGGCCCTGAGCGCGCCCCCAGCCTCAGCCTTGTCCCCCTGTCTCAAGTGAGCAGCGGCTGTCGTGACAGAGGTGTTCAGAGGCTTCTTCACATGAGATCCTCTGAATCCGGCAATCCCGGGATCCAACCTGATGACAGGTGCAGCCTCCACCCGGCACTGCAGGAACGGGAGGCTGGAGGAGGCCCAGGCCCTGCCCTCTGGGTCTAGTTGGGGCTATAGGACACTGCAGGTCCCTAGAGGTGGCATCACTAAGGGAAGGAACAGGAGGACCCTGAACGGGTGGGAGGGTGCCGGAGGCTGGTGGGTGGGCTTGGTGGGGCTGGGCGGGGAGGGAGGGCAGTGGAATGAGCCAGGTGTGTGGGGGTGGGCGGAGGGGGTGTTGAGGGGCCCTAGACAGAGCAGAGGGACCAGGCCCCCAGGGTCTCCCACACTAATTTTCCCACACAGAAAAATTAGGACTGACTCCATCAGAGGGCACCAAGGGATTCTGAAGAGGAAAAGCTAACGAAGGCGGTGTTTTCAGAAGAATGCCCCGCACCTGCGGTGTGGCGTGCCCTGCGCCCTCCCCTCTTCTCCGCTATTCCCTGGGGCAGATGCTGTAGGTGCCTCCATCTGCAAATGAAGAAAGGGACTCCCTGCTGATGCCCATGGTGGAGCCAGGGTAGGAGCCCTGTGGCAGGAGCATGGGCAGTACCCCCATCCCACTGCAGACGGGACTGGGCACCCCTTCCTTCTTCTGCTCCAGTGGGTGAGGTGTGCCAGCAGCAGGGCTGGCTCCTCACAGCCCCTCCCTGACCACCAAGCCACTTCCCCTGCTGGGAAGGGAGAGGAGGGGAGCTGTCTCTGCTGTCCCCTTGCACTGCGTAAAACACAGTGCACCACAGCACACACAGTATACACACGACCCACAATACACACAACACACAACACATATCTCAACACACACACCACACATACACAACACCACACACACACACACCATGCATATACACACAAAACAGACAACATACACATACACACAAGACAACACACACATTTGCACACCACATATACACAACACATACATACAACACAACACACATACGCACACCACATATACACAACACATACATACAACACAACACACATACGCACAACACATATACACAACACACACACAACACACAGACACAACACATGCACACATACCATATATACACAACACACACATACACACATACATACACAACACACACATACACACAACACATATACACAACACACATACACACAACACACACACACACCACATATACACAACACACACAACACATACACAACACACAAAGCAAACATACAACACACACGACACAACACAACTCACACATACCACATATACACAACACAACACACATACACACAGCACACATACACAACACACACACACACCACATATACACAACACACACATACACACATCACAACACAATTCACACATACCACATACACACAATACACAACACACACATACACACATCACACACAACACACATACATACACTCATACATACACATAACACAGACATACACACACCACATATACACATCACACACACCACACACACCACATATACAATACACATACATACAACACACATACAACACATACACACAATATAGACACATAACAAACAGCCCACAACCTAAATACACACACAACACAAACATGCATGCAGCTCACAACACACACAACACACAGGCACAACCCATACATACAACACAACACAACATACACCTACAACACTCATACATACACAGAAACAACACATATGCACAACACACACAACACACCACATACAACACACACAACACATACCACACACATACATAGACCACACACAACACATATACAGAACATACTCATACGACACACATACACACAACACATACAATATATACACAACACACAACCCTCATACACGTAATACAAACTTGCATGCAACACACACACACACAAAACATACACACACACACAGAGGCACTATACACACAACATGAAATACACATACAACACATGCACACAACATACACATACACACAACACACACAAACACACAACACATGCACACAATAAACACAACATACAACACACTCAACACATATATACAGACACACACATAGGCACAACACATACATACACACAAACACATATTCTCAACACAACACACATACAACACACCACACACAACACACACACCAAACACCACACCACACACATGCACATACTATAGACAAAACCCACAGACTCCTCATCTAGTCGGTGTCCAGGAGCTACTCCACGGAGGCAGGCAGCAGCCTGGGAGAGCAGAGGGAGGGGCTGCCCTCCACACTCCCCACTCCCCCACCCCCGCTTCAGGCCCCACTTCCTCAGAGAAACTCCTCTGTGCCCCCAGGCCAGGGCAGGGCTCCCACACATGGGTCCCTGTGTGTCCACAATGACTAGTCAGAGCAGTGGCGATGGAAAGTTTGATTGGGGGATTGTTGGATGCCTGTCTCCTCATCAACTGTGCTCTCCATGAGGGCAAGGCCTGTGCCAGTTTTGCTGTCCCCTTTAACCTCAGCCTGTGGTATAGGAGCTGGCACACAATGGGTGCCCAATAAATGCACAAACACAGAGCCCTTGGAAGAGGGGATAGGTTGGGCCTCAGGGAGCTGCGGTCCTGGCTGCCGCAATGGCTCCCAGAGGGCTGGTTCATCTTAGTGTCCAGCCCCATCCCTGACCTGGGAACCCTAGTTCTGTGAGCCTGGAGTGGGAGGAGGGGGAACATGATCAAGGCTGGGAGGCAGGGGTGTTTGCAAAGGGAAGCTCGTGAGGTTGGCATGGCTTTGGCCTCCCAATTCCAGCAGCCCTCTGTCCTTCCACATCCTCATACACCAGGTGGGCCACCTGTCTGGTGCAAGGGTCCCCTGGTGCTTGCCCAGCCCTGCGGGCCTGTCCTCCAGCGTGCCACCAGCAAGGAGGACAGTGGGTGCCTGGGCTCTTGGTCCGTTCTTGCTGTGTGACACTGAGCATCTCTCTCTGGACCTGGCTTTCCTCATCACTGAATGGAAGGGAATGGATGCTTGGTGGCCAAGGGCTTCCCCCGCCAAGGCATCTCATGGGGTCCTGGGGGCAGCAGTTGATGGGCCTGGGGAGACCCGAGAGGGGAGGATGTTCCTGTCATGGAACGGATGTGAGACAAGTTCCCCGTAGGCTCCAAGTCCAAGCTGCACACGGAGGGCACGGGCACAGCTTTGGGAGTAAGAGCAAGAGCACACGGGCCGGACACCTGACGCTGCCTGCCCGCCAGGGCCTGGGACTGCAGAGAGGAGCAGAAGTAGCCTGGCTTCGCCCTGCCCTCGAAGGGTTCCAGTGCCGGTGAGACAGACCAGCCCACAAGAAGTGACAGCACAAAGACTCTAGTGGGCGGCTGGTAGTGCTTGCAGGGTGCGAACAACTCTGTAGCAGGGAAGGGAATATTCCCCATCGTTTCTTTATTATTTATTTTCTGTGGTTTTAGTATTATTGAGATATAATTTACATGACCTAATGTTACTATTTTAAAGTGTACCATTCAGTGGCTTTTCATACATCCACACTGTGGTACAACTATCCCCTGTAACTAATGCCAGGACAGTTCCATCATCCCAAAAGGAAACCCTGTATTTTGCAGTGGTCACTCCCATTCCCTCCTCCCTCTAGCCTCTGGCAACCACTAATCCACTTTCAGTCTCTAAGGACTTACCTATTCTGGACATTTCATACGAATAGAACTCTATACTATGTGGCCTGTTGTGACTGGCTTTCCACTTGGCATGTTTTCAAGGTTCATTCATGTTGTAGCATGTCTCAGTGTTGTTCTAGGCCACCAAGATGTGGGGGCTCTTGGTGACCACAGCAGAGCCTGGGCCCCCTTCTAACCAGCCTGGCCCTCGGCGGGCTGGGCCCCACACAGCCTCCGTGCACAGGAGCGAGTCCAGGCTTGCATATGCACAGACACAGCTTGGGTGTATTTTTAAAACAATGAGTTATGTGCCAAATTGGATAAAAACTGAGATCAAGCTGTGCGGCTTGAGTTTCCAAATGATCGGCATGTACATTTTAGGAGCTGATTTTCATGAGAAAAATCTGTCTGCATAGTGGCTGAAACTTTACCCAGGAGAGGCTCTCTCCTGGATCAACCTCATCTTTGAGAATATCCATTCAATCGGCAGATAATCAGAGCCAAGAGTGAGTATTTATAGAGAACTTACTAGATACCATGTTGAGCGCTTCTCGTATATTTTGTCTTCCTAACCATCCTAAGGGATAGGCACTGTCATCATCCCCATTTTTCAGATGATGAAACTAAGGCTCAGAGGGGTTAAGATATTTTCCCAAGCTCCCACAGCAAGTAGGTGGAAGAGGCCGAGTTTGAACCCAGGTGGGCCTGCCTCTGAACTCACACTCAACTCACCATATTTGGCCTCTGAGGTCATCTTGACACTCTGCAACTGATTCAGCATCTACCTGTGTCTTGTGCTGGATTCAGCGGCCAGATCCTTTAAGGTGAGACATCACACTTTGGTAGACAGAACCCAGGATTGAAAGTTGGGAGTCCTGGCTTTAAGTTTCAGATCCAGCTTTAACTTACTTCATGGCTTATCGCAAATTCCTTCCCCTACCCTCAAGGTCAGTACCCACATCCACAGAATGGGACATTTGGATGAGATCAGTGGTTCCCAATGTTGGCTGTGCATCTGAACTCCCTAACGAGCTGGTTAAAAGTAATGATTTCTGGGCCAGGCGCGGTGGCTCTTGTCTATAATCCCAGCACTTTGGAAGGCAGAGGCGGGTGGATCACTTGAGATCAGGAACTCAAGACCAGCCTGGCCAACACGGTGAAAACCTCTCTCTACTAAAAATACAAAACTTAGCCAGGCCTGGTGGTGCACGCCTGTAATCCCAGCTACTCTGGAGGCTGAAACAGGAGAACTGCTTGAACCCAGGAGGCGGACATTGCAGTGAGTTGAGATCATGCCACTGCCCTCCAGCCTGGGTGACAGAGCAAGACTCTGTCTCAAAAAATATATACCAATAATAATTAATAATAATGATTCCTGGCTGAGCATGGTGGCTCATGCCTGTAATCCCAGCACTTTAGGACGCTGAAGCAGGAGGATCACTTGAGTCTAGGAATTCAAGGTTGCAGTGACAACAGAGCAAGACACTTGTCTCTAAAAACAACAACAACAACAATAATGATTCCTGGACTCTTCCCCAAACCTGAAAATCAGGCCTGGGAACCTTGAATCCACAGGTCGATTCACACCCGAAGCAATCATTAGGAACCTTGCCTCCAGGGGCCCTTCAACAGCTGAGCCTCTGTGAGTTTATGGAGGCAGAAGAGACCAACCCAGTAACCATTCCAGGCAATCTGAGTCAAACACTAAAGAAAATCATCTCTGAAAGAATCCAGAAGATAAAGATGTCAGGTTGGACCGTGGATGTTGGGGAAGTAGAAACAAGCTGACTTTGGTTTATTTTCATGGCTTCATCTCTCCCTTGGAAGAAAATCACATTTCCAGCTAAACCACACTTCCTGGCCCCTTTGCAGTTAGGAGAGGCCCATAAAGTAGGTAACTGATGACCAATAAAGTAGGTAACTGATGAGCATCAGTTCCAGATACAGCCATGAAACTCCTGTGGGATCCTCCACGCTCTCTTCTCTTCCTCTTGTGTCGGGGAGGATTCTGGAGTCCCCAGGGATCCACTTCCCCAGAAGCTTGGAAGTGAAGTGTTGATGATGGTAGCATTTACAAAGGGAAGGAATTGGGGTTCCTGTGGCTGCAAGGAGCAGAACACCCCTGCTACTTGCAGTGGACTGCAGGATGAGTGAGCAATAAACTTAGATTGTGTTAAGTCACCGAGATTATGGGGCTGTTCATTATAGCAGCTAGTGGTACTCATCCTGACTAGTACAGTCTGGAAGAAGTGGGACCACAGCAGGCTCTAAAAAGGTGAGTAAGATTTGGATACATGGAGAAAAGGAGTAAGATCTGGATACAGAGGGAAGAAATAGCAGGAGCAAAGGGGTGGGAGTAGGAACAGGTGTGATGTGTTTGCACCCTAGAGAGAAATTCAGCCTGATTGGCACAGAGGGCTACACTGGGTAGGAGTTGAGATCAAATATGTTCCAACTAGTGGGGTGCTAGAGCCAGCTCATACTGGCTCATGGGAGCCAACTGTTAGCATCTTTGCCCAGCTCTGTGTTCAGTGACATTGCTTTGGTAGCTTAAAATTGGCCATGGTGGGAGTATTTACACCATGGCAATTAGCAAACACCCAAGTCAGGACTTTTTTCCTCCCTTCGTTAACCATTTATCAGCACACTGCTGACTGCGACCCACATGAGGAGAGATCCTGCCTGTGTGGGAGGCAGTGAAAAAAAGCAAAGATCCGGGAGCCGTGTCTTATCCTGCTTCTTCTGAGTCATGTGGCCTCGGGCAAGTGAATGTCACTTCTTTCTGCCTCAGATTCCTCATCTGCAAAGTGGATCTAATAGTACCTCCCTCAGAAGGTTGATGTGAGGATAAATAGGACCATGTATGGGGATTGCTGCATTAATCACTTCAGCATTGATCCTGTGCACGTGGCACCCTCCTACTCCAAGTCCCTGGGACTCTCTGGGGACCTTCTCTGGCCGTGGGGCAGGCCCAGCCTCCTTACAGAGAATGTCGGAAGGGCAGGGGAGCTGCTGTCTTTCAGAGCAGTCCTCAACCAGAGATGGGTAGGAATTGGTAGATAAATGCCCCAGCTTTCTCAGTCCTTGATTAGGACAATCTGAGGCACATCCTGTCCAGTTCCCAGTGGACTCCAGCAGGATTGAGCCCCAGCGTCCCTGACCATAGCCAGTTCACCAGCACAGCCTGAATTGGTTTCTTCCTTCCCTGCCTCACTTTCCCACTTCCCACCTTGCTTCTTGGGGTCACTGCCCAAGGGAACTACCTGCTCGCTCATCCTTGTCTCAGGGTCAGCTTTTGGAGGACCCCAACCCAGACAGCAGCCAAGATGATCAATAACCAGAATTGCCTCTTAATGCTACTGAAATGTACACAGTGAGGCCACACCTGCTCAGTCCCTGCAGTGACCTTGCAGGCAGCAGGACCCATGTACTCCACTTTACAGATGGGGAAACTGAGGCTCAGAGAAGAGCAGTGATTTGCTGAGGTCATCCCACCGTCAAGCAGAGGGGCTAGCACTGGGCTGTCTATTTCCCATGGGCTCAGCTTTGAATGGCTCTGGGCCCCTGGAGGGCCCTGAGCTGGCTGGGCAGGTGGTCCCTGCCCCTCTGATGTTCTCCCTGATGTCGGGCTGACTCTGGCCCCTACGTGGGCCTGGGACAGTGAAGAGCAAATGGGCTGGTAGTAAGAATGGCTAGTTGTTAAAACTGTCTATCACTCAGAAGGCCTGACCTCATTCTGTCCCAGGAAAGCCAGTCCTGCCTGGGCTGGCTAGGGGTTAGGGTGGGGTGGGAGGGGTGGGGCTGACCCAGGAGGAAAGGGTGGGCAGGGGCTGTGCAAGGCCAGAGAGCAGCTTGGGTGGGATGAGGTCAGAGACAACTGCTGGGTATCTGTGTCTCCGCAGTGTGAGGGTAGCCAGTGCCCCGGGGACAGTGAGAGGAGAAAAGGCCAGTGGCCTGAAGAGGGGGCCCTTGCTCAGGAAGAAGGCGGGGGTCTCTGCCTCTAATTCCCGCATCACTGCCTGAGCCATGCAAGTGCTGAGTCCACCAGATCCAGGTTCCCAAGCGCCAGAAGACAGGGATCAGGGCAAAACGGTGGCTATGACGTGAACCCTGAATGTGCCAGCGGGTGGCCACTATTAGTGAGTACCAACAACGTGCCATGCACTTGTGTTGGGCACTCAACACACATCTCATTTCACTCTCGAGTGAATGGTTAGGGGCCTGAGTCAGAATCCAGGCCCCCACCATGGGTGTCTGTGTGCTCTGGTGAGTTGCCTCGCCCTGCTGGCTTTACTTTCCATTTCCATATCTGTAAAGTGGAGTAACAATGGCACCCGCCTCATGGGAGGGATGTGGCGAGGATGTGGTGATGGATTGTGTTCATCACGCTCAGCTTAGAGCCTGGCACGTATGACACTTATTAATTGGTAGCAGAGATGATGACAGGGGACCCTCCTGTGTCCAGGGTGCTGTGCCGAGTGCTTTTCATGGATTATCTGATTTAAACTTCATAACCACCCTGAGGTGGTGGGACTGTGATTGGCCCCCTCTTACAGGTAAGGAAGCCAGCTCAGAGGGATGAAGTCTGTGGCCCAAGGTCACACAGCTGCTGGATGGCAGAAGTGGGATTTGAATTTAAGTCTCTGCCTTCGAAGCCTGATTAGCAAAAACTCCTCACCCTTCCTCTTACCACCCCATACCCTCATATGAGGCTAATAACTCACTACAGTTCATCTCTCTGGTCCTTTAAGAAACACTTCTGAGTGAGGCTTTACTGGAGGCTCAGAGAGGGCAAGGGACTGGCCTGGGGCTGCAGAGCTAAATGGTGCCAGAGCTGGTCCTAGGACCCAGGCCCTCTGGCTCTCTGGCCAGGTCTCATGCCCACCCATAAGAGATCATTCAGGACCCTGGATGTCATTTCCATCTCTGCTCTGCTCTCTCAAGGTGGTGGCTCTGATCTTCCATCCCTGACCCCGCCTCACTCCTTTGTAGAAAGGTTCCAGGCCCCATGGGAGCTCAGGAAGAAGCTTCTGGGCTTTTCTTCCTAAGACCACTGAGCTGTGGGATTGAAGCCTCATTCTTTTCTCTTCCACCGATAGGTAATTTGCCTGGAACATGTTGAGCACTTTAAAAATTTGGTCACATTGCAGTGTCTGGGTTACCATGGTGACCTCACTTGGAATTTGCTTCCCAGGGGAGGCTGGTAATAATTAATATAGCACTTAGTGCTGGGTGCCCGCAGAGTGTGGGGGAGGATTCCGGATTCCCCCGGGATCTACTTCCCCAGGGCAGGCAGTGCCTCCTCTTCTGAGCAGGATCCTGGGGTTCTCTAAGGAGCAAGTGGGTTGGGGAGAGGACCCGGCCATGCTGCCCACTCCTTCAGCAGGCCCAGCAGCTGTGCTGTCAGAGCTGGTCTATATTGGGATGGGGAATTCAGGGCTCAAGGGAGAGTGTGTGACTTGACCAAGGTCACACAAGATCCGGACAGCATCACCATTGGGCGGAAAGCTGATTTCCTAAGCTTTAGGATGCAGCGCTGGTGATTGCCAAGTTTGGGGAAGCCCAGTTCCAAAACTTCTCCCCTTCCAGAATGCCTGGAACACCGTGCACATGCCCCACGCTGGGGGTGGAGTGGGGAGGTCAGGGTGGGTGGGAGGCAGTCACTGCCCGTTCAATGCAAAGTGGGTTCTCAGATGACCCAGGGTGTTGGCGACCAGGCTCAGAGGAACTTTGGCGAGGGAACTGGAGAGGATGGGATGGGGAGAGGAGCCTGAGAGGGAGGTCCTGCAGTACAGGCCTTAGACATTTCTGGCAAAGGGTGGAAGAGCAGTGAAGGGGCATTCTGCTTCTCGAGATCATCTCCATTCCTCTCCTCCCCAGCATTTCTTGGTCTCCACCCACTACAGCTCTTGTAGAAAGAAGAGTAGAAGCGCATGTAGCAGAAAGAACAAGAAATCTCTGTTAGGGCCGGGCACAGTGGCTCATGCCTGTAATCCCAGCATTTTGGGAGACTGAGGTGGGAGGATCTCTTGAGCCCAGGAATTCGAGAGCTGCCTGCCCAACATAGTGAGACCCCATCTCTAAAACAAGAAACAAATTAGCCAGGCATGGTGGTATGTGCCTGTAGTCTCAGCTACTTGGGAGGCTGAGGCAGGAGGATCACTTGAGCAGAGGAGAAAGGGGATGGATGACAGAGTGTAACTGTCTCAAAAATAAATAAATAAATAAATAAATAAATAAATAAATAAATAAATAAAATATAGGCCGAGCGTGGTGGCTCACACTGTAATCCCAGCACTTTGGAAGACTGAGGCAGGTGGATCACCTGAGGTCAGGAGTTCGAGACCAGCCTGACCAACGTGGTGAAACCCCATCTCCACTAAAAAACACAAAAATTAGCTGGGCGTAGTGGCACATTACTGTAGTTTCAGCTACTCGGGAGGCTGAGGCAGGAGAATTGCTTGAACCTGGGAGGCGGAGGTTGCAGTGAGTCAAGATTCTACTCCAGCCTGGGGCACATTACTGTAGTTTCAGCTACTCGGGAGGCTGAGGCAGGAGAATTGCTTGAACCTGGGAGGCGGAGGTTGCAGTGAGTCAAGATTCTACTCCAGCCTGGGTGACAAGAGCGAAATTCCATCTCAAAAAAAAAAAAAAAAAAAAAAAAAAAAAAAAAAAAATTCCCGATTGCATCCCACTTTTTCCAGATGGGGAAAGTGAAGCTCAAAGAGGCCGTAGGGAGGTAGAGAGACCACAGCCAGCAAGTGGTCAGCTGGAGATTCAAACCCACATCAGTGCATGTAGCATCTGCTCTCTTAACCTTTACCCTTGGGCAGGGTTCTCTCCCTAGATCCACATTCCCCTTGGGGCCTGGGCCGAGGGCTTGGGGAGTTTAGCTCTGATGTAGAGCTGGAGGGCAGGATGGGCCTGAGGCAGGAGATGGGGAGGAAAACTAGGTTGGCTTCTCTGCTGGAAACTGGAGCAGATGTGGCTCAGTCAAAAAGGCTGGAAGCTTGGGAGCTTCAACCATGGAAGTGGGTTTTAGTAGAGGGTTGGGGAGAAGGGGAAAGGGGAAAATGGCGTTGGTATCTTTGCTCACGTCCAAAAACAACCGAGCTTGCAGTGTACCCTTAGTCTCAAAGGAAAACAAACCTGTAACTTTAGTATGCTGCCACCAGGTGGCGGTGTAATGTGGCTACTCATATCACAGATTAACCTCTATTAAAATATATTTCATTCATTTTTCAAAAGGATGAAAGTCTTTAAATAATTAGATTTATACATTATTTCACTTGATTTTTTAAAAACTAAGGTAACATTTTAGGGGAAAATGCCTGAGATACAGTTTGGTTCATTCTTCCCTGACCCTTAACTTTGGTCTACCTACCCTAAGCCTGGGCTTTCTGGTGATCTGTCTGTATGGTCATAGTCAACAGCCAGTGAAGCCCATCCCAGAAGTTTTCATGCTAACTCGAGAAGCCAGAAAGAGCAAGGGACACAGAGTCAGCTCTCACCCTTTCCCTCAATTAGCCCAATTCTGGAGATAGCTGCCCACCACCCCCAGGCTGCCTAACTTCTACATAGACTTTACATATATTGTGGCTCTCCCACTGGGTTTTAACTTTTTTTTTTTTTTTTTTTTTTTTTTTTTGAGATGGAGTCTTGCTCTGTGGCACAGGCTGGCGTGCTGTGGGTTATCTCGGCTCTCAGATCATTGCAACCTCCACCTCCGTGTTCAAGCGATTCTCATGCCTCAGTCTCCCAAGTAGCTAAGACTACTGGTGCACACCACCGTGCCCGGCTAATTTTTGTATTTTTAGTAGAGACGGGGTTTCACCATCTTGGCCAGGCTGGTCTCGAACTCCTGATCTCAAGAGATCCGCCTGCCTCAGCCTCCCAAAGTGCTGGGAATACAGGCATGAGCCACCGTGCCAGGCCTGAATTTTAACATGACTGTCCGCCACACCAAAAGGTTAGTCCCTTCAAGCAGAGACCATGATTCATTCATCTGCTGCTGTTCTTGGTCTTAACCACAATGGCTGGCACATGGGCGATGATCAGCAGTTGGTTGAATGAATAAATGAATTGCTATTTCACAGCTGAGGAAACTGAAGTTCCTGGAGGGAAATAATACTAATAATAATGATAATAATTGGCATTTATACCTACTATGTCCCAGACATATATGAACTCTAGTTCCCACAACATTTCTAGGACACCATTACTATGCGCCTTATGCAGATGAGGGAACTGAGGCTGAGAGACATTTGAGATGGGGGAGGGAGCAACTGAAGGGGACACAAGTCCTGTTCAGTAGCTCATTTGGGAGAGGAAGTTGAGGGCAGGCATCACTCATCCTGCTGTTCATTTATTCAGGGCAAGTTTACTGCAGTTAGATGCCTGTGTTAGAGCCTGTGGTGGGTGAGCACACAGAAGGGATGAGTGGTCATCACTCTGGCTGAGGTAGGAGGCAGCCTGAGTCCAAACCTCAGTGCCTTGGGCCAGGCCTGGTAGCTCACGCCTATAATCCTAGTAGTGCTTTGGGAGGCTGAGGCAGGGGGATCGCTTGAGCTCAGGAGTTATGAGACCAGCCTGGATAACAGTGAAACTCGGGCTCTCCAAAAATAAAAAGTGAAAAATTAGCCAGGTGTGGTGGCCCACGCCTGTAGTCCTGACTACTCAGGAAGCTGAGATGAGTGGATGGCTCGAGCCCTGGAGTTGAAAACTACAGTGAGCTATGATCACGCCACCATCCTCCAGCCTGGGTGACAGAACGAGACTCTGACCCTAAAAACATCACAAATGGGCCAGGTGCCGTGGCTCACGACTGTACTCCCAGCACTTTGGGAGGCCGCGGCGGGTGGATCACGAGATGAGGAGTTTAAGACCAGCCTGGCCAAGATGGTGAAACCCCGTGTCTACTAAAAATACAAAAATTAGCTGGGTGCGGTGGCAGGTGCCTGTAATCCCAGTTACTCAGGAGGCTGAGGCAGGAGAATCGCTTGAACCCAGGCGGCAGAGGTTGCAGTGAGCCGAGAGCGCGCCACTGCACTCCAGCCTGGGCGACAGACTGAGACTCTGTCAAAAAAAAAAAAAAAAAAAAAAAAAGTCAAAAACACTGTAATCCCAGCACTTTGGGAGGCTCAGGCGGGTGAATCATTTGAGGTCAGGAGTTTGAGACCAACCTGGCCAACATGGTGAAACCACGTCTCTACTAAAAATACAAAAATTAGCCAGGCATAATGGTGGGCGCCTGTAATCCCAGCTACTCGGGAGGCTGCGGCAGGAGAATCGCTTGAACCCTGGAGGCGGAGGTTGCAGTGAACCGAGATGGAGCCATTGCACTCCAGTCTGGGCGACAGAGGAAGTCTCCGTCTCAATAAATAAATATAAATACATACATAAAAAAAAACCGCAGCACCTCGTGTACAACCTGAGAGGCGGTGCCCCCAGCAGCTTTCAGCAGCTCTGTCTGCAAGGTCTCAAAAACTGCTGCCACCATCTTAAACTTAATATCCTAGCGCCACGTGGTCCAGGTATGTTTGTTGGAGGAAGAGGGAAACCGCCCTGGCAGAAGGCCGGGGAATGTCTCCTTGCATCCCATTGGCCCTCATTAAGTCAAGCAGCCACCCCTGAACCAATCAGGGGCCTGAAGCGTGGCCTCGTGGGTTGGCTCCGCCCCCACACGCGGAGAGCGGTGATTGCAGCCACAGGCAGGTTGGCGAAATGGGAGGTGACGGGATGGAAAAGAGGGGGTGGATACGGAGGTGGCCACATTGTGTACTCACTCCCTTCGCACAAAGCTGCGACCTTCCCCGCCTTCCTCAAGGGAGCTACCTGGGGGGAGACAAGCCAAGAGCTCCCGGTGCAGGAGGCCCCCTTCCACCCAGCACCCTGTAGCTGTGAGAGCTTGGCCCAGGCCCAGCCTCCTCACCTGCACGGTGCTAAGGTGAGGGTCCCATTGAGGCAGAGCACGAGAAGGCACCTCGCGCACGGTAGCCCCCCTCCAACCCGCGTGATGTTCTGATTGGCCTACATCTCTCTCCCACTGCCAATCCGTGCACACATCCCCTCTCCCTAAGCCTCTCCCAGCTGCAACATGGCAAGAGGAGTCCCAGAGATGTGGGAGACTGGCCGACTGACGGCAGCCAAAGGCCGACCCTGCTGCGCACTTCCCTGGAACGGTGGCAGGGGGCGTGTCTCTGAGTGAGTGGGGACGGGCCTCCCCCAGGTGTCAGCAGCATCTCTTGTTTTTCGTGTCCAGCACCTGCTTACCATTGCGGTAACCGTATCCCAGGTTTTTCTTGGGTATGGGGTGCCCAAGTCCAGTTCCAGCCATAAACCAGTCTGTGTCATGTTCCACAGTGACTGGTTCAGGGGTGGCCAGAACCAGGCAGAGTCAGTCTGAGTGGCTCTTAGGACTTTTGCTTTTTTTTTTTTACCTTTGGAGGGAACCTGGCTGTAGAACTAGAGGCTGCCAGTACCTTCTTACCACCAGGCAGAGAGTGACGATGAAGCCAATACTCAAAGGAGACATAGCTGAAGCAAGACTGGGGAGAAAATAGTTCTGATAGTGACACCTGAGCCCCTTTGTCCACCCTTCCTGAAGTCAGCTGTACCCTCTGGAGTTTTCAGTGATAAGAGCCAGTTAACTTCCTTTGCTTAATCCTATTTGATTTGGTTTTCTGTTGCTTGCAACCAAAAGATCCTAACCCTAACCCTAACCCTAACCCTTGGTGATACCATCTCAGCTTTGGGGTACAGAAGAGACGGTGGAGGTGGTAGGGAAAGATTGAGATTCAGGGTCTCCTCCAGAGAGCTTCCAGGCCATGAGGACAGAACTGGACAGAGACCCCTTCCTTACTGCCAGGCTGAGTGTCAGCCACATAAAGCCCTGGTATAAGCCTTGGAGGGTGAGGCCTCCCAGAGTGGGTGGTGGGTGTTGGTCATGGCAGCTGCAAGTGGTCACTCAGGTTCAGATGCCTTCCTGGACAGCTGGGGAAGGCAGATGTCAGCAGCTGTGCAGACAGCACTCTAATGGAATGGGGCAACTGGGTGGCCAATATCAGGAGCAAAAACTGGGGTGCAGTGGGGGGAAGAGGCTATTTAAGGGTAGCATTAAGGACTCCCCAGAGTGACCTCTTTCTCATAGCCCCTTCAGCCCCCACCTCAGAGCCTCAGTGTTTCCTGCCCACAGGATACTATAGCACACTGGGAGGGGGTTACATCCAGGCGACCCTGACTTCCTAGACACCCTCACCCAGTCTTGGGGACTTGTAGGACAATCTTGTGATTAAAACACCCAGGCCCTGGAGCACACCAGCCTGAGTTTAAATCCCAGCTTCTCCACTTCCTGCCTGTGTGACCCTGGGTAAGAAGGTTCCTTGCCTCTCTAAGCCTCAGTTTCCTCACCTGTGAGGTCACAGCAACTCTCCCAACCCCCAAGGATTGCTGTGAGAGTAATGAGAAGGGCACGTGGGGTCTGGCACGAGGGAGGAGCTTTGAAAGCTTTTCTCTTATTGGTGGCTTCAGGACTGGGCAGGCTCTGAGGAGGAAGAGAGGCAGGAGAGCAGACTATGGATGGAAAAAGGATCCAGAGGCTGCCAGTCAGATCCTAGTGCTCCTTCCCTCATTCAGCAAACATTTATTGAGTACCTACTATGTGCCAGGCATGATTCCAAGTGCCAGGGATACAGCAGTGAAAAGAGATAAAAAGCCCTGCCCTCATGAAGCTGACTTTTCTGTCAGGGGAGACAGACAAACACAAAGTAAGAAAGTAAAAATAGGCAGCGAGTGGTGGCTTATGCCTGTAATCCCAGCACTTTGGGAGGCTGAGGCAGGCGGATCACCTGAGGTCAGGAGTTCCAGATCAGCCTGGCCAGCATGGTGAAACCTCATCTCTACTAAAAAAAAAGAAAGAAAGAAAGAAAAAAAAAAAATTAGCCAGGCGTGGTGGCGCGCACCTGTAATCCCAGCTACTCAGAAGGCTAGGCAGGAGAATTGCTTGAACCTGGGAGGTGGAGGTTGCAGTGGGCCAAGATCGTGCCACTGCATCCCAGCCTGAGGGGGAAAAAAAAAAAGAAAGTAAAATTAAAAATACAACAGATGGTGCTAACAAATAATATAAATTAAATAGAATAAAAATATGATAGTGCCAAATACTGAGAAGACTAAAGCAGAGAAGAGGGATAGACTGTCTGATTAGCTGAGATAGTAACATTTGAGTGCAGATCATAAGGGGTGAATGAGTGAGTGAGGCATTCTAAAAAGTGGGAACAGAACTGTCACAGCTAAAGGGAACCTAAGGAAACATGACAACTAAATGGAATGTGGCATCCTGGATGGGATCCTGGAGCAGAAGGCTATTAGGTACCCACTAAGGAAATCTGAATTAAGTATGGACTCTAGTTCCTAACAATATATCAATATTGGTTCATGAATTGTACCAAATGTACCTTTAATGTAAGATGTTAGGAATAGGAGAAACCGGGTGTGGGGTTTATAGGAACTCTCTGTACTATCTTCTCAAATTCTCTGTAAATCTACAATCATTCTAAAATAAAATGTTTATCCAAAGTGGGGAGGCAGCAAGTGCAAAGTCCCTGGGGCAGGAGTGTGCCTGATGGAATCAGCAAGAGGCACGAGGGAGAGTGGGAAGAAGGAGGTTGGAGAGGCAGGTGGAGAATGAACTGTGTTCAGGCTGCTGGGACATTCTCAGGAGTCTGTCCTTTGGATGTGGAACCACTGGAGGCCTTTAAACGCAGGAGTGACACCACCTGACTTTTATTCCAACAGCTTCCTCTAGCTGCTTTGTTGAAGCTGTGTGGGGCCGGGGCTGAAGTGGTACAGTGAGGAGGCTCCTGTGGAAGTCCAGGCAAGAGGATGGTGCGCAAGACCAGGATGGAAGCCATGCAGGAGGTGACAATCGGGCAAGTTCTGGAAACATTTTGTAGGTGGAGCTGACCGTATGCTGACAGGTCAGATGTGGGGTGTGAGAGAAAGAGAAGAGTCAAAGAGAATTCAGGGACAGTCTGAGCAACTGGAAGGATGGAGCTGACATGAAATGAGACGAGGAGGATGAGGGGAAATGAGGAATGGGTTTAAACATACTGCACCTGGCTGGGCGCGGTGGCTCACGCCTATAATCCCAGCACTTTGGGAGGCCGAGGCAGGCGGATCACAAGGTCAGCAGATCAAGACCATCCTGGCTAACACGGTGAAACCCCGTCTCTACTAAAAAATGCAAAAAATAAGCCGGGCGTGGTGGCGGGAGCCTGTAGTCACAGCTACTTGGGAGGTTGAGGCAGGAGAATGGTGTGAACCCAGGAGGTGGAGCTTGCAGTGAGCCGAGATCGCGCCACTGCACTCCAGCCTGGGTGACAGAGCTAGACTCCGTCTCAAAAAACAAACAAACAAACAAAAAAACCATACTGCACCTGAGACGCCCATGAGCTGTGAGTGGAAACGTCAGGAGGTGAGAGATCAAAGCTGGAGATTATGAATGTGGAGTCATCAGGAAAGAAACGATGTAAGCCTTGCCACCTGGGATGTGGGGTGGAGTCAGCTGGGGGAGGGGTGAATGCAGACAGACATATGCACAAAACACCATTTTATGCACATAGAGATTTGCATGATTCACTCACTTCATCCTTGCAAGAAGCTCCCCAGCACACTCCTTGTCTATTCCTCCTAAAAGACCCAGGGAGGATGAATGAAGTCGTGGGTGAAGTACTAACCAGCCCAGTGCCTGGCAGGTCCCAATTCACGGAGTTCTTACAGTAAGCCTGTGACCTTTGGGATGTCATCGTCTCCACTTGACGGATGAGGAAACGCAGGCATTTGGCCCAAGCTCTGTCTACCTGACAAAGCATCCCGGGGGTTCACATCACACGCCCTCCGCTCTCACAAGGAACTCAGTTTACTGGAAGTCAGGGCCAGTCAGTCCGCAGAGCAGCGTAGCCTTAACCACAGGATTTGCGGCAAGGCTTGCCACTAGGCCTGAAGTGCCCCTGCTGGGCCAATTCCTTTGGCTCTTGAGGACATTTTTGGCTTCCAGTGGGCTGCTAGAATGATGCACTCTCAGGAGAGGGAACATATTAAGTTGTCGCTTCTCACCTGGGGGCCCAGACGTATAGAGGCCTGGGAAGTTAGTGTATACTCCTAGGGCTATTTTTGGTATTTCAAAAAGCCATGATAAGGCTGCACAGGTGACTTGAAAGATTGACTCTGTTTGCAGCTCCACTGGCCATGTCGGTCAGTCAGAAGTTCTATGAGCAATTATACCCTGGACTCATACAATATTAGTAATGAATTAATGCATATAGTTAGTTTTGTTTGTTGGCAAAATCCTTAAGAAACTGAGCTTCTGGAAGAGAAAAAAAAAAAAAAAAAAAAGGGCCTTCGTGGCAGAAAGGCTAAAACTCTTTGCTTTGAGCTTTGGCCACTGGAACTGTTGGTGTGGTGAACATTTGTGGAGTTCTTGGCCCCTCCAGCCCAGTGGTACTTTGATTTCTTTTTTGTAAAAGCTACCAGTTTCTGGCCAGGTGTGGTGGCTCACACCTGTAATCCCAGCACTTCGGGAGGCTGAGGCGGGTGGGTCACCTGAGGTCGGGAGTTCAAGACCAGCCTGGCCAACATGGTAAAACTCCATCTCTACTAAAAATACAAAAATTAGCTGGGCGTGGGTAGTGGGTGCTTGTAGTTCCAGCTACTTGGGAGGCTGAGGCATAAGAATCGCTTGAAACCAGGAGGCGGATGTTGCAGTGAGCCGAGATTGCGCCACTGCACTCCAGCCTGGGTGACAGAGCGAGACTCTGTTTCAGAAAAAGTTAAATGTTTTAAAAAGCTACCCGTTTCTGTGTGCAGCCTTGGAGGGGCCACAGCTCTGTCTCCTGCCGTGAAGCCAAGGGGGCCTGTCTTGGTCTGTTCAGGCTGCTATAACAGATACCATAAACTGGGTGGCTTTTAAACAACTAAAATGTATTTCTCACAGTTCTGGAGGCTGGGAAGCCCAAGATCTGGGGTCTGGTGAGGGTGCCTCCTCATGGCTCACACGGTGGAAGGGGCAAGGTAGCTCTCCTGGGCCTCTTCCATAGAGCCACCCTCATGACCTAATCACCCTCCAGAAGGCCTACCTCCTAATACCATCACCTTGGGGTGAGGATTTCAACATAAGGATTTTAAGGGTATACAAACATTCAGACCACAAAAGGGCCCTGAATCTCCTTCCCTCAGCTAGTGTTCTCCAGCCCAAGGTTCAGCCAAGGGAAGGACATACGACTCAAGCTTGGACTCTTTGTTGATATCAGTTTTTGTTCTGGTGACAAACAGCCCCTGATCTCAATGACTTAAGACCAGTGACACATATTTTTTGCTCCCATGTCTGAGGGCTGGCTTTGACGTGGCTCACCTCTCACCCAGCTGTGGCCCCTCTCCCGCAGAGAGAAGCAAGAGGCTGATCTAAAGCACTCAGGTACATTTCAGGCTGCCCACGCCTGGCACACGTGATGCCCACTCACATTCCATTGACCAATGCAAGTTATATGGCCAACTCGGACGCTGAGTAGAGTGGGATGGATCAACCTCGCTGTAGGGATGGAGTGGATAATTGGAAGCAGTAGCACACATCTACCACCATCCCCCAAGACTTTGACTCGAGAAGCTTGGACATGGACTCACTCAGCCCTGGGCCCTGCTGAGCAGCTCCTGCCTCCAAACTGCCCATGCTGGCTGGCTCCTGTCTTTCCCATATGGCTTCTTCAGCCCTCTCGACAGCCCCATATGTGCATGCCCCATCCCTTTTCATTCAGTTCCTCTTTGGGCTTATTCTGGCCACAGTCAGCTTCTGTGCCTTGCAATAATAATAATTTAAAAAAAAAACCTCATAAGAAAACACATAATAACCACAAATTGGGGTGATGCTAACAGAATTCCTTTTTGGAAATGAGAGGGCTAACAATTTATATTTGCAGACAGTGTGATAAATGTGGATGACAAGGGGAATCTAGGGCAAGAGCCTGGAAGGAAGCCCAGGGGCCAGAAGGAAGAAGCGACACGAGGGTCTCCACAGGGGAGGTGGGAAGACAGCAGAGACCAAGTGCTCATATCTCTACTTGGCCAGCTAAAAACATGTGAAGTCCTAGCCCCAGCTCCAGCCCCCAGACACCCGCATGCATCCTCTGAGGTCCCAGGCCCCAGCAGGATGGAGGCTTCCTGTTACTACCCTCTAGTTCCCAGTTTCTCAATCCTGACTGCACATTAGAAACCTCTGGAGAATTCAAACAAACAAACAAACAAAGCCTGGGTTCCTCCCCAGCCCAGTTAAATCAGGCGCTCTCAGGGTGGGCCCTGGCCATGGGCATTTTTAAGAGCTCTAATGAGCGCCAGGGTTGAGACCCACTGCCCTACTTCTCTTGAACTCTGCAATGCGTGGAGAGGGATGCCAGTCCTGAGATGCCAGAGCTTGAGATTTTTCAACTGAAAATAAAAAGAATCTGGATAATGTGAAATCTCCCGATTTTTAAATGTTGGCTCAAATGTATTATCTGCAGATCAAACAAAATATGTCTGGAAGCTACTAAATAGGAACCTAAGGCTGTGAAGTGCCTACATTTTCCTATTTCTGGCTTTGCTCCCACTCCCTTGGCCTCTGGGAGTCCCGGGGCAGTGAGAACATAAGCACTGAATGTGGCTGAAGTGTTGTACTTGCGTTGGGCTGCCTGAAGCCAAACAGTTGGCCACAAGCTGCAGCAACACATGACTTACACAGATGACAGGCTGCGTCCTCACAGGTGACCATCTATTCCTTGGTCCTAAATCACTTTCTTGAGCACTTGGCCAACTGTGATCCCACTAGACCCCTACCCCTAGGCAGATACCTCAGCAGGACCAACTGAGGGACAAGTGCCAGCTGGGGGCTTTCTTCTCACCCCAAGCTGCTCACTCCAAGTTCCTCTTTGGGTTTGTTTTTATTATTTTTGAGTTGTTGTTTTGGCTTTTAGTGACATTTAAAATGTATTTTAAAAATCATTTTTTGTTATAAAAGTAATATGAATTTTAGATAATTTGGAATATAAAGTGTAAAGAAGAAAATGAAAATCACCTATCATCTGAACTGCCTTTTGGGTTTTGAATACACAAAGATTCTACGATATTCTGAAAGGAAGTCCCCACTTCAGTGTGATGGAAGCCCTGGAAGCCTCCAGTGGGAACCATTGGTTCCATTTCTTTTCTTTTCTTCTTCTTCTTCTTCTTTTTTTTTTTTTTTTTTTTTTTTTTTTTTTGAGACAGAGCCTCACTTTGTCACCCAGACTGGAATGCAGTGGTGTGATCTCAGTTTATTGCAGCCTCGACCTCCCAGGTTCAAATGATCCTCCCACATCAGTCTCCCAAATAGTTGAGACTGTAAGCACACTACCACACCCAGCTAATTTTTGTATTTTTAGTAGAGATGGGTTTCCCCATGTTGCCCAGACTGGTCTTGAACTCCTGAGCTCAAGCGATTCGTCCACCTCAGCCTCCCAGAGTGCTGGGATTACAGGCGTGAGCCACCGCACCCAGCCTGTTCCATTTCTTAAAAGTCAGGACATTCAACACCTTCAAAAGGCTGATCCATCTGACCTTTAATATTTGTCAGAGACAGACTTTGAGAACCTGCCTTATTTTTTAGATCGACGTTTCTTCTTCCTAATACATAATAACAAAGATTACAACTAGAAAGAATTCTTTCGGAAAGAACCTCTGCTGGGTGGCGGGTGGGGAGCTGGCAGCTGGAGGTGACACAAGATCTCTGGCTCAGGCTGTGTGTGCCCTCTGGTGGCAGCTGGGGCGTGGCTTCAGGCAGGGCTGTCAGCCCTCACGCTCAAGCCAGGCGTTCTCAAGATGGGCCCAGCCTCACTTGGGAACGTGTTAGAAATGCAGTTTTTCAGGCCCTCCCCCAGACCTCGTGAATGAGAAAATCTGGGGTGGGACCCAGTAATCTGTTTCCGCAGGTGACTTTGGGCTGTTCTGGTGAACAAGTTTGAGAATGATTGTTCTGAGGAAGCATGGGCCTGGTACTGGAGAAATGTGCCAACATGGCCTAGGGCTCCAGGAGCAAAACCCTGTCCTCCATGCAGAGGAGGACAGGGAAAGGAATGGCAAAGAACAGAATGCAGGACATGCTGGTGCCAGGCCAAACGTGGCTCATGGAGGTCCCTGCCCACACTCACCTGTACCTCTCTCTCAACCCAAAGGCTGCAGAGCTGGGAAGCCGGCAGAATGGACCTCTCTCAGAGCAACTGGTCCAGGCTCCTTCGAATGGGGTTTAAAAGGCCCTGCCACATGTGTGAAGCTAAGTCTGGGATTCTTAGGAGAAAATTCAACGTATCACAGCAGTGTGGTTCCAGAACCCTAGAGAGCCCATCCTGAGGGGAATAAGACTTGAACCTCAGGAAAAGACAGGAACTAAAAGCAAACGTTCAGATAGAACAAACAGAAACACCTAAAATATGCCCACGGAGGGAGGAGGGAAAAGAAGTGTGGCACCCTTGGTCGGATGGAAAGGAATTCTCTGAGACATTCAATCACCCAGATGCCTTCCAGGAGGAAATGCTTTATAATTTAATGACTGTCAACATGAAAAACCCCCACACTGACTCACAACGAAGC
Source organism: Rhinopithecus roxellana (assembly GCF_007565055.1). Classification (NCBI taxonomy): domain Eukaryota; kingdom Metazoa; phylum Chordata; class Mammalia; order Primates; family Cercopithecidae; genus Rhinopithecus; species Rhinopithecus roxellana. The sequence goes on along the minus strand of NC_044560.1, from coordinate 14,505,027 downwards.
AGTACTGGCTCTTGGGGAAGTCAGTCTAAGGCTCCAGAGGGGTGAAGCATGGACAGGCCCCCAGCAGACCCCTGCTGCAAGGCTTCCAAGAGAAGTGATTGTTTGCAGCACATCTAGCTGGTAAGGAAATCTTTTTGCACCCGGCTAAATCAAGCAGGAGTTTGTAGAGAAAATCTGACAAAAAAGCAAGGTTTGAGACAGGCAGATGGGAGATGTCATAGTAAATATGTTACTTCAAATGTATCCCTCTCCTTCTAGAAATAATTCTGTTTATGCTCATCATTCTAATACTACTATTACAGAGATGCTTTGATTCAATCAAGCCATGGTATTTCAGATTACATGTCTAATCTAAAACCTTAATCACTCAATAAGTATTTATTGAATAACTACTATGTGGCAGTCATTGTTCTAGGTTCTGGGTTACAGCAGTAGGTAAACAAAAATCTTTGCCCTCATAGAGCTTACATTCTAATGGTGGGGAAACATTATAAAATAAGTAAAAAGGTGTAAGGCTTAGAGTTCATCTCCTGCATGGCCCCTCATCATTAAATTTTTTCTTTTTTTTTTTTTTTTTTGAGACAGAGTCTTGCTCTTGTTGCCCAGGCTGGAGTGCAGTGGCGCGATCTTGGCTCACTGCAACCTCTCCACCTTCTGATTTCAAGCGATTCTCCTGCCTTAGCCTCCTGAGTAGCTGGGATTACAGGCACCCACCACCATGCCCAGCTAATTTTTATATTTTTAGTGGAGACGGTTTCATCATATTGGCCAAGCTGGTCTCAAACTCCTGACCTTGTGATCTGCCCACCTTGGCCTCCCAAAGTGCTGGGATTACAGGTGTGAGCCACTGAGCCTGGCCCAAATTTTTAATTCTAAATTTTCAAAGCCTGTGTATCAGCTTTTTTTTGGACCAGAAGGGAGAGGGTGACAATGTTTAGAGTCTTCATGTTAGGAAAGCCAGCTCATGATGGAGCTTCTAAAACAACATGCAACTGAATTATCATTGACATCTTATAAAATGCAGATTCAGATGGGTCTGGGCAAGAGCCAGACGCAAGCTCACAAGGCCGCCAGTGCTGCTGGGCTGCAGTTGCAGACCACGTTTTTGAGTGTCACGAGTTTAGGAGTCAGGCTGTTAAGGATGGAGGAGCCCCATGAGCAGGAATTCTTCGCCAGGTCCTGGCCTCTTCATGAATCCTTGCAGCAGGTCTGCGCTTCCACCTGGGAGCGCCCTGGTTTTCAGGGTACCCTTTTGCATCATGTCACCCAATCTCCATAGCAACTCTGTCAGGTGAGGAAACGGCATCCTAGAGAGGTTAAGAGCAGTCACAGAGCCTGTGGAGGCAAATCTGGGAGTTGACTTCCATCCCTGTCTGGAGGGCTTGGCTGGGCCCTAGGGCTCTGCATGAAGGACGCGGGGGATGTCTTTGGGCAGGTCCTGCGAGGCCTGGGAAGAGGCCAGCTCAGCAGTAAGCATCTTTGAGAGTCATATATAACCAGGCATTTATGGGGCTCAGAGGCCCTTTAATCTAAACAGGCCTAGCTACTCTGGCCAGTGGCTTTGGGGTAGGCTTCTGGTTTACCTCTTTAGTTCCCTCTGCTGTGGTGTGAATTTCAAAAGCAGCAGTGAGGGCAGCTGTTAGAAATGTTCAGCCCTCCCAGGTGGCTCTTCATAGACCGAATTAACACAGAAAGGGGAGAGGGATAGCAGGAAAAAGGATTATGCCCTTCCTGCAGGCTGGGAGTCATGGGGAGTTGTTCATTCTCATTCCACAGGATCTCTTGGAAAGATTGCCACAGGGAGAATGAATGTAGACAGCTGTTTCCTTATGTGAAGCTGGGAGATGTCAATAGAGAGAGGTTATTCGGCCAGTCAAAACACACTCAGCCCATTCTTCCTCTAAATATTTAACCATCTAGAATGGCAAACACTGCTTTATAGCATGTAATAAATTATGTACTGAGATGTGGAGCTGCTCTATGATGGTATGAGACTCCATTTCAAAAAAAAAAAAGAAAGAAAAATTAGCAATGAAACTTGAAGATCTGAGTTTTCTCTCTTTCTCCTAGTCTGTCCCCATTAGTTCATCACGATTACAGCCTTTTGACTTTCATAGCTAACTGCTGCTTTATGATGGGCCTAAAATAAAGACAACAACTGGAGATTTCGTTGGTAGAAAAGAACGTGCCAATGAGAGTTCTGCAGGCAGACACATTCCTTCAGGGAAGGCAAAGGCAAAAGCCAAGGCAAGCCAACGTGTTCCCCCTGGGGAATTCTGCTCATGATATTAAGTGTGGAGTGTCTGCAGTAGCCTTGATGGCCAAGACTCAGAAAGGCTATCTAGCAATAAGGACAGAGGGTCAGGTGCCAAGAGCAAAATTTTCCAAAACTGGAGCCAAGATCAATTGTAACAATGGCCAAGAGAGGCAGTTGGCTTCTCAGAAGATGAAAACAGACAAAGCCTCTAAAAACAAGGGAGGATGATAAATGTGGAGGTTAGTTCAGGAACTATAGCAGATAGGAAACCCAACAGAGTATTAGTCACTAAGTGGCCAAATAAGATTCTAGAAAATAGAGGGCAAGGCATTGGAGAAGGAAATTTGCTTTCAAGATTTTCTCACCAACTACCCCCCAACTCCACCCCTACTTTGCTTTCTTAGGAAAACGAGGGCTGTACTAGAAAACAAGTCAGCCTTGGTTCTAATCAGATGCCAGAGAAGGGAGAGAACAAATGAGAATGGACATGTCTTAAGCACAGAAACCAAACCAACTTGAGATCCTGATGGGTCTCCCCCAAATCCTGTGTCTGCCCCCCATCCAGGGATCGGCTGTGTGTGGGGGGCCCCCACCTGACGCAGGCCGAGATGAGAAGATAGCAACCCACTAAGCCTCACTCAGAGCAATCTACCTTGCTGTGCTCTCCTGAAAGTTAAAAAGGCAGAAAACTAGTTTTATCTGTAAGAAAATGTTTATTCTTTTGAACCCCACAGAAAAAAAAAAAAAAAAAAAAAAAAAAAAAGAATGCAGCCAAGACCAGTATTTAACAAAGTGTCCCAAAAGGCAGCAAAATGGGGGAAACCTCAACACAAAGTCAGTGACAATTTTCCATGTTTTTGCACAAAGATGAGAAAACCTATGACAATTCTGAGTAACACTTTCATGGTGACAGTTACACAAGATGATTCAAAAATGCAAAATGGCAGCAACATGCACACCTGGCTAAAGCTAGAAGTATTTTTTAATCTCAAAATAAGATCTGTGATTTAAAGGATGATTCTTGTTAATACTTCTATTTTACTGACTTGCTTGTCCTACTTAATTTGCTTTAAATGAGACGTACATGCCAATTAACAGGAAATTTTAGAAGAACTACGTCCTTCCAGAATCCATGGCAAGGAAGCAAAACCAATTTATTTGGTTTCTTAATTTTTCCTAGTTTCCAAATACAATTTTGCATTGCCCCCCGCCCCAGTCCCTCCCCCCCACCCCCACCCTGATTCTTAAACACTTCCAAAAGTTGCCTGTGCAAACACTTTTCTACCCATGTATAATACACATTTGAAACTGAAATCTTTGTGCAGAGTTTTAAGAGTCTTAAAAAAAAAAACAAAAACAAAACCCCTCCTTGGCACAAGAGCTGAGGAATAGTCAAGCTTCTTTTAAATCATCAAACACAAGATGATGAAAAGTGGAGAAAGCACAGTTAAATGAAATGAAATGAAAAAAAAAAAAAAAAAAAGCCTAGACCCGCAGCTTTTATTAGCCATCGTTACAGTCTCTCATCCACAAACACTGCCCGGCTCCCTTCCCAGGGCGCTTTACTGGAGGCAAGTGCAAAACACTGTGGTGCTTTCTATTCAAAGAAACAGGAGATGTGGCCATGGTGGTAACGGACAGCCCAGCTACCCACCAGTTTTACAGCAGGATCTGCAGTGAGCTTGATACAGATAGAGGATAGATGACGGTAAAGGGGGAAAAGAGTTTAAAATTATCAAGTTTCCTCTTGAAATGTCTTTTCCCAAGGCACTGTGAAGAAGACTGCTGCTAGCAATTTTCTAGGACTAAACACACCGATGGGAATATAAATATTTCCAACACAAGCCCTGTTACATTCTTACAGCTAGTTTCATCACTTAGGTCTCTTCTCAGCTTAAATGATGTTCCTTGAATCTGTCTGGTCCTTGGAGGGGCAATCCATTTTTGTTTTCTGTAATACTGACAATCACCTTCTTTAATGCAGCTATAACATCAAAGCTCTGTTAGGTTACTTAACCCTTCACCCTTAAACTAAAAGTTTTCATTATCATCTCATGTGAATCCAATGTGCAGGTTTTGCTTGCTTATTTAAGAATAAAACTAAACAAACGTAAAGAGTTGTAAAGCAAAAACTCTGCTTTTTTTTCCTTCAAGAGGAAACTATGTAAGAATACATAAAAGGCAAAGTTGGCTACTTGAAATCCAAGAATGGTTTTAATGTGTTGGCCGAGAAAAATAAACTGTAAAGTTCTGTGAGGTCTTCTAAAAATTTACAAGAAAAACTGATGGGCAGTTCTAATCAGACTTGGATATTATCTTTCCCCCCTTTTTAAAAATGACAACAGATACAGTCCCACAAAATACAAGAGAAACTGTTTTTTTTTTTTTTTTTCATCTTGACTGCCAGAGATGCTCCTTTGCAATGCCTTCCGGTAACCGAACGTTTGGGCACAGCACACAGCTGGCCTTCATTTCTTCAGAGGCTGGTAAACAGAGGCATTGGGGTCAAGTCCAGAGGGGCTGGTCTCCACAAATTTGGAAGAGTAGTGGGGGGAAACAGGGCTCAGGGGGCTGGTGGCGGCACTGTATGTTATGCTGGGCATGACGGCCATGACTTCGGCTATCTTCTGTTTTAGGTCCTTGATTTCTTGATCTTTCTGAAGGATTTGTCCTGTAAGATCAAAGACCCACCGTTAGTGAAAAGGGAGGCCTCACCCAACACAATGCCCCCAGGGGCCAATCCCTGAGTAGTTTTGGCTCAGTGTGAAGCGCTCCAGGTTCAGTGATTTATAGGGGCAGGCAAACTTGTCTTATAATGGGACACACAGTACATATTTTAGGTGTCGTGGGCCATATATAGTGTAATATCTTTGTCATCTTTTCTTCCCAGCCCTGGAAAAATGTAAAAACCACTTCATGGGCAGGCAGTACAGGCGCAGGTGGCAAGCCAGATTTGGCCCATGGGTCACAGTTTACTGATTCTTGGCTTAAAGCTAAGAAGGGATTCTGTTCATATAAGTGTGATTGATGTAAAGAAGTCAGTTTCCAGGAACCATGTTTTGAACATGGCAGTTACCTATAACAGCGTAAGAGGGCCAGTGATTGTGAACTCCGGCTCCACCTCTTGAGCTGGAATTTTTTTGAAAGGATAGACTATCTCTGAGTGTCAGACCAAGGAAATACAGAATAACCAAGGCCTCAGACTCAGTCACAGTGACACGCTTCTGCCTCCAGCCTCTCTGACAGGAAACAGAGGAAGCTCTGTGGCTGCTGCACTGGGGGAGCACGGGTGGGACCCACATTGCTTGCCCTTGCCTTAGCAACATCACCCTATTTAGCCTTCCAGCACACTTGCCCTCACTACGCTTCAGTTTCTTGATCCAGTCAGCTCCTGTCTACCTCGGGCCACTTCCTGTCCTGTGTGTCTCCTGCTTTCTTTGCGAAGCTAGCTAACACTTGAGGATTCTGTTTCTACTTCCTCAGCAAAACTGTCCCTGAGCCTCCTGTCTAAATTAGCTTCCTACAACTCCTAGATTCTTTTTTTTTTTTTTTGAGATGGAGTTTTGCTTTTGTTGCCCAGGCTAAAGTGCAGTGGCGAGATTTTGGCTCACTGCAACCTCTGCCTCCCAGGTTCAAGTGATTCTCCTGCCTCAGCCTCCCGAGTAGCTGGGATTACAGGTATACACCACCACGCCCGGCTAATTTTGTATTTTTAGTAGAGACGGGATTTCTCCATGTTGGTCAGGCTGGTCTCGAACTCCCAACCTCAGATGATCTGCCTACCTTGGCCTCCCAAAGTGCTGGGATTACAGGCGTGAGCTACGGCGCCCGGCCTAACTCCTAGATTCTTAACACACACTAAACTCCCTTTCTGTCACTTACAATGACACAAACTAACACATAGGGCTTCATATATGCCAGGCATACTAAATGCTTATATATACTAACTCATTTCTTTCTTACAACTGCATCATGGGGGAATTATTATTATCCATTTTATAGATGAGGAAACCAAGGCATAGAGAAGTTGAGTGACTTGCTCAAGGTATATAGCTAGCAACAGAGCCAGGATTCAATTCCATGCAGTCTGTTTCAAGTGTACACTCCTACCTACAGCATTCTTCAATCTCTGGCAAGTATTCATTTGGTGATGATCTGTGTCCATCATCTCTCTGCTGGACCATGAGTTCCATGAGGGCAGACACTGTGTCTACCTTTCTTTTTTTTTTTTTTTCACTGCTAGCTCCCTATTGCCCAGTCCAGTAGAAAGCTGGAGTTCTACAAGTTGTGTATCTTGCTCAAAGTCATTTAGTTATCAAAAGGTAGGGTAGGATTTAAACCCAGGACCACTTTGTTCCAAAGCCCCACGTGACTTTCTTTCTTTTTTTTTTTTTTGAGAAGGAGTCTCGCTCTGTCACCCAGGCTGGAGTGCAGTGGCCAGATCTCAGCTCACTGCAAACTCCGCCTCCCGGGTTTACGCCATTCTCCTGCCTCAGCCTCCCGAGTAGCTGGGACTACAGGCGCCCGCCACCTCGCCCGGCTAGTTTTTTGTATTTTTTTAGTAGAGACGGGGTTTCACCATGTTAGCCAGGATGGTCTCGATCTCCTGACCTCGTGATCCGCCCGCCTCGGCCTCCCAAAGTGCTGGGATTACAGGCTTGAGCCACCGCGCCCGGCCCCCCACGTGACTTTCATCATGCTATGTAGCTTCCTGGTTTTCCAGGGACACCGGAAGAAAGACATGGTTAGTATATGTAAAAGCACTTAGAACACTTAGGAGTAGTCTTTCAGAAACTTAAATGCTGGCCAGGTGTGGTGGCTAATGCCTGTAATCCCAACACTTTGGGAGGCCGTGGTGGGTGGACTGCTTGAGCCCAGGAGTTCGAGACCAAACTGCGCAACATGACGAAACCCTGTCTCTACAAAAAATACAAAAATTAGCCAGGCTTGGTGGTTCACACTTGTAATCTCAGCTACTCAGAAGGCTGACGCAGGAGGATCACTTGAGCCCAGAAGGCAGAGGTTGTAGTGAGGCAAGATCGTGCCACTCTACTCCAGCCTGGGTGACAGAGACGCTGTCTCAAAAAGAAAAAAAAAAAAAAGAAAAAAAAAAGAAAACCACAAAAATGCTTAAAAAAGAAAAAGGTTGCATTTCAGCTACATTTATTTCGAGATTGCTCATGGGTCCTATAGAAGACAATAATCTATTTGGAATATAAGAAAGCTTGGTGGTATATTTTTTTAAAGGATGTAGTAGAGATGAAAGCCATTTTGGTTTTGTTTATTATTATTATTATTATTTTTGAGATGGAGTCTTGCTCTGTTGCTAGGCTGGAATGCAGTGGTGTGATCACTCCTCACTGCAACCTCCACCTTCCAGGTTCAAGCAATTCTCCTGCCTCAGCCTCCCGAGTAGCTGGGATTACAGGCGCGCGCCACCACGCCTGGCTAATTTTTATATTTTTAGTAGAGACGTGGTTTCACCATGTTAGACAGGATGGTCTCGATCTCTTGACCTCGTGATCCGCCTGCCTCGGCCTCCCAAAGTGCTGGGATTACAGGTGTGAGCCACCGTGCCCGGCCTGAAAGTCATTTTGTAACCAGGATGTATCAAATGATATAGAAAGTAGGAAAGAGAAAAGCAACAAGAGGTTTGATTTAAATTACAAAGTTGGGTTCTTATTAGAATATCCTGAGCACAACCCTGGAGGGAGGGAGTGGGAAGACAGCAGTGAAAGCAGTAGAAAGGAACTGCTCCCCTCACTTCCTTCATGTCCCCTAAGCTTCAAGGAAGCATCAAATATCCTCCTTCTCTTTGAACAAAATAAGCCTCAGATGAATAAAATACCTAAAAGCATCTGATATATGAGCCACTGTGTCTTTCTCTGCAGATTTAAGTTTGATTTCTTTAATCAGTAACCCAGAAACATACCCAGTGCTTTGGAAAAAGTTCTGTTTGCTTCTTTGTCACTTTATGAGGATTTCTGGGCTGACAGCAGAGCACACAGTCTGAGCTGGGAAGCCAAGCTCTGCTGGCTACTCTGAGGCCAGGTGCTGCTTCACTCCAGGGGGAATCTTTTCCAAGTTTGCAAAACCAAGTAAACAGGGTTGAAGCAGAGAGGGGTCGCCACTCCTCAGGGAGCTAAGCCGGGCAGGCAAAAAAAGTGAGTGTCAAGTCAGAAGCTCAGCTTCAAAGCAGGATTCCTGGGAACCTTCTTAAATGCCTTTCCTCGAGTCCACAGATTAAAGCAGTGTAACTCTCAAACTCCTTCTCTTGCTCAATCACCAGTGCCATCCGAAGCCACTCCTGCGCTTCACTAACTTCTCACGACTTCTAAACCCAACCCCTTACTCCCAGGGGTTTGGGCCTCTGTCTTTGGTTTAGGCCCAAAGTTCCCACTGACTGAGGAATATTTCCTACTTGGGTTTCTAGGGAGTACCTTCAAATCAAAACATCCAAAACCAAACTTATTCTTCCTTCACTCCTTAAATCTGTTCTGCTCTCCTTCCTTGGTTCCAACAACTCTGTCCTTCCAGATTTCTCGGGCACCTCCACTCTCCACTCACCTGTCTGGCCCGTCTGCCCTCCCCATACTTATCATCTCTTAGAGGACAGTGGCAACTTCCTCACAGTCTGTCTCCACTCAGTCTCAACCCTTCCATCGGTCTTTCACATCGCTATAGGAGGGAGATTTCCCACCTAACAGCCTGAACACATCCCCTCCTTCTTCCCTCAGGAAGCATCTAGGGAATACTCTCTCTAGTATGGCTTTATTCATGGTCCCCTACCCTCCCACTCTTTCCTTCCCTGCCCCCAGCTTAAGGCTGCTGGACTGAACATTCCGGCACCTTCTTTCCTTTGCTTATACTACTTCCTCAGGCAACATGTTCTTTCTTGGCATTCTCTGCTCTTGAAATTCATCCTCAAAGCCCACTCAAAGGCCCCTCCTTCACGAGGCCTTCCCTGATCTCTCTCCTCTGGCTGTTCTAGCCCCCTGCCTCTACCTCATGCCTCTACTTTTCTGCTGGGCTCACCCTAGTTCAGCAATTCTCAAAGTACAGTCAGGGTCCACAGGCTCAAAACTACCTTCATAATAGTACCGAGATGTTATTTCCCTTCTTCATGCTCATTCTGTCACAAGTGTTAAGTGGAGTCTTCTAGAAATCAGGTGGAGTGTGAAATCACAACAGAATGAATGTAGAAACAGAGATGAGAAACTATCTGGCTGGGTGCGGTGGCTCACGCCTGTAATCCCAGCACTTTGGGAGGCCGAGGCAGGAAGATCACAAGGTCAGGAGATAGAGACCATCCTGGCTAACATGGTGAAACCCTGTCTCTACTAAAAATACAAAAAGTTAGCCAGGCTTGGTGGCAGAAGCCTGTAGTCCCAGCTACTCGGGAGGCTGAGGCAGGAGAATGGCATGAACCCAGGAGCTCGAGCTTGTAGTGAGCAGAAATCGCGCCACTGCACTCCAGCCTGGGTGACAGAGCGAGACTCTGTCTCAAAAAAAAAAAAAAAGAAAAAAAAAAGAATCGAACTATCTTTTATGAAGTCAGACATTAAAGAGATCTGCTAAATGTAAAATAATGGCACTTTTTTCCAGGAATTCTTTTGTTTTGGAAAATAGTTTTAAATAAAAAAGTTATATTAATATGTAATATGTTTGTATGTTATTTTAAAATGAATAATAAATTACTTTGGCTGAACACAGTGGCTCATGCCTGTAGTCCCAACACTTTGGGAGGCTGCGATGGGAGGATCTCTTGAGCCCAGGAGTTCAAGGTCAGCCTGGGCAACAAAGTGAGACCTCGTCTCCAGAAAAAAAATAGAAAAAAAACTTAGCTGGGCATGGTGGCACATTCCTATAGTCACAGCTACCAGGGAGAGGCTGAGATGGGAGGGTCACTCGAGCCCAGAAGGTCAAGGCTACAGTAAGTTGAGATTGTGCCACTGCACTCCAGCCTGAGTGACAGAGCAAGACCCCATCTTGAAAATAAATAAATAAACGTTTTAAGTTTTAATTTCTAGTAGGTAAATATTGATAGATAGAATTCACTTGAAATAAACCTCTTTGGGGTAATAATTTTAAGAGTGTAAAGGGGTCCCTAAGACAAAAGTTCACACACCATGTTGTCTTCATCTTTGCCTCCCCCAGAGCTTCTAGGACAATGCTTTGCACACAGTGTGACTACTCTGTCAGTCCCTGTTGAAATAATCTTTATTTTAGGGACAGGGTTTCGCTATGTTCCCCAGGCTAGTCTCAAATTCCTGGGCTCAAGTGATCCTTCTGCCCTAGCTTCCTGAGCAGCTGGGACTATGGGCAGGTACCGACACAGACCACCATGCCTTGCTTGAAATATTCTTTTCTTTCCACTAAGTCAACCATTTGAAAATTCTTTTCAGTACTCTATTTTATGCAGTACTCTATTTAGTACTCTATAGAGTACTCTATTTTTTCAGTACTATACTCAATTTAGTATTCTGATTGGATAGCTAATCAAGTTCTTGGACAAAAATCCAAATTTATTTTCCTTAGGTCATGCCATGCCTCTGTTCAGAAGCCTTCCAGTGCTCCCCTATGGCACTCATGGTAAAACCCTAAGTTCCTTCCATGGGCCTCAAGTCCCACACAATCTGGCTGCTGCTACTCCTGCCTGCTCTGACAACTCTCCCCATCATCACACAGGCTACAACCCCCATCCTCTGCCAGCACAGTACCCACGCTCCCCCTGCCGAGCTTTTCACTTGCTGTCCCTTCCCCGGAAGTGCTTTCCTCCAGCTTTTTACATGGCTCACTCCTGCTCTCTTCCTTTGGGTCTCTGCTCAAATACTACCTACTCAAGGGATTTTCCATGATTGCCATGTTAAAAAGGGAGACCCCTGCCACATACATTCTGCCTCGCCATGGCTTTATTTCCATCATTGCACCTACTGCCAACTGACATACTCCCTGCTGGCTTGTTCATCACCTGTCATCGCCAGGGCTATATTCTCAAGGAATCTTATGGTGCTTGGCACAAAGTAGGTCTCAGTAAATATCGGCAAAGTGGATGACCATGGCCTACTCTCCAGACTCTCCCCTGCGGCTCCCTCATTTGTAACCTCTGCTCCAGTCAAACAGGCTAGCTGCAGCTTGGAACACATCAAGCCCCACCAGCTCCCAGCCCTTGCCTAAGCTGTTTCTCCCGTTTGGACCCCTCTACCTCTCACCATCCACCACACTGCTGCTTCACTGGGCCAACTCCTCATCATTCAGGCCCTAGCTGAGACATCAGCTCCCCTGGGGAAGGCTCCTCTCCAACTCCCCAGACTAGTTTCGTCCCTGCCTTTTTCTATGTTCCCACAGACCCCGTATATACTTCTACATAAGCACCTTTTGATGCCTCTGCAGTTCTCTACTTCAACAACACTGAGCTCCTTCAACACAGAAATCATACTATTCTCTGTATGCCCTGCACTTGACATGTTCTCATCTCAAAATATATCTGCAAATGAATTAATGTGATAGTTCCTATATTTCAATGTTGGGCACTTACCAAGACCCTTGAAGAGAAAACTGAAATGCCCTTTGGTTGAGAGCTCTCAGGAGAGGTCTGGCCTGTGCATCCCTGTGCATTATCAGTCACACCACCTCACCAGGGGCCCACGCTCTCCTACCTTGGGCAATCTCGAGCTGCCGCTTTGCATCGCCCAGTGCGGAGAACAGGTCCAGCTTGATTCTTGTCTCTGCGCTTAAGCTGTTCTCCAGGTGCTGTGTTTTGTCTTGCATGGCTGAGAGGGCTGACATTAACACCTCAGTGTCCTTCTCATTTTCCTTATATTTCCGAAGCTCCTATCAATATCATCAAAACAGCAATGCTACAAGGTAGTTTTGGCATCAATGTCTATAAATTAGCCTGAAATCACAAATTAAATCCCACTATTCTTGGTCTGGCCACTAGAACACAAAATTCTGGTGTTTCATGGGTTTAGGCAAGTGCTAAATGTGTTCATATGGCAATATGCACATACAAAAACATTTAGAAGATAATCATTTGACTGTGTTGGGCATGTGTCTAGATAACAATGAAATCTGCTTTCAAATAAAACACTTTTCTTCCAGGCCTAATTCAGAACCACGGAGAACTTTTTTCCTTGCTGGCCATGTGCAAATTATTATAATGCTGTAATCAAACTTGCCAAAACTTTTCTCTCAACCTGCACTAAAAATTGTAAAAATGTTAATTATTTTGACAGGGCATACTGCAGAATAAGCCCACTTTAACGTAGATAATAAATATATACAGCTATTTGAATTTTTTCTTTTTAACAGAAAAATTCAAACTTATTACAGAGAATTTAGGAATACAGAAAAATTCAAAGTAGAAAATGAAAATTACTCATAATACCAACACTAAAAAATTTTATATTTCTTTTAATCTTTTATGCATGTGTATCTTTTAGCATAAGTGAAATATTACATGTACAGTTTTGTAGTTTTTTAAAAACTAAATGATTTCAACTATTGTCTGAAAATAAAATTTTTATTGGCTATGCAATATTCCTGAATGTTTACATACCAAAATTTAAATGACTCTCCCATTGTTAATTTCAATTTTTTTTTTTTTTTTTTTTTGAGACGGAGTCTTGCTCTGTCACCCAGGCTGGAGTGCAGTGGCCGGATCTCGCTCACTGCAAGCTCTGCCTCCCGGGTTTACGCCATTCTCCTGCCTCAGCCTCCCGAGTAGCTGGGACTACAGGCACCCACCACCTCGCCTGGCTAGTTTTTTGTATTTTTTAGTAGAGACAGGGTTTCACCGGGTTAGCCAGGATGGTCTCGATCTCCTGACCTCGTGATCCGCCCGTCTCGGCCTCCCAAAGTGCTGGGATTACAGGCTTGAGCCACTGCGCCCGGCCTGTTTTCAATTTTTTTACATTTTTATACCATTACAATGAACGTCTCTGTACATCACTCATTAGTGAGATTTTAAAATATTTATTTACCTTAGGCAGGGTTCCTAAAAAAGGTAAATACTTAAAAAGTGCAAGATCTTTTACAGAAAGTTACATTTCCACCAGCAATGTATGAAGCCTATTTTGTTGCATCCTCACCATGACTGATATTCTCATTTAAAAATTATTTGCTAATTTCATAGGAGAAAAATGATGTCTAATTTTAATCTGCATGTATTTTATTATTGGTGAGTTTATATTTTTATGATCTTATCAGTCACCTGTATTTCCTCTGAATTAACTTTGTTCACATCCTAAGCCTATTTTTCTATATATTTGAGCTTTCCTTAGCAACTTTTATGAGCTACATATATGTTGAGAATATTAATTCCTTATTTATAATATTTGTTGCAATATGTGTACCTTCCCCAATTGATTTTTTCATTTATTATTATGATTTTTGCTTTGTGATTTTTTTCCATTGCTTTTATGTTTAGAAAATCTTTCCTTTGTTTCAAGGTCAAGTATATTTCCACCTAGTTTTTAAAAAATCATTTATTCTTTGTTCTTTCTGCCGTCAGCTCTTCATCTGGAATTTCTTTATATGTGGTATGAGATGAGCTTCTAATTTTTTTTCCTCCAGTTATTTAGCTATTCCAAAGCCTTTTACTGACTAATCCTTACCTTTCCCATCTGTCTCTGATGCCACCTTTACTTTTTTTGGTATATTTTTCAGTACTGTACTCCAGGTCATCATTCTAGTCCACTGACTTGAGGGTAATTTTTCACTTGTCCCACCTGGCTCAAATTACTGTAACTTTACAATATGTGACATTAGTTTAAATGATAAATACTTGGCTAACGTAACACAGCCCACAAAATAGCCTGTATCCATAGCACTAGCACCTTTCCTCATCATTCACTGCTATGAACAGCAATCTGTGAGGCTCAGAGCCATGCAGGAGTCAATCCCCTGGCAACAGAAAGAGGGTTGGGGCTAAAAGGAGGTATGTAAGTTCCAAAGGACACTAGTCTGGCCTATTACCTGAAAAAGTTAAATGAATCTACAGCAAGTTAAATCCTGGTATAAAACATACCAAGGGATTGTCAACATTTCTGGCTTGTATTAGAATCTGGCTACATTAATATGACTTGAAATGAGTTGGACAAGATTAGAACTTCAAATCTTTTTGTCACATAGAGATTTTTCAGATGCAATGAGATTTGATCTGTATTAAAAGGCATTATCTCTACACTGCAACACAGAGCACAAGTTTAGCATAAAAGTGGAATTCAAGTACAAGGGAAGTCTTTTGTTCCCCCCTTACCTGGACTTTCAGTTCTAGTTCTCTGATTTGGTCTTCTTTCACCTTCATGTCCATTGTGAGCTTCTTGCCCTCTGCTTCTAGTTCTCTGATCCGATTCCGTAAGGTTTCGGTGCATTCTCCCCTTTTGAAAAAGAAGAGAAGGAAATAAAATGATTTAAAAGACTATAGGTTGGGGCTGGGCACGGTGGCTCAGGCCTGTAATCCCAGCACTTTGGGAGGCCGAGGCGGGTGGATCATTTGAGGTCAGGAGTTCGAGATCAGCCTGACCAGCACGGTGAAACCCTGCCTCTACTAAAAGTACAAAAAAAATTGTCTGGGCATGGTGGTATGTGCCTGTAGTCCCAGCTATTGGGGAGGCTGAGGCAGAAGAATTGCTTGAACCCAGGAGGTGGAGGTTGCAGCGAGCCCAGATCGTGCCACTGCACTCCAGCCTGGGCGTCAGAGTGAGACTCCATCTCAAAAAAATAAATAAATAAATAAAATTAAAAAAAAAAAGATTATAGGTTGGTCGGGTACAGTGGCTCATGCCTGTAATCACAGCAATTTGGGAGGCCAAGGCGGGTGGATCGCCTGAGGTCAGGAGTTCAAGACTAGCCTCGCCAACATGGCGAACGAAACTCCATCTCTACTAAAAATACAAAAGTTAGCTGGGTGTATTGGCACATGCCTGTAATCCCAGCTACTCAGGAGGCTGAGGCAGGAGAATCGCTTGTACCCGTGAGGCAGAGGCTGCGGTGAGCTGAGATGGTGTCACAGCACTTCAGCCTGGGTGACAAAGTGAGACTCTGTCTCAAAAAGGAGGAAAAAAAAAAAAAAAGACTATAGGTTTATTTATATTGTGGGATTTATATTTCTTTTATACTCCAGGGACTGTCAGGTTTTAGCTTTTGGCTCAGTCTGCTCACTTCTCTGTGTCCTTTCATAATTTCAATAATACTCTAAAATAATTGGGCTGGGCATGGTCGCTCATGGCCATAATCTCAGCACTCCCAAGGCCAAGGTGGGAGGATTGCTTGAGCCCAGAGTTTGTGATCAGCCTGGGCAACATAGAGAGACCCTGTCTCTACAAAAAATTTAAAAAATAGCTGGGCATAGTAGCACATGCCTGTAGTTCCAGCTACTCAGGAGGCTGAGGCAACAGCACAGCTTGAGACCAGGAGTTTGAGGTTATAGTAAGCTATGATTATACCACTGCACTCCAGTCTGGGTGACAGAATGATACCCTGTCTCAAAATACATATATATAAACAATAATTATTATTGAGTGTCTAGATGAGCCAGACACTAAAGTACTTTACCCATACTACCTTCTTCAATACTTACAACAACCTAGGGTATATTTATCCCATTTTCCAGATAAGAAAACTGAGGCTACATAGATAAAATACTAGTCCAAGGTTACCTAGTTTTCATGTCATAGAACAGGGATAAGAACTTAGGTTTTCTGGCTTCCCAATCCAGCAAACTTCCCACCAGGCCATGAGACTTGAGACAATACACACAAAGCCAGATAGAACTGAACATGTACTATCTCCAGCAGGGGGCAGTGAACTAGAAAAAAATATTCCCCCCACTTTTGAGGGGCTATGCATTGGGACTTTTGCCTTTCTTGTCATAAAGTTGCCACAAGCCTGAAATAAATAGAAAAACAAGGGCACACCGTTAAGCTGCTTCTCGGGGCTATCATAAAGTTGAGCTAAAAGAGATGATGGCAATGGTCAGTCCAAAGCTGGAACTATCTAGGTTCCAGAAACAGCCCAATGAAGAAAGTAGGTGTTCTCTGCCTATCAAAAAGGAGGGTCCAGTCAGAGATTTATGCCCTGAGATTTACTGAATAAGTTATGGCAGGCCTGGTGTGGTAGCTCACGCCTGTAATCCCAGCACTTTGAGAGGCCAAGGTGGGCGGATCATCTGAGGTCAGGAGTTCGAGACCAGCCTGGCCAAGATGGTGAAACCCCATCTCTACTAAAAATACAAAAATTTGCTGGGCGCAGTGGCAGGAGCCTGTAATCCCAGCTACTTGGGAGGCTGAGGCAGGAGAATCGCTTGACCCCGGGTGGCAAAGGTTGCAGTGAGCTGAGATCATGCCACTGCACTCCAGCCTGGATGACAGAGTGAGACTCTGTCTCAAAAAAAAGGAAAAAAGAATAAATTATGGCAAACAAGGACTGTCGGGGATAAGATAAATAAGCTTAACTGGAAGGAAAAGGGATTTGAGGTAGACATTGAAACCAACTTACTGATTCTCAGGCATGGGAGACACTAAGCAATATGGTTAAGGAACTGCTATGTCTTCCTGAGTGGAATTTCTCAGAAAGGGCAGGTGCTGGATGAACTGAGGAGAGGAGAGCAGTCATCACTAGATGACTGTTCAGAAACATCTCCTGCAAGTGTAAGTGCTTCAGAATGCGGGTTCATCTTCAAATAAACAACCCCACATTGTAGGCAGGCTAGTCAAGGGCCTTGTAAGTCTGTGTAGATGCTGATGGGCCTTGTAAGTCTGTGTAGATGCTGATGGGCCAAGCCAGCTCAGCCATCTGCTGAGGGGACACAGGATCACACAGGAGAGAGTTCTAACTTGCTGTTATTTCCTAAAAGGTGAAACGACTCACCAATTATTCTGCAAATGCCAGAACCCACAAAGAAGGCTATCAACATGCCAAAAGTTAAATTAATTAACTTTAATTACAACAAAGCAAAATTCAAGGAAGAATTACAGTTGAATTATACCATGTAGATACAAATTAGGATGGAATTTAAAAGTGAAATAAGTAATAATTTACCCTCGCTCTATATCTGCAAACACCTAACTGACTCCCACATGCACAGGGACTTCACTAGTCAAAAAAACAAAGGAAAAAGTGGTAAGTGAAGTAGAAGCAAAAAGGAAAAAAAAAAAAGCTCTTAACTATCTAATAGTTTTTGGAATACTTGCACACAGGGGTACTTTCCAGTGGTATAGGAGGTAGTCCCCAATTTTCATTATGCCACAAATGTAATTCCATCTAGTAGAGACTTATGTTTCACTTTTTTTTTCCATTTCATTTGACAGTCTGCTGATATCCATTTGAGCAGCCAGTACACAGTACTTGGGCAACCAAGATTTCATCTTCCTTCCATTTTAAGATAAAAACTTCAGAAACACACATACCTAAGAGTGGAGAGTAATGATAGCTCTCTAAAGGGAACGAACCTCCAGATGGAATCTGTCAATGCACTTAGTAATCATCAGCCTGACAAAAAGTGACTGGAAACCTCTTTATGAGCAGTACTTTGCCTCCCAGATATGGGAAACGTGGTGATTCCCTCATCCCACTTTATAGATGAGGTCACTGAGGGATGAAGCTGTTATAGGATAGTGCAAGCTTGCGTAGATGGAGTTTAAACCAGCTAATAAAACAGTTACTTAAAAGCAATCCATCTGTGCATGATTGCTGTACGTCCAATCCTGCCCAAGGCATCAAATTCCCATGTCTTTGTTGGTAAAGGAAAGCCAACCTTGGATTAAACACTCAGGTGACATGGACGTACCTAGATGCAGCAGCAAATGCAACAGCCCGGGCAGCAGTGGCTTCTTCCAACTTCTTCCTTTTTTTCTCTTCCATTAACTGTTTTTCTACAAAACTTCGGGCTTCCTGCTCAGCTTTTAGCTTTTTCTCCAACTGGCTGATATTCTGCTTGTCTTTTTGCTTCATTTGCACAGCATTATGTAACCTATATGGAAATGATTGTCATATAAAGTCTTAAAATTACAAATGCCCACTATAAACCCTTGAGAAACATCTCTTTATCACCTTAAGGCCAATTAAACAAGAGGTTTAAACAGCAAGTCAAAAATATCAACTACCAGAATGCCTGAGGAAAACACATTGTCATTATTCCTTAATAATTCCTAAACACCAATAAACAAGCTGCCTTACAAAACAGAGATTCAGACCTAGCCTCTGCTCTATTCAAGTAAGTGATCTACAGAAGGTCATCCAGAAAACAGGGTAAAACAAATTTCAAACACAGGGGAAGATAATTGTGTAACTAATTCTAATGTTCCAGAGCACCCCGAAAGAACTTCACTCCCACCAAAGAACTACTGATGGGACCAGCCCCAGTGAAACTGAGGTAAGGGGTGGAAAGGGGAAGGTTTTTATTTTTCTTGAATACAATTTTGCTGTAGCGTACTACAGCTTTTCCTTTCCAGCTCAGGATGTTTGCTCACAGTGTCCCCAGATCCTCTTTTAGAGTCACAGGATGCTTAATTTCAGATAGAAATTTCAGTCATATTTCCTGCTTACTACCACCCCCAGCTTTACCGATCAGCATGAGGTGAGTTTATCATTGGGATGTTCTCTACATATCAGTGTGGCCACAAGTGCTGGTCAGAGGCAATGAGAGGTTATTTGCCACTACCACAGGCACACATTGCTGGGAGATTTAAAAAAAGAAAAAAGGACAGACCCACACTGAGTCAAGAAGTAATTCCAGAATGAACCAATCAAAAGCCTAAAAGAATTCACACAGAAGGCCTGGCTTTTTGCCTGCCTTTTCAAATAAAATCAAAGTTCAATGTTATCTTTTAGTTCTGGCAATAAAAGTAAATATAGTCAAATCCTCTAGAAGCTTTCACTCAAAGGAGCAAAATTTTCAAACTGTGGCAGAACTACTTCTTGTCAATTTTACTATCCAAAAACTCAATAACTATTTTAGACTAAGAAATTATTAAATGAGAGAAGACAAAAATAGTAATATTAATAAACTGTTTTGTGGCAATGAAATAAGTTTTTATAGATTTTATAAACATGTTGAGTATCTGGTACTAAATAAAGTATTTTAAACATTTTATTTAAAAATCTCTCAGCGGGTCTCTGTCACCATGAATCTTGTGCTCCAACCCCTGGAAACAAGAGAAGTAGTGAAGCTGCTGGGCTTATGGCCAAAGGCCTAAAAGGTGCACGTACTTGTTCTGCAGCAGCTCATTCTCCTGCCGAAGCTGGCCCATTTCTGAGCGGATCCCCCGCTCGGTGCTCGAAAGGGAGCTGATCTGACTGCGGAGCTCTTGTTCCACTTGTCTGCTGGCTTGCAGGTCAGCCTTTAACTTTTTAATGTCTTGTTCCAGCCTAGGAGAAGGAGAAATGCAGCATTTTCATCTAGGTGAGGGCACCCACAGAGCTGGGAGGGACCTGGTAGGGTTCCTGGACTGGTGGGTGAATGGCAGAAGGACCCCGCTGGCAGCTCCTGCCATCATGAGGACTCCTGTCTGCAGTTGGGTTTTGTTGAGTGATTCCACCTGGGTCCCTACCTCTTCCCACTGGGGTGTAACTTTCAACTTCCCCCAAATGTATATGAATATTGACAGGTGAGTATGGTGCTTGTGAATATGCATCCGAGCTGCTGATAAAGGAGAAGCGGACAGCAGAGAGGATGGCTGAAGACTAAAGGCTCCCTTCCTACTGGTGGCTTTTCATGCCCTCAGCAAGGGAAATACGTCCATACAACCAGCTCATGACCTAGCACTTAATGCTTTGAGCTATTTTGATAGATCAGAATCTACTGTCTGAGACTCTGTCCCACCACGGGCCTAGAAGAAAACTATCTGCGACAATCTCCAGAAATTGCTAGCATCCTTGCTGAATGACGTTCATACCCTCTTGTGATTGCGGCAGAAGAGCTCACGAGACTCAACAACAATTTAAAAAGGGACAAATTACATGCTCTAAGAATCATAAGAGAACTCCATCTATAAAATGAAGCCTATCTTTTCTCCTCAATTTCTTACTCTTGTTTCACCTATTTTCTTTACTGCAGTAATAGTTTCACTTTAAGTGACAGGTATTGGAGACCTACCATGCGTATGTAGTGCTGAAAATGGTAAACAAAAACTATAAAATTGGCCAGGCGCAGTGGCTCATGCCTGCAATCCCAGCACTTTGGGAGCCCGAGGCGGGCGGATCACCTGAGGTCAGGAGTTCAAGACCAGCCTGGCCAACATGGTGAAACCCCATCTCTACTAAAGGTACAAAAATTAGCTGGGTGTGGTGGCGGGTGCCTGTAATCCCAGCTACTCAGGAGGCTGAGGCAGGAGAATCACTTGAACCCAGCAGGTGGATGTTGCAGTGAGCCGAGATCGTGCCACTGCGCTCCAGCCTGAGAGGCAAAAAACAAAAAACAAGTAAGCGAAAACTATAAAATCGAGTCTCTTTTTTCGTGGGAAAACTTCACAATTAGGAATCAAGACATAGAGAGGAACCAAGAAATACATAATTTAAATGATTAAACAATAACACAAGGAAGGCCATGATTAAATATATGCCAGAAGGAATAATAACAACAGCTACTATTTAATGAGAACTTACAGGCCAGGCACTGTTCTATAGTGTTTAATCCTATGAACTCATTTAATCTGTACAACTACTTAATATGCACAAAAATAGGAAATGCAATTCCTATTCCTATTTTTACAGATGAAGAACTCTAGGCTAGGAAAGGATGCAACCCAAGGTCATCCAGGCAGTCTAGCTCCAGAGTCCATTCTCTTCACCATTAGACCAAACTACAGCCACATCATCCACAGCATGGTAGAGGAAGAAGTACTATGTGAGTCTGAGGAGAGAAGACTGGGAAAGGCTTTGCAGAGCAGGTAGAGATTGATTGGGCCCTGATGTTTGGATAGGATTTCGAGAAGTAGAAGAGGAGGAGGGGATATTCTAAATGAGGGGAGAAATGTATTAAAAAGCTCAAAGGCAAGAACAGCCATAGACATGTGCAGGCAAGCCATTGGTCTGGCTTCTGAGAAAGGCTTGTACTGGGGAAGAGAGTAGGAAAGGATAGAACAGATCTGATAGACAGGACTGTGGAGAGTGGTGCTGAAGGTCAGGTCAAGGATGGCTGCCATTTGAAGAGGAGTTGAGAATGAAAGAAAAATTAGATCTACAGAGGCTAGATCTCAATAATTTTGTAGTTATTACTTTCATTTTTTAAATCTCTTCCTACCACAAACTATTCTAAATAAATATTTATTTAGAAGAGGCTTTTTCCATCAGGATACAAACTCACAGGTAGGTAAAGTCAGTTTGCTCTGACGAGACTCTTATTCATGTCACTAATTCAACACACCAACAAAACCAAGATTTCTGAAGGGCAGTGGTGATCTCTTTGGAACTGTCAGCTCCAAAGACTAAGTCCTTAGAGACATGTTTTATTAAGCACTAAATCCCCAGAGCCCTCCACAGTGATCAACGCTTACTCAATAAATGTTGCCTGACACAGAGCAGCTTTATTTACATATCTACCTTTAGGCAACTTAAAAAAAAACCCAAAACTCCAAATCATAAAACACTGACAGTTACCTTGCAGGTGCAAGTAGCCAGTCCTCCCGTCCAGTGCCTGGGAGCATGGCCTAGAAACCTTTTGTTCCAAAAGCACTGCTGGGTGTCCTGACAGCTTGCTCCCCAGGGAAGGGTCACAAGTCAACATCATGCCACACTTTCCCTAGTGCTAGGGTTATTCCAGTTGAATGTACTCTCAGAACTGCTCTAAACAATTACATATCAGCATTTACACCATCACCATACTGTCTCTCATTCACTCCCAAGTAGCCCAAAGAATATATTCTGAAAGAGGTCAGTGCTGTCAGGCTATCTTCATTAAGAAATTTGGCTGAAAAACGTGTTAGGTAATTTATCTTTCTTGAGAAGCTGATTTCACAGTCTGAGGATTGCATTTTCAGTAGAAAGGGTGAGTTTTTAGGTGAAAATAGGGGCTAAGCACGGTTTAGTAATACAGTTTAGGATCAGGGTTCTAGATTCAGCTCTGGCACCAACTTCCTGACCCTGCACAAGGCGTATAATCTTCCAGGCCTCAGTTTCCTCATCTACGGCTGTTATCTCTAAAGTTCCTTCCAGTGTGGGCTAGGATTTCTAGACCTGAAACACTTACAGATGGCTGCTGATTTGCCTCTTTAGATGAGCAAACTGAGCTGTATCATACGCAGATGCACAGGAATCAAGTTTCACACCAGTGGAACCAGTTGCTGGGGCAAAACATATGCCAGAGTTAGGAATGAAAGAAAAATTAAATCTGTAGAGGCTAGATTGCAAGAATTTTGTAGTTCTTACTTTCTTTCATTTTTTAATCTTTTCCCACCACAAACTAGAAAAAAGAATATTTATTCTGAGTGAAATTTTAGAGTTCCTTGAAAAATGTAAAAATCCAATGACCAGTTATGAGACCAAAAAGCATAAAATATCTAGAGTACAACTTCTGAAGATCAAAGAACATTTTATATATATATATATATATATATATACACACACACACACACACACATATATATGCACACACACATTTTTTTTTAACCATATATATATATACACATTTTTTTTTTTTTAACCAGGTCTCACTCTGTCGCCTGGGCTGATCTCGGCTCACTGCAATCTCCCCGTCCCGGGTTCAAGCAATTCTCCCGCCTCAGCCTCCTGAGTAGCTGGGATTACAGATGCCCACCACCACACCCAGCTAATTTTTGTATTTTTAGTAGAGACGAGGTTTCGCCATGTTGGCCAGGCTGGTCTCGAACTCCTGACTTCCTTCAGGTGATCCACCCACCTTGGCCTCATAAAGTGCTGGTATTACAGGTGTGAGCCACTATGCCCAACCAACAATGTATTTTTTAATGTGAAGCTTCTATAAAAATTTTGTCAAAGACTAATAGTGGCACAATACAACAAAAATAAAATGAAGTGGTTACAGGAATATGTTCACTTTGTGAAAATTCACAAATGGCACACTTGATTTGTGCACTGTTGTGTATATATATTATACGTAAATAAGAAAAGGTTTATTTAAAAAATAAGATAATCTCACAAGACACAAAACTAAAATACTTCAGGATTTTCATAACTGCTACCATGAATTTTGTAAAACTGAATTATTTTCCAAACTGCTGCAGCAAGCCTGAGAGTTAACACCAGCATTCCCAGTTTAAGAAACACTGCTCTACAGGAACACTGCCTAATGGCTAATGGCATGCAGGATCACATAAAGCAGTAAATGGCAAAATTCTCAGCAAATTAAAAAAATTTATGATGGACAATTTTTCATTAGCTGTCTACAGAAAGCATTAATTGGCCTTGAATGTCCACTACACATTTTAAATCTTTACTAAGGTAGGCAGCAAAATGATTTACCACCTGCATTGAGTTTATTTTTGATACCCAGTCACAGTATCAAAAACTGAATAAACAATGGAAAAGTATAAATAAAAATATAAATAACTCATAATCCTCTTATGCAGACAGAACTGCTCACTATTTGGTGCATCGCTTTTCTGTATTTTTTTTCTATTTCTTCATACATGTAAATATATTTAATATTGGTGAGAGAGTACCACATATACAGCTTATAAATCATAAGCACCTTCTCACACTATCAGACATTTTCCATAAATAATTAACTGCTGCTTAATATTCCATCATATGGATGTACTATACAATCCGATGTTCTAAGATACATCTCAATTTTTGCATTTGCCCAATAGAAAAATGTATGTCATGAGTTTTGAAAGAATTACGTGTGGCCAGGTGCAGTGGCTCAGGCCTGTAATCCCAGCACTTTGGGAAGCTGAGGCGGGCAGATCATCTGAGGTCAAGAGTTCGAGACCAGCCTGGCCAATGTGGTGAAACCTTGTCTCTACTAAAAACACACAAAAAATTAGCTGGGCGTGGTGGTGCATGCTTGTAGTTCCAGCTATTAGGGGAGGCTGAGGCAGGGGAATCGCTTGAACCCAGGAGGCAGAGGTTGCAGTAAGCCAAGATCACACCACTGCACTCTAGTCTGGGCGACAGAGGGAGACTCCATTTCAAAAAAAAAAAAAAGAATTATGTGTTAGCAAATTGAACTGAACCAAGATAGTCAAGTGCTAGAAGAATTTATTAAACAGATAACTACTATTTGTCTTAATGGCATACTTAACCCTTTGATGCTGAAGTTCAATACTTTATAGGTAAAATACAGATATATAATTTATTAGTGTGACGTACAAAGAAGTTTTTATTAAATGGTGTTAAAAGGTTAATGCAAAATCTTCAAATGTATTAATATGATTCTATTAAAATGTCATTAGCTGAAAGCTAAATTAAAAGCAGTGATCAGGAAGAAAACGAGGCAGAAGTAATAGATTGTAAGCCTTGAAACTAATCTCAGCAGATAGGGATAGAAAGAATGGAGGAAAACATCAAGCTCCTTTTATCTGAGTTAAGGGCCACACTCTTCCCTAGACTATAGAATTTTAAGGGATAAAAGAGAAGTTTTCTCCACAACAGCTACAATCTCATTAAAAAAAAAAAAGGGGGGGGGGGGCAGATACATCTGAACCAAGCTTTAGTAAGGCTTGTCAGGAAATAAATGCCCTTCCTTCTTGCCTAACTCTTGTGGAACCAGTTTTCACCCTTACAAAGGCCTACCCTGTGGCATCACCACTTTGGACACAGATAGGGCCCATGGCAAAGCTGGAGTTTATATTTACAATAAATATGTCAATTTTTGTCCAACTGTACAAGCCAGGGTTCTAAATTATTACACATCAGGTCCAGGTAACTTTCCTAGTCACTTTACTGATAATTTCAAAAGACAGCACTTAACTTCTAAGAGAGTTGTGAAGCTACCTCTGAATCCTATTATCTAACTCACAGCAGGAGTTGGAACCCACACAGCAGCACTTTCTCAGGTCCCTGTGTCAGATGCCAGGCTGACTTCAAAGCAAAATTGTCAAGTTTAAGGATCACTCTTACTCCAAACCTTAACTATATCTCACCTTCTCCCTAATCCTACCCAACCAAGATAAACTGTAATGTAAATGATTAATAATTATTTAATTTTAACAGGAAAAGATTTACATTTTAATAAAGGATAATCTAATTGACCAAAGGAATGAAGTTCAAATGTTAGCCTTTCAGACAGGCTAAATAGGAAAAATATCTTTGAGTATCTGGAAGAACACCTGGTAGTAAAATAAATACATTATTTATTGAAAAAAATTTTTTGAGACAGTCTCACTCTGTTGCCCAGGCTAGAGTGCAGTGCCACGATCTCGGCTCACTACAACTTCTGCTTCCTGGGTTCAAGTGATTCTTGTGCCTCAGCCTCCTGAGTAGCTGGAATTACAGGCACGTACCACCATGCCTGGCTAATGTTTGTATTTTTTGTACAGATGGAGTTTCACCATGTTGGCCAGGCTGGTCTTGAACTCGTGACCTCAAGTGATCTGCCTGCCTTGGCCTCCCAAAGTGCCGGGATTACAGGTGTGAGCCACCATGCCCAGCTGAAATACAGTATTTAAGTATTAGCTTTTAGTTGAAATGGGTATTGTTTTTAAGTATCTGAAAAGGTAGGGAGATACTATGTCTAAATGTTTGTAATTCTTATCTCTTGTGAATTACCTGAATTACAGCCCACACCACTATGCCTTCACTTAAAGTTTAAAAGTCTTCAGTGGCTACTGCCAATAACTTCATGGTTTTATAAAGCCTGACTTCAGCTTTATGAGGTCTGACTGAAAGCACAGGGGAAGTTTAAGGCATCAGGGCAGTAAATTGCCCCAGGAATCAAGTCTTATAAAAAAGAAGCAGACCTTTTTCTCAGTCAAGACTTCACCTAGGGGTGACTATGAGTCATAGCCCATACCCATTCCAGAAAACTACCTAAGGATATATGTCTGTGGGCTGCAGGCTGGACCCCATGAACCCCTGGGGATGATAAGGAGCCTCAGCTTTGCTGGTTATCTATGAACTCTAAAGAGCAGTGACAGAGAGGCTCTAGGCTCTACAATACAGAACTTACCCTGCTGCTTGCTCTGTAGGAGAAGGGGCTTCAGAAAGTCATCTCCAAGTTACATAGCCAACTGATTGAAAGGTAGGTTTTCTAACAAATCCCTCACATCAGCCAAAATGACCCACTCCTTGTTTTCCAGACATTTTCTGCCTTTAACTATGCTACCTCCTTGGGAGGAATGGCCTCCAGTTTTCAATCTTACCCATTCTTCAAGGCTCAGTTAAAAAAAAACAAAAATTAAACTCTCCAGCACAAGGTGCCCAACGTCCCTTCTCCTTCTAAAACCCTAAAGCTCTCCGTGTCAGTGTTTCACATTTGGCATCAAACCATCGTCCTGTGTTGGGCTTCTTTTTGTTGCTGTTGTTCTGATGTTTAATCTTTTCCTGTGTCTGTATCGTATTTCTAACAAGACTATAAGTTCTTTGAAGCCAGGGACTACAAAATCAGAAGCTGGGACTGTATTTCTAAAGTTTCTTCCAATCCTTATAGATCATGTCACTAATCTTCACTCTGTGTCTATCTCCTCAGTGATCACAATAGAAAAGGGTCAGTGTCATGACACAGGCGGCTCTGGAAACCTATCTACAGCAGACCATCCGATTTTTATTTTTATTTTTATTTATTTATTTTTTTTTTTTCTGAGACGGAGTCTCGCTCTGTCGCCCGGGCTGGAGTGCAGTGGCCGGATCTCAGCTCACTGCAAGCTCCGCCTCACGGGTTTACGCCATTCTCCTGCCTCAGCCTCCCGAGTAGCTGGGACTACAGGCGTCCGCCACCTCGCCCGGCTAGTTTTTTTGTATTTTTTTTAGTAGAGACGGGGTTTCACCGTGTTAGCCAGGATGGTCTCGATCTCCTGACTTCGTGATCCGCCCGTCTCGGCCTCCCAAAGTGCTGAGATTACAGGCTTGAGCCACCGCGCCCGGCCGACCATCCGATTTTTAATTTAAATAGTGGCTGAAGGGAATAGGGGTAAGTGGGTATTTGCTTTTAAGGAAGGCAGGTGCACATGAAAAGAATTAATGAAGAGCAACTGCTTCATCTCGATTAGTACCTAATTCCATTAGGAGTTCCCCTGGTACACATTAATCATAAAAGACAAGACTTGTTTAAGGACCACACAGCTTCTGTCCCCAGAAGAAATACTGATTACCCTCTATACCAACTCCTCCCCCTCTCCTTTCCAGGTCACTCACACTGTCAAGACAGGTAGCTTGGGTCATTCATAGAAAAATGTGTTTTAAGTATATGGTAGATACATCCCATCTTAAGTGAGGCCTACAGTAACGTGACCCTGTTCCAATGCAGCAGGTATAAACCACAGACTTGGAAATACTGACATGAAGCTGCCTCGGATGTCACTGTAGTGACTACAAGGCATAAGTGTACAAAAATAAGCAAGAGCTTGATGACCTGATTACTAGGTGAAGCCATGTTACAAAGTACTTTATGTCTCTGCTCCATAATCTGTCAAACACAAAAGGCAAACACATCAATTTTCCTAAAGGAATGCAAAGAGAGACAGAAAAGAGTTCTAGAGACTTTCACACAACTGGTCATTTAGGGAAACAGGGTACTCACTGACTTCTTAAAGTTCTTCAAGAATAAAGCTGTGAGTGCCAAGAACTAGTCATTTTAGTAAGGTCCATAAAGGAATCTAGCCAGAATTGACAAGTATGTATCAGCAGTCATTAACATTCATATCTTATGTAAAAGCTTGTCTGTTGTAATAAGAAAAAAACCACAAGCACTTAGATACTCAACAGAAGGTGGCTAAATAAATTACAGTACATTCACATTTGATTGTCATTAAAAAATTAAATCATTAAAAAATCACCAATGAAGAATATTCAATGATACAGAAGAATGCTCATGATAAAGTCTGTGAAAAATAAAAGCTATAAAACATACATAGTATGAGCTTAATTTTGTAAAAAGAATATATATGCAAGAGAAAAATGCTAGAAGGATATAAAATAGTGGTTACCTTATCTCTTCCTTTTCAAACTCAGATATAATATGCATAACTTATTTTTAACATTTTATTATTTGATAATTTTAAAAGAGGATACTGCTAACCTACTCCCCATTCTGTTCCACATTCACTGACACTCTCAGATTTGCCCATGTCACAGGGCAGTTTCAGAACAACCCAAAACCTTAGGGAAAATCCAAGTCTCTTTTTTTTTTTTTTTTTCTTTTGTAGAGCCTGGGTCTTGCTATGTTGACCAGAATGGTCAAACTAACTCCTGGACTCAAGTGATCCTCCCACCTCAGCCTCTCAAAGTGTTCAGATTACAGGCATGAACCACTATGCCCAACCAACATAAACTTTTTAGGTCACTCCAAAAAAGGGGAACTTAACTTTCTGATATAGAGAATGCCTCAGTTTTTTTTTTTTTTTTTTTCTTTTTTTTTATTGAGACGGAGTCTCGCTCTGTCACCCAGGCTGGAGTGCCGTGGCGCCATCTTGGCTCACTGCAAGCTCCGCCTCCCGGGTTCACGCCATTCTCCTGCCTCAGGCTCCTGAGTAGCTGGGACTACAGGTGCCCTCCACCAGGCCCGGCTAATTTTTTGTATTTTTAGTGGAGACGGGGTTTCACTGTGTTAGCCAGGATGGTCTTGATCTCTTGCCCTCGTGATCTGCCCGCCTCAGCTTCCCAAAGTGCTGGGATTACAGGCATGAGCCCGTGCGCCCAGCTGAGAATGCCTCAGTTTTTAAATCTACCTCAACTACTTCCTATTCATCAGCTCCTATCAAAATAATAGTTTTTCTAAATTTAGATTCTGTAGCTGCAGTTTATTGTCCTGTTTGTCCTGCTCTCTTTGGAAAGATCTCTTGGTTACGTACCACACTGGCTGCAGGAGAGGAGGCACTGCTCTGACTTGAGACTTCACTGTATCACACATTACAAGAAACAGTGCTGCGAAGTTCAAATTCTAAGCCAGCCCTGTGACGTCTGTGAATAAGTAGGGTCAACATCCTGAGTTTTAGTGTATTTTGTGCTCTGAAAACACAGTAGAAAAATATATTGATGTAGAAGAAGTTACCAGTCCTAGACACAGACAGAGTAAGCAGCTCTCTGCACAGTATGGTTTGAGAAATGCCAGAAGGCCCCAAACCACCCTTATCAAAAGGCTGTCCCCTCTCCTTCTAAGCGGTATGAAAGCCTCACAGTCAGGTGTGGGAATATAACAGTAAAGGGAGTGATCCTCTGGAGAGGTACAGTCAACATGGCCTGTTTTCTAGGAGCACAGAAGACTGAAGAAGAAAAGGCAAAAAGGTCCCATTAATATATGGCAGATTAGTTCACAGCATTTACCAGGTATTCCCTAACAGAAAAGTCCTTGCTAAAGGAAAGTCAAGTTTTCACTGGTGAGGCCAGAGTGTTAGAGGGAGCAAAACACAAGTATAACAGAAAAGGCGAGGCACAGAAGTTGCAAACTGGCGAGCCAATATGGCCCATAAACGTGTTTTGTTTGACCCTCCCCCTACATAATGTTAAAAAAAAAAAAAAAAAAAGTTTTTTAACTGAGAGGTTTCACGTAAAGATATTTTTAGCATCTCTCCAGAATATCAGAAGACTTGGCAACATTGGGCCTACAATCCCCCATGGCAACAACTGGCTGTCCCCTTTGGAAGGGTTTATGCTCCCAGAATTCTGGGTGTCAGGTTCAGTACTGAATGCGAATGATGACAATACCAGACTCCAGAATGCTCACTCTAACCTGCCCCACTCACTCCTGTAGGAGTCTGAATCTGCAATACTTGCTCTGGAGCAGAGTGTGGGGGGAGCAATGGTCCTTTCTAGTTCATTAATTTGTGTTTCTGTTTTGAATCTGTTGGAACACTCTAACATGAAAAGCAAAATGTACCTTGTGATAGAGGAGAGTTGTCATTCTACCTACAAAAAAGAAACTGAAACTTGGTTTTAATCCTGAGAGTCCCAGCTGGCTAGGAGAAAAGAAGAGATTTGCAAAGACTGAAATATACCCACATTGGCTGGCAAAGTATCCAAATAGCCAGTTTCTAAATTATAGCATGAATAATATTTAAAGACTATGGTTCCTTTTCCTTGGGGTTACCTTCCCTTCAGGGAATCCACCCCTAACTTCCTTAGATGAAAAACTCAATTCATTATATGCCAACAGAGGTTGGCATATAATTTAACACAAAGCCTTTCAAAGTTTTGTAATAGTTCCTTCTCAATTCTAGTCAGTAAACTTTCAAACAGACTATCTAGAAATCAGTTTTGATAGAATAAACTCTCAGTACTCAACATAAAAATGTGTTTTTTTATGTTTATGTAGAAGCCCCCTCCCCAATAACCTGTTACTTCATAATTAATCCATACACCATAATCACCTTCCTGTTTGGCCTCTTAGATATGGAGACATTCGGTAAACTGCTTGCTTAAATTCACTTATGTCTAGTTTCTAAAATGCCACATGGTTTTCAAGCCACAAAATAACCCTGTTTAAGTATAAAATCACGCCTCTATTACCACATTTATATCCTAGAATGCCATAGTTTTAAATTCCTGCAATGGTTAAAATAAACTCAAACTATATTGTATATTAACATAAACAGAGTCAAACTATAGGTATATAAAATATTATGGGCATAGCAGAAAATGAAAATTAATCAGGTCTGACAAAGTATATCTGCTCAGACATAGTGCTATAAAAACATAAATCAGAAACATGTTTCCACAGAGACAGAAAACACACTAAACTTACTAAATAGATAGATGGCTCTACTACTTATTTTTTCCCACTTGATAATTTCCAAATAATTTAGCAGCAGCTATATCCAACATATTTAACCCACTCTAGCCAGAACATCTAAGTGTCTAGTTTTCACAGTTCCCATTCTAAAATTTCATATGTTTTTATTATAATTTTATCTTTCAGCTACAATAATGCTGTTCCAGAAAATTATTTTATGCCTCACAGAAGCAGAAAGGCCTGCTGTGGTCGCCATCACTCACGGAGGGGTCAAGCTGGTGACTCTGCAGCAATCTGTCAGCACCCCGTTGTGTAGCCACCTGCAGGGAAAGCAGCTAGGGGAACCCCCAAAGCCTGAATCATTGTCTACCAAGATCAGATTTTCTTCCACAAACTACTCCTGACACAAGCAAAATACATTCAAAGCAGAAGAGAACAAACAAATGTACCATTCTCTCTGTAGCACTAGAGAGAAAGCAGTCAAACACATATTCTAAACTGGAGGATCTCCTTGGAGAGAAGGTTGGAACAGAAATATGGATGAAGCTGGAAACCATCATTCTCAGCAAACTAACAAAGGAACAGAAAACCAAACACCGCATGTTCTTACTCATAAGTGGGAGATTAACAATGAGAACACATGGACACAGGGAGGGGAACATCACACACCAGGGCCTGTTGCGGGGTGGGGGGCTAGGGGTGGAACAGCATTAGGAGAAACACCTAATGTAGATGATGGGTTGATGGGTGCAGCAAACCACCATGGCCTATGTATACCTGTGTAACAAACCTGCACATTCTGCACATGTATCCCAGAACTTAAAGTATAATAATTTTTTTTTTTAATGTAGGATCTGAGCTGTATTTCCAGCTACCACAAAAACAAAGAATGATCTGGGGCTGGCGAGGAGAGAGGGCTAGACCCACCAGGAAAGAAGAATAAAATAAGGCAAACTGAGATTATCTTCCCTCTTCCTGGCTGAGATGAGGCTTGTGTCTAGATTCCTTGGCCCTGAAGCACAACTAGCCCCACTCCCAGAGCAAATGCTTTTTTTGACAGCAGTGCCTCAGAGGATTTTTCTCCTCTTTTCCCTTGTAACTTCCAGAAATTCTTACACCTCTTTCAAAGCCTTGGGAAAAACTACTGACAGAGTGCTGGTTTTAAAACTCCCTGTGAAATACTAAGAAAAGGGGTTTGGAGTAAAAAGACTTTCTATTTAGAAATAAAATTATTAATAACCTTCTCAAAAATAACAAAGAGTTTGACACTGGATGTGTAATCCTCGATTGGGTCTAATGTGATAATCAGGTTTTCTAACTTCAAAAGTCTGTGAGTTGCACTGTGATAAAATTACTAGGCGCCATCCTCCCTGCTTCCCAGTATTTTCCCTGCACAAAGGTAGTATTTATTAATTCAACAAGTATTTATTGAGTATCTACTCTGTGTCAAGCCAAGCACTGTGTACTGTGACAAACCAGTGAAAATAAGTTCCCTGCCCTTACTGAGCTTACATTCTATTATGGTATAATAAGCATGTTATAAAAACTTAAACTATACAGAAATCAACAATGCAGAAAGTAAATGTCTCTGACAGCCAACTACAATTGATCATCTGCTATATATTTCAAGTAATTTTCTGTGCACATGAGAAATATATCTACCCATATTTTTTCTTCTTTCTCTCTCTTTTTTTTTTTTGACAGAGTCTCACTCTGTCGCCCAGGCTGGAGTGCAGTGGCATGATCTCTGCTCACTGCAATCTCTGCCTCTCAGGTTCAAGCGATTCGCATGCCTCAGCCTCTTGAGAAGCTGGGATTACAGGAGCCTGCCACCACACTCAGCTGATTTTTGTATTTTTAGTAGAGACAGAGTTTTGCCATGTTGGCCAGGCTGGTCTCGAACTCCTGGCCT
The DNA here is from genome assembly GCF_007565055.1 of Rhinopithecus roxellana. NCBI lineage: Eukaryota > Metazoa > Chordata > Mammalia > Primates > Cercopithecidae > Rhinopithecus > Rhinopithecus roxellana. The sequence continues at coordinate 14,472,051 of NC_044560.1, read as the reverse complement.
TACGTGATCCACCTGCTTTGACCTCCCAAAGTGCTAGAATTACAGGTGTGAGCCACTGCACCCAGCTCTACCCATATGTATTTTTTGGGTTTTTTTAAAGACAGGTTCTCACTCTGTGGCCCAGGCTGGAGTGCAGAGGTGCGACCTTGGCTCACTGCAACCTCTGACTCCCGGGTTCAAGCGATTCTCATGCTTCAGCCTCCTGAGTAGCTGGGACTACAGGTGCATGCCACCACGCCCAGCTAATTTTTATATTTTTAGTAGAGACAGGGTTTCGCCATGTTGGCCAGGCTGGTCTCGAACTCCTGACCTCAAATGATCCACCTGCCTCAGCCTCCCAAAGTGTGGACTTACAGGTGTGAGCCACTGCGCCTGGCCCCTACCCATATTTTTCAATGGATTCATACTATACAATCTGTTTTGCTACCTGCCCCTTCCCCAGCCCACTTGAGCAAACAATCTTGGGTTCCTTTAATTACCTTAGGATGGGCTTGCACCTTTCAAGAGAATTGTTTGTTATCTTTCCCAGTTCCCCACTAAGGACTCGTCAGGGTCTTGGAGGAAGGATGGAATCATTCATGAGAGGCCACCTGCCCCCGGGTCACCAGTCCAGGGAATGCTCACAGGCTCTGTCTCCTGAACTGACTGCTCTGTCTTGAGCTTTGGATTCTATTCTTGCTTCATGCCTACAACAACCTTGGGCTACATGCTCTGAATCTTCTTCTCCACCTTCTGTTGCAACTTGGACCAGCACCTTTCTCTCTTGCCCTGGAGCTGGGAGCCAGCCTCATCCACTCCTAACCCTGACCCAGGCCAGTTTCCTGTAAGAGATAAAGAATGATAGAAAGATAGATAGTAAATAGCATTGGCCCCCAAATTTACTAGTGGCTTTGAAATGCTTCTCTGAGATCACAAAATAGGGACATTCTCTCTTCACTTTGCTCTGTTTTACAGTTATTCACACCAAATCATATTGAATCCACTGATTATGAAAAATCAGTATATAAAAATATAGTCCTTTCTATTCAACTAATGTATAATTTTAAATTGGGTGTAGACATCTCATAATGTGGAGAAACAAAAAAGAAGTACTATAAAACGTCTCCTGTAGTTTTTTCCTAAACTGCAAGACCAAATATACCAAGGAGTCTTATAATAAAAGTCAGAGGTTGGCCGGGCATGGTGGCTCATGCCTATAATCCCAGCACTTTGGGAAGCTGAGGCGGGTGAATCACAAAGTCAGGAGTTCAAGACCAGCCTGGTCAACATGGCGAAACCCCTCTCTCTACAAAAATTAGCTGGGCATGGTGGCAAGCGCCTGCAGTGCCAGTTACTCAGGAGGCTGAGGCAGGAGAATCACTTGAACCCAGAAGACAGAGGTTGCAGTGAGCCGAGATCGGACCACTGCATTACAGCCTGGGCAACAGAGCGGGACTCTGTCTCAAAAAAAAAAAAAAAAAAAAAAAAAAAAAAAAAAAAAAAAAGTCAGAGGTTACACAGCAGTATTAAATGCTGGTAGCTGGAAGACAAGGTTAAATTCCGAAGTATGAAAGTCTGTGAATTGCTAGTCAAGCCACATTTCAGCAATGTGTGCCATCAGGAAAGTCTAGTCACAGAAGAAAGCTGATTGTTTTTAACATTTGCTATCCTCATCATTTCCTTTTAAGGAAAAAAGGGCAGACTTATGTTTTAAAATCATTAAAACATAAATAGAAGGTTTAAGTGGGCTAGAAAGTACAATGAAGGGCAATGATACTTTGCTCACTCACCAACTTAAACTAGAAAGGAATGAGTCACAAAAACTCGTATCACAGACAACTAAACACAATACTAATCAACATACTCATTGATGACTAGAACATTATATAGCTTATTTATAGATTATGTTGTTATCAATATATGAGCTCTAAAAATATTTCTCTAGACTCAGATTTGTTAATTTAAATTAGTACTTGCATATGAGTGTAAGTTAAACACTTCTCAGCTGGGCGTGGTGGCTGACGCCTGTAATCCCAACACTTTGGGAGGCCAAGGCAGGCAGATCACCTGAGGTCAGGAGCTCGAGACCAGCCTGGACAACATGGTGAAACCCTGTCTCTACTAAAAAAATTAAAAAATTAGCCAGGTGTGGTGGCACCGCCTGTAATCCCAGCTACTTGGGAGGCTGAGGCAGGAGAATTACTTGAACCTGGGAGGTGAAGGTTCCAAGATTGCGCCACTGCACTTCAGCCTAGGCGACACAGTGAGACTCTGTCTCCAAAAACAAAACAAAACAAAACAAAACAAAACAAAAACACTTCTCAGTGTAAACAAATGAGTTAAAATCTCTCAAAGTGCTTCTCTATGCCTCCCTCTTCTCTGAGGCAGGTCTACCAGTTGCTTGGAGATTCCTGCAAAAATCCTGAGCAATGATTTCCCCATTTCCTTTTAGGCTATCAAGTCTCCAAATAAACAGAACTAATTGCGGGAGCAAACCAAGTTATAAGTAATATCATTTTGATGTGCCTAAAATAACCAAATGAATTTGGAGCGGAATAAAAGAGCGAGTATTCAATATATTACACTTTACCCAGATTTCCATATTCTCCTTAAGAAAACGCACTTTCAGGCCGGGCGCGGTGGCTCAAGCCTGTAATCCCAGCACTTTGGGAGGCCGAGACGGGCGGATCACGAGGTCAGGAGATTGAGACCATCCTGGCTAACATGGCGAAACCCCGTCTCTACTAAAAAAAATACAAAAAACTAGCTAGGCGCGGTGGCGGGCGCTTGTAGTCCCAGCTACTCGGGAGGCTGAGGCAGGAGAATGGCGTAAACCTGGGAGGCGGAGCTTGCAGTGAGCTGAGATCTGGCCACTGCACCCCAGCCTGGGCGACAGAGCGAGACTCCGTCTCAAAAAAAAAGAAAAGAAAAGGCACTTTCCTCTTCCATGGCTTCAAAACTTCTAGGAACTCACCACCATGGCAATGTGCACACACCAGGACTCTAGGCCTTCCAAGCAGAATGAGGAACAAGGTTAATGGTGGCCTCTCTGCAGGGTAAGTTGATGGTTGCATCCCTGGTCTCAAGTCTTCTAGTTCAGGGCTCTTATATCTGCTGCTGCCAAGCTAAGCCTACTCCAGATATAAAGAACGATTCCCATGCTGTGGGGCTCTAGGCTGTCTGGACCAGACCAATTCCCAAGCTAGCCCTAATCAGAGTTGAAGTCTCAGAGATTCTGTAAGCTTTCAAGAACACAAGCAGCTGGCCCCTTTCTATTTAGAGATAAGTAAGTACACTCATGTGTCTTTGGCAAAAGCAAGAAGTTTTAACACACAACAGCACCTCTCTGGCAGAAAAAAAAATTCTGAAATTCTAACCATTTTTTCTACAGATATTAGCCATGAGATTCTAGTGTCAATCCTTGGGCCAATGTTAGTTGTATTTGCATTCAAAACAAAAACCCCCAAAAATATAAAGCAGAACAAGAAAGCAAGCTGATAAAAAATTTTAAAGTACTATAGTATAACAGAAAGGGTTCCAGAAGTCAAGAAACTTCAGTTCTGGTCCTGGCAACATCACCCTAGCTTGGTCACCCACAGCAGCCATGTAATCTTCTAGGGTTCATTTACTTCACTGATAAAAATGAAAAACAACAGAGTTCAAGGAAGCTGGTCTAGATAGCTCTTAGATCTCTTCTAGTTGCAAAAAAAAAAAAAAAAAAAAAAAAAAATTCATCATTCTAAATTCTACTCAGTTTTACTAAGTGGTACTTTACCAAGCAAACTCTGGATACTTTTCCTTTCTGACTCTTCATACCAGACACAATTCAACTACTTTAAAGGGTTGATAGCAATTTTAAAAATAAACACTATAATACAAAAGATCAATCTGTCTTAACAAAAAAGGCAGTGGAATGGAAATAAACAGAGAAGAGAGGTTTGCTTCAACATTTCCACAGATTATGGATCACTTAGTATTTTGTTACCTCAAAGAGTTAAATTCTCTCCCTTAACAAGGAAACTGAAAGACTTCACAATTGCCGACAAGAAACCACTTGGTCTTGGGCTGTTTTGAGAGAGAACCTTGTGGCAAGCGCAAACAAAATTGTCGACTCCTCTGTTTGCAGGCCTTGAAACTTCAGGATAGCAGTTCAGGTGCTGTACCCTGCTCTGCCTGATCTTAGAGAGTGATTTCTTTTTTTTTTTTTTTTTTTTTTTTTTGAGAAAGAGTCTCGCTTTGTTGCCCAGGCTGGAGTGCTGTGGCACCATCTTGGCTCACTGCAACCTCTGCCACTCAGGTTCAAACAATTCTCCAGCCTCAGCTTCCCAAGTAGCTGGGGTTACAGTGTGCGCCACCATGCCCAGCTAATTTTGTATTTTCAGTAGAGACGAGGTGTCACCGTGTTGGTCAGGCTGGTCTTGAACTCCTGACTTCAAATGATCCACCTGCCTTGGCCTCCCAAAATGCTAGGATTATAGATGTGAGCCACCGCACCCGGCTGAGCATGATTTCTAAATGATCGCACAGGCCTGCCATGAAATATTCCACCCTATGTAAAAATGAGTGTTAGACTAAGTTGAGAAAATGATTTTTATATAATTTAAGTGAAAAAAGCAGGACACAGCCGGGCGCGGTGGCTCAAGCCTGTAATCCCAGCACTTTGGGAGGCCGAGATGGGCGGATCACGAGGTCAGAAGATCGAGACCATTCTGGCTAACACGGTGAAACCCCATCTCTACCAAAAAATACAAAAAACTAGCCGGGCGAGGTGGTGGGTGCCTGTAGTCCCAGATACTCGGGAGGCTGAGGCAGGAGAATGGCGTAAACCCAGGAGGCGGAGCTTGCAGTGAGCTGAGATTGCGCCACTGCACTCCATCCAGCCCGGGCGACAGAGCGAGACTCCGTCTCAGAAAAAAAAAAAAAAGAAAGAAAAAGAAAAAAAAAAAAAGAAAAAAGCAGGACACAAAAACTACACAACTATAAAGGCATGATCTATGAAAGAAAAAATTGATAAGCTAGACTTCATTAAAATAAAAATTTCTGCTCTATAAGACACTGTCAAGAGAATAAAAAGCCTCAGACTGAAAGTATAACATTTGTAAAAGGCATCTGATAAAGGACTATTACCAAAAATATAGGAAGAACTCTTAGAACTCAACAACAAGAAAACAAACACACTGATTTTAAAATGGGCTGAACTGGCCGGGCGCGGTGGCTCACGCCTGTAATCCCAGCACTTTGGGAGGCCGAGGCAGGCAAATCACCTGAGGTTGGGAGTTTGAGACCAGCCTGACCAACATGGAGAAACTCCGTCTCTACTAAAAGCACAAAATTAGCCAGGCATGGTGGCGCATGTCTGTAATCCCAGCTACTCGAGAGGCTGAGGCATGAGAATTGCTTGAACCCAGGAAGTGGAGGTTGCAGTGAGCCAAGATGGCACCATTGCACTCCAGCCTGGGCAACAAGAGTAAAACTTTGTCTCAAAAATAAATAAATAAATAAAACGGGCCAAACTAATACCAAAAAGACAAAAAATAACAGATGTTGGCAAGGATGTAGAGAGAAGGAAACCCTTAAACACTGCTGGTGAGAATGTAAATTAATACAACTTCTATGGCAAACAGTATGGAGATTTCTCAAAGAACTACAAGTAAAACTGCCACTCGATCCAGCAATCCCACTACCGGTTAGCTACCCAAAGAAAAAATCAATATATCAAAAATATACCTGCACTTGTATGTTTACTACCACTCTAGTCACAACAGCAAAGATACGGAATCAACCTAAGTGTCCATCAATGGATGACTGGACAAAGAAAATGTGATGTACACACACAATGGAATATTGTTCAGTCATAAAAAGAATGAAGTTACGTCTTTCGCATCAACATGGGTAGAAACGGAGGTCATTATATTAAGTGAAACAAGCCAGACGCGAAAAGCCTGATATTACATGTTCGTACTCTTAAGTGGGTGCTAAAAAATGTGTACACATGGACACAGAGAGTTGAATGATAGACAATGGAGACTCAGAAAGGTGAGGGGATGGAAGGAGGGTCAATGATGAGAAGTTGGTTAGCAGGTAAAATGTGTATTATTTGGGTGAAAGTCCTGACTTGACCAATACACAATCTATGCATGTAACAAAACTGCACTTGTACCCCATGAATTTATCCAAATTTTAAAAGTGGGCTAAGACTTTAACAGACACCTCACCAAAAAAAGATGCACATATGGTAAACAAGCATATAAAAAGATGTAACATCATATCATATGTCATCAGGAAAATACAAATTAAAACAACAAGATACCGGCCAGGCGTGGTGGCTCAAGCCTGTAATCCCAGCACTTTGGGAGGCCGAGATGGGCGGATCACGAGGTCAGGAGATCGAGACCATCCTGGCTAACACAGTGAAACCCTGTCTCTACCGAAAAATACAAAAAACTAGCCGGGCGAGGTGGTGGGTGCCTGTAGTCCCAGCTACTCGGGAGGCTGAGGCAGGAGAATGGCGTAAACCCAGGAGGCGGAGCTTGCAGTGAGCTGAGATCCAGCCACTGCACTCCAGCCTGGGCGACAGAGTGAGACTCCATCTCAAAAAAAAAAAAAAAAAAAAAAAAAAAAAAGACAACGAGATACCACTATCCACCTATGAGGGTGGCCAAAATCCAGAACACTGACAATACCAAGTGCTGGCCAGGATTTACAGGAACTCCCATTCATTGCTGGTAGGAATGCGAAATGGTATAGCCACTGTCAAAGACATTGTGGCAGTTTCTTACAACTAAATATACTCTATGATCCAGCAACTGTGCCCCTTGGAATTTATTCAAAGATGAAAACTTATGTCCACCCCAAAACCGGCACACAGATGTTTACAGCTTTATTTATAATTGCCAAAACTTGGAAAAAAACAAGATGTCCTTCAGCAGGTGAATGGACAAACTTGCGGTATATCCAGACAACACAATATTATTCAGTACTAAAAAGAAATGAGCTATTAGGCCAGGAAAAGACACAGAGTGGGCTGGGCATGATGGCTCACGCCTGTAATCCCAGAACTTTGGGAAGCCGGGGCAGATGGATCACTTGAGCACAGGAGGAGTTCAAGACCAGCCTGGGCAACATAGTGAGTTCCTATCTCTATATTAAAAAAAAAAAAAAAAAAAAAAATTGCCCAGGTGCAGTGCCTCATGCCTGTAATTCCAGCACTTTGGGAGGCTGAGGTGGCTGGATCACCTGAGGTCAGGAGTTCAAGACCAGCCTGGTTAACATGGCGAAACTCCATCTCTACTAAAAAAACCGTCTCTAGTAAAAATACAAAAAATTAGCCAGGCACGGTGGCAGGTGCCTGTAATCCAAGCTACTCTGGAGGCTGAGCCAGGAGAATCACTTGAACACAGGAGGTGAAGGTTGCAGTGAACTGAGATCATGCCTTGCACTCCAGCCTGGGCGACGAGAGCAAGATTCCATTTCGGGGGGGGGAAGGGGGGGCGGGGACAGAAATTATAGGCGGGTGCGGCGGCTCATACCTGTAATCCCAGAACTTTGGGAGGCCTAGGCAGGCGGATCACCTGAGGTCAGGAGTTCAAGACCAGCCTGGCCAACATAGCAAAACCCCATCTCTAAGAAAGATACAAAAATTAGCGGGTGTAGTGGTGGCCGCCTGTAATCCCAACTATTCAGAAGGCTGAGGCAGGAGAATCGCTTGAACCTGGGAGGCAGAGGTTGCAGTGAGCCGAGATCACGCCACTGCACTCTAGTCTTGGCGACTAAGAGTAAGACTCCATCTCAACAAAAAAAAAAAAAAAAAAAAAGAAAAAGAAAAAGAAATTATAGGAGACATGGAAGATTCTTAAATGCATATTACTAAGTAAAAGAAGTCAACCTGAAAAGGCTATGCAATAAGATTCCAACCATAAGACATTCTGGAAAAGGCAAAACTAAAGAGACAGTGAAAAGATCAGCACTTCCCAGGGGTCAGGGGAGAGGAGGAGGGATGGACGGACAGAGCACAGAGGATTTCTAGGGCAGTAAAACTACTGTGTATACTATAATGGTAGATACATGCCATTATAAATTTATTCAAACCCATAAGACTGTTTAACACTAAGAATGAATCCTAAACTACGGACTAGGTGGTGATGATGATGTGTCAATGGAGGTTTGTCTGTGTAACAAATGCACCACTCTGGTGGGGGATGCTGACAATGGGAAGGCTAGGCATGCGTGGGGACAGCAGGCATATGAGAAATCTCTGTATCTTCCACTCAATTTTTCTGTGAACCTAAAACTGTTCTAAAAATTAAGATCTATTTTAAAAAAACACTATAAAATGCTATGATGACAATTATATATAATTAGCCTATGAGAAGACAACAAAATTTTAACAGTGATTTGTGTCGTGATTGTGGGACTATTTTCTCTTTTTCTTTTATCTAAAATTGTAAAGACTTTTTTCACACTTAAAATATTTTTAATTGACCATTGAGGAAAAATTTTAAACCAACCTTATTCTAATTTATATTATTCCTTTCCAACTCAGTACTTAGTTAAAACAACTGATCTTCCTCATTGATTTTCCTGTTTTTGACTAGAATTTTTCTCATGTTGGAATCGAAACCATTTTTGGCTTCCAACATTAAGTCTGTTTTTAAATATCTTAGGTAAATAATTCAGAAATCAAGCTGGCAGAACACAGGGTCATTTTGTAAGGTATATGTTTCTAAAACCAACAGAGCACTCCGGACTGGCTTTGGCAAGTTCCCAAACTTTCTAGGAAAGGACCCTATAGGCAACACCTATTTATTCCCAGGTTCCTCACCTTCCTCCACATTTCTTTACCTTAGCAATCCACCCAGCACCTTCTGCTCCACATTCTCCTGTATTTCCTCATAAAGCAGAGCTTCTTCCATTCAACCAGTTCCTTGTTCCCATATATCATTCATTGATTCAACATTCACTAAGCACTCTATTTTTATAGAGAGATATTAAAAATGAAGAGAACCAGCTTCCGCCCCGTGGAGCTCACAATCTAGTCAGGTGGAAAGATCTTCAAAACAAGTGACTGCTATACAATGGACATTAGCACACTTTTTCTGTAAAGGGCCAGACGGTATATACTTTCAGCTTTGCAGGCCATAGTCTCTGTGGCAGCTATTCAGCCCTGCCACTGCAGCACGAAAGTGGCCATTGATATAATGTAAATGAATGAGAGTGGCTGTGTTCCAGTAAAATTTATTTTTACAAAAACAGGCAGTGGGCCAGATTTGGCCTGTGTGCTGTTGTAACCCGTGGTATACAGCATACTAAAGAACATCCCTAGAGCTGAGAGAGCTTGAGAAAGACCTGCCAGACTGCCTGCCCTTTTACAAGGAATAGCCATCAAACCTTAACTGGACAGCCAAATCAAGCTATAAGAATTCTCCTTGAAACTGGTGGAGCAGTAATAAACTTTCCCCCAAAAGTCACTGAATTGGTTGCTCAGAAATAGCAGTTCTCACCCACAGTTTTCAGACAGACATAGCTGTAGAATGTGTTGTAATTAATCTATTATTACAGTAGAGTTACTGGTTAGTTAATACAGTACTGGTTTTCAAATTTTGTCTTCAACACTTAGAAAAGGGTAGATCAACTTGGGGACACATGGACAGAAAGACTGGAACAGACACTAGGGACTTGAAAAGGAGGAAGGGAGGGAGGCAGTCAAGGGCTGAAAAACCTTCCTATTGGGTACTATGTTCACTGTCTAGGTAATGGGACCAATAGAAGCCCAAAGCTCAGCCTCATGCAATATGCCTTTGCAACAAACCTGCATATGAACACATGTGTACCTCTTAAATCTAAAATGAAAAAAAAAAAAAAAAAAAAAAAAGAAGAGATCAATTTTATCGCTAAAGCATCCCTGTGGAAGTCCGTCAGCCTGAAACTGTGCACCACCCCAAGTGTGCCTGCAGAAGCAAACAGTTCATGTACATACTGTCAGCCCTGTATGTTTGCATCAGAAGGGATCTTAGAGACCACTGAGTCCAGGCTTCTCCATCTGGATAACAAACCCACTCTCTAGCTAACAACTCAAACATGTCAGATGTGAATCAGTCACAGTCTTACTGATACGGATCAAAACATACATGAAGTCAAACAAGAGGAAACAGAGGAGACAGTTAAGGAAGGGCAGAAGGAAGTAAGATAAGACCTCCTCCAACCAAGCTGGATAATCTGCTCAGATAGATGCCTTTCCTTTTAAATTCTTCACTGTTGTTCATCATAGAAAAATGTGAAAATGTATGAAAATAAAAAGAAAAAATAAATGCCTAATATTATCAAGGGGTAACAACTATTGTTAACAGTTTGGTTCTTTTCCCTTTAAATCATTTTTCTACATATATTAGAAAAAATTGTTTTTCATTAAATTGCTTTCTCCTTTGTTCATGAAATGCTTTGACATACTTCCCCATATTCTTTAATATGGCTCAAAAGTATGATTATATAATATCTATATTAAAAGTTTATCAAATGGATGGACCATAATTTATTTTAAATTTCTCCCATTATCGGATATTTAGATCATCTCCTTATTTTTTATAGCATTAAAAGCTGAAAATAATACTGTGGGAGCTTATAAACCTACTTAAATATAATGTTGTCTATTAGTCATTTGAAAGCAAGTAGTTCTCCAAAACAGAGTAATACCTGGGGCACTGCAGGTCAAGGCAGAGTACGCATTAGTGACCACAGGAAGAAGCATACTCCTTAGGTGTAGGCACGGGGGCACTGGACCCATGTCATCATCCCCAGCTTACTGGACAATTAGCCATCTGAGTCCTTGAACTTCTCTACTAAAAGCAGATCAGATAGTAGAGTCAGTCAATATCACAACCGGGACCCAAGGGCAATGGTAGTACAAGACCGAGCTCTGACTGCTTTCTCTGCAACAACCAGCAAAGAAAAAGTATTGTGGTTTGACTGCTATTACTAAACTTGGGTCAGCCTGGGCAACATGGTGAGATCTCCTCTCTACAAAAAATTTTAAAAATTAGCCAGGCATAGTGGCATGCGCCTGTAGTCCTGGCTACACAGGAGGATGAGGTGGGAGGAAAACTTGAGCCTGGGGAAGTGGAGTCTACAGTTAGCTGTGATCACGCCACTACACTCCAGCCTGGCCAACACAGTGAGATCCTATCTCAAAAAAAAAAAAAATTTTGTAGGAGAAAGGATGGTAAATAGCTGTGACAGATGTTTCGTGTATAGCATTTAGTGAATTTGTGGGATATTCCTTCTGAAATAGAAGGTCAACTAATTGGTCTTTCTCCCATGGGCATCTGGAGAAGGGTTCTCTTCCACGTGGTTTTTCTGCTGGGCACAATGGCCAGAATGTCCTAACAAATGGATATGGATGCCAGCCAGGCAACAGCAATAGTATGCTTCCCAAAGTAGCCTGGGGGCTGTGAAACCTCAAGAGCTTGTATTATCAGAAGCCAAATATACCTCGCTTAGTTTAACTGCCAATCAGAAAATTAAAACAAATTAATAATCTAGTTCATACCATTTATAATGCTGGAAAGCCTCCTTCCTAGAATAAATGGATTGCCTAAAGGGCTGCCTAAAGCAAGCCAGAGGAAGAGGAATATAACTTACTGGAAGAGGAGAGTTTCAATTGCCCTCTTGAGTTACATACACACAAAAAAGCTCCAGTTTAGATCTCAGTTTCCAAATTAAAGATCTGAGGTGAAAGCAACATATTTGTGTTTACCTAACATAAGCTACATAAAATCCAGTAAAATTAAGTCTGAGCCAGTCAACATAACAAAACAATGTTGTTCTTTTATGGCCAGGCGCAGTGGCTCACATCTGTAATCCCAGCCCTTTGGGAGGCCGAAGTGGGTGGATCACCTGAGGTCAGGAGTTTGAGACCAGCCTGGCCAACATGGTGAAATCTTGTCTCTACTAAAAATACAAAACAATTAGCTGGGTGTGGTGGCAAGCACCTGTAATCCCGGTTAGTCGGGAGGTTGAGGCAGGAGAATCACTTGGAGCCAGGAAGCAGAGGTTGCAGTGAGCCGAGATCGTGCCAGCCTGGGCGACAGAGCAAGACTCCATCTCAAAAAAAAAAAAAAAAAAAATTCATTTAATTAAAATGAGAAAAGGAACATTCCTAATTAAACTCCATGACTAACACTGTGTTTGTCCATGGATTTTTGTGAAAGAAATTGCTTTTCAAATCTAACTTTCCCAGAGTTATCTAGGATAATTCATATTTTAAAAACAAACAGAAAAACAAAACAAGCACAAAGTAGTAAGGACAACTTTCTCACCCCTCTCCTGCAATGTGTATCTGTTTGACAGAGATTTGCATGAACAAGCACAAACTCTTCTTTTTGTGTTTATGCCAAAAGAACTTTGGACATGCAAAGAGAAAAGGACAAGGACCAAAGAAGTGCCTTTCAACACTACTAGAAGAATCAAGTTACAGGTCAATTTGTCACATGTGGGAAGTAATCACTGTCACTCCTTATTCAGAACACTGGAAGTAGCTGAAGTCAATGCTTCAACACAGTAACACAAGGTGGCCAACAAACTCATGTAAAACACCACATGTCACTAGTCACAGCATCTGATTACAAACAATCCCTACAGGCCCATATGGGAGTATGTCGAGAGTATGTCAAGTTTACTGGAAAGTGTTAGGACACAGCATGCGCACTTACCTTACCAGTGCGTCTGGTTTGCTTAGCTGGTTATTAGGAATACAGTTTTCCATTAAGTCCTTGTGTGTACTTGGGCTCTTGCTAGTGCATTTCTGCTTCTTCTCATTTTTACTAGATGAGGAAGGAATGCTCCCATTTGTGGCGCTATGACTTCGAGGTGAGGAGTTCACAACTCCACTGGCATTTTTGTAATTTTTTGAGGAAGCAGTGCATGAGTCCTCTTTCAAGAGATTTTCTGTACTTCCCACAAGATCATTATTTAATCTTTTACTATTGATATGGTTTTCCATATACTCAATCTCTTGTATTTTAGAGTCTACAGGTTGTAGAATATTGTTGTTATTTATTCCAAGGTTGTGTTTTTTGGCATCCTTGTCCTTTTCTTTTCCTTTTTCTCGGTATTCTATCTCTGGCAAAGTTGTGGAGAGTTTTTTGTTGGCTGGGATACCTCCGTTGTGGTGTATAAGGATCGAAGAATCCATATCAGGTAATCCTTTGGCTGCTACAATACCAAAAACAAACCAACAAACAAAAAGCCCACACCGGAATATTTAGTTTTTTAACAACACAGATTAATTCAACAAACTATTATCTACACTTAAGAAATTCACGTTAGTTTGCACACTCATTTAGAAGTAATAACCACAGTACATTACGCTAATCAAGAAGCAAATCCTCATAATTTACTGTAAGATGTAGGAAAAAAACAGAAGAAAATCCAAATACATTTAAGAAACTCCACATTTAGAAAATCACCATCATTTATGAAAATGATGGCCACTAAAGGTCTAGTCTTGAAAACAAGATCAGGGTTTTATAATTAGGTCACACTTTGTGTATTAGTCAAATCAAATTCGCCTATCACTGAGGTGAGAGGACAAAGGTAGATCCTAAGAAGTCATATTTTTTAAGTCCTGGAGTAAATGAATAATAACTATATAATAATGCTATATAACTATATAATAATAACTATATAATAATAATGCTAATAACTTTACTGAAAAGAAAGAGGTTAAACGAAACAAAAGAAGAGGAATAATTTTAGGATACAGGACATCTATCCTTTTTCTGGACTCTAGTGTTGAGGTAATAAGGAAGTCTGTATCCTTTACCAGACCATTCAGAAAGAATTTTGTGTATCGGGTCTACACATTCCAATTTATTAAAATCTACTTGAAGAGATATTTTTGTACCACATCAGACAAAAAGATAATTTTGAAATATATAAAAACATGACCTCAAACTTTCAACTCTCAAACCAATGGAAACCAGTTACTGCCAATTATCTATTTCTATTGGTCAAATGCCCATGAGAGAGATTCCATTAGAAATGGTTCAATTTAAAATCTGCATTACATTATACGAAGCATTTAGAATACGACCTATCCATCTTGGCTCTATTCAGAAGACATCTGGCTTCTAAAGTTCAATTCTACATGTCTATATCTCCATTGTGCTTATACTTTGGTTCTTGACTTGCTTCAATTACCAATTCACATAGTTCCATACTATTTTGTTGCTGAGAATATATATTTTAAAATATATAAAACAGGCTGGGCATAATGGCTCATGCCTGTAATCCCTGTACTTTAGGAGGTAGAGGTGGGAAGACTGTTTGAGATCAGGAGTTCGAGACCAGACTGAACAACACAATGAGACCTCATCTCTACAAAAAAATAATTTTAAAAAATTAGCCAGGCATAGTGGCATGTGCTTATGGTAGCAGCTGCTCAGGAGGCTGAGGAGGGAGCATTACTTTGCTCCCAGGAGTTTGAGGCTGCAGTGTGCCGTAACTGTTACCGCTGCACTCTGGCTTAGGCAACAGAGTGAGACCCTCCCTGTCTCAAAAAACTAAATTAAAAAAAAAGTATCAGAATTAAAATATTAAAAAGATATAAATATATTTTAAAATAATAAAATAAACATATTTAAATACATAGTCTTCAGACAGTATGCAAAAAACTTCATTCACAATCTGTATTTCATTGACCAAACAAAACAATGACCATGAGAAGAAACACCATTAGACAGAAAAAACCAAAATCCTCGCTACTTTTCCAGAAAAGAAAATTCTACCAAGAGACAAAATAATGACTAGCCTATTAAGCCAACAGCTTTAGGGTAAAGACCTACCTTCCTCGGCCTCTTTTTCTTGCTTTTGTAGCATCTGTTGCTCTGGAGGGAGAGCTTGTTGAAGAAGTTGCATGTAAAACTCATTCTCTTTTTGTACTTCTTTTTGCTTCCTTAACCGCATTTTGTAGCTTACGTAACTTTTGAAGCCAAAGCCCAAAGTTACCACAGGGTACCCAATACTAGAAAGAAGACAATCCAGCCAGTAATTGCAGGTTTAAAATGAACCACGTGTATCTCAAGTACATGAGAATACCTATGGCTTAAAATTTAAAGATAAATTCTAATTGATGATGGTAGTTGAGAATAGCATTCACTAGACACACAAATAAATGTAATGTCCACTGTGGAAATCAGAAGCAACTGGCACACAGAACAAAATCCCCAGAACAACAGGACTGCTAGACCATAAGAGGACACTTTCCATTAGACTTTGGCATTCTTCAAATTAATTCAAGGAGTCACCACAGTTGACTGTCAGATACAGTGGCTAAAGCCTTTGAAGAAATACTGAAGAACTACCTTATGCATTAGAACTTAGGTGTACCCTTATCTGTACCCTTTTTTTTTGAAATGGAGTCTTGCTCTGTTGTCCAGGCTGGAGTACAGTGGTGCGATCTTGGCTCACTGCAACCTCCGCCTCCCAGGTTCAAGTGATTCTCCTGCCTCAGCCTCCCGAGTAGCTGGGACTATAGGCCTGCACCACCATGCCCAGCTAATTTTTGTGTTTTTAGTAGAAACAGGGTTTCACCATGTTGGCCAGGATGGTCTCGATCTCTCAACCTAGTGATCCATCCACCTTGGCCTGCCAAAGTGCTGGGATTACAGGTGTGAGCCACCACGCCTTGCCTGTATGCTTTTGAAAACTAAAAGGGTAGAGACTTTATGGGTAGCCAAAAGTAAACGTAAGTGTTAAAAAAAAAAAATCACAAGAAATCATTTGATTTTTAATACTAGAAGGCTGGGTCAAATTCAGGTGACTACTTTAACTTAATCTTCTTGCTGCCTGAGGGGTACTGCCACCAGCTATTTCTTGAAAACTGGTTCATAAACACTCTGTCATATATAAATTCTGTCATACATAAATTCAAGAATCATTTAAATAAGTATCTGATATCAGTGCCAACATTTGATTTGTATCACCAAATTCAACCAGCTGTACTTAGAACTCTAATCTCTGGGATAGAAAGTTAAATATTTTCATTGAACTTATCAGCTTGCCTAACAACATTTCAAAGCCTCTGCAAACACTGTCAAGCCTGTATAGGTTTCACTAACATGAAAATGTATCAATTTATAATTAGTCTAAATGTGGTCTCACTATAAACTTACGGTGACATGTTTTATTGACCAAGTTCATTTAATTTGTTTGTAAAAAGACTAAAAATACTAGAAACAGTATTTTTTTTTTTTTTTTTTTTTTTTTTTTGAGACGGAGTCTCGCGCTGTCGCCCAGGCTGGAGTGCAGTGGCCGGATCTCAGCTCACTGCAAGCTCCGCCTCTCGGGTTTACACCATTCTCCTGCCTCAGCCTCCCAAGTAGCTGGGACTACAGGCGCCCGCCAACTCGCCCGGCTAGTTTTTTGTATTTTTTAGTAGAGACGGGGTTTCGCCGTGTTAGCTAGGTTGGTCTCGATCTCCTGACCTCGCGATCCACCCGTCTCGGCCTCCCAAAGTGCTGGGATTACAGGCTTGAGCCACCGCGCCCGGCCAGAAACAGTATTTTTTTAGTTGATTACTGTTTATTTTGGTTTCTGCCATAAATATTAGTAAAAATTGGTGTGTTTAGGAGAAACATACATTAGGTGATAAGTTCCACAACAGATATAAATAAGAATCAAGCTCATTTTTTCAAAAATGCTTCATGGTTAAGATGAATAATTAATAATATCTTAATATTCATTAGCATGTTATAAAAAGAAATAATATTCATTCAAAAATTATTAATAATATTATCTTACTTTTATAAATAGGCTAAGGAAATTCTAAATTATTTTAAGTTTCATGAAATAGCCATATATTTCATCAAGACCTTCTGGAATCTTTACCTGATTATAATAAACATAGCTAACATTCATCAGACACCTATGTGCTTGGCATTAGGTTGAATACTTTAGATGTATCACTTCAGTTCCTTTTTCCCATGATCCAGAGAGGCAGGTAAGAAAACCATGGCTTAGAGGCAATGAGACACACAAGGCAACACAGCTGTCAGGGGACAGAGCTGGGATTCACTCATCTGCTCTTTCCAACCATGCTGTACCGCTTTCTGGGTCCATGTAAACTTTCTAAGAATAAATTTACAGTTGAACTTAATATTCTACAGTGAAATGAATTATAGATAAAGAATATAATACTGGCTGGGTGCGGTGGCTCACGCCTATAATCCCAGCACTTTGGGAGGCCGAGGCAGGTGGATTACTTGAGGTCAGGAGTTCGAGACCAGCCTGGCCAATACGATGAAACCCTGTCTCTACTAAAAATACAAAAATTAGCCAGGCATGGTGGCACATGCCTGTAATCCCAGCTACTTGGGAGGCTGAGGCAGGAAAATCGCTTGAAGCCAGGAGGCAGAGGTTGCATAACCAAGATCATGCCACTGCATTCCAGCCTGGGTGACAGAGTGGGACTCCATCTAAAAAAATATATATATATACGTATATATGTATATATATATATACATACACACATACACACACATATATACACACACAAACAATTTATGTAATACTTACCAGTGAGCAGCAAATGGACGACAAAGGTCTACATGAAAGTTTTTGAGATCTTTAAATCTAATGGCTGCTTCAATATAAACAAAGAGGATCCAGAGAGACACTGTAGGCAAACACACTCCCCTTTCTGTGGGAAAGCAGCATAGAGGCAAGCATGAATGAATGATATAGTAACTAACAGATGGATTGTTTGGGAGACTAATTCAACGATAGTAACTGTCATTAAGATCTTCACCTAAACTAAATTAAAAGGCAAACTGATCCAAACTGAAAGCTTTTATATGACAAGTGATTCCACAGAATCACTGACAAAAATAAAAGACAAACATCCTGGCAAAAAATATTTACAATGTATGTAAAACAAAGGATTCATAGCCCTGACATACAAAGAGCTCCCATAAATCAATAAAAGGTAACTGAAGAAAATAATTTACAAGTCGCAAAAGAAGAACTATAGATGGCTAAAAAACATACAAAAAGATGTTAACTACTGATCAGAGAAACACAAATTAAAACAATCAGATTCCATTTTCTTAACTATTAGATAAAATTTTTAAAGACAGATAATAGCACAGGGAGGGTATGGGGAAAGGTTCATTTTCATACTTGGCAATAATATAAATTGGGGCAACTATTTTAGATGGCAATTTGGCATTTAAATTTAAATACTTGCAGCTTTCCTTTACCCAGAAATTCCACTTCTTTTTTTATTTTTTATTTTTTTTTGAGACTGAGTCTCGCTCTGTCGCCCAGGCTGGAGGGCAGTGGTGCGATCTCAGCTCACTGTAAGCTCCGCTTCTTGGGTTCAAGCAATTCTCCTGTCTCAACCTCATGAATAGCTGGGACTACAGGCGCCCGCCACTACGACCGGCTAATTTTTTGTATTTTTAGTAGAGAGGGGGTTTCACCGTGTTAGCCAGGATGGTCTTGATCTGCTGACCTTGTGATCTGCCTGCCTTGGCCTCCCAAAGTGCTGGGATTACAGGTGTGAGCCACTACACCCGGCCCAAAAATTCCACTTGTAAGAATCTACCCTATAGAAACATAAAAGAGCCTAGAGATAAATATATAAAAAATATTCACTGGGCTGGGTGTGGTGGTTCACGCCTTTAATCCCAGCACTTTGGGAGGCCCAGGAGGGCGGATCACCTGAGGTTGGGAGTTGAAGACCAGCCTGGCCAACATGGCAAAACCCTGTTTCTACTAAAAATACAAAAATTAGCCAGGCATGGTGGTAGGTGCCTGTAATCCCAGCTACTTGGGAGGCTAAGGCAGGAGAATCGCTTGAACCTGGGAGGCAGACGTTACAGTGAGCCGAGATTGCACCACTGCACTCTAGCCTGGGCAACAAGAGCAAAATTCCGTCTCAAATTAATTAATTAATTAATTAATTAATTAATTCACTGTAGCGCCAGGCATGGTGGCTCATGCTTGTAATCCCAGCACTTTGGGAGGCCGAGGTGGGCGGATCACGAGGTCAGGAGTTCAAGACCAGCCTAACATGGTGAAACCCTATCTCTACTAAAATATAAAAATTAGCTGGGCATGGTGGCGCACACCTGTAATTCCAGTTACTCAGGAGGCTGAGGCAGAGGATTTGCTTGAACCCAGGAGGTGGAGGTTGCAGTGAGCTGAGATTGCGCCATTGCACTCCAGCCTGGGCAACAGCGCGAGACTTCGCCTCAAAAAAAAATAAAAATAAAAATTCACCATAACATTATTTGCAAAAGCAAAAATTTAGAATTTAAATGTTCATCAAGAGGAAACGTTATGATAAATCTATACAATGAAATATGTTGAAGGTTTCCTAAAGAATGAGGAAGATCTGCACTGTCACGAAATGACATAAAAAAAATAAAACCGGCCCGGCGCAGTGGCTCAAGCCTGTAATCCCAGCACTCTGCGAGGCCGAGATGGGCAGATCACGAGGTCAGGAGATCGAGACCATCGTGGCTAACACAGTGAAACCCTGTCTCTACTAAAAAAATACAAAAAACTAGCCAGGTGAGGTGGCGGGCACCTGTAGTCCCAGCTACTCGGGAGGCTGAGGCAGGAGAATGGCATGAACCCGGGAGGCGGAGCTTGCAGTGAGCTGAGATCCGGCCACTGCACTCCAGCCTGGGCGACAGAGCAAGACTCCGTCTCAAAAATAAATAAATAAAATAAAAAATAAAATAAAATCTGTAAGTAAGAACAAGTTGTAGGACAAAGAAATGTTTCTGACACTTAAGTACTGTTCAAAAAAATTTTTTCTAAAGCACAAACTCATATTCCTTTTGTAATTAAAAACAATTTTCATGGGAGGAAAAAGCAACTTGCAACAAAATAAGGTGCAAATAAAGGCAAATGTCCATTGGCTTTTAGAATCAAAATCTGCAGGGTAGGTCCATCTATATCAGGACATGACTAATGATGGGGTATTTATGAATGTGGACTACATGGGCATGAGTGGGAAAAAATCAGTGACTTTTTGCTAAGGATCTTTGGAAACTAAAGAAAAATCATAGTATCTTGAAACTAGGAAGATTATTTTGTCTAACCTCCTCATTTTGTTGAAGAGTAAACCCCAGAGTCTAAACAAACTGGGCCCAAGTTCAGAGACAGTACTAAATCTGCTTCTGAGGAGAACCTCCCTTAGTCCTAGTCCTAGTACCTGAGTGAAGTTGACACTGGATGCTCTGTGAAGCCAGCTAATGGTCTCAACCATTCTTAAGAATTTAACACAACAAAAACAGATATTTTATTTTTTTCCTTTTCTTTTTCTTTTTTTTTTAGACAGTCACAGTCTGGCTCTGTTGCCCAGGCTGGAGTGTAGTGGCACAATCTCACTTCACTGCAACCTCCATCTCCCGGATTCAAGCGATTTTCCTGCCTCAGCCTCCTGAGCAGCTGAGATTACAGGCACATGCCACCATGTCCGGCTAATTTTTGTATTTTTAGTAGAGACGAGTTTCGCCATTTTGGCTAGGTTGGTTTTGAACTCCTGAACTCAAATGATCCATCCGCCTTGGCCTCCCAAAGTGCTGGGACTGTAGGTGTGAGTCACCGTGCCCAGCCCAAAAATAGGTATTTTCACAATGTAGGAGGAAAAACAGGAACACACAGGACAATGCATTTTCAAAATCATTTCAAAATGCATTTTCAAATATTTATCTGCCCTATTCTCTATATTAATTTATAAGGTTAAAAAAACACAATAAGCACATTACAGAAGAAATAGAAAAATTAGACAAAATACCTGTATTCTACATCTATGAAATAAACAAAATCACACTGAAAGCCTTTTTGAGCAAGTATAATAATCATATTGTACATAGTTTTATATCCTGTTTTTTTCCCCTCTTAACCACCAGGAAAAAAGCTTATGCTACAATATTATTCTTTGTACTCATACATAATTTCATCAACCATTCCTAATATTGTCAGGAAATAATTTTAAATTTTAACAACTGTAAGAAAAACTACCCCAAGTTATAGAAATTACACTCATCTTTGTCAGCCCAATAAGAGCAGTTTTTTGTTTCGTTTGTTTAAGCACTAGTCATCCCAAATTAAAACATATTTCATAACTTAGCTATTCCAATATTCATTTCTGAGCCTAGGGCTAAAGAGGGGCCAGTAGTATTTTATGACTTTAGCTACACTGCTGCCCTGTGGGTCACCCACTGAACCAGTTCCCAATAGGTTCTATTAATAGTTATACGGTTAGTTTTTTCTCCACTACTAAGATATTACTAAAGAAATTTAAGAAATCGCCACAGCTCATCAGAGTCACAGAATATTTGAGGTGGAAGGTTCTTTAGCCATTATTTAGATTACTCCACCTTTATATAACAGAGAAGTTGAGACCTAGGGAGAGTGACAAGTGTAAAAGGCAGCTCACTCGAAACTGAGGCCCAGGATAAGGAAATACAAATTAAAAACTGGTGGGAAGAAAAATCACTTTAATTAGAGGAAAGCAGACTAAGGAACCTTCATAGTAGCTTATAAATCAAGTCAGATATGAAAGAGTGTAAAACATGGAGAAAAGCATGCTCATTCATAGCAGATACTTTAAAAAACAGAGCTCAATTGTGTTTTCTACATGGGCCAACATCATCATCTTAGCAGTTCTGAGAAGAGAATGAATGTTGGTCCAGACAGCTTTTATTATTTGGTGCTCCCTCTCTTGTCAAAATCCTAAAGGTTGTAGCTGGGCCCAAGAATCAAGTTTCATGCAGCTTTGCAGACAAGTTTGATTCTGAGAGCCAATCCTCAAATCCTAGTGCATACCAAACTCTGGCTTTCACAGTGGGCTGAGGCTGTCAAAGTATCTCATCTGATCTTAGTTTGAAGTAATGGAAGTACAGCTCTAAGAAGTAAGGAGCTCTACTCTAGTTGGAATACACCTGCAACAGTGTAGAGAACCACTGAGGTAGGCAGACTAGGAGAGTAAGAGTGCTTAAAATAATAAGGAAAAGCTGATGAAACCAGAGGTGTTCTTGCCTACAGAAAAGACTTAAGAGGTTATGACAGTGTCTTTAAATCTCTAAAGAAATGTTAACATGGAAGGGAGATCACATTCATTCAGTGTGGCTCTAATGCAGAGGTTCAATGTTTGGGATTGAGGGGATGGTCTGGTAGGTCCCTTAATATTTTTTGTTTTGTTTCTTCTGTGTCTTTTGAGATGGAGTCTCACTCTGTCACCCAGGCTGGAGTGCAGTGGTGCGATCTTGGCTAAGTGCCACCTCTGCCTCCCAGGTTCAAGCGATTCTCCTGCCTCAGCCTCCTAAGTAGCTGGGATTACAAGCATGCGCCACCACACGCAGCTAATTTTTGTATTTTTAGTAGAGACAGGCTTTCGCCATGTTGGCCACGTTGGTCTCAAACTCCTGCCCTCAGGTGATCTGCCCACCTCAGCCTCCCAAAATGCTGGGATTACAGGCGTGAGCCACTGCGCCTGTCCCCCTTGACATTTTAAGGAAAAGTTTTACACATTTCCTTGTACTTTTCTGGGAAAACCTCTTTAGATCCTCTAAGAAATCAGCAAGCTGTGGCTTAGTCCTGATACTTAGGAGGCTGAGGTGGGAGGATCATTTGAGCCCAGGAGTTCAAGTCCAGCCTGGGCAACATAGTGAGACCCCATCTTAAAAAAAATACATAAATAGAAATTTTAAAAAAGGAATCAACAAGCCCAAAAACAGTTAAGATATACTGGGTCAAAACATAAGGAAGAAAATTCTGGCTAATATGAGGAAGAACTTTATTTTATACCTCCCAAAAACAGAGTAGGGTACCAGGAATGGTAGGTAAGTTCCTTGTTACTGTAGGTTTTCCATGACAGGTAAAACCACCATGTGCCAGGGATGCTGTGGGGATTCTTGTGCCAAATTAAGGGTTCATCTAAATGACATTCCTTTCAATGATGAAATTCCATGAACATTTTTTTCTTTTTTGGCACATGGCTATCTTCAAGTATACCTAGACAGAAGTCACTCCAACTATTTTTTTAAAAAAAGATATATTCAGAGTGAGAGTTGGTACCTGCAATGTCTGTAACTGAAATATCAAATCATAACAACTTAAAGTTTTGATTCAAATAATGAAAAAGATATATATATTTGAAGGTATATTATAATCTATTAAGAAAACTTTAAAATGTCCACATTAAACTGAACTCTAAATAATGTATCCAAAGAAATAACCACATTAAAAAATTTGAATCTAAAATTTCTATCCATCTAAGCAATCATTAAGACTTACCTGTGTGCCATACGTACTGAACCCATACATATGTGCTGGCAGCAAAAAAAAGCCACTGTATGGGGATGAACAGCAGGCATATTATATTTGACGTAAATGCTACACAAACAAAAAATACTGAGAAGGCCTAAAGGGAAAAAGAAAACAAAATAAAAGACACATCTTAGAACTTGTTATTTTCAACCACGTGTTGTTAAATGTATGTTGGACAAAATTATTGAAACTGCTAAAAGATAACTTGGTAACTATAGAGCAAATTCACAAAAGGAGATTTTAAACATTTAAAATCAACCATATAAAAAGTAGCGGTGGCCAGGTGCGACGGCTCACGCCTGTAATCCCAGCACTTTGGGAGGCAGAGGTGGGCGGATTACGAGGTCAGGCAATTGAGACCATCTTGGCTAACACAATGAAACCCCATCTCTACTAAAAATACAAAACTTTAGCCGGGCGAGGTGGCAGGCGCCTGTAGTCCCAGCTACTCGGGAGGCTGAGACAGGAGAATGGTGTGAACCCGGGAGGCGGAGCTTGCAGTGAGCTTGCGTGTTGCACACTCCAGCCTGGGCGACAGAGTGAGACTCCGTCTCAAAAAAAATAAAATAAAAAAGTACTGGTTACTTTAACATTAAAGAATACTACTACTTTATGGTCCTCAAATCATGAAAAAGAACTGGATCAGAATGAACTGAGGTAAGCCCACAGTGAATTCGTTTGGATTCCAAATAAATGTGGGTTACCTAAAAGAACTGGAATTTTTTTTGTTTGTTTTGGAGATGGAGTCTCACTCTGTCACCCCAGTTGGAGTGCGGTGGTGCGATCTTGGCTCTCTGCAACTTCCACCTCCCGGGTTCAAGCGATTCTCCTGCCTCAGCCTCCTGAGTAGCTGTGACTATAGGCATGTGCCACCAGGCCCAACTAATTTTTTGTAATTTTAGTAGAGATGGGGTTTCACCATGCCAGTCAGGATGGTCTCAATCTCCTGACCTTGTGATCCGCCCGCCTTGGCCTCCCAAAGTGCTGGGATTACAGGCGTGAACCACCAGGTCCAGCCCTGAAAAAACTAGAATTTTAATACAGAAAAGTCTTCTCTCTCCTCACAAACCATTCCTAAAGAGCTTCATTCTTAAAAGACAGGCTTTCTGGAGCACAGATGAACCATAATATTAGTAAGACATATACTGATGCTATTAGGTCGGTGCAAAAGTAATTGGGGCAAAAGTAATTGCACCAACTTAATAATAATTTTAATAATGTAGTTTTCCTCTGGACACCACAATCACCAATAGAACATGAGCCGAAACCATCTTTTTAAAGCATGGATTTGCTCTGACCAAAGCACCAGGCCTGGGTGGGAGAGTTATAGTTTTAAGATGTGGCTATAGAACACAACAGAATTAACACATTAATCAAGGGAACAAGCCCAGGCCTATGTTTGCTCCAATCTAGCAGCTGTCTAAATGTGGTTTGGGGATTTCTGGGGTATCTTTGAGATCCCTCCAAAGGCTCTTTGAGGTTAAAACTATTTTCATAACAATACTAAGATGTTATCTGCCTTTTTTACACTCACTCATGCATATGGTGGAATTTTCTGTAAGTTACATGACATGTGATACAGTAACAGACCGACTTCAGAAGCAGATATGAGAATGTAGGTGTCTTCCATTGAGCTAGATATTAGAGATTTACAAAAATAGAGCCACTGTTCTATATTGTTTGTTTTAGAAAATATAGCTATTTTTCACTTAAAAATGTAATTTCTATTAACATGTAATGGGCCTATTATGTTTAAGTGAGTTAATAAGTATGTATTTTAAATTTTTCTCAGTTTTAACTTATAATACAGTAAATCTGGACAGATATAACCCACATTAACAAAGGCTCTCTGGAGTCCTCAATAGTTTTTAAGAGTGAAAAGGGGCCCTGAGACCAAAACGTTTGAAACACTACTCTAACTCAAATCCAATCACTAACCTAGCAACAGGGAACCCACAAACACTTCAAAGCAGGACTGAGCAATCTTTTTTTTTTTTTTTAAAGGTAGGAACGGCCTTTATTGGTTGCAACGGGAAATGGAAGGGGAAGGGATGCCATCCCCAGACTAGGTTGCCACCCTCCAAAAGCCTGAGTAATTATTGCTTCCTCCACTGTTCTGTTTCACTGGAATGGGACAGGAGGAAAAAATGTAACTATTTGATCAATGGGTTTAGACAAAATAGTTTAGAGGTCAATTTCAGTTAACGGACCCTATAAGCTAATCCTAACATAGTCACCTGACTATTGCTAATAACATCTATTTTAAACAGCTGAACGGTCCCCACACACGGAAAACGTGTATTAGTAAACATACCAGTCCCTGGTATCTGAAGGAATCATAGACGCTTCTGATGAAAAGCCAGAATGGCCACAGGTATTCAAATCTGAACTCCAGGACAAAATCGGCTAGGAGGACAAGTGCCCACACCACCAGGAATTTCAGGTATAAAAATGTACTGCAAAATATAAAAATAACGAATTAATTTAAGGTCATTTGTGAATAACTAGAAATAGAAAATTCACTGTTTCTGTTTAAAAACGACAAAAAAATACCTCCATATATCTTGAAAACAATGGAGATAAAGCACAAAAAAGAGATGCTGCCATGGCCTATCCGCATTTTAAATGCTCTCTGGTGTTCATTCTCAGACTCAAAACTATCAAGATAAGATGATCGCCAAAAATGCTTAATTCCACTTAAGATGGAAAAAAAACATTTAAATCCCACCACTATTTTAAAAATGTGCTAAGTGTCTGACTTCAAAATACTGCAACACTCTCAAAATTACAGCTTTCAAGCTGTTCTTCATTAGAAGAAAATGTCACAGTTGAAAGGATTCAAATTTGCTGTTTCCCCACCCCTCTACATCTGTTCGAAGAGTCTTTGAAATTCTTGATGCACATCCTTACATGCTTAAAGAATTCTGTCTTTTTTTCCCTTTTTTCCGCTTGCCTCTGTATATAGTATTCATCTGCATTAACCAAACAAAAACCAAATGACTTCCCCAAATAGAAACAAACTTAGGGAGCAGATGCTAAATCACTACCAAGGGCTGCGAAAGCACAAAAACGTACATTAAAAAAAAAACCCTTAAACATCTAAGCCATGCTCCAGTTGATATGTAAATATGTGTTCCCAGTTCCCTCTGGACTTGTGTTAAACAGAAATACTCAGACAAGCCAGTTAGGACACATATGTAACCACTGCAGTCGATCAAACAAGGTAAGGACACAGAAAAAAATATTATTTTTCATATACTCCATAGGTCAATTTTCCAGTTCATTAGTTGCATAATGGACAACAGAAGTCTTTAGATTCTACTTGTTAACAAGCCTCTATTTCTGTGCTCCTAATCCTGCCAATTCTGGAGGTCAAATTTAGGTATTAAAAAATATTTTCCACAATATACAAATTGGAAATACCTAAAATTCACTTTCACTTGGGACAAATACAAACATTCCAATACTGATGTGATCAAGTTAGTCATTTAAAAAAACAACAAAATTGAGATTTTTAATAAATAATTTTGAAATATATTCCAATAAGATACAAAAGACATACTTGGAGAAAAAAAACAAAAACAAAGGCAAGAACTTAAAGTAAAATAAAAAAAAAGAAAAGGAAAAAAAGAAAAAAGGGGAAAAAAAAGCAGGAATCCAGCATTGAGGATTTATTTTGTGCCCTTTGAAGCCATTCAGGTAAGAGATGTCAAGAACAGAAACATTTGACCCTCAATGATACAGTATTCACAGTGATACATAATTTGTCATCTAGGGTAGATTTCTAATATTTATCCTTAGAACTTATTTAGGTTTGATAGTAAGTTTCTACTAAGAGGTTTGCTGTAAAGGAACCTGAAGCAAATCACAAAAGAGTGCAATCTTTTTTTTTTGAGACAGGGTCTTGCGCTGTCTCCCAGGATGAAGCGCAGTGGCAAGATCATAGCTCACAGCAGCCTCAATCTCCTGGGCTCAAGTAATCCTTCTACCTCAGCTTCCCAAGTAGGTGGTAATATAGGCATGTGCCACATTTGGCTATTTTTTTTTTTAAATGTTTTATAGAGATGGGGTCTCACCATGTTACCCAGGCTGGTCTCAAACTCCTGGGCTCCACCTGCCTCGCCCTCCCAAAGTGTTGGGATTTCAGGTATGCGTCTGGCCAGAACACAGTCTTGAATCCTAAGTCCCACCTTTTAGTTTCATTTCACTAGAGTTCTGCTGGCCTGATGAAGACAGAGCCCTTGTAATTCTCACTCATTAAATCCATAACTGACCTAGTGGAGAGCAATGCACATTGTATTCTAGAACAAATGAGGGCCAGGCACAGTGGCTTATACCTGTAATCCCAACACTTTGGGTGGCCAAGATGGGAGGGTTGCTTGTGTCCAGGAGTTCAAGACCAGCCTGGGCAACATAGTGAGACCCCATCTGTACAAAAAAATTAAAAATTAGCCAGGTGTGGTGGCACACACTTGTAGTCCCAGCTACTCAGGAGGCTGAGGTAGAAGAATTGTTTGAACCTGGGAGGTCCATGCTGCTGTGAGCCATAACTGTGCCACTGCACTCCAGCCTGGGTGACAGAGCAAGACCCTGTCTCAAAACAAAAACAAAAACAAACAAAAAACACAACTGATTCATGCAGGTATTTGGGAGCACAAATCTAGTTTGAAACTAGATTTCCAAGGTGCTTGACTTTAAGAGGTTTTTTCCTTGTGTCTAGAACTGTTTCTACATCTTGAAAAAGGAGTAACAGCCTCTCCACCATGGTTTCAGAGTATTTTTTTAAAAACGGCATAGCTAGAAGCAGTGGCATGCACCTGTAGTCCCAGCTATTTGGGAGGCTGAGGTAGGAGGATCATTTGAGCCCAGGTGTTCAAGTCTAGCCTGGTCAACAAATGAGACCCCATCTCTTTCTTTTTCTTGAGACTGAGTTTCACCCAGGCTGGAGTGCGGTGGCGTGATCTCAGCTCACTGCAACCTCCACTTCCCGGATTTGAGCAATCCTCCTGCCTCAGCCTCCCAAGTAGCTGAGACTACAGGTGCACACCACCACACCATGCCCAGCTAATTTTTGTATTTTTTTAGTAGAGACGTGTTTTCACCATGTTGGCCAGGCTGGTCTCAAACTCCTGACCTCAAGTGATCTGCCCACCTTGGCCTCCCAAAGTGCTGGGATTATAGGCATGAGCCACTGTGCCTGGCCAAGAACCCATCTCTTAAAAAAAAAAAAAAAAAAAAAAAGGCATGGAAATATAGTCATTTTCCTGATTAATCCTTTTCCCTACGGAGCTATCTCTGGAATGTAGCTGAATGAGACATGAAGGGTACCCCATCAGGTCTAGCCCTTACCATTCCCAAAGCAGAGAAGAAATTGCTTTCTGCCCAAAATGCCCAATTGCTTTCTGCCCAAAATGCCCAATTGCTTTCTGCCCAAAATGCCCCCAAGGCATGGCAGGATCCCAGTCACATCCCAGTCAGATCCTGCCATGGCAACATTCCACTTCACTATTTAGATAGCATTATCCAAAGAATGGCAGCATGTTGAACATGTACTTTTTAATAATTCAATCATTTAAAACTAAGGCAGTTCAAAAATTACCATCTTTGTTAGTGACTGTTCTTTTTCAATTGCATAACTTTAAGGCAGGGTTCCTTTTGATACATTTCTTTTCAAACAACTGCTTTCATACTTTTGATGTTCCTTGACACCCAGTTCTTACTGAGTCATGGTTTAGAAATACAGATATCTAATAAAACTTGATCTTTTACAAACATATGCCATACCCTCAACTTTCCTCTGGCTCTCATTTCAGGCAGGCCTGCCTCTAAAATCAAGAGATAACCTAATTAACAAAGCTGACTTTCTCTAAGACTAATCTTGAATTCTATTGAGTCATTTCAGTCTTAGAGGTTTTGGAAGTTTAAGACAGCTGCCTGATTCAGTATTCACTTAGCCCTCTCCATCAGTAAATCATGCCTCTCATCCTTCTGTAGGTACATGTACAGAAGTTAAAAGACAAGTAATCTAAAATGACCGCTCATCACAGTAAAAGCCCTAATTCCTCTCCTTTCATATTCTGAAGGTCATAAGATTTTTACCAAATCTAAAGAGATGATATTCCAAAGGATGAGAAAATCAGACAGGGATTTAAGCTATCATGGCATTCTAAAACATTGCTTTTAAACCATGAAGAAAATATTATTAAATATAAAATACTTTTATATACCGTTCATTATATGACTCATGGCTAATTTGATGTTACCTTGATTCTCTGATTCAAATAAATTTGCTAGTAACTATACTGTATCTTAAACAAAATTTTAAAGCATAACTGCAACAAAAAGATATTTTCCAAAATAATATATTGAAACAAGGGCAAATGAATAACATCTTCTGAGGGTCTTGTAAGCTTCTATTCTGAGTGCCAATGAAATTAAGAAGTCTTATGCAATTGTTAGGCTTAATGGTGGTGACTCTATCAAAGTGAATATTAACTATAAGATTTCCCCCCCATTCTACTCCTACCTTTGCCATTTACAACCATTTTTTACCTCAATCCATTTAGCTGTACTCTCCATCCATAGATTAATCATCTACGATTAATGAGAAGCAGTATTCAACATTCTTCTTATTCCAAGTAAAGTGCACCTTTTTTCCAGTATCTCTAGCTGCTTATCATCTAGATCATTTTCTGGAGCCCACACAATTACCAGGAGCTGGCCATCAATCCTCAGTACCTGACCTTTTCCCTAGGCAGACTAATGGCCATTTAGTTCACTTAGTGCTCACTACAGAAATGAGTCTGTGGAATATTTCACTGGCTCTGCTAGTAGCCATCCATCTCAATCCCAGCTTTTCTGTCCTCTCGGTAAAGGCAGCTGTGAGTCACCTTTTGCATTCAGTATCTGCCATGATACTTCCTAGACCAAACTGCTTTATCTTTTCTGTTATCTTTATCTTTTCTGTATCTCTCTCTACTGGACATCGACTCTAGAACATTCATTCAGCCTCTTATCTGGCTTATACTCTACCTGAAGTCTCATACTGGCCATTTGCTAATCAAAGTACTGGTCTCTGGAATAGCAGAATCGCTGTCATATATGAGCTTTTGAGAAAAGCAGAATTTCAGGACTTATTTAATCTAAGCCTGCATTTTAACCAGACCCCTCAGCTACTTGTGCATACAATCAAGTTTTAGAAGCACTGGTATATAATATAAATTTCTCATTGTCATGGAATTTCCACTCAATTACAGGATGTCTCAGAAAAAAAGACAATATCGTAATCAGATAATCAGTACTTATCACCAAACTGTTGACTGTCCTGTTAACTGGGAACATTCAAACTGTTCAGGGTTAGTTCTTCCATTTTTCTACATTTCTTTCTGAGTCAAAGCCAAGATCCCTGCCTAAGTACAATTAAAACTAAATGAAGCACTTCCAACGCTACTCATCCTTCGGCACACAGTACAAGTATCACTTCCTCACAATAAGCCGCCCTAACCCCAAAGTAAAGACTAGGACCCCACTGCATACTCACATAGCATCCTGTACTATAAGAACATTGAATCACAATGATAATTAAATAATACTTTGTGTAATTAGCTGTTCGGATGTAAAGTCCACAAGAAAAAAGGAGCTGCCCATTTTGTTCTCTGCTTTATCTCCTTAGTGCCCAGCACAGCACTCTGACTATAGGAGCTTAACTATTTTTTTTTTCCTCAAAAAATATTTTTTGAGGCCAGGGACACTGGCTCATGCGTATAATCCCAGCACTTTGGGAGGCTGAGGCAGGCGGATCACCTGAAGTCAGGAGTTTGAGACCAGCCTGGCCAACATGGTGAAACCCCGTCTCTATTAAAAATACAAAAAAAATTAGCCAGGCGGATGCCTGTAATCCCAGCTACTCTGGAGGCTGAAGCAGGAGAATCACTTGAACCCGGGAGGCAGAGGTTACAGTGAGCCGAGATCATACCACTGCACTCCAGTCTGGGCAACAAGAGCAAAACTCCGTCTCAAAAAAAAAAAAAAAAAAAAAAAAAAAGTTGAATGAATGATCTGTAATGTAGAAAAGTGTTTAGGACTGACAGTAGGACTTTTACCAAAGCACATACTTACAATGAATATAGAGGGAGAGATGACACACAGGTGACCGACTGGGAAGGTGTCTAGACAAAGCAACATCAACCAAGATAACCAATACAGCTTCTGCCTGAAGGATTACCATGAACCTGCTCCCATCTGTTCTGAATGTTCTTCACTATGAAGAAATGAATTTAATAAGCATGTTCTGGGTGCCAGACTATCACTCCACTTGGCCTACCTGCCACTGGCTCTGACGACAACAGTGGTTCTCAAAGTATCTTCTAGTACGCCACACACTAAAGAGCTATGCGAAAATGTAAAACCACACCAGTCTTCTCACGAATTTATTAATCTATTGTTACTTTTTTTTTTTTTTTTTTTTGAGACAGAGTCTCGCTCAGCAGCCCAGGCTGGAGTGCAATGGTGCCATCTCGGCTCACTGCAAGCTCCGCCTCCCAGGTTCACGCCATTCTCCTGCCTCAGCCTCCCAAGTAGCTGGGACTACAGGCGCCTGCCACCACGCCCAGCTAATTTTTTGCATTTTTAGGAGAGACGGGGTTTCACCGTGTTAGCCAGGATGGTCTCGATCCCCTAACCTCGTGATCTGCCCGCCTCGGCCTCCCAAAGTGCTGGGATTACAGGTGTGAGCCACCGCGCCCAGCCACTTTTTTTTTGAGATGGAGTCTCACTCTGTCGCCCAGGCTGGAGTGCAATGGCGCGATCTTGGCTCACTGCAACCTCTACCTCCCAGGTTCAAGTGATTCTCCCACCTCAGCCTCTTGAGTAGCTGGGATTATAGGCGCCTACCACCACGCCTGGCTAATTTTTGTATTTAGTAGAGACGGGGTTTCACCATGTTGGCCAGGCTGGTCTTGAACTCCTGACCTCAGGCGATCCACCCACCTCGGCCTCCCAAAGTGCTGGGATTAGAGGCGTGAACCACTGTGCCCGGTAATTTATTGTTACTGTTAAGTGAACTAATGTTTTAAATTTTTCTGTTTTAACTTTTCTTTTCTTCCTTCCTTTTTTTTTTCCCCCCCCAGAATTGGGATCTTCCTTTGTTGCCCAGGTTGAAGTGCAGTGGTACAATCATAGCTCACTGCAGCCTCAACCTCAACCTGGGCTCGAATGATCCTCCTACTTCAGCCTCCAGAGTAATTAGGACTATGGGCACATGCCACCATGCTTGGCTAATTTTTTGGTGTTTTTTTTTTTTTTTTTTTTTTTTTTGTAGAGATGGGATGTCGCTATGTTGCACAGGTTGGTCAGCAAAGTAAGATCCTGGGCTCAAGTAATCCTCCTACTTTGACCTCCCAAAATGTTGGGATTACAGGCATGAGCCAAGCCAGTTTTAACTTCTGATACAGTAAATATTGGTAGATATAATCCATATAAACCAAATCTCTAAGATGTTCTCAATCTTTTTTTTTTTTTTTTTTGGAGACAAAGTTTCGCTCGTTGCCCAGGCTGGAATGCAAAGGCGTGATCTCTGCTCACCACAGCCTCTGCCTCCCGGATTCAAGTGATTCTCCTGCGTCAGCCTCCCAAGTAGCTGGGATTACAGGCATGTGCCACCATGTGCCTGGCTAATTTTGCATTTTTAGTAGAGACGGGGTTTCTCCATGTTGGTCAGGCTGGTCTCGAACTCCCGACCTCAGGTGATCTACTCGTCTCGGCCTCCCAAAGTGCTGCGATTACAGGTATGAGCCACCGCGTCCCGCCTCAATCATTTTTAAGAGTGTAAAGAGATCCAGAGATAAAAAAAATTTTTGACAAGAAAAAAAACTATAGAAAGTTGTGTGTGAGCCTTAAGATAAAATAAACTGGAACCACTGCTGCATTCTGCAGGCACCTCCTTGTATACAATTCAAAAAAGGGGAGCAGGCTGAGAAGACCAATCTGTTCCATAATTCTCTCTTCTATTCTAGGCCTTCTGCATACTGCAAAGGGAACCTTTCTAGTGTCAATTATACACACACACACGTACATGTGCAGCCACTGCAATAACAAATCTAACAGTGTGAAATATGCCCTTTTTTGTTTGTTTATTTTTGTCAGACTTACACTCTGTCTCCCAGGCTGTAGCGCAGTGGTGCAATCACAACTTACTGCAACCTCCAACCTCCTGAGCTCAAGCAATCCTCCCACCTTAGCCTCCCAAGTAGCAAAGGTGACAGGCATGAGCCACCATGCCTGGCTATTTTTCCTTCTTTAAA
Organism: Rhinopithecus roxellana; assembly: GCF_007565055.1. Classification (NCBI taxonomy): domain Eukaryota; kingdom Metazoa; phylum Chordata; class Mammalia; order Primates; family Cercopithecidae; genus Rhinopithecus; species Rhinopithecus roxellana. The sequence continues at coordinate 14,438,431 of NC_044560.1, read as the reverse complement.
AATAAATAAATAAATAAATAAATAAGGTACCTTTCACTAAGGTGTAAGTACTTTGTACTATTTTTGTGACTTTTCTGTTTAAATCTAAAATTATTTCAAAATGAAAAGTTAAAAAGAAGCAACACATACTTGTTATTAAAAAGGTCATATAATGTATAATATAAAAGCCCTTAGTAGCCCTGCCCCAAGATGACTGCTGTTATATAATTCATAAATATAGTTTGTTTTTTCTATATAAACAAATGTGTTTCTTTCTTAACAAAAACAGGTTTCTGTTTGACATGTCCATTTCTTTTTTTTTAGTTTTTTATTTTATTTTATTTTTCTTGAGACAGTCTCACTCTGTTGCCCAGGCTGGAGTGCAGTGGTGTGATCTCGACTCACTGCAACCTCTGCCTCCCAGGTTCAAGCAGTTCTCCTGCCTCGGTCTCTCAAGTAGCTGGGATTACAGGCTCATGCTACCACGCCCAGCTAATTTTTGTATTTTTAGTATAGATGGGGTTTTGCCATGTTGGCCAGGCTGGTCTTGAACTCCTGACCTCGGGTGACCCACCCACCTCAACCTCCCAAAGTGGTGGGATTACATAGGCATGAGCTACGAGGCCCAGCCATGTCCACTTCTTTATATAGACATTTCCCTTATTCATTTTAGCAGCAACATAGTGTTCCACATAGAATTTACACTGTTGTGTAAATTCTGCAGTCTCCTGATTTCTCTTTCTGTACTCTTTCAACCGTGCCTTGCAGCTTTTTAGTTCTCTATTCCTCAGGGTTTTTTTCCTATAAAATGGCAATAACTACTCTGCCTATTTCACACTTGTGAGGATAAAATTAGATAATTAATATGAAAACATCTGGAAAAGTTACAAGTATGATACAAATGTAAGGTGTGATTAAGCAGATTATTACTATCAATTATATGAAGCATAATTTTGATTCCCTTATGAAATGAATTTCTAACGTTTATATAATGTTAACAGGTTTTTTTTAGAGCCTGTGAGTTGTTTTCTCTCCCTCCTATGCTTCTTCACTCCTCCCCTTCCTAAACCCCACAGACTCCACACTGTTAAAAGTATTCTTGAAACAGAAATTCTAAAACTCACCACCTGCATTAGGTTACAATATCTGTTCTTGATATCTCTGTGGTCTATACAGACCTTTATAAAAATGTTATACCACAAAACTGTGAAAATCTTTTTTAGCGATTTCCATTCTAGATTTTTTTTTTTTTCCTTTAAGTTGGGGGCTGGTTGTGGTGGCTCACACCTGTAATATCAGCACTTTGGGATTATATTAACCACCACACCCAGCCAATACTCTTTTTGACACAGAGTCTTGCTCTATTGCCCAGGCTGGAGTGTAGTAACACGATCATGGCACACTGCAGCCTCAAACTCCTGGGCTCACATGATCCTCCCGCCTCAGCCTCCCGAGTAGCTGGGACTACAAGAATGTGACACCACACCCCGCTAATTTTTTTGAATTTTAGTAGAGATGAGGTCTCTCTCTGTTACCTAGGCTAGTCTTGAACTCCTGGACTCAAGTGATCCTCTTGCCTCAGCCTCCCAAAGTGCTGGGGTTACAGCCATCACATCCGGCCAAAAATTCTTATTACATCTGAGAAAGAAGACTCAAGTCTCAGACAGTACCTCTCTTTTCTGAGACAGGAATCCTTATTTTGGACATGAACATAGTATTCATTCTCTTTAATGTTCAATCGTTCTTGCTACAAGATAGGCAACGTACTGACTTTACTACTCAGCCACTTATTTGGTTTTTAAAAGTGTTGGGTGGGTGCTGTGGCTCATGCCTATAATCCCAGCACTTTGAGAGGTCAAAGTGAATGGCTCACTTGAGCCCAGGAGTTCAAGACCAGCCTATACAACTTGGCGAGACTCCATCTATGAAAATGCAAAAAAAAAAAAAAGCCAGGCACGGTAGTACACGCCTTTGGGCCTAGCTACTCAGTCGGCTGAAGTGTGAGGACCTCTTGAACCCAGGAGATGAAGCATACAGTGAGCTGTGATCTCACTGCTGCACTCCAGCCTAGGCAACAGAATGAGACCCTGTCTCAAAAAAAAAAGTGTTTTGAAGATGAACAATGTAACAGTAAAATTAAAAAACAGAATGAGATTATTTCTAGCCACTCCTCTGTGCTGGGTGGGAAATCGGTCCTAAACAGTTCAAATGCATCAGTGATAAGAACAGATAAATAAAAGTGGACCAGTTACACCATTTTAATCACTAAATGCAAAAGCTCTGAAAAACAGAAGGTAACAAAGGAGATGGGGTGAGGCATACATTGGTTTTGGTACCACAATCCCGTGACTCAAAGTGGGCATATCATATCCTTAAAGGCAGCAGAGAAAAAAAATATAAAGTAATCAAGGTCAGTACTATGAATGTCTTCAAAGGCCAGGGATGACAAGTGCCTTGGAAGGCTGATCAGCTGAGATAATTTGATGTCAGTTAAATGCCAAATTAAAGACACAAAGCCTCAACATTCTCTAAAAGTTGATTAACTTTTTTCAAGTTCCCATTGCCAGGATGCAAGGTGAGAGGCTTTGAAAAGTCACTACTTAAGTATCTGAAGAAATTCACAGTGGAAAAAGTCTAACAGGGATGTGTGTATCTACTGTTGTATGTACCTTTCTACTTATGCAGCTTGCTGGACAGCCAACTTATTTTTCTTCTGGACTTAATTCTTGAGAAAGAGCCAAGTAAAATAATTATGCCCAAATCTAGTAAGCCTGGGAATAAAGAAATCAGTATATTTGAAGAGCACACTAAATTTTATGAAGAAAAGTAACCTAATTACAGTATTTCACTTAACTATGTCTGTGAAATTTCTACTTGCCCTCCAAACTCCACAAGATGGTAGCCTAGAAACAGATAAAACAAGGTGCACATTTATATACATAAAATCCCAAAGGGTTAACAGTATCAGTGGGGAGATCTGGGAGACATGGCCAAAGAAAAAGATTCTAAGAACATAAATGCTTACAGAACACGGACTGGGTCCATGAGATATATACAAGCATATAACCAGTAAGAAAATGAAAATAATTATTTGTTAAACCTACCATTAAGATCAGTCTCTAAATCTAGTGAAGTTCAAGAAAGGCCATGAGGAATCAATGTGAAGAAAAAGGAGACTATCACTGATCAAACAGGAAGCTTTTAAGCAAATAATGTGAAGTGAATCACATTCTCTCCTGTTCCCCTCCTCAACCCAGCAGCAATTTAAAGGGATTTTCAAAACACCTAATGAAACTAAACTGCCAAGACTGCTCAGACAGGAAGAATCATAATGAAAGTTGGAGGAAAGTGCTTTTTCATCCCAGTGCAGCCAATTTTTAAAGTGTATTTTGTGAAAACCACAAATAGAAGAGTTTACCTAACAAACACTTCACTGCACAGGTTAATGAAAACATTTCCATTTCTCCTTACCCAACACTGCTCTAAAACAATACAGAATCTGTCACTTTTGCGCCAGGTCCAGGATTGTTAAAGTTAAAGCCTACCAAGATTACCAAAATGCTTTTAGGCTATGAGGTTGCAACACAGGTATCTGGGGTTTCAGTTGCAGAACACATGTCCAATCAAGGCAGCCAAGGGTCATGACAGCCTGCAGTGACTTTAATAAGCATAGCCCAAAGGAGTCTAAAACTAGACTTAGAAAACATCATTAAGGAGGCAGAAAAAGCAGTCAAATGAAATCTCTGGAGATCAAATGTAGACAAGGGTCTGAAAAAGGAAATTGGGAAGTTGAGAAGAATGTAAAATTTAATCACTTTAAAAAGTCATTTTTGAGGAGCCCCAAGGACCAGAGAATTTTTCTCTGAAATAAAAATGGGAAATAATAACATGCATACCAGTGCTGAGTTCTTAGTCCTAGATTTAAGGCATTAAGCTGCAAAAATATGACAGTCAGGTACAATACTGCACTGCCTAAGCTTCACACAGCACTACAAGCAGAATCCAGTACACGAAGACAGGAAGCAGTCTTAAATACACAGTGAAGGGGTACTTCCTTCAGCTACCAGTAATGCAGATATAAAATCATTTCCAGAAGCTTAAAACATATACCTTACTTAAAATTCATATTATATTCACTTGTATAAATAACTATTTAACTGTAGAATCTTGGAATATATGTATACTTTAAACACAAATGTTTCTGCCTCCTTCTACTTACTATATCTTATCTCCTCATTTTTGTATTATAAAGTCAGTAATTCTCTGAGGGAAGGGAGTGGAAAGTACGGCAGGGTGAGAGGTGGGGGGTAAACCATACAGAATCCCCTTAAGGCTTTTAAAAACTACATAGTACCCTAACCTCACCTCACATGTAAAATCACATCTGCAGTGAGATATTACTATTGGGAATGTCTGGTGCACATGTGTCAAGGCAGACACTGGGAGAGAACCTAGTCCAGAAAACCAAAGGACCCTAGATATACAAGAGTTAGGTACTTAATAACTTATGTTCATAATTTTTAAAGTACTTTCATATCTATCTCATTTGAGATAGAAAAGACTCCCTATTTAGTGGCAACTGTCTACTTCATCATAAAATGGCACAGAGCAAAATACAGCTATTAATGTGTCAGGTGAACCACTAAAACAGTAAGCTAAAATTTAGTACAACAGAAATATTTTTACTTGAACAGAACTTAAAGTTCTTTGGAAACTCTAAACCACTGTACAAATTTAAGACGGTATTACTACGGCCTACTAGACTGTAAATCCCTTGAAGACAATGAGCCATGTGTTATCCTGTATCCTCCACAACTCCCTGAACAACGTAGGCACTTCTTGAATGAAATGGACTAGCTTATATTCATTTATTTATTAATTTACTCACTCAACATTTATTGAACACTGAATGTCTACTCTGTGTCAGGCTCTGGGCTGGGTCAGATTTTTTTAGAACTACATCGAACTTTAGCCCCTAGTAAGATGAAAAGACCACTATTTCTATTTCCTTTCTCCTATTTTTAATTATTAACTGAATTAAAATATTTCTATAGTATGTTTCAATTTTCAAATGATGTTTCATAGGTATAAATGCAGATTACATTAATATAATGCCTAAAATTAATTTTCCTTGTATCTCGCCCTGAAACAGAATTCCAAGACAGCCATGATACTCACAATAAACGATATCATTTGACAGTCACCTCAGTAACAGTTGTTGGACTACAGCCCATGATTTAAAAGTGTCTCCACAACAGGATTTTTTAAAGCAAGACCAAAGAGCAACTGACCCCTTGTTTTGGCTCCTCAATTTTGTTTACAGTTGCACCAAATCTTACAGTATTTCCTGCCTACTTAAAAAATAAGCCACACATGTTAAACTGTGATAGTAACAACATGGTAAACAGTATCTGTAAACTACACTAGGATTTATGAAGCATTTCACAAACTGTACATATCTCCTTTAGTCCTCAAAACTCACTTGAAGATGGGAGAACTGGGGCTTAAAGCTGTGGATGCCCTGTCTGCCTAAAGTAGCAGAGCTGGTATTTCGAGTCTGATCCTGGGTCTCCTGATTCCTGCAGTCCAGTGCGCTTTTCACCACAGCTGCCTCCTTCCTATGCCAAGGCTCAGAAAGTTGTACAGACTGAGAACATGAAAATAATAAGTTCATAAAAGGTTTGGCTATGAAACAGTAGACAGTGGTTATCAAAACTGTCAACACAGCCCCAGGAAAAAAACAAGGCTCTCTGTTTAATGAATCCAAAATTGGCCAGATGTTGTTGAGAAACAAAATGGGCAATAGATGGTGTGAAGAACAACTTAGTATAGACTTAAATTTGATGATCACCAGAAATTTGATATTCATGAATCCTCAAGCATTCTAGTTTATAATCAGTCCACTCATCCTGTTTGCTTTAGAAATAACAGGAAATTTTTCTAAATCTCTTTAAAAACAGAATTGGGGGGAAAAAATCTTGTTCTTCAGTCCAATACTCCATAATATAAACCAAGAAACAGAGAAGTGAGTTGAAACGCTCATTTGATATATGATGCTCCAACCAAGAAAGACAGGTAGGTCTTAAAATACATTTAGGTCTTTTATTAACATTTAACTTAAAGAATGCAAAAGAGAAATGTAAGAAGATTTAAGGCTAATGCACTGTTGATTTTTAAAATTTTGCAGATGAACCTCTGAATAACTTGCATGGAGTATTTACAATTAACTTTTAGGGTAAGAAATTCAAATTTCAAAAGCCATCAGATGGCTTTTTAATGATGATAAATCTTCATTAAACAATGAATTCACTTCTTCACATAGATTCACACTTGAGTAGCTATTATGGCGCAGATTGTAAACTGGGTCTATTTGTTCAAGTACAAAGAAATTGAAATACAGCAGAAAACATGTAAACAATATGGAACTCTCGATCTTCTTGCTATAAATGGAGGTACATCATCTTATGTTACTGTAAATAGCAGCTATTCAAATGCCACAGTTGTGCTAAGTCTACCAACTCTGTTTAATATCCCTTTCCTATTCTTATGTTACCATTAATGTTAAGTTGGTCAAATATTTTTCAGTAGCCAAGAGGGAAAAACTTTCTTTAATTCAAGAATGTGTAGTGTACGTAACGTGAATTTAAGAGACCTTTCCTCCATCTATGTGTAGGAAAAATTGTTTGCTTTTACAGTTTCAGTTAAAATGGTCAAGTTTGATTGATTCAGCATAGATTCGAATCTGTTTTATTCACTGCTTTATCTTCACTAATTAGAAGAGTTCCTGGCACACAGTACATATAACTGTTGAATGAATGAATTACTCCTATGCTCTATGGCTTATTTTATAAGAGTATACCCAAGAACTTTTTACTGTGACTTCTCAATGCTTTTAAACTTGAAGAAGATCCCCAGTGTTTACAACAGTCAGCTGCTTGTGGAAAGCAATCATTCCACATCTGTAAACAAGAGCATGTGCAAGGTGTACAGTTATGTTAAGACAACTTGGGTGTCATCAGCTACCTCACATATTTCTTGAAATCCCACAGCTAGAAGAGCTAATTGTAAAGCACCATGAGGACTCAATTAAGCCTATATCCACATGCTGAGAATTCTCCTTTGTAAACTAATTACCTCTCCACCGAAATCTGTATCAAGACAAATACCATTTACAATTAACATTCTGAGAAGAACCAGAAAACAGTCGTACACAAATCGACTTGGGGAAGCTATGATAGTAAGTTGCCCCATGAACCTGTTGTCTTTCTCTACCGATGGACTGAATTCAACTTCTATTTAAAGGGACACTGCTTTTCTTACGGATAAAAAAAAAAGAGAGAGAGAGAGTTTGGAGAAAAACCCTTTTTAAAAACGTTCAAAGCAAGCTATCTGCTTGGAATTGTCAAAACAGTATTTGCTGAAAAACTGGTCATCAGACCCTTTCGAGTCTGGAGCAGGGCCACAGGGCATGATTTGGGGGTATCAGCTTCAGCCCTCGGTGCCAAGTTTGAGATCCCATATGGGAAGTAGAAGGCGAAAGAAGTGACAGCATGGCCCCAGGCCACTCTGCTGGCAGCTTGGGGGAACGAGGGGCCACAGTGGGCTCTGAACTTTGTCAGCCTCCCCCACCCCCTCGCGCTGTGGTCCACGCGCCTCCTGGCTCAGGCCGGCAAACTCCCAAGCCACCGGGGGGCTCGGGGACCAGAGGCTGCAAGTCAGGGCTCGCGGGAGCGGCCCTCTGGGCCCAGCGGCACGGCCGGGATGCTTGGGAGCGCCGGGCTGGTTGGGGGGCTCTCCGCCCCTCCCCCCGGCGGGCCCGGCGCTTCCAACGGCGGCGCAGCGGCTCCCTCAGCTAGCGCCCGCCGCACCCTCCCCACCCGGCCGGGCCGGGCCGGCCCTCGCCACGCCCCGCGCCCCCGGGGGGCACCCCCGGTGGGCCAGCCAGCTGCTCCCGGGCCAGTGCTCCTCAGGAGAGCCCCCGGGGCGGGAGTGCGGCCTAGTCGGGGTTACATAACGGGGCCAGGCCCCTCCGAGCTGGCGGGGGACCGCAGGGCCGGCGCCCGCGGAGTGGGGGCGCAGCCGCTCACCTGCCGTAGATGCCCTCGGTGATCCGGTTCCGCTTTAGGGGGCGGCGGAGCTTACTGCAGTCGGCGTTCCGCCGCTTCATCCTCCCGCTGGGGGGCCGGGTGCCCGCGCCGGCGCCGCCGTCTCTCACCTCAGCCGCCGCCGCCGCCGGCCCGCCCCGCGTCGGGCCTGGACTCTACCCCTGGGACCGGTCACACAGACATGGAGCCAGCACCCGGGGGGGAGGGGGTGGCACGGGGAGGGGGGGCTCTGAGCCTCCTCCGCCTTCGGAAACAAAGAAATGACAATTCCGGGGCCCGCCCGCCCAGCACCAGCCAGCCGCCTGCCCCGCCTCCCCAGCTCCGATGGACGGCCCGCGGGGCCAATCGAGGCCACCGGTAAACCGCTGTCGACCAATCCCAGGACCCGCTGAGGCAAAACTGCCTCTAGAACCCGCCTCTTTGAAGGACAGAAGAATGCGCCAATCATTATGGTGTCTGGGTACGCGGCTGAGCCTATCAGAAAAGATTTAAATAGAGGCTTATAAATAGGCCCTATAAATATAACATCCTATATTACGCCTTGTTGCGAAGGTATGCTTTATTATTATTGGGTTGCGTTTCACTGTATTGTAATCCCTACTAGAGCATACCGTACGACATGGCATTGTAGGCTCTCGTCTAGCAATGTATGAAATCGGGAGGCCCAGGTTTGCGGCATGTGCGGTGTCTGCGCTGACGTGCGCTTCAGCCAGTCGCGTCATTATGTAAGAGAGCATCCCAGGAACAGCGCTGGGGACCCTTCTGGGGATGCTGGAGAGCTCGGCCAGGCCGGCCGCGTCAGCGCGCACAGGGGGTACGAATGACAAAGCAAACCCCACACGCACACAGACACACACCCTGCCAGCTTCCCGCGACGTGGTGACAGCGCGCCGGCCAATCGGAGGTGGCGACCCCGCCCCGGGTTACGTCACGGGGCGGAGCCGTGGGTGCGCGCGACGTCGCGCAGAGATGCCCGGGGTGTGTGCGGCGTTGCGGCCCGGGCTGCACGTCCGCAGGCTGGGTAGCGCCGTGGGCCCCGCGGGCCCCGAGTCCGCAGGACCCGCCAGGGCACTATCGCGAAGCATCGGCTTCCGGGCCGGGCCGGGCGCCTGCTTGGCGGGTCCGGGCTCCTCAAAGGCGGGGGACGAGGGACCGGAGACCCTTCACGATTCATACTCATTGAGCGCCGATTTTATGCCAGGCACCGTGCTGGGTAATTTGCGTGTATTTGCTCATTTACTCCTCATAACTCCTGCCATGTACGTAGGGCAAAATAACACTTAGAAAAGGCAGCACGGTGTTTTGTTTGTTTGTTTGTTTGTTTTTTAAAGAGAAAGAGAAGTTTATCATTAGAGAAAACTGGGGAAAATGTAGGAAAGTGGCCGATAAGGAGAAAACACCCATGGGTCTCATCACATTAACACAAATACTGTTGACATTTTATTGTATTTGCCTGTTTTCCAATTTTCCCCCATGGATGATAATGTTACTATTGCTATTAAATAGAATAGTGGTCATATACTGTTCTTTAACATAAGCATTTTTACATGTTGTAATGCAGCTTTTATAAATATTTCTGAAAATATAACAGAATGTCCTATCCAGTAGCTTTACCAGTGTAATCCCTCAACGACAGTGGGGCAGTTAGTCTTCCAGTGCATTTTTAAAACTCCCCAGGAAGTAGATGCCATTTTGTTTTGTCCTGGGACACATAGAAGTCTCTCTGGCCTGTGATCAGCCCTCCCTTAATCAACATCTACCCCAAGGAGACACTTTAGTTTACACCAAATGCATTGTCCTCAATCATGACTCTGTTACTTTCTTCTGCTCACAAACCTTCAACGATATCCCAGTGCCTGGAAGAGAAAACCCATTCTGTTTAGGACGGCATCCAGAACTGGTCCCAATGGTGACCCACCCTCCTTTTCCAGGCTACACCGGGCAAACAAACCTTTTTTCTCACTATCCTTAAATCCACTGCAACCGATCTTTCCTCCCTGCCTCTGCCCCAACACAGCATCCCTGTCAGTGCCGCTTCTGATGTATGGTTTCTTAGGCAAGGCGTATCCATCCACTTAGGCAAAAAGCTTCTTGGAGATCAAATCTATACCCTGCAGAGATACAGTTCAGAAAAATGGCCAGAGTACTTGCTTTTTCAGACTGGGGCTGAAATTCTAGCTTGGCCACTTACTAGCTTGGACAAGTTACTAAATCTTCCAGAGGCTGTTTCCACTCAGGTTTGTTTTAAGGCTTGGAGGACAATGAGCTTTCAGAGCCAGACAAGCAGTCGGTAACAGAAAGTAACTGCTGTTAGCAGTACACTCGTTTCTCATACCGTAACACTACTTCAGCATGTTGATCAAGTGGCACTGGGTGGCCAAGAAAACAAACTCTGTGAGCTCAACGTTTCACCAAGGCCTGCCCATCATTGAGAAAGGATATGAACAGAATGCTCTGTGTGGAGCAGCAGAAAATGGCTTCAGCTGCCAAGATAGATTGGTTCATGGAGGAAGATACAGTTGGGAACCAAACGAAAATGGAAGCTTAAAGGCATTGGGGAGGGCAGGAACAGGTACATGGTCAAGTCCTGGCTTCAGACTCCATGGGAACCCCAGACTTACATATCCCACATTCCCAAGACTGCAGTGTTCCAGATTGCCTGGGCCAGAGACTAAGTGGGATAGATAGATGAGTAATCCAAAGAAAAGATGAGAGGCACTGGGGACACATGCCAGCTTTCTGAGGCTCACTGTCTAGCCTACTCTTAAATAGGTTCCTGACAGGGCATCTTATGCTGTGGCAAAAGTGTGGAGTGGCTGGGAGCAATGGAGGGTGTGGCTGAGAGTTACTGTTGAGCTCTAGGACTACATGGAAGCAGAGAATATCTCAGGGTGATGGCCTGAGAAACAGTCTGAAGGTCTGGAGGTCTAGGTTCCAATCCCAATTCACATGGCAACTCACCAGTGTCCTTGGTTGAGTCACCGGCCCACCCTGTACCAAGATCTCCTCTGGAGGTGGTGCTTCCAGTTCTATGTTTAGAAGCAGATCGTGCTAGCTCCACTTTACAGATGAGAAAACTGAGGCTCAGAGGAAACAAAGTCACATAATAGGTGTGGTAGAGCTATCTAGCTCAAAACACAAGCTGAGCAAAATCTGAGCTGAGCCTTGAAGCCACAGGCATGTGTTGTGGTGCCTGTATATGGCTATTGATGGGTAGAGTTGGGGTGAGGTGATGGGAATGGCCTTCTTGCCAAGGACCCAAGGATAGGCCAGAGCAGGACTGCCCATCTCCATACTCTTCCTCTTTCACTCGTCCAGACCCAGCTCTTTTTTCCACCACCCACTCTAGCACAAGCCCTTTTGGCTCCAGCCAAGTGCCAGCCTTTTTCCTCTGAGACCTGAATTGGCCCTTTGGGATTCAGAAGTGGGCTGACCTGACGCAGGCCTCCTGCCAGAATGCCCCAGCTCCCCACACCTTCACCAGTCAGAAAGCAGAGATCAGCAGTGGCCATTTTACAAATGAGTAAAACAAGGAAGGGAAGTAATTTGCCCTTATTCAAAAGACCAAGGCCTACATAGGAATTTAGGCTCGTCCCTCCTTCTGGGACTTTCTGATGAAGGGATTTGCAATTGGGCTTCAGCTGAGCCCAGAACAGCTCTAGAGGCCAGATCATTAAACCCTGTTTCACATATAAGGAAATGGTATTCCCACCTCTGTCAGCCCATTCAATCATCTCCAGCCTACTAGCTGTCTTTGAGCTTTGTTCCTGCCCTATAAGAATCACAGAAAAGTCCACACATTTGGATGGCCACCTCTTACACATGTACCTGTATCCCCTAGAGAACCTTTTTTTTTTTTTTTTTTTTTTTGAGACAGAGTCTTGCTGCGTCACCCAGGCTGGAGTACAGTGGTGCATTCTCAGCTCACTGCAACCTCCACCTCCTGGGTTCAAGTGATTCTCCTGCCTCAGCTTCCAGAGTAGCTGAGACTACAGTTGCACGTCACCACACCTGGATAATTTTTGTGTTTTTAGTAGAAATGGGGTTTTGCCATGTTAGCCAGGCTGGTCTCAAACTCCTGACCTTAGGTGATCCACCTGCCTCGGCCTCCCAAAGTGCTGGGGTTACAGGCGTGAGCCACCACACCAGGCCAGAACCATGTTAATGGAAGATGTTCACTGTAGTGTTTAGAACAGGGATAGTTTGGAAGAGGACTGACCAAAGACTTTATCACATATCCTTACCATGGAAGTCAGTGTGGCATGGAGGATGATTATACACAGCACTTAATATTGCAGCCACCACTCCAAGTATCAGATACATTTTGTTTTAATCCTCACAACAATCCTATGAGATAGAGATTACTGGTACCATATTACAGATGAGGACACTGTGGCGCAGAGGAGTTAAGGCACTTGCCTAAGATCACATAGAGTAACAGAGTTGGGAATTCAAATCCAGGCAGTCTGCTTTCAGAGCCTGGACTCTTTAACCACCATGTTATAGTGTTGTAGAAAGATTTTCCTGGTTTGGAAACTGCTTATGATATAGAGTTCATGAAAATAGCAAGTTACCAAACTGTATGTGCTGTGTAATCCCATTTTTGTAGGGAGAAAAACAAGGCCTAAATCGACAGAAATAGAAAAACATCTGAAAGGATATACACTCAAAACGTAGTGCTGGTTTTTGGAGAGATTGAAATGGACATTTTATGTTAGCTTTATGCATCTGTATTTTCAAAGGTTTCTACAGTAAACTTGCCAAGCTTGTGTGATAATCATAATTGCTAACTTTTATGGAGTGCTTTCTACACATCTGACACTTTATGCACTGCCTCGTTGAATCTTCACAACAACCCAGTGAGATTGACACTCTGATTTTCTGCCTTTCCAGATGAGGAAACAGGCACAGAGACACTGACTGTTTTACCCGAGGTCACATAGCTCATTCCAAAGCCAGAATTTGAACCAGGTTGCCTGACTCCAAAGCTCATGTGTGTTAAATCAATGAATGACTGACTTAGCTGCACTTTAGCCAAACGTGCCCAGAGTAAGGTCATACCTTTGGCATGGACACATTTCCAGGGAGGGACTGGAGGACCTCCTACCTCATTGGTCACTGCCCATGACTGAGCTTGACTCAGGTAGGAGGGCGTGGCAGGTATTCTCAGGGAGTCTGGTTTTTGCGGAAAAGTCATGATTACACGGGAAAGCTATGGGTTCTCTGACTCGATTCACCACACCTGCAGGAAGCCTGGCTGCTCAGGCCAGGATACCGTGGTCATAGCA